>NW_024100554.1:1200000-2400000 GCF_016545835.1 Crotalus tigris | reverse complement strand
GGAAGCTCGGATTGTCCCAGCAAGCAGCAGGATTCGTTTGCTTCTCAGAAAGCACCAGATTGGTTCACTCCCCACTTGCCTTCTCTTCTAGTTCACTGCACCAACCTTCTCCTTCATGCCCAGCCACCGTGGCTGAAGCAGAAGTGCCTGGCTCCCTTTGCTATCTTTCTTTTCAGACCGAGCTTCACTGGGGAATATTCTACACGTGGTCCCTGAGCCTTTCGTTAAGCAGTGCTGTTTTCATAAAGTTGTGCTAACTTCAGTACATCTTCGAAAGGATGCTACAGCTTGCTTTGGACAGCTTTGGAAAACTCTGATGATGACCTGTGATTTTCGGTTAACGACTGCAGTAGAGAGTGATGGAATTGTGGTTGCTAAGTAAAGCAGTCACATGACGTCTTGCTGTATAACCACATCACTTAGAGATTGAAATTCTGATCTCAATTGTGGTCATCAGTTGAGGACTGCTTGTCAGGCTTCAGAAAGCACATAAAATATGTTTGATTAATATATGCTTATATTTGCTAAAATATGTATTGTTTCCTCTTACAGGTTAAGAGAAGTTTCAGAAAAGCTCAACAAGTACAACTTAAATAGGTGAGATATCTTCACTGTTGCAATTCTGAATTTGTAAATTTGGTATCTTAAAGAACTTCCAACTTATTTTTCTACTCAGCTACCTAATTGGGTGGGCACTGGGGGATGAAGGAGAAGCAGGTGTACGTACCCAAGTGGCTGTATGTTTGTGTTAAGTTCTTCATTGGATTCTAGGCTGATTACAACTTGGAAAGCAAAGGTTTGCTTTGATTGGTTTCAGAAGATCTAAAAATGGACTCTCATAATATGATCTGTAGCCACTGTATCTCACAACCTTTTTTGTTCTGTATATGGATATATAGATATCTGTGATACATTGAATTCCTCCGTAACAAATGAAGATAGATGTTTGTAAAAAATAAGTATGACTAAACCCAAGATGATAGTGATATCCCTTTATTTAAAAATAGGTATTTTATTCATCAAGTTGTTCAGCTAAAAGTATTTATTTGAAGTACTACTTCAAATAAACTATAACTATTTTATAGTTTTCTTTGTTTTAAAAAATATTTTTATTAATATTTTTTACAAAAACTTAAAAGATTACAGGAACAGGAAAAAGATTCTAAAAGAGTAAAAAAAGTGAATAATAAAAAAACAAGAAAAAGAAAGATATCTAAAGAAGCAATCTTCTTTGTGGCAGTTAGTCATAGCAATTAGCAGCTCCTCCATCCTATATTGTATATCATAGTTCCCTTCTTCCAATAAACAAACCTTCTAATCAATAAATCCCAAAATCAGTAGTTTATTTTTATGCATTTTCAGCAAAAAAAAAAAAAAAACCTTCACAGAGAGTTTCCAGAAGTGTCTGTTTTTTAAATTTAACAATTGAAAATAAATTTTGAGATAGCCATTCATGTCATATCATAAGCCACTTATCTTCTTTCATTTTTTAAAGCAAGGAAAGTGTCTTAATCATGGGATTTTTCTTTTTTTTCTTTTTCAGTCATCCTCCTTTGAATGTATTGGAACAGGCAACAATTAAACAGTGTGTAGTGGGACCAAATCATGCTGCATTTCTTCTTGAGGTAAATTGTACACATTAGGATTGCAATTAAAATATTCTGGTTGTATAGTTAAATTTAGATGTCCTAGGTTAGACCAACTTAATAATTGCTAAAAATGTTAATAATGCAATTTAAGTATAATGTTTAATGGACACTTTTTTTTTTCAATTTTAGGATGGTAGAGTCTGCAGAATTGGCTTTTTAGTTCAGCCAGACAGATTAGAATTGGGTAAACCTGATAACAATGATGGGTAAGAGCTACTTTTGTTCTGATTTGTAACAAGTATCAAATATTTTAATCCACTTTGTTCTTAAATGTTACTCATTTGGAGTGTTAACAGAATTGAAAATAAACCTAGGAAATGAGAGAATTTTTTTAAAAAATATTTTTTAAATGTACTTTTTTGATGTTTGTAGATGCTAAAATTAGTTTAACCTATTTGCATATAAAAAATAAGAGATGACTCATAAATACGAAAAACAATTTAATGTCCTAACCAACATTGACTGCTGAACTGAATAGTCTTAATAGAACTGAATTGAGATTATATTTTCATTTACGATGTTACCACTTGCCAGGATATGTTTTCTGGATCCACATTTTTATCTGACTTTATTAAGTTTTTAAAAGGACATAGGAGTATTATATTAATTCAAGTTTGGGTTTAAAAGCAGGGGTTTGAAATTTGATTGTATTAATTAACGCATAGTAATTCATTTGAACATATACACAATAGTTTCACCATGAGAGTTAATATTACTTTTGCAATAAAACATTTTCTAATAAAAGAGATGTACTGGCACGCTTTGCATGCTTTTCCTTTTTCCCTGTTAGATTGCCATATCCTTTAGCTAAGTTTGGAAGATTCCCCAAGGGTGTTGCTTAAGCTGGTGTGTTACCAGACTGAGTCCCTGAGAATTTAAACCTGGGATTCCAGGGCTTGTTTTTAACCCATTTGGGATTGTATTGTGACTGATCTACCATCTTTTACTTTCAGTTCAAAGTTGAGCAGTGGCTCAGGGGCAGGAAGGACATCCAGGCCAGGCAGGACTAGTGATTCCCCATGGTTTCTGTCTGGTTCTGAAACTCTGGGCAGACTGGCAGGCAACACCCTTGGGTAAGTTTTGATAGGATTGAGGCTGCAACCTGTTTGTATACTATACTTGGTTATGTGTGAATACGCATAACATCATCTCTATATGTATGAAGATCTTTCCAATGCAGAGGTGGTTTAGAATATTTTTTTAAAGTGCTATTAAGCAAGATTTTGAAGAAATTTTAAATTTTGAAGAAATATTTAATCTACAGGTAGTCCTTGACTTACATCCATTCCTTTAACCACCGTTCAAAGTTATAACGGCACTGAAAACAGTGACTTACAATGGGTCCTTAAACTTATGAATGTTGCAGGATCCCCACGGTCCCATGATCAAAATTCCAGCGCTTGGCAACCAGCATGTATTTATGGGGATTGCAGAATCCCAGGGTCATGTGATCACCGTTTGCACCCTCCCCGCCAGCTTCCGACAGGCAAAGACAATGAGAAAAAATGGATTTGTTTAACATCTGTGTTATTTGCTTCAGTAATTCACTTAACCGTGCTAAAAAAGTTTATAAAATTGAGCATGATTTATGTAACAACAGCCTTACTTAACAACAGAAATTCTGCTCCCAATTATAGTCATAATTCGAGGGCCATCTGTGCTTTAATCTTCAGACTAGATAATGCTATTATAGGTAGTTTAGATTTTCTTCTTCAATAGTGATAAGTATTATAGGTGAATTTATATCCTGCATATTTTTCCATGCAAAACTACTATTAAAAATACACTTAGAAAGCTTTTTAGGAGAAATATTTGAAGATATGTGTTGTTTTGTGTTCTGTTTCTTGTTGAATAAACCTAGCATGATTTATAAATGATCCATGATAGCATATCTAGTTAGAATTGTAACTAGAATCATTTGAAACACTTATTTTTAACTTAAGTTGTTGTGTTGCTCTAGAGAAGTCCACTCAGTTTTAAAGATAGTGGTTATGAACAGCTGCTAGAATAGATTTATTGTGCATGTGTTCTGCTAGTAAAAACAATTTAAAATGAGTCCTGGCTAACAATGGTTTTTTTTACATTTTACTCATAAACATTTTAAAACAATCACTGATTTTCTAGAAAGAAAAGAATATTCCTGGGATAATGTGAGATTTCTTAATATCTATGCCTAGAAAGATACTTAATATAGTAATAGCATAATAATAATAATAATAATAATAATAATAATAATAATAATAATAATAATAATAATAGTGGTAAAGTTGGAAGGGACCTTGGAAGTCATCTAGTCCAACCCCCTGCTCAGGCAGGAAACCCTATACCATTTCGGACAAATGCCTGTCCAGTCTCTTCTTAAAAACCTCCAGTGTTGGAGCATTCACCACTTCTGGAGGCAGGTTGTTCCACTGGGTTAATTGTTCTAACTGTCAGGAAGTTTCTCTTTAGTTCTAAGTTGCTTCTCTCCTTGATTAGTTTCCACCCGTTGCTTCTTGTCCTACCTTCAGGCGCCTTGGAAAATAGCTTGACTCCCTCTTCTTTGTGGCAGCCCCTGAGATATTGGAACACTGCTATCCTTCTCTTCATTAAACTAGACATACCCAATTCCAGCAGCTGTTCCTTATACACGTTAGCCTCCAGTCCCCTAATCTTTGTTGCTCTTCTCTGTACTCTTTCTAGAGTCTCAATATCTTTTTTACATCGCGGTGACCAAAACTGGATGCAGTATTCCAAGCGTGGCCTTTCCAAGG
The DNA here is from genome assembly GCF_016545835.1 of Crotalus tigris. Classification (NCBI taxonomy): domain Eukaryota; kingdom Metazoa; phylum Chordata; class Lepidosauria; order Squamata; family Viperidae; genus Crotalus; species Crotalus tigris. Next base: position 2,395,598 of record NW_024100554.1, on the reverse strand, counting down.
CATTGTAAAGTGGTATTAACGCTTCACGTGATCTTGATTCTATCCCTCTGTTAATGCAGCCTAGCACTGTGTTGGCCTTTTTGGCAGCTGCAGCACACTGCTGGCTCATATTTAGGTGATTGTCCACTAGGACTCCGAGGTCCCTCTCACAGTTACTACTATTGAGCAAGGTACCCCCTATATTATACCTGTACATTTGGTTTTTCTTGCCTAAATGTAGAACCTTGCTTTTTTCACCATTGAATATCATTTTGTTAGATAGCACTCAGTGTTCAAGTCTGTCCAGATCCTAAGCATATGTTATATATAAAGTAATTGTTTTTAAATTATTTGTAGATTGATATTCGGATTGTAAAAATCAGTGTCACCTCTGCATGTGAAAGCTTAAGCATATTGTCCGATAGATGGATGAGGATTGTTGTATAGTGTTGCTCTGAACAAATTATAGAACTGGTTGAAACAGAGGATATTCCCCACTAAAGGGAACCCTTGGTGCTCAGAGAAGATATAGGAGATAGAAAAGTAAAAAGAATCTATTCCAATAGTAGATATAATTCTGCAATCAGAATCATATGCAAAATTTACCTTTCTATTAACTACATTGGGGTGGTTAATAGTTTTGAAAAGTTAATATTTCTAAGTGCATAGCTTCCAATTTAGTAGGCTAGCTTCTAGAATATTGTCACACTATGCTTGGAATAGAAAATGGAACATTCCTGGAATCCCTTGAAAAATATGTATTTATTTTTTTAGATTTCAAGGTCACCCAGCTCTAAAAAGATCTGAGGGGCTTACAATTTAAAAGGACTACCGGTATTAATACATTTTGTTTCTGGGATGGTATGTTTTGTATAAGTCTTAACACAGACTGAAGTTTCAGAAGTCTTTCTAATCTTTTGCAAAATTGCAGAATTAACACTAATTAACTGACAGTATCTCGTGGAACAGTTCAGTTCAGATATATGATAACTTTAAAAATAATTCAGAAACATTGATCCTTTGTTTTTGATTTTTTTTCCAGAAGTCGATGGAGCTCAGGTGTGGGAGGAAGTGGGGGAGGATCATCAGGTAGATCATCAGCTGGAGCTAGAGATTCACGAAGGCAAACACGAGTCATTCGAACTGGACGTGACAGAGGATCTGGTCTACTGGGTAGTCAACCACAACCGGTGATTCCAGCATCTGTTATCCCAGAAGAACTCATTTCACAGGTAAGAATCTCGCTTAGGATGAATTTTTTAAAATTTCTATAACAAAGAAATTGGTTGTGTCAGTGAATAGTTTTTAAACTTCTTCCATTATTTCTCTCTGTCTTCTCCTCCCTCCCTCCCTCCCTCCCTCCCTCCCTCCCTCCCTCCCTCTCTCTCTCTCTCTCTCTCTCTCTCACACACACACACACACACACACACACACACACACACACACTTCAATCTCTTTTGCCTGCCTGCCATTTTCCTTTAGCTTGATATGCAACATATGCTTATCAGCTGTTCTCCCTCAGTCTGACATCTAATATTACTGGGGTTGTAAGTTCAAGAACTGATATCTAGTATGGATTGAAATCAGTTTAGTTACTTGATGACAGACAACAAAACAGTACATTACTTCGAAGTCATTCTGTCTAAATAACTTTGTGTGTGAGGTAAATTAAAACTGTAATAGATAATAATCTAAACTTAGATATCTGAACTTTAACCGTTTTCAAAAAAACATAAAATGCACACATTTGAAAAAAAGAATTTATTTTCAGAAATGGAAAAGGATTGAAAAATAGGCTAGTTGCTGAATATTTTTCAGGGTATGTCTACTAGTTTTACTTGACAATAACAGAATTTATCACTCAGGCTTTTGAAAATATCTTCTTATTGCAGGATTCCCAGAAATCATTGCTATTGTAATCATACACTATTGTCATAGAGAATATATGGCAAATCTTCTAAGACAAAGAGCTTTATCTCCAGGATTCAGAATGGGGCAAGCATTCACATGTTTCCCAACTACTTTTACCTCTGAGTAGGATGAATATTTTTTAAATTTGTTTTATTCATCATTATATATCCACTATCTCACTATACAAGTGACCCTGGGCTATTTACAGTAAAAGAGACCATATACGAAGTTAAAAAGATATACAAAGTTAAAAAAAATAGAGAGAGCATCCTTAAGGTCACAGCAATCCTATGTGTGCATACCACTCTTGGATCCACATTTCAGTTGGCAGAATCTGGACTTAACCTTCTTCTGGAAAGTCAATAGAGTGTGGGGGGGTAGCTTCACTTCCGATGATAAGATGTTCCACACGGCAGAGAAAGCTCCCCTCCAGTCAGGAAGGGCATGCTGCAGACCTTGCCAGTTGAAATTCTGATCCAACGGGGTCAGTAACATGTCCTTCTTGATGGACCAGGTAGGATTAGATGATTACTCAGGTATGAAAAAGAGGCAGGGTTTATGGTAGGTAACACAACAGTTTTGAGCTAACTTTCAACATTTGATAAAGTTAATTGGCGCAAAAGAACAAATATTTTCTTGAAATGTTGATGTATTCCTGCTGTTGGAGGTGATGTAGAAGTAAACTAACAATGTTGCCTTATACTTTATTTCTTTTTAATGCTACTTTATGTAGAATGTGTAGTTCTATATCTGCTCCCATTCTCTGACCACTTTATCTCTTTGTTTGCTGTATGCTTACAAGTTAATGATTTCTAGTTTTGATATGTAGATTTCATCCTATTGTCTTTTAGTGTCTAAGCTATTTTCTCAGACTGTTACTCTGATGCCTTTATTATAATAAAAATTATTTTATTTGTTCCTCTAATATTGAGTTTATACTAGCACCATGCATTCCAAACTTGCTTTTTGGTAACTCAAATAAAACTGAAAATTAAGTATGAGATTAAAAAAAATAAACTGCAGCATTCCCTAGAACTAAGGAAAAGTGATTTTTTTTTGCTCTGATGACTTGTCCAGATTCTATATGAAAAGGAGTAGGGGAATCTTCTCATCTGAATATTCTCCATCTCCATTCTGCTAGCAGCATAACTACTTGGCTGGGTAGAACTCATTCATTTGGAGAATAACCACAACCAGACATGTTGGAATTTAAATAGAGGGGGCAGGGATAGGTGGAATTCTCAGGAAGGGATCTGGCAGATTTAAGTTCCTCTTTGCCACAGTTCACTTGTATTTTCTGTTGCACAATTTTAATTGCACTAAGAACTTCTATTTACTTTTTAACCTATTTGTAGTAACCAGTTTAATTTCTCAGGAATGTTTTATTTTTGTAAGAATTGTCTTGAGAATCATTATTCAGCTTAATGTGTGCATGCCTTCTGTTTTGCATAGGCACAAGTTGTTTTACAAGGAAAATCTAGAAGTGTAATTATCAGAGAACTTCAACGGACAAATCTTGATGTTAATCTTGCGGTGAACAACTTGTTGAGTCGTGATGATGAGGATGGTGATGACGGTGATGATACAGCAAGTGAATCCTACCTTCCTGGAGGTTTGTGTGGGAAATGTTTTTTTTATTCCTTTAAAAAAAAATCATTTTAAGCTCTTATAGAGTTCAGTAGGTATTCATTCTGAAATATATATAAATAATTAACATTCTCTTCTAAAAAAAATATTGGTGTTTTGGAAGAAAGAAAAAAAGAATAGGTAAGGCAAAATCAGGCCAGGTTTTCACTATCTGAGTGGATATGTAAAATATGAGGGTTGAAACCTTAGGAATCCTGTAGTCCAGTGTTTCCCAAACTTGACAATTTTAAGGCATGTGGACTTCAACTCCCAGAATTCCACAGCCAGCAATGCTGGCTGTGGAATTCTGGGAGTTGAAGTCCACATGCCTTAAAATTGTCAAGTTTGGGAAACACTGCTGTAGTCCAACATACTGCCTAGTGCAGGAAGAAGCCACACTGAATCATGAAACGTAAGGGACTCTGGAGGTCATCTCTATTATTGTTCAGTTTTCTGATTTAAAGTTCTGTATTATAAGAATGTACATATTTTGGGCATCTTAATTGATCCACTTACAGTATCCGTTGAAAGGTTTCTGTTAAACAATTCATACTTGAAACAAGTTTCTGATGTTTAAAAATAAAAGTCAAGAGAGAGCCTGAGTAACTTGGTTCAAAAACATGTAACTATTGCATAGAATAATGTTTGGGAGTCAGGCAGCATTGGGATGTAGTAAATAAACCCACAATTAGTGTTTTTTTGTGCCACAGATTATGTATGACTTAGAAATAAATACTTTAATAAGGCACACTGCATGCAAAAATGGATTTTTATATCCTGTTTATTTCTCCACAATTACTTTCTAAAGCAGATCTCTATTAAAATAGAAATTGTTGAAGAAAAAAGATTATATTAAAAGAAGAAGCTGGAAGGCACTTTTATATTACTTTTGATAACCATAGAATTAGCTTAATGTTAATATTTTTAGAATAAATCTATTGCAGTTTAAATATTGTGTTTTTGGAAACAAGTGGAATAATAATGGGGAAGAAGTTAATGTGATTATGATTAGACAAAGGCTTATTTTCTGTGGTGAAGTATTTAGCCATATGAGACTTGTTTTCAGGTTCCCATTGATTAAATAAAATAAAAAATGCACACCTAAAGGTATGAATTGCCATGTGAGGTTTAGAATATTACTATTCTACTATTGATTCTATTAAGTAGTGGTTTTCCAGTTGATTAATATATTACTTTTGATCAATCATTATGCAGGTAGTCCTTAACTTACAACTATTTACTTAGTGACCATTCAAAGTTACAATAGCACTGAAAAAAAGTAACTTATGACTGCTTTTCACACTTACAACTCTTGCATCATCCCCATGGTCACGTGATCAAAATTCAGACGCTTGGAACTGACTCATATTTATGATGGTTGCTGTATCCTGGGGTCATGATCATGTTTGCATCCGTCTGACAAGCAAAGTCAGTGTGGAAGGCAGATTCACTTAACAACCGTGTTACTAATTTAAGAACTGCAGTGATTCACTTAACAACTGTGTCAAGAAAAGTTGTAAAATGGAATAAAATTCACTTAACAACTGTCTTGCTTAGCAACAGAAGTTTTGGGCTCAATTTGTGTTGATAAGTCAAGGACTACCTGTCATTCATTTCTTATGTTTCCAACTTTACGTTTGTTGAAATTCCCCTTTTCTTAGTTTATTAACATCATAATAAGGAATTTAGCTTCCAGATTTATTTATTTATCACTCCAGGTAGCATATAGCAGGGCTTTTCAACCTTTTCACCCATTGTACCACTTTTAGGATATGGCAATATCCGAATACCACCAGTCGCCTAGCAAAGTGTCAAAAACTTGATGACCCCCCCTCCCAAAAAAAGGAAAAAAGTGATAAAGTACAGGTAGTCCTCGACTTACAATAGTTCGCTTAGTGACTGTTCGAAGTTACAATGGCATTGAAAAAAGTGCCCCCAAGCCACAGCCGAGCAAGACACCTGCCTGCCCACCCGGCGGTGCTCTTTCTCCTATCTGAGATTTTCATTGTTGAGCATTTCTGCTGAGGATTGGCAGAGGGGGTGGTGTGGTGTTTGGTTTTATTCCCCCCGTCTGCTGGGTGGTTGCAGCAGGTTTTTGTCACTTCACATGACCCTGGGACACAGTGACCATCATAAATAGGAATCAGTTGCCAAGCATCGGAATGTAAATTACAAGACCCTGGAGATGCTGCAACATTCCAGCTGATCCGTGCTTCTTCAGGGCTCAGCAGAAACACCAGGATCAGCACCAGGTCCAGCTAGAGCAGTGGTTCTCATGCCGTGACCTCCAACCGGTCATAAGTCGAGGACTACTCAACCGGTCATAAGTTGAGGACTACTCAACTGGTGCAGCACCGTTTGCAGAAGGGGACTTTTGGCGGGCTCAGCAGGACAGAGACAGCCTGGACAATTCCTATTGGCTTTGGAAAGCCAATAGAATTAGACTCTATTCAAGAGAGTCTATTCTATTGGTTTTCAAAAGCCAATAGAATAAAAAGGAGTAGCACAGCTAAGGAAAAGGGGGGAAAAAATGGCGGACTGCGTTGTTTGGCGACCCCCGTGAAATGGTCGTTCGACCCCAAATGGGGTCCCGACCCACAGGTTGAGAACTACTGAGCTAGAGCCTAGCGCTGATCCTGGCGCTTCCTCTGAGCCCTGACAACCCCGAAGAAGCTCTGATCAGTTGGAAAGCGGCTCTGATCCAAATGCTTCCGCTGAGCCCTGACAGCCCTGCAGCTCCAGCCATCTCTCGCTCAGGTTTGCGCGGAGCTGCCACCGGTTCAGCTCATTCCCCTCCTCTGCTACCACTTTTCTAGGATGGTTGCGTACCACCTGCCAGGTGCCAATGTACCACAGGTGGTACCCGTACCACTGGTTGAAAAGCCCTGGCATATAGGATTAAAAAAATCAATATAAAACCCCGAGAACCCTCCTCCCCATGGTGGTGACAAACACAATCATACAATCATCAATTTATTCCATAGATGACTTATTGGTGTTAATAATCTGTATTTAAGATAGTTAATTGTGTCTTGCAGTTCAGCAGTTCAGCAAGTTGAATGGTAGAACAGATCTTAATTTAAGTCAATTTATTGTTTCTCATGCTAGAGATAATAATTTAATGCCTTGGTTGCACATAATTTATTTATGGAATTTTGTATAGTGCTGGTTTTAAAAGGAAGTATTAAAAAGCACTTCATAGTTTAATATGCTCACAATGGCAGTGGTATTTTTCTTTTTCAGTCTATTGTTCATTTTAATAAAAAAAATCAAAGTGATTTTTACAATGTCACCTCACATATTCTTCTAAGCTGGGGTAGGCAACTATGGCCCCTTTACGACTTGTGGACTTCAAATCCCATAATTCCTGAGCCAATCATGCTGGCTCAGGAATTGTGGGAGTTGAAGTCCACAGGTGGTAAAAGGGCCGTAGTTGCTCACTCCTGTTCTAAGCTATAAGTGTGTAAAATTAGAAGATTGGAATAAAAATCTTTATACAAATAAATATAACTACCATAATGATAAACACATCCTTGAATACATACTGATAACATCTGGAAAGATGTGGGGAAAGAAATATCTATGTCTTGTTATTTAGTGATAGCATGACATGTCAACACTGCATTCTGTTTTTGGGAGAAGCCAGAGAATGAAGCTAATAACAAACTAATATCAGCCCATATTTTCTTTCTGTAATTTCTTCTTTGTAGATGAAAACGTATATATTTACATATCTCACTAAACCTGGCTAAGCAAGTCACAGACAATTTGTTAGAGATGCTCATAGATGTATCTGTGGCTAAGTCAGCTTAACTGACAAGATGCTGTTAGTGAAAATAATGATGATTAAATTTATACCTTACCTTTCCACTTAATATATGATACCTTATAGTAGTAAAACAAAATATGAAATTTAAAATGGAGCATTACAATCAGTATAATGAGAATGAGAAATTAAAATAACTTTTGTAGTTTAAAAGCTTTCCTGCTATAAGAGAATTGCCAAAGCTGTATCAATCTCAGAAAATATTTGTGTGAAAAAAAATCTATAAAGCTATATGAAATAAATTGCTCTTGTAAAAGCAAATGTTAAAAGCCTTGCTGGTTGACTGCTAAGGTTTTCCTGGTTCTTATAAGCATTTTCACAATTCTGCTTTATGGTTATGCAAGTTGTAATTTTGTTTGGCTTATACAAAACTTTTGAATTCTGATTGCAGTATTTAGTAGCAAATGTGTATAGCATTTGTATAGGCAGAGTAGTAATTTAAGAAAAAACTTTGGAGTAGCTATTTTATTATCATTTAAAAATGCTTTTAAATTGTAAGGCAGTCGTTATTTCACTGTTGAATGCTTGTGTTTGACCCCCTCTCATGGGTCAAATTTATGGGCAATTTAAGTCCAATCTATCATTAGTCTTATATAGTATTATAATTCTGTTCCTGCTGAACTGACCAATTTTACAGAACATTTTATATTTACAACCAATATTACAGTATAGCTCTATTTGGTTCCAATATTGCTTTCAAAATCATATCATTTTAACAACAATGGAGAGGTATTAATATGATTTTCATTTGAATAGTATATGTTAAATAATGCATAAGGCTTATTCTACAGTACTTTTTTCTTTAGTTTTCGCTAAGAATTCAGAAGAGATACCTCTCAGATAGGTCACTAGGAAAGACTCATTTTCAGTTTGTTTTATTAGATTTAGAATAGTTCCTAGTTACAGATCTGGAAGAGAAAATTACTTGTCTGAGTTCCTTTGTCAGTGACTCTCTCCTTCAATCTAAATGTAATAAAAACAACCCTTTCTGAAATTCTAAAAACACAGGGGTAGCTGAGCAGCTATGCTATCATACAGTTCTGTACATTTTAAATTTTTTTTAATGGAAATGCCATATATAAAGGTATAATGAATTCATTTTGGAAGAAGAAAAATGGAGGACAGCAGTTATCCAGAGAATTCCAAGTAAAAATATGAACTCATTCTAAGTTAGTTTATTGTATATTTCCTTCTTAACAGTGTCTTGAATTTCTGAGCATGGACAGAATTTGTTGTAAAAAGAAAAATCTTGGTCTCATTTTGATGTTGAAAGGAAGACTAATAATGTCTCACATTTTCATAGTGATTGAGATCAGGGAAAACTAACCTTCTAGAGATTATTGTTGTTTTGTCCAATAGGACAATATTTTCATTTTTTGAGTTGTGAGAAAATGAAAAAAATTAACAAAATTAATTAAGATTTTTTAAAAAAATAAATAAAGAGATCAGAACACATCATCTCCTTCAGCAAGAACCTAGATCACTGATGGTGAACCTTTTAGAGACTGAGTGCCCAAACTGCAACCCAAAACCCACTTATACATCATCGACTGCCGGGTGGGCGTGGCCCATTGGGTAGGCATGGTTACAGTGGTAATGTAGACTGGGTGGGACTAAAAAGTTTAATCAATCAATTCCAACTTTTCAAGACCTTTTTTTCCCCATGAGAAGTTGAAATTGACTGATTGAACCTTTTCTTTTTTCTTTTTTTTTTTTGCACATGGCGGCGGAGGCCTAAAGCAAAAAGGTTTTATAAAACCCAACTGAAGGCCTAGGACTAGGGAGACAGCGTGCGTGCCCACAGAGAGGGCTCTGAGTGCCGCCTCTGGCACCCGTGCCATAGGTTTGCTACCACTGACCTAGATAAACAGGGATTAACATCAGACGAACAAGCAGAAAGCAGTACCCTGGTCACGGAATTACCAAAGAGAAAACCATACCTCCACTAACATTGCTAGGAGAAACAACAACAACAATAATAATACAGCTGGAAAGGACCTTGGAGGTCTTCTAGCCCAGAGGTCCCCAACCTTTTGGGCACCAGGGACTGATTATATGGAGAGAGGTTTTTCCATGGACCGGAGGGGATGTGGTTTTGTGTGCTGCCTGCATCCTGCAGATGGGGTTTTGCTTGTTTGTGCAGCCCGGTTGCTAGCATGCTGCAGCCCGGTACCGGTCCACGGACCGGGGATTGAGGACCCCTGTTCTAGTCTAATCCCATGCTCAGGCAGGAAACCCTATACCATTTCAGACAAATGGTTGTCCAGTCTCTTCTTAAAAACCTTCCAGTGTTGGAGCATTCACAACTTCTGGAGGCAGGTTGTTCCACTGATTAATTGTTCTAACTGTCATGAAATTTCTCCTTAGTTCTAGGTTGTTTCTCTCCTTGATTGATTTCCATCCATTGCTTCTTGTCCTGCCTTCAGGTGCTTTGGAGAATAGCTTGACTCCCTCTTCTTTGTGGTAACCTTTGAGATAGCGGAACACTGCTATCATGTCCCCCCTAGTCCTTCTCTTCATTAAATTAGACATACCCAATTCCAGCAACCGTTCTTTATGTGTTTTAGCCTCCAGTCCTCTGATCATCTTTGTTGCTGTTCTCTGTACTCTTTCTAGAGAGTCTCAACATCTTATATACTGTATATAAACAGTAGGGAGCAATCGCCATACTCACTAGCACTGATGCTGTTGCCTAGTCAGGTAATGAAATGTATACAAATAACCAAGCTCAGAGAACACCAAGGATTCCACAGCTACATATTTCTCTTCTATTGAAGTGAGAAAATGATCCGGCAGCTGAAACTGCATTCTTAACAATCTTGTATTTGAATGCTAGATCTATATTTATTATATGAAAAAGCTTAAATTTTGGATGAATGTAAAGAAAGAATACAGTATATGTCTTATTCAGGTTCTTGGCGAGGATCCAGTTTGCCAGCTGTTCAAGGGAACTGTATAAGAATACATACTTTTTAAAATTGTATAAGACTATAGGATCATAATTAGTTCTCAACATAAATTTGTACAACATTTTTATAGAGTGAAATGTTTTGCCCAGATATGTAAGATTACAAAGGAAAGCAGTAAAAGGTTGAGTTTATTTGTTAAATTTTACTAAACATATTAACCGTAGATTACAGTGAATTAATATATATTATATGAATGATATGATTTTTGATTAAAGTGAATAATATGAATTCCATTTGCTTATTTAAAAAACTTATATGCTACCAATTTCTTAACAGCTCTGGGCATGAACACACAGTAAATACATACATTGCAACAATATTAAAAACATTAATATAGAGAGATGTCTAACTACATTTTAAAAATCACCCTAAAATGTAATAATGTGACGGAATACCTAACAAATAAAGGAGGCAGCAAGACGTTTAAGGGAGGAAACAAGGCCATTAGAGGAAAGTTTATTGAATTCAGGGGAATGGGGAAGTATGAGAAAGAGACCAGCAGTAACTTTGCCTTAATTACACTATGTATAAATTGTGCGAGAGAATCACTTTATTTAGTTTTCAAATTTCTTTTATATTAGCCTACTAGCATTACATTTCTTCCAGAAATCCACATGGAACTTGTTTCCCGAACTTATCAGTCTTGTGGAGCATGACATGACCAAAGAATGCACACGTGGCCCTGGGGATATAGGCATTCTAAGCTATGTACCCCAAAGCAATTAGTAAATAGTAAAGCAGTTTCAGTGTAATGTGGAATCATAAATAGATAACCTTTAGCATGTTTGGTTCTATATTCCAAGCTATCTAAAATTTTTGCAGCACCCCAAGAATTCTAGAGTGTACTATTATCCTGCTTTAAGCTTATCATCCCGCAAATAACCAAATCTAGGTTTGCTTCTTCAAGATTTATCAGCTGAAATTAATGAAAAACCTAATTGCCACAATTGTTACATGGCTGTCCAGCATCAGTGCTGGATTTAAAAGCACCCTATAGAATCAACGTTACACTATCTTGTTACCACCTTATTCTGTAGTACTATATCCAGTACTATATCCAGCCTGGAGACCCACGACAGCTCTGAAGATATTTAGTACTTAGATAAGAAGGGAGAATTATACATTATAATTATAACTTATAATTATAAATATTATTAACAATATTGAGAGCAGGCAACTTGTTGTCATTTTGTGGGTTGCCTTTCGGTATGCATGTAAAAATAAAAGCTCCAACTCAAATTTGATTCCTGGTGACTGCGTGGAAATGACGATATAAATTGTCTTGGCAACAATGCAGAGTGGTTTGTTATTGCTGCCTGCTAAGATTTTTCTGCCCCAACTTCTTAGTCTAGCTTATAACTCGGATATTTCCTGAATTCTCACTCATTTAGCAAATTAAATCTGATCCTCCTTAGTTATGATGATAGTTACTGTAGTGCTGCAATATTTTGCTTTGTAGTTTCAAAAGGGATAAATCAGACTCTGAGCATGAATGTATATGAAAAACTAATAGTTGTGAAATACAGTGCTCTTAAGTTGATTCACTGAGCATTTTAAATAGTTACTTGAAAGCAAGAACCAATGCTTCTTTAGAGGGTCAGTCTGAAGGGGGATTGATTATTATTCAGTACTCAGATTTTCTCAGACCAGAAGCTTAAATTAGGAAGAAAGGAACTAAGGTGCTGGAAATTATCCCAATTTTTTTCATTTAGTTTATATGTGGGAAAAAATTTGAATCAAATGCTAATGGTTGGAGCTTCTTCTTTTGTGAAACTTCACACACCTCTAACCTGTTTTAAAAAAGTAATTGAATCTTTCATTAATAAGATGTGGAAAAGTAGCTAAGATGCATTTAAAAGCAAATCTTCCTACTTTTAGTTGTTAATTGTAGTTTGTAATTCAGAAACGTAATACATTTCTTATAGGATACCATAGGTGGAGAAGTGGAAAGTTATTGAGGTACTGCTCCATTGTGGTGTAATTCTTGGATGGACGCTGAAAGGATTGCATAAACCAGGGTTTTCTTAAAATAGGGCAATAGGACATGGATTCTGGGAAGAAATAACAGTAATGATGGACATGGGAAAATAGGGGATATAAATATTTATATTGTATATTGATCTGTAAAAATCAAGGTCAGGTTATTTGAATTGAATTATGATCTCCCTGGGATTATTTGTAGCAGGAGTCAGGTAGTACTTGATAGCTAAGAATTCAGTTATGTTAGAAAAGAAATGGGAAATAAAAGAATTGTACATGACATCATAGTGAGGTCATGAAATTAAAGCGACAGGTGAGTAAGGATTAAATAGTGTCTGTTGTAGCTGGATTACATGCGGCACGTTGTTGGTTAGGAGTCTATTAAAATGCAAGGTGTTGAATTTATAAAGCTTGAGATTTACTGGATAACCTTAACTGCGTCTGCTGACAGTTTAGGCAGCATTTCTTATTCTGCTGGAAATTAAATTTAATAGAAAGTGATAGAAAAAAAGCCATTGCCAGGAGAGCATTTGTTTGTTCTATCAACAGCTGAGATTTTATGCCAAGATTGTGATTCAAAAGTGAGGCACTCTCCTGCCCTATCAACAGTTCAGTTAATTTGATACCATAAATGTAGTCTCATAAAATATTTTCTTCAGGAGATATGTGTATGTTTTTTTGCATAGTTATCTATAGACTTCATTAAAATGACATTTTTCAGTTTAGATAACAATTGTTTTAGTTTCAGATAAAATTAGAGGTTCTTTCTTTTTTCTTTTCTTTTGAAGGAAGCATTTTCACATGCTGTTTTGTGGAACGATTTAGTTTCTTTTTATATTGCTTAACTGTTCATAGCTTTGTCTAACATTTGAGTTCTTAGGATGAGATTAGACTTAATGGCTTGAAACAGCAAGCAGGCAGTTGATATACAGTAGATAACATTGGATTAGCATTCTAGGATATTTTGCTTGATTGAAATGTGAGCAGTAGGCAAAATATTTATATGCTAGGGAATTGGAAGAAAAGTTCAGTTTTGTTAGTGGATTTGTGTTGTTTGGTGATGGTCTTTCTAGATTATTTTCAAGTAGCTGATAATTTACCTCAGATCCTTGTCTCCTCTTATAGAGGATCTTATGTCTCTTCTGGATGCTGACATACATTCTGCTCACCCAAGTGTCATTATTGATGCTGATGCTATGTTTTCAGAAGATATTAGTTACTTTGGTTATCCATCCTTTCGGCGCTCATCACTTTCCAGGCTAAGCTCGTCCCGAGGTAATTTTGCACCTTTTTTTCTTTGTAAATAAGTAGTATTGCTGTGCAGTACTAGATATAGCACATGCTGCTGATTTCTGTCTTAGATTTGTGTGTGCAATTTCTATTCTAAATATAGACAATTAAAAACTTTCTGCTAAGTTGTAACATTTCAAAAAATATTCTAGTAAGTTACAAAATAATTACTAGTAGTATGTTTGAAATGTCTTGACAGCTGAAATGTGCATGAGGCTTTTAAAATTGTCTGACCGAAGCCAGTATTTTTAAAAAAAGATTTATGGAAGATTGATCTAAAAACCTATTCTCTTCTGAAACATCCCAGAAGATAGCTTGTTTATTTTAGAATAAGTTAAAATTGGTTGGTACATAGGGAATTTTCTGCCTTCTCTGATATGGAGGCATAATTTTATAGCAAGTGTAGAAATCCTACCTTTGTTCAGATAGGTAGCAGTGAAAGTTCCTTCACAGCTCATTATGTATAATTCCTTTGCAAAATATGTCAGTGACACTTTAAAATATATTTAATTAGCTTTAAGCCTAGTCATTATTTATTTTTTTTTGCATTTAGATTTAGAAATAGCAGCTAAAGAATATTTTGTATAAAAACAAATTATAAGTAAGATTTGAAAATGTATGAAATCCAACACTGGATCTGGAACTTTCTTCAAAAAAAAAAACCTAGTACTTTGTCTAGACATTTTATCAGTTGTTAATCCAACTACTGCTACAAATTCTTCTTGAATTTCACTCTACTCATTTAATATTTCTCTTAGTATTCAGATGCAGAATTCACTATTCTTAGTGCAGTATGTAAGTTAGTTAAAAGATTTTATTATACTTGCTGTACATTGTGAATATAAAGTGATTTTCCAAATTATCAAATATGGCTTCATTGTGCTATTTATGAAGCTTCTAAAATGGTAGACATCTGGAAGTCTGTTTACTTCTGTTTTGGATTAATTCCCATGAAATCTAGCCGGTAGGGCTAATAGTAAAAAATTATGAAAATCACAATTGAAGGGGAATGGGTTGCTTACTCATGCTAGTGAAGATTAAAACCAAAGGCCTTATCTATCTATATGAAACTATGCATAGGTCTTGAGGACAAGCTTAGAATTATATACATGCCACTACCGCTTTTTAATGTACATACTCCTAACCCTCCTCATTATAGTCTCATTAGAAGTCAACTAAACTATGAGGTCTGAATAAGAAGAAAAATAAAAAGTTGACAAAACATTGGTTTTAGAGGAATTATCAGAAAGCTAGATGGATATTCATTTTTAAACTAATTGTTGAAGGAAGTGGAGAGTAAGAAAGTAAAGAAAGCAAAAGAAAGCATGCCTGTTTTGATTAAGAATGTTATTAAATAAAGAATAATAATAATAATAATCAATGCATTATTCATCCTCTGATTTTTCTTAAATCCCTTCCCTTTTCCTTTCTAAGGTTATTTCTATGTTAAGATGAAAAATCCTATTTTTCCATATATATATATTGTCTTGGATATTTAGTTTGATTACCTGACTTAACATTTTAATTGTATGAGAGAACTGGCGTACTGGCTTTAGACAATTTGTAGGCCAATTGAAGGGAAAGCATTTTGGTAAGGAACATTTTCCTTAAAAAAATCTTTCTAGAACTTTTCTGACTTAAATTTTTTCTTTTAATCAACTTTACTCTTAAACTTAAAAATAAATTACATCAAGTGGTAGATACTTTGTTTGAGGGGTTGGAGTAGCAAATTTACAACACTGTAAGATTGTGTGTTAACCTTTTCAAGTGGTGGTGGGGGAACTGCTGAGACTCTCTAATAAACACTCCTTTTTTGCTAGATTAAAAGTTTCTTCAAATCCTTGTTAATTGAAACTAGGTTTTGTTTTGTTTATACCGTTTGATACATCACCCATAATATACTCTTTGCATATGGTACTACAAATTTTTTAAAAAACACTTTTTATCTTGTTCTATATATCTAATGATACAATTTTAAAAAATGAATTCATTTTAAGTAGCTTGAAGCTTCCTGGGTCTGAAATAGATACTGAGTATCATTCTTATATTTTAAATGATTTTGGCAATAATAGTACATATGCTTGAAAGGGTTAATATTTTGAGTGCTGCATGCCATTTTGATGTTTATATTTTATAATAGTTTGTAATTGCTATTAGTTGCATCCTGAAGGGTCTTTACTAGAGAGTGGCTTACTTTTATTCCACTGGTGTGACCCAATTGCATACCAGTTCTCCTTCTTCCCTTAGAGAGAGACTCTGAGCTGTTGCGTGAACGTGAGTCCGTTTTACGTTTGCGTGAACGAAGGTGGCTTGATGGAGCCTCATTTGATAATGAAAGAGGCTCTACAAGCAAAGAAGGAGAGCCAAACCTTGACAAGAAGAATACACCTGTCCAAAGCCCTGTCTCATTAGGAGAAGATTTGCAGTGGTGGCCAGATAAGGTACTGATTTATTTTTTTTTTAAATTAATGTATAAGATATGTTAACTATATATTTACATTTTTTCTCTTTCCAACAATCTGAAAATACACTGTGTTATATGTATGTGGTTGGTATTGCTTAATCTTAAATTTATGGTCTATACATACATACATACATACATACATACATACATACATACATACTTTAAATAATCCTTGACAATAATAGGACAATTTACATACAGGTAGTCCTCAACTTATGATTAATTGTTTAACAGCTGTTTAAAGTTTCAGCTGCCATGCACAGGGTGCTTTATAGCCTATAAAGCACTTCCAACCATCGTAAAACATCCCCCTAGTAAGGTGATCACGATCTACTGCTTTGCAACATGTTTGCGCTCACAGCCAGTTGCCAAGCACCCATGATCACATATGTAAACACATTTACAATCTTCTCTGTCACTTTCTCTAAAAAATCAGTGGAGAAATCAGCAGGGAAGATTGCAAACTGCCATGGAGTTGAGATTCTCTCCCCACTTTTTGAGAATGAAAGGGCTGCTAGCTGGGAAAGAATCTCATTTATGTACTGACTATATCTTTGGCCATTGGGGAGTACTGGCTAAATAGCTCTATCAGAATGGGGAAATTTAACAAAATGAGTGTCTAAAGTACAATTAATGTTTGAAAATTATCAGAATATTCTTTTTGGATGATCAGTAGACTAGTGATACCACTTACTCACATCAGAACAAGGATGTTAGAAAATATAGCAATTTATTTTTTCAAATGTACTCTTGTTAGTCTTTGCTATCTTTCCTTTTCTATGTAATTATTTACTATGAGTACAAACCCTGCGTTTTTATATTATAAGTGCAATTTATAATCTAAACCCTGTGTCTTTAGATCAGGCATGTCAAACTGCTGGCCTGGATTTGTCACACCGAAACCGCACTCACCCCATTGCCGGCAATTGGAAAAAAGTCCCAATATGTCGCGCAACGTCACGTGACGTTGTGAGTTTTGACATGCTTGCTTTAGATTATAAAGCTGTGGGGTGCAGTGGTTAGAATGCAGTATTGCAGGCTAATTCTTCTGACTGCAAACTGCCAGCATTGTGGCAGTTCAAGTCACACTGACTCAAGGTTGACTCAGCCTTCCATCCTTCCCAGTTAAAATGAGGACCCAGATTGTTGGGGGTAATATGCTGACTCTGTAAATTGCTTAGGGCTTTAAGGCACTGTGAAGTGGTATATAAGTCTAAGTGCTACTGCTATAAGTGCTACTACATTTTTTTTTAATGGTGCAGATGTTAGCATAATCATTAAAAATAAATAGTGTATTTCTTTCTGCACAAATAATCCCAATGAAATTATTAGTTGTATTTATTGTGGCAAGGGTATGGCACAATTTCAGTTATCATTTTAGATGGTTGCAATTGTGCAGTTTGAGAACCCATACCGTAAAAAAATAATAGTACATTAAATATATAATTATCACAATGTTGAACATTTAAACTTTACTGATTTTGTAGGATGGAATGAAATTTATTTCTATTGGTGCTCTGTATTCTGAATTGGTGGCAGTGAGCAGTAAAGGGGAGCTCTATCAATGGAAGTGGAGTGAATCTGAACCATACAGAAATACACAGGTACATACAATTATATTTATTTGATTGATTATTTGCCATCAAGTTAATATCGACTTTTAGTGATCACATAGATTTTCTCTATGAAGATCTGTGTCAGCTTGGTATTTCAGATGCTGCAGTGGTGTACCCATTGCCACTGTAATTCATTCCATCCATCTTTCTGTTGGTTGATCTCTTCTTTTCTTTCCTTCCTCTTACCTTTTCCAGCTTTATAGTCTCCAGAAAGTTAGATCCTTGTATAATGTGTCCCTAGCATAATAATATTAGTCTGGCCATTTGTGCCTTAAGTAATTTGTTCAGTGATCCATTTGTCTATTTTCTTGGCTAACAATTCTATTTAATGCTATCAAATATATATTTAATAAAAACTAATGTGCTACAATTACATCAGAGAGTGACCAAAATCTGGCTAGTGCTGTGCAATAAGTGGAGAGATTTGGCATCCAGCATAGATAGAAGGAGCAGTAATAGCAATGAGTTTTTAATAAGAGCTATGCTGCTTGGCTTTTTCTGGCTTGTAATTTTCTGTCTTACTTGAATAAAAGAAAATCACTTTCATGGCAAAAAGTGTGCTGCTGTTCTTGAATATAAAATTGGGATGGGACAAAATCTGTTTTTTAGTTGATCCTTGGCAGGAAAGTAATGGCAGGAAACACCCACCATTATGGTGGGTGTTTCATTGATGATTTTATAACATACTATCTGATGGTTTTGTTTCCAAAGAATCCATCAATACATCATCCACGTGCAGGATCATTGGGATTGACGAATGAGAAGATAATTCTTCTTTCTGCAAATAGCATTAGAGCAACTGTTGCTACTGAAAACAATAAGGTATGAAACATTTGAGAAAACATTTTCTTTTTCTAGTTTGTATTAGTATTTTATCATTCTAATAGTAATTTTTATAAAATTTAAAAAATTTAATTATATTAATTTTATCACTTTATTGCAAGATAAGTTTAATTGTTTTAATTGTTGTCAGCTACCCAAAGCTGTATAATTGGTACAGAAATAATTAAGTAAAAGAGAAACTTTCTTAACAACAACAACAAAAAAGATGGAGGAAAAGCAGCTATAGAAAATTAATAAAAAACACATTGGGCTTTTTCTGCCTTGAATATGGACTCCAAAACTCTGTTTTGATCTTGGTTCTTAAAATTATTCAGAAAAACTCTTTAAAAATGAATTTGTTAAAATTTCATCTCAAACTTGATGATAACTGGTTGTTCATGTTGTGTATAAAGAGTTGTCAGTAATGATTGACTAAAATAAGATTCTGAAATGAAAATATCTGATCACTAAATATTTTTTCATTTTAGGTGGCTACCTGGGTAGATGAAACTTTGAGTTCTGTAGCTTCTAAATTAGAACATACTGCACAAACCTACTCAGAACTTCAAGGAGAACGGATAGTCTCATTGCATTGTTGTGCCCTTTATACCTGTGCTCAGTTGGAGAATAATTTATATTGGTGGTAGGTATATATTTCTGTTCAAAGCTTTAAATATATATTTGCAAAGAACAAAAACCTCTGCTGACCAGCTTATGTATTTATGTTTGAAGAGGTTTTTTGTTTGAAAATCAGCAGGTGAAAACATGATGAAAAAAATATGCCAAAATCTTGTTCAGGTTTAATTTAATTTATAACATTTGAAAAACTGCCCAGTTCAAAATAACCTACCTCCCATTTATTTTAACCAAATAGAAGAAAATTATCTTCTATTCATATGGGTCATACAGCTTGAGAGTAAGGCTGTCTTGAGAAAGAGAGAGAAAGGGTGCTTTTGTGATTAAGATACATTAATTTGAATACCTGATTTTTTTTCAAGTATTTCTGGCTGAATGTTTAAAACGGTGTTTGCTTGATTGAGTTTATATTATTCTGCCTTTTAGTCCTTGAATCTAAAAATGAAAAGTTTGTATTTATTAATGAAATAAAAATGTTTGTAACAAAGATAAAGAAAAGATCAGTGCTGCCTTCAGTTTAGGAGCCAAAATCTTTCCCCTACAGCAAATTTCCAATTCTTATTAGTCAGGAAGATGGAATGTTAGGAGTTATAGTCTCAACGCATCTAAAAGACAATAGATTGTGAGAGAGAAAGAGAGAGAATTGCTTGATTAATTCTGTTAAAGATTACAACAGATAATAGATCAAATATCAAAGATGTTTTAAAATTATTGGGATTTTTATGCAAAAGTTGGAAATGGACGTGTATTGAAAATTGTTGAAAATTCAAGACTAGAAACCCCCAGTATACTCAACAGTGGCTAATAGATTTCTGTATCCAAAATGTTCAAATAGACAGCATCATAATCAAACCTAATTGCATCTTAACATAGCCACAGATGGAACAATTGTCTGCTGAATTGCAAAATGCTGTCAGGTGCTCACTGAGGATCAGACCATCTGCTACTAATCATAGAAATTTCACATCAATCTAAAAAAAAAAAAAAAAAACCCACTAGAAAGGTTCCAGTGCCAATGAGATAAAACCTCAAAAACATTCCTGAAGACTATGAGGTCATAAACAGATTCAAAGACATTAACTTTGTGGAGAGAGAGCCTGAGAAAGGTAGAAATAAATAAAAATGATTGCAAAAGAGAAAGGCGGAAAGAAATGAGGGATAGGCTGGCTATCAAACCAAGCCATAGAAATAGTTAAGGAAAACAGAGTATGAAAGCCAGAGAAGATCTTGGGAAAACTAAAGACCTTAATGGAAGCTTTCAGTGGTTAGGCAAGAAGATAGATATGAACTTGGAGTATAGTCAGATAGAAGAAGACTGGAGGAAATAGAAATCTATTTAAGGAACACAGTTATGAATGCACACTACAGAGTGTGGATGAAATTTGCTGGGAAAACATTCTGTCTGCCTTCTTTTTATATATGAAATGTCTAATTTTCTACTCTTGGCCTCCACTGACATATTTTCCATAGATTTCAAAATACATATTCTTAACTCAGTGTGAACAGTTTTAGGAACTGCCTAATATAATCTTACCTTCTCAAATCTTAAAATTCTTTCATTGGCTAGATGCATTGTCATTTATTGTCTCTTGTTTTAAATTTCTTACTAGTTTATTACATCCATTTCATATTAACATTAGTATTTTTCTTCCTAGGGGTGTCGTTCCTTTCAGTCAAAGGAAGAAAATGCTGGAAAAGGCTAGAGCCAAAAATAAAAAGCCCAAGTCTAGTGCTGGTATATCTTCAATGCCAAATATCACTGTTGGTACTCAGGTATGTACAAGCTTATTTTTTAAAAATGTTGAACAAATTGAACTACAAATGAGTTGTAGAATGGCACAGTTTCTGTATATGGAATTTTTATGTTGAAGAACCTTGTTTTCTGAACTGACAGAATTTCAGATATCCTAAATATGTGCTATGCCTGGTAAATATTATATTTGTCTCCCTACCTTTGTTTTCTACTTTATCACTGATTGAGCTGTAGTTTTAAATTACTGTTAGGAAACTGTGTCCTGAGTATTTTGCATTTAAACATTTATGTGTATTTCAGTATCACATTTTTATCTATATCAGTGGTTCTTAAACCTTTTTGAAAGAATCGCCCCCTTGAGCCAATGGGAAGTTGTCATCGCCCCCTCCCCCAACATAACCTCTCAATCACAACATAGGAAATAATTCTTCAATTTATGCAAACACTTTTTTTTGGTTTTCTTTAAAATTGTCATCAGGACATATCGATGCAAATAATTTATTTCCAGTCTTTTTCTCATATCTCAACTGTTTGAAAATTTTTGGTGCCACCTGTCACTTTATTCCCAAACTTCACGATACATTTATTTCATTATTATCTTATTTATTCAAGACACTTAAAAGTAATGACCACTGAAAACAAAATTCAATGGCAAGAAAGTGAAATGCCCGAAAAGAAAAACAGTAACATTTAATGATTGAATTACAAGTGAAATTTAAGACGCAAAAAGAAATATAAAAGCAATGCGCATGAAGATAAGCAATGCGTATTCACATATGTATGGCGTTCTGTACTGAAGCTAGCTGGAGGAACATTTGAAAACACAATTCAATCCACTAATAGCGAGTGATTGGATGTTTTTGTATGACAGATATGCAGCAATTCACTGTACGAAAAAGTCTCAAAAGTGTCCCCAAAACTTCTTGCTCCATCGCCCCCCTATCGCCCCCTTTTCGTTCCTTCGCCCCCGCATCGCCCCTTTTTGTTCCATCGCCCCCTTGAAAAATGAAATCGCCCCCTGGGGGGCAATATCGCCCAGGTTAAGAACCACTGATCTATATAATACTGTTTTTCCTTCTGATTTTTTGATGTTTAATTTACTATAATTAATTCATTATATCTTTATTTCAGGTATGTTTGAGGAATAATCCTCTCTATCATGCTGGTGCAGTGGCCTTTTCAATTAGTGCTGGAATTCCTAAAGTTGGTGTTTTAATGGAGTCTGTTTGGAATATGAATGATAGCTGTAGATTTCAGCTTCGGTCACCAGAAAGTTTAAAGAACATGGAGAAGGCTAATAAAACTACAGAGGCAAAGTAAGTGTTCTAAAATATTGTGAGGAACTTCTTTAATATACTTAGCCATGAGTGAAAATCTTTGAGAAGCATTGAATTATGGATCTCAGTCTTCTAACATTTTTGACTTAAATGGAATTTTGTTTGATTATAATATAGAACTATAATTTTAAACTTAAATATTTCTCTGAGGGCTGCAGCAAATAATGGAGAGAAGCAGTTAGGTAGGTAGTCTTGAGTAATGCATAATTTTCAGGGTTTTTTGAGTTTTTATTTTAATTCCAATTTTCACTGACAATGCTTTAATTTGTACATTTTAAATAGTTTTTTAAATGTTATATTAACAATGCTTGCTTACCTAAAGATACCAGAAAAATGAATAGGTATATCTGAAGCATTCACCAATCTTGAATTTGTGAGAAAGCAGACTTACTTATAACTTTTGTGTGCTGTCCCAAAAGAGAAAGATTTTCTTACAATAAATTAACTTGAAAGCAATTTAGATATAAATTAACAAAATTAGAAATGGTATAAATGGGATAAGAAATATTCCAGAATAAAAATATGAATTCTAAGCTTGACTGACTCAAAGTGTATGAATTATTTCTTTCTTTGAAATCTTAGGCCTGAAAGTAAGCAGGAGCCAGTGAAAACTGAAATGGGCCCACCACCTTCTCCAGCCTCTACCTGTAGTGATGCGTCTTCAATAGCAAGCAGTGCATCAATGCCCTACAGTAAGTTATATGAAAAGAAATACTTCATAATTGCATTGTCACTAATTTTGCAGTTGAAGTAATTTATCCATAATTAACCTCTAAATATTTAATACAGTTATTTGGAAAATACCAATTTTTTGATGAATTTATATATTTTTATTCCATTTAATCAGTGATGTTTTCATATTTTCTTCATTATATTTAATATATTTGAAGATGGTATCAAGATGCAATTGCTCTGAATTCTGCCTGTTGCTTAGGTAGCACATGGCCCAATTGCTCCTGTTGCATTCTCCAGCTGGTAGGAGTCACCAGTGTGAATTCCACATCAGACATATAGAATACATTATTAGGATAGTGTCAGATTGATTTAGTTCTACAGGAAACTTTCCTTCTTCAGCTGTTTCTGATTACTTTAATTGTTGCCACTGGTGGGAAAATTTGAACAGCGGCAGTTGAGTAACACATATACAAATGCCCTAGTTACTTGTTCTTCCATTACTAATGGCTTTGCAGATCTGTGCTTGGTTAAATATAGACAGGACCTCTTTATCTGCAATAAATGTTGTTGCCACGCTGTTTGATTTAGAAGACATTGTGGAGGGGGAAGTATTTCACACATTGCAGAATGGTAGGTGGACTTTAACACCTGTATAAAACACTTTTTTCATCTGTGGTTTCTTTATCTGTGATTGTTAGCCTTTACAATGCCTTGGTAAGACCACACTTGGAATACTGCATCCAATTTTGGTCACCACGATGTAAAAAAGATGCTGAGACTCTAGAAAGAGTACAGAGAAGAGCAACAAAGATGATTAGGGGAAGAAGAGGGAGTCAAGCTATTCTCCAAAGCGCCTGGAGGCAAGAAGCAATGGATGGAAACTAACCAAGGAGAGAAGCAACCTAGAACTAAGGAGAAACTTCCTGACAGTTAGAACAATTAACCAGTGGAACAACCTGCCTCCAGAAGTTGTGAATGCTCCAACACTGGAAGTTTTTAAGAAGAGACTGGACAGCCATCTGTCCGAAATGGTGTAGGGTTTCCTGCCTGAACAGGGGGTTGGACTCAATGACCTCCAAGATCTCTTCCAACTTTATTATTTTTATTATTATTATTAAGTGGAACTCCTGTAAATATTCAGTTTATGCCGCTTATAAAAAATAAGCTAGAATTCTCAGAAGTTCTGCTTTATTATTATGTCCAAATGCAGCCAAGCTTTTAAGATTAGATTCAAAGATCAATAAAATACTAATTTAATAGATAAAAGTGTTTTAATGAGAAAGTTTATTTATATTTCATATTTCTTAATCACCCATCTCACTTGGTTATACTATAATTATATTGTATATAAATAATATATACTATAAGTTATATTGTAGCCATATGCAGATTTTCTATAATCAAACTTATTTTAATTTTTTTTCATTCTTTGTGCTTATCTAAGAACGCCGAAGATCTACCCCAGCTCCTAAAGAAGAAGAGAAGGTGAATGAGGAACAGTGGTCTCTTAGAGAAGTGGTATTTGTGGAAGATGTTAAAAATGTTCCTGTTGGGAAGGTTTGTATAAAACAAATCCCGTTTTTGCTTACCTTTGTTTTTCTGCTTTTTTTTAATTATCTCACAGTAATTATTTTACTCTGAAATAGAGATTTGTACAAATGATTTTGAACTTGATGCTGCTTATTTTGTATTAGCTTAATCAAAACATACAAGATACATTACAAGCTGCTTCTCTGTGGCAGGATATTGTCTTAAATGATTTCTCCCCCCCCCCAGTTACTCTGCTAAACTAGAATTGTTTGTTAGTTTTGAATAGATATAACCTCAGTCTGCATATAATAAGCGATTTAGCTATCATAAGCCATTTAATTAGAATATAGCACTTCAAAATTGCTAACGCATTTCGAGCGTATAATATTTTCAACATGACAGTTTTAGTTAGGTAACTACAGTTTTAATGTGCTGGGATTGGGGAGTACCTTTCGGTTTTTACTTTAAAAGCAGCATAAAAATAAAATACATTTAAAATAAAGCTTCTAGGCAATTATTTGTCAACTTTCAAAGCTCTTTAGTATTCTGTAAGTGACATATTGGATAACATGCTATGTTACAAATTAAGAAAGCTTCTTTGTGTGAAGTCAGATATCAGATTTTTCATTCTGTTCTGATAAAACACTAAAATGGGGGCCCAGAGCATAGAAGCTTTTAATGAGGCTGGAAGATTGTTTAAATTGAACATAGCCAGCTTCAGGAAAAATACCGTATTTTCCCGTGTATAAGACGCTATTTTTTCCTGCGAACACAGTTCAAAAATCAGGTGCGTCTTATACAAGTGCAGCGTCTTATATACAGAAAAGTAATGGTAACTTCTGCAGCCCAGGGCATGCCTGTGTGGGTTGCCATGCCGCCTGGTGCAGGTGTCAAGCCCCTGTGGGCTTGCCATTAACGGGAGGGGGAGGGTGCAAGACCATTGGCCAGCTGCACTTCCGGATTTGCTGGCTCAGCTCTTTGATGCTCTGCCGAACAGCTGATCGGCACGGAGAAACTCACATGCTAGAGTGTCTTATACAAAGGTGCATCTTATAAATGGAAAAATACAGTAGATTATGATACCACTGCTGTGTTGCTGTCTTGAGTGGATGCTCTTTAGTAAAGAAAATTATGTATTCTAATATTGTGGTATGCTTATAGTACAGTGATGGCAAATCTTTTGAGACCAAGTGCCCAAACTGCAACCCAAAACCTACTTATTTATCGCCGGGTGCCAAGTGGGCATGGCCATTGGATGGGTGTGGCTGTGGTCATGGCAGATTGGGTGGATGTGGCCAAGGTGGGCGTGATCACCTCAATGTTGCTCATGGGGAGGGATGCCTATGGGGGCAGGGCAGAGTTGGGGGAGATCCAGGGGGTCTCTGGCAGGTGGAGCAATGGGCAGGAGGCTCGTCCTGCAGGGTGAGGCGAGCAAGGCGAGGCAGGACGGGAGTGCCATTGTCACAGGGCAAGGTGAGGCAGGGGCCAGGGCAGCTGCTGCCTGACACCATCGGCCCCTGCACACAGAGGCCAGCGAGCGCATGGGTGCTGGGGATGCATCCAGCCATGTAGGACCTCGGCGAGTTAGTGGGCGGCTGGTTGAAGAGGGATGGTTGCCATCTCCAGGGCATTGCGAGCATGCCCACAGAGAGGGCTCTGAGTGCCGCCTCTGGCACCCGTGCCATAGGTTCGCCACCACTTTTATAGTAGAAGAACTGTGTCTCTAAAAATACGGTAGGCAACATCTCTGATGTTGAAAATATTAACTCAGGTTTTATTTATATTTCCTAAAATGTTAATATCTTTAGTATATTTTAAAACTTAAGTCTTCAACTTCATTATGTCTTTCATTTAATTCTATATACGTATTTTTGTTTTAGGTATTAAAAGTGGATGGTGCTTATGTTGCTGTAAAATTTCCAGGAACATCTACTACTGCAAATTGTGCAAGCAGCACTGGGTTAGATCCTGATCCCTCTTCTCTTCTTCAAGATTGCCGATTGCTCCGAATAGATGAACTACAAGTATGTGTAGTAAAGAGAAAATATGACAGTTTAAATGGGTAGCAGTTTGCTGCTGAGGGCTACAAGTTACCATTTATATATGAATCTGTTAATCATCTTTAAAAAGATGTCAGCTATAGAAGATACAGAAATGAACAGATAATAGAAGAACTGTGAAACCTTAATATTTCATGAACCCTGATTATTTTGTTAAAAATCAGCTTAATATGATGTAAATGAGATTTTAAAATTACTCAAAATCTGTTAAATGAAAACCTGGGCCCATTTATAAAATTGCTGTAAATTCAGAATAAGTAAAAACGTGTAACTTATTTTTAGTTACTATATATAGGATACAATTATGGACATTTTGTAAGATTAGATTAAAAGGAATATAGCTAATGATGAATGATAAAAATTATTATTTTTAACCACAACAACTTTGTTGAGTAAATGTCAGGGACAATGAATAGAGGGAAGAAATTGATTTTCAGCATCGTGATGCCCACTTGTCACCATGCAAGAAAAATTAACTTGGCTGGGACTGCAAAAGAATCTCTAGTTCTTTCTAGTAAATTTTATGCTCTTAATGAGAGGAGTGATTAGATACAGCAAGTTAATTGTATTTAAGTTACAAAATTTTATTTGTTACAGGTGGTAAAAACTGGTGGGACACCAAAAGTTCCAGATTGTTTTCAGAGAACCCCTAAAAAACTATGTATTCCAGAAAAAACAGAAATTCTGGCGGTTAATGTAGATTCAAAAGGTAGGTGTGAACTTTTTTCTTCCTCACTGTATAGCACAGTCAAACATCAACACAGGAAATGCTTTATGATAATTTATATTATGTCATAAACTGTTTTATGATAGTTTTATAAAACTATTAATTTTATAAAATTTGCCAAGTTTCAATTCCATAGGAGTTATAGGTCCTGGATTTTGAATGCATTCTGTAAATTAGGTCATTTGAAGTACCTTGGTTAAAAAATTGTTGCCTATGATGAATTGTTTTGCCCAGGAACAAGACTTTTAGAAGTATGTTGTTGTTGTTAATTGCGAAGTCGTGTCCGACCCATCGCGACCCCATGGACAACGTTCCTCCAGGTCTTCCTGTCCTCTACCATTTTCTGGAGTCCATTTAAGTTCACACCTACTGCTTCAGTGACTCCATCCAGCCGTCTCGTTCTCTGTCGTCCCCTTCTTCTATTGCCCTCAATCTTTCCCAGCATTAGGCCCTTCTCCAGTGAGTCCTTCTCATTAGAAGTATATAGATATGTTAAATTAGCAATGGTCTTTTTCACTTTTTAGGAGTCCATGCTATCCTCAAGACTGGAAATTGGGTTAGATATTGCATTTTTGATCTAGCAACTGGAAAAGCAGAACAGGAAAATAATTTTCCCACTAGCAGCCTTGCTTTCCTTGGGCAGAATGAGAGAAGTGTTGCTATTTTCACTGCTGGACAGGTTTGTTGTTATTCTAAATATTTAGAACAGGGTTTTAATGCAAACTTGAATTATTTTGAACCTTGTCTTTATAGGAAAGCTGTCAGTATTCTTGATCCATATACAGGTGCATAATTTTTCTCTATATTTGGGGTGCAAGGAATGGGAAAAGAAAGAAAGTTCCAAATATTTAATAGAGAGGGTTTATCTAAGTCTATGACACAGTTCGGTGGTTGAGGAGGGAAAATCTTGGGAAGGTCTCCTCCCTTTCTGTGACGTTTGGAATTATTTCATTGGTGAATATACAATCCCTACACAAAACAGGAATGATCAGTTCCCATCATCCCTGACATAAAATTTGTGATATTGGAATAGATGTTGTGATATCTATGTTAAATGGTAAAATGTGCGTATAATCTTTTATGCAGATGGGATTATTCACATAAGTTGGAATGACATTTCAAACTCAGTATTGCAAACTCAAAACATTCTTAATTTGAAACATGTTGCATATTTATAACAATTGCCCTTAGTTTGTGATTGCTTTGAAGAGAAAGAGGTTATGTCTAAGATGAGTTGAGCTGAGTTTACTTCAGGAGATGCTGCTGCTGGAAGCCACATTTGTCCTGTTGTTAAAATAGGCAAGATGGCAGAAAGAATGTTCAATTAAGAAGAACAATAGCTGGTAGATGGGGAAGGTAAACTTTGTAACAGTGAGAAAAATAACTAGAATTTTGTATTGCATCACATTTTGCTTCCTACATAGGAATCACCAATCATTCTTAGAGATGGAAATGGTACCATATACCCAATGGCAAAAGATTGTATGGGTGGAATAAGAGATCCTGACTGGCTTGATCTTCCTCCTATTAGCAGTCTGGGAATGGGAGTACATTCCTTAACAAATATTCCTGCTAATTCAACCATTAAAAAGAAAGCTGCTATCATCATAATGGCTGTTGAGGTAATTAAATATATTGAACATGCCAAATGCTAAATAAATAAATAAATATATCAAACAAAAGTTAGAGGCGTTGTATCTTTTACTCTCTTGGTCTGTATCCAGTCTTTTGTAGATATTCCTAAATAATGATTTTAATCTGAGAGATCTAGGCTTTATATAGATTTCTGATGTACTACAAATATTTCGATAAAACCAAAGCTCTTTTTCAAAGTTATATAGTTGATTTCTGAAGAGTTGTGCAGTTTAAGTGACCATTACGGTATAAAGTTAGAGCTAGAATCTTCAAAAATGTAATCCTATAATTGCAGATTGTTCTGCTATGGTATTAAATGTACTGAAAATTAAAACAGACATTTTATCTCCTTGTCAGCAAGCATTTGGATACAGTCAGAGATTTTAAATGTACATTATATTGCTTACTATTTAAGGCAGGTAGATTTTAAAGGGCCAAAATTTTCTAGTTTTCACATTACTTTATAGATCATACACTTTTGACTGAAATCATTACTGGTAAAATTAGTTCATTTATAAAATGCAACATTAATTCTTTATTATCACAATTTTATTGATTGTATTTCTGGCTCACCCCTTTTCACGGAGTTCAGAGCAGTAAAATAGTTTTTAAAAATGAACTGTATACAGTAGCATACACTGGGTAATGGTGCCTGTTTTATTTTCTGGGTGCAGAAGCAGACTTTAATGCAACATATTCTGCGATGCGACTATGAGTCCTGCAGACAGTATCTTATGAACCTCGAACAAGCTGTTGTCTTGGATCAGAATCCACAAATGCTACAGACATTTCTTGGCCATCGATGTGACGGAAATAGAAATATTCTGCATGCTTGTGTGTCTGTGTGCTTTCCAACCAGTAATAAAGAAACTAAAGAGGAGGAGGGTAAGCTTAACAATCTGATGCAAATTCTTCTGCACATTGTTGAAAGAAGGGTCCGCTGTTATTCAGAAATAAATTTTGAAGTAGCTTTGTACATATATAGACAAATTAGTCACTTTGAGAGTCTTTGAGATTCAAATGTTATACCCATGGCTAGCATGGCTACCTTGGGAAGTAACAGGTATAACAGTGATATGCAGCACTTTAATTTTAAAGCCAAAAATATGTTTCAGAGCAGCATGGACATACATGCCACAATTGTTGGTGTCTGCTTAAGCTGCATTTTTTTCTGGACCAACAGTCCTTTAGAGCAGGCATGGGAATTCTGTCAGCACCTCCTTAATATAAGCATGTAATTTCCTGGAAATACAGAGGATAACTGTTGCTTAGAAAAAGACAGCTTTTTTTAGAGAGGTACATTCTGTGCACCCATATCCACTCTGAAGCACCTTCTCTGATTGGATCTAAAAATCTTTAATAGTCCCAGAACACAGAACATGCCTATTTACAGAGATTTTAGATTCTCTTTGAAATAAGACTGGGCTTGGAAGAAGGCTGTTTCTTAATATTTGGATTAAGCTGTACAGAAAATCCTTGTTGAATGGTGCTAATCGGGATTAGAAACTTCATTATTAAGCAATGCAGTTGTAAATAGAAAAACCACATGACCATGCTGCTTAGCGATGGCAGTTCAGGCAGCATGAGTGCTGTCATTAAGTGAGGACTGAGAGGGTTGTTAAATGAGCACCTCATGCGACTATGACTTCCGGCGTCCTGCTTATGGGAAGCTGGAAATGAAGGTCACAAATTGCAATCACACGATTGCAGATGATGCAAAGACTATATATATATGAACTCTGGTTGTAACTACCACTTGTCCAGTACCATTGTAAGTTTGAACAGTCATTGAATGAGAGGTCATTAAATGAGGGACCTCTTCTATACTAAACCAAAACCAAAACAATGTAAAAACTGGGTCACTGAGAAAGAGCTGTTGTAGAAGATGACCAGGCTGAGCCCAAGGAAGAGGCCAACACATCATCAGTCATGAATCCCTTCGTGCCCACCTTGAATTCATTCTACTCTTATCTTCGGCTAATTTCTGTTGGTCGTTAGTAGTTCAGATTCTTGTAGAGAGCTCAAGCTTACAATAAATCTTTATATCCATTTGAATTGTCTCAATCTCCTGATTTTTCTAGTGCTTGACAACTGTAGAATAAAAGGGAAAGAGAGAATTTTGGTCCTCATTCTCTAAATCATTTTATCATCTGTGAGGTTTTTTTTTTTTTAAAAAAATAACTAAATGGCTGCCTTAGGCTACTGGAAGATTATTTGCACTTTCATTTGTTTCCATCCATTCTGGTAACATTACTTGGAGGCAAAATAATAAAAAATTAAAAAGTCGGCTACTTGCAGTGAAAGTAACCTAGCGCTACTTTAAATGCCCTGTAAGCTATTTTTGAGCCTCTGAACATTGTGTCCTCCAAATGCATTATTACATTGCTAAGAGATTGACATCCACATTTACTAAATGTTATAATAAAGAGCTTAAATTGCCTTGCTGGTCATTAGCTGACTGTCAATTATATAGGGTAGGGTAGGGTAGGGTAGGGTAGGGTAGAGTAGAATAGAATAGAATAGAATAGAATAGAATAGAATAGAATAGAATAGAATAGAATAGAATAGAATAGAATAGAACCTTTATTGTTACTTTAAATGTAAACAAATCATCATACATTAAAATGAAATTTCATTGCATTCAGCTCTCAAAAAAATACCCACATACATATGCATATACCCACACACACAAACATATATGACACAGAGAAACATCACAGTCTAGTTTGAATGTATATATACATAGTGGAGGGGAAAAGAATCCTGGGAATTTACAATGCGGAAAGCATAAGGAACAAAGCTGTTACAGAATCTAGTAGTTCTGCTATAAATACGTCAAAACCTCCTCCCAGAGCAAACCGTGAAGTGAGTGTGTGGGGTCATGCAGCTACCTTCTGTGATTTAAATTAGCCTAACCTTCTGATTCCTTGAAACTTTATTAAATAAATTTTTATTCCTGTCATTGTTTTGCATTTGAGTAAATATTTGATATATGCTATTGATTTCATATTAGGACATTTATATAAAAATGACAAATGCATGTGAAAGAGAACAGTTTTGTCAAGGTTCTTATTTATGTTTCAGAAGCAGAGCGCTCAGAAAGGAATACGTTTGCTGAAAGGTTATCTGCCGTTGAAGCTATTGCAAATGCTATTTCAGTGGTTTCAAGTAATGGACCAGGAAATCGTGCAGGTTCCTCCAGCAGTAGAAGGTAGGTTAGCGATGATGATTATGATGATGATATCTGTTCAGTCGAGTCTGATTTTGGGCGATTCTATGGGTCAGGTCTCTCTGTATCTTCTAGTACTTGTACTTTGAATTTTGCTGCTGTTTAGCCACTGTGTTCTTTGATGGCATAGTTTCCTTTTACTGCTACTTTTTCCAAACATAATTGCTTTCTCCACTGAAGAAGCTTGTTGGATGAGAAGCGAAATGTTTTTAAAGAAGACACCAAGAAAGTCTAGTTGCCATTTGGAAAAAACACATTTGGGACCTTTGAATTGTGATACTGGCGAAAACTTGTTGTTTTTAATAATTAACATTATTATCAAGTAATATAATATGGATCACAAGAAAACCACATCATTTCAGATTAGGTGAAATCTGGTTTGATTGCTTATCAGAAGCCATAATGAAAATAACACTTATATATTTTGGACACGTAATATAAAGGGAGGTTTAACTGGGAAGAGCCTGATATTTGGCAAAATCAAAAGCAAATGAAAGGCAAGATGGCTAGATACCTGTACTTGATGATAAAAGTGTCAGTTTACCAGCTTAGCAGACCATTTTGGTAAAATTATTTTTTTTCTAAAAATGCATAATTATTTATGACTTTATTGTTAGTTTGCGACTGAGAGAAATGATGAGACGATCTTTGAGAGCAGCAGGTTTGGGCAGACATGAAGCTGGAGCTTCATCAAGTGATCATCAGGATCCTGTTTCTCCTCCCATAGCTCCTCCAAGCTGGGTTCCTGATCCTCCAGCGATGGATCCCGGTAAGATCCTGAGATGTTCCTCTGCATAATTGCAGATTCCAAACAAATGTTAATGATATGTCAGATGAACCCTGTAGCAAGAGTCATGTAAATATGAAAGACATGTATACCTACCTTAAATACCTGTAATAGGTACATAATATAACCTATTTGATTGCATGCAGTATTTAATGAAGTGTTAAATTATCACATGGATGTTTTTTAGCAATTGTTGCTCATTTTTAGTTTTTTTGCCTGCTGTTTGCTAGTTACTCTTAGACTTATTGAATAACTTTTGGCTAGAAGAAAACTTAAGGAAAGGGGTTTTTTTTAGTTAATATGGGGGGGTTTCCATGTTGGGATGTATTTTATTTATTGATATACATCCTGCTATTCTGTTTGCTAAAGATGGTGACATTGATTTTATCCTGGCTCCTGCTGTGGGGTCTCTTACCACAGCAACAACTGGCACTGGCCAAGGACCAAGCACTTCTACCATACCAGGTGAGAGAACATTATTTGATATGCTTAAATTTATATCTTTGCAAACAGACTGTGGAGATGTATTTACCTAAAGAACTCCACCCTTGTACTAGCTACTCTTATTTGCCAGTATTTCTGTAAGTCCTACAAGTATATTCCATAATAATTTGCATGCATTAAAATATGTTGTCAGTTAAAATGTTGCTTCAGGATATAAAAGGCCCAGTCCTTCTATTTCCACTAATGTTGATAATTTTGTCATATCACATTTCAAATACAGTTGCAATATCAGTCGTAATTGTCACAGCAACAAAGCAGCTTTTAAATTTTGTTTTCCATCCATGTTTTCTGATTTGTAGGTCCTTCTACAGAACCTTCTGTAGTGGAATCAAAAGACAGGAAGGCCAATGCGCATTTCATACTGAAATTGTTGTGTGACAGTGTTGTTTTACAGCCATATCTCCGGGAACTGCTGTCAGCCAAGTAAGAATCCTCTTGTTAAATTTCACGCATTGGCTTCATACTCCTCAGAAGCAAGTAGAATAACTTACCTCTTCCAGAGAATCAGTATTTGGTTTTATTCCTGCTTTTTCAATCAAGCCGTTACCTGTCCTCATATTCTTATGCATTTTTGAAAATCAGGACTCAAGTAAAATATATGTTGTTTTTTAAATGTCTTTACATTGATTTTTTTTTAAAAAAAATCTTTCCTGAAGGTATTTCAATTAGAAAATGATATGGATATATTTTTGTTTGTAGGGATGCAAGGGGCATGACACCATTTATGTCTGCGGTCAGTGGCAGAGCATATCCTGCTGCAATTACTATTTTAGAAACTGCACAGAAAGTTGCCAAAGGTATGGACATTTTTTTTAAAAAAAAATTGCTAATGATTTAGGATTTTTTTCTTTGAGAGTTTGACATGTTTTATAATATAGAATGAATAGAAAATTGCAGTTTCCTTACTACTTGTCTATATTACTTGGATTATTCCCTTCTCTGGAGTTGGATTAATTCAGCTGAAGGAATTTTCTTAGAAAATTTATTTTTTTACCATCTCTCTCCATGTAGTGAATTATATTTTCATTGAGACACAGGTTGTGGAGTAGTTAAGGCATCAGGCTAGAAACTGGTAGACTGTGAGTTCTAGCCCTGCCTTGGGCATGAAGTCAGGTAGGTGACCATGGGCCAATCACTTTCTCTCGGCCCTAAGAAGAAAATAATGGCACACCATTTCCAAAAAACTTGCCAAGAAAACTTCAAAGATTTGTCCAGACAGCCTCTGAGAATCGGACATGATTGAATGAAGGAAAAAAACAACTATTTTCATTACTTATTGACATTTTATTTTGTTGACTTTTAAAAGAGTTTCAGATAGTTAATAAAGGAAGGTATATAGCAGTTACTCTCAATAAAGACAAAATAGTCACAGGACAACCTGTGTTGTCCTGTATAAGTATAGCATAATATATAACTGAAGTAAAGCAGTGTTTCCTTTTCACTTTTGCAGAGCTTCTGAGTGTTTTTAAACTCCTAGTTTTGATGTTTAATTTGGAACCTTCTCTCCTCTTTCTGCTCCTTCTTTTTAAAGCAGAGGCAATGTCAAGTGAAAAAGAGGAAGATGTCTTTATGGGAATGGTTTGTCCAACTGGCACAAATCCAGATGACTCTCCTTTGTATGTTTTGTGTTGCAACGATACTTGTAGTTTCACATGGACTGGTGCAGAACATATAAATCAGGTAAATTTAGGGAGTCTTGGTTGGCATTTTTGTCATTTGTTTATTTTCCCAAGTTTACAATTTATTTAAAAAAATTCCACATTTGTTTCACTATTGCTATTTTTCTTTCAGCCTTTTCAATTTTCCATGCAGACTAAAACAGTTGAATTTGGTTTAAACCCAGATGTAATTATTCTTGCAATAAACTCGTTAACTTATTTTTAATTTATTTTTGTTAAGTTAAAACTATGACTAATTCAGTATTCAGCCATTGATAAGCAACAGTTGTGTACTTAGATGTTACCCTGCGTTAATGCTTGTATGCTAAATTAAAAATCTAATCTTTGGTAACATTGGGAAAGGAAACCGGTTCTCATTTGATGTTTAATAATGAAAAGAGACATACAAATAATAAACCAGAAGAATGACTTGGGTAACATTCCTATATGGATTTATAAAAGAAAAACTATTAAAAGTTTTGAAAAGATTTGAGAAGAGACAAAAAAGAAAAAAACCCTAGTTCTTGGATATATTTAAACAGATTAAAGATCAAGGTTGTTAAAAGTAAAGAGGAGTAATCTAAAGTTGATTACTTCAAGGTTAAAATAGATAGGTTGCTATCTCTGGTAACTTTTAATGGAATTTTGCTGACCAGAATGACAAGGCTTTAAAGTTTTATTTATAAATAATAAATGAGACATGGGAAGAAGAATTATTTTCTTCTATTTTATGTGAAATTTAAGTGACAAGTTACTAAAATTATTTTATACTTGCTGTGATGAAGGGGGAAGTTATTTCTTTATGTTTTTCTTTTTCTTTACTATATTCTTATTTTTTCCTTATTTTCTATTTTTCTGTTTTTTTCTATTTTTTCTATAGTTTTTTTCTATTTTTTTTTATAACTTTTTTATTTTTTTAAGATAAAAATATTACCTTGTATTACCTTTTAACCTTTTAATTGTAATGCTTAATAAAATTATTGAAAAGAAAAAGAAAGTGAACAGGGCTGAAAATTACCACAATTTTAGAAAATGTGTCTGGAAGTCTTAATATCCTTAAGATAGTCACTGCTGCAAATGCACTTTTTCCAGTGGTTGGCTATTCTACAGAATGAGAAAAGGAAGTCATAATTTTGTGCCAAACATCCAGTATACTTTCAATATCTATGTGTAGAGGGAGGGGAGGGAGAAGGGTGTTAATTTGACTTTTTCTAAAATGTGGTTTTCCTCCCATGTCAGGATATATTTGAATGCCGAACATGTGGTTTACTGGAATCTCTGTGCTGTTGCACAGAATGTGCACGAGTGTGCCATAAAGGCCACGATTGCAAGTATGTTTATGTTTACTGTAATAAATAATCACAGATTCTGTTAACTATATCCATTTTAGTGGGCTCTAAACACAAAAGAGCCAACACAACACAGATATTCATAAGCTATTACCTACCACTATTCCACTATTCCCCATTGCCATTCCTACTCCTACTCCTGTTATTTCAACTGCTACTTCTAGTGAGTTTTGCTAGAGAAAATTACCTGTTTCTAGTTGCTTTAGGCTACTTCAAGCTGCTTTACTTCCATACAGGAACACAGATCCTTCACAACCAGCTGTGTCTCAGCAAGCTTTTATAGTCAGTGATGTTGTGCTGGCTGGGGTTGAAAGAGACAGAACAATAGTACTACAAGTAATGGCCATTTTCAGGGCAGCCTGCTCTCTCACAGTGAGGTTTAGTGATTTATTGTTCAAAATTGTTCTTATGTATTTTTATTGTTAATATACGAAAACATACGACAGAAAAGTTGAAATTGAAGCTGTGGATCCCATTTCTGTTGGGGTGAGAAGGTGAAGATTCACTCAAGTCAAGTTTAACGCTAAATGACTACATGGCCGTTGCCATTTTCTTTCCTTGGCAACAGCTTGTAGTTTGCCATGGCCACTTTCTGAAATGTTTTTCCTACTTCCCAGTCAAACATACAGCATGGTATGACTTGATAGTCTTCTGTCCAAATGTCAACCGATCCTGCTTTCTCTCTCTGTCTCTCTGTCTTATCTGTCTCCTTTCTGTTTAGACACAGGGGTTTGAGCATTCCTTCTTGGCAACAGTTGCTATGTATTCACAAGTACATAGGCAAGGGACAATTTACTCTTTTTCATAATTGTTATTCTTAAATTAGTGCAATCCTTTATACATGACCATAAAGCTCACATTTTTAGTTCTATAGTTCATATTGATGTGAAAAGTGATCATATGTAATTAAAATTTCCTCTCTTTCAGGCTTAAACGCACATCACCTACAGCATACTGTGATTGTTGGGAGAAATGCAAGTGCAAAACATTAATTGCAGGACAGAAATCTGCCCGTCTTGATTTGCTTTTCCGGCTGCTTACTACTACAAATCTTGTCACCATGCCAAATAGTAGGCAAGTGTCTGTTTATTCCAAATGGGAGAAAGTGATCTGAGAAATTCAGAGCAGTCTTTTTTTTACACTTCTCTCTATATTCTAGGGGGGAACATCTTCTATTGTTCTTAGTACAGACAGTTGCGCGACAAACAGTAGAGCACTGCCAATACCGGCCTCCAAGAATTAGAGAAGATCGTAATCGTAAAACTGCAAACCCTGAAGGTAGGCCATTCAGTGATTTACAAAATTTTCTGTTATAGTCTCCCTTCAAAAATCTCCCAGGACACATAAGAGGAGGAATAATATATAATATAAATACTATTATATTAGCTATCCTAGGCTTCTCTTTCCATTCTTTTCCTGCCTTACCTTAGGATGAGCTTAGCTATTTATATGTTGTATTTCCACATCTTCCCTTTCTTATCTTAATATTTCATTTTCCCATCACCTTTCTAGTTTAGGAATATACAACTTCTGTAAATTGAATCAATTTTTTTGAAGGTCCACTCCAAATTGATAAGATTACCCTCTGATTTGGAGAGATTGAAAGAATTTTAAGATGTGAAATGGGAAGCCTAAGCATCTGCAATACTTAAGGCATCCATTTTGTTCTTTAATTCACCAACTCTCAAAATGCAAAAGCAATTCTATATGAATGAGAAAATACATATCCTATCTGTAGATGTCTCTAAGCCCCAAACATAACAGAATGCTGGTCACTTATTGGGAAAGCTCTTTCTGGTTTGGGGCAGGGGAGGCATCAAAGTAATATTAGTTTCACCAATTTTTGCTGTCCTCTTATAGAAAAGAGTGGAGTATTTTATTTAATTGTTTTAAAAATTATTTTATAGTGGTTTCTCCAGTGGTTTCTTCTCTCTTTCAACCTAATAGTAGGTAAAATAGTAGGCGAGACCTGGATCAAAAACAGCAACTGTTTTTGACAATCGCTTGGACGATCGCTTGACCATGAGCCAGCAGTGTGTAGCAGCAGCCAAAAAAACTAATACAATCCTGGGTTGTATAAACAGAGGCATAGAATCAAGTTCACGCAAAGTATTAGTGCCACTTTATAAAACCCTAGTAAGACCACACCTGGAATACTGCAATCAATTTTGGTCACCATACTACAAAAAAGTTGTTGAGACCTTGGAAAAAATTTAGAGAAGAGCAACTAAAATGATCAAAGGCCTGGAGACTAAAACATATGAAGAATGGCTGCAGGACTTGGGTTTGGCTAGTCTAAAGAAAAGAAGAAACGGGTGACATGATAGCAGTCTTCCAGTATTTGAAGGGCTGCCACAAAGAAGAGAGCATCAAACGATTCTCCAAAGCACCAGAGGGCAAGACAAGAAACAATGCTTGGAAACTGACCAAAGAGAGAATCAACCTGGAATTAAGGAGAAACTTCCTAACAGTGAGGACAATTCACCAGTGGAACAGCTTGCCTTCAGAAATCGTGGGCGCTTCATCACTGGAGGTTTTTAAGAAGAGACTAGACCGTCACTTGTCTGAAATGGTATAGGTTTTCCTGCTTGAGCAGGGGGCTGGACTAGAAGACCTTCAAGATCCCTTCCAGCTTTATTCTATTCTATTCTAAAAATGGAAGGGAAGTTTGTGAGAGAATGTAGCAGCAGATTTAACCATGTAACTTTCCTGATTTCCTGAGCAGTTCAATTCATACTTGCAAGTTTATCAAACTGGAAGGACTTTTATTTCTCACATTTATTTAGCTGACTATCTCACAAAGTGACTCTGGGTGTCTTAACAATAAAAAGTAAACGATTTTAAAAAAGATATAATAAAAGTAGCAATATTTAACAATGTAGCCATCTCAACAAGTTTCCATTTCCCTAAAATCCCCAAACCTGTTGACATAGCCATATCTGATAATGGCAAAGAATATTCTATAACTATTGAAATCTTCCTTTATTTGTATTTTAGATTCAGATATGCCTGATCATGATTTAGAACCACCGCGATTTGCACAGCTTGCCTTGGAACGGGTTTTACAAGACTGGAATGCATTGAAATCTATGATCATGTTTGGCTCACAGGAGAACAAAGACCCGTGTGTATAGATAACATGTTTCAATTTATTTGAAAATTTGCTTTGTATCAAAGACATGCAACTACATTTTATTCTCTTTTTCCTCTTTTTTCCTTTTTTCCAAGTCTTAGTGCAAGCAGTAGAATTGGTCACCTTTTGCCTGAAGAACAAGTTTATCTTAATCAGCAAAGTGGTACTATTCGGCTGGATTGTTTTACGCATTGTCTCATTGTGAAATGTACAGCAGATATTTTGGTAAGGCGGGTGTTTTTTGGTAGACATAGTGCCAGTTTTTTTTTCAATTAGAAGTTCATATAATAATTTGCAAATCTAAACTGTGATGTGACAGTTGTTTTCTTTAGCT
This sequence comes from Crotalus tigris, assembly GCF_016545835.1. Classification (NCBI taxonomy): domain Eukaryota; kingdom Metazoa; phylum Chordata; class Lepidosauria; order Squamata; family Viperidae; genus Crotalus; species Crotalus tigris. The sequence goes on along the minus strand of NW_024100554.1, from coordinate 2,355,768 downwards.
TTTAGATACTTTGCTGGGGACACTTGTCAAAGAATTGCAAAACAAGTACACCCCAGGTCGCAGAGAAGAAGCAATTTCTGTTACAATGCGGTTTCTGCGTTCTGTAGCTAGAGTTTTTGTAATTCTTAGTGTGGAAATGGCTTCCTCAAAAAAGAAAAAGTGAGTTCTATTTTTTAAAAAAATCTTTACTTAAATTAACATTAGGGTGAATACTGTATTTTTATATTATATATCCATTCATGTAGTTTTTTTAATATGAACCTCAAGCTTCAGTTCAGTATAAAAGAACAGAGAATGGCCATCTGTGTTTTGTGAATAAATGTCCCTTTCACATGGAAAATCTGTGACTGAACTGTTCTCAAACTGGGAGCAATTAAGAAAATATAATCATAATTTCCATTAGCTTTAAGCTGTCTGCCTGGCAGCTGGTTTGGTTGTATAAATTAGATGGAAATGTAGCATATTATGCCTCTGATCCTTACTATTTTAAAGACAGTGTATTAAAGTGTTTATTGATGGAAATAATTTGGCATCATATCTAGTGACATATGTTGCCATGGTTTGTACTTCCATCCATCCATCCATCCATCCATCCATCCATCCATCCATCCATCCATCCATCCATCCATCAATCCATCCATCCACCCATCTATAAAACAATACAGTAGTACTTTTAATACTTGTCAGATCTGTAAGTACGGGTATTGGAGAAATTATCCATCTTCTTAACAAGAGCTAAACAAACTGCTCCATGGGGTGAATTAAGACAGAAAGGCATATTCTATTTAAATATTTTGCTATTCTTACTGTTTTTCATTTTGCATGGTGTTTACATAGAAGGATAGAATAGGAGATGGAGCAAAGTCATAGAGGGATTTAAATAAGGATGAGTATCACACTGGAGTAAGCAGGAAGCCAGAATTTAAGGAGGGAGACGTTTATTTAATTAGAGAAGTGACTAATTTGGGAAACAGAATGCTAGATACTAATTAATTCTGGCTAATGTGAGAACAATTCAGTACTCATTGTGAGACCTGATCAGGGCTTTGACACATTTTTTTTTCCAAAAGGATTTTTTTTGCAGCATTGTGGGAGGAGATACAGCTTGACCATGGACTAAATGTAAGGAGAAATTTCTGTAATTACATGGGTAGCAAAAGCATTAAATAAGAATAGTCTTGATTTATATGTTTTGTATATTTTGGTCCCTTAAATGATTTCCTTTTCCCTTTCCCAACTCTTTTCCAGCAACTTTATTCCACAGCCGATTGGAAAATGTAAGCGTGTATTCCAAGCTTTATTACCTTATGCTGTAGAGGAATTATGCAATGTAGCAGAGTCCCTCATTATCCCAGTTAGGATGGGTATTGCACGTCCTACAGCACCTTTTACATTGGCAAGCACAAGTATAGATGCCATGCAAGGCAGTGAAGAGCTGTTCTCAGTAGAACCTCTTCCTCCACGGCCATCTTCTGACCAGTCCAGCAGGTAATGTCCAACATGTAGCTTATTATGATTACATTCTTCTAAATCAGTGGTTCTCAACCTGTGGGTCGGGACCCCATTTGGGGTCGAATGACCATTTCACTGGGGTTGCCAAACAAGGCTGTCCACCATTTTTCCCCCCTTTGGCCACGCCCCTGGCACCCAGTGGTGTATAAGTAGTTGGGAGTCACAACATGGGGAACTGTATTATGGGGTCGCGGCATTAGAAAGGTTGAGAATCACTGTTCTAAATGCAATGCCATATGCTCTTTGTCAGGTTGTCTTTGGTGCAGGTGAGTTTACTTTAAAGTAACAAATCACACCCCACACCCCCCAAAAAAACCTTGTATGAACACGTACAAGCAAACAGTAAAAGGCTTGGTTCACCAGTGTGATATAAATAAAGAGTTCAAAACAATAGTTTCTATATATTTTAAAAGGACAGCATAGCTGAGGATCCCACAAGTAATTCCTCGACTTTTGACTAGTACTTAGTGACTGCTTGAAATTACGATGGGCTTCCCTGGGGTGCTTAAGACTCAGTTCCAATGCTCCCCCTGGTCACATTAATAATAATAATAATAATAATAATAATAATAATAATAATAATAATAATAATAATAATGTTGGAAGGGACCTTGGAGGTCATCTAGTCCAACCCCTTGCTCAGGCAGGAAACCCTATAACATTTTGGACAAATGGCTGTCCAGTCTCTTCTTAAAAACTTCCACTGTTGGAGCATTCACTGCTTCTGGAGGCAGGTTGTTCCATTGGTTAATTGTTCTAACCGTCAGGAAGTTTCTCCTTAGTTCTAGGTTGCTTCTCTCCTTGATTAGTTTCCATCCGTTGCTTCTTGTCCTGCCTTCAGGCGCTTTGAAAATAGCTTGACTCCCTCTTCTTTGTGGCAGCCCCTGAGATATTGGAACACTACTATCGTGTCCCCCCTAGTCCTTCTATTCATTAAACTAGACATGTGTAGCGTCCCCCAATCTGGGGCTAAGCTAGTTTGGCTGGGAATTGTAGTCCCAAAGACTAATCTAGCTAGGAATTATGGAGAAAAGGTCCAACCAAACTGGAGGATGTCAAATTCACAAAGGCTGCCTCTTAATTGATAATTTAGGCAGTGGTCTTCAGCTTGTGGTCTGTGGACCTCTAGGGGGCCGTGATGTCATCACATCCCCCCCCCCAAATCTTGAGTTAAGTCTTGGTGGCCACAAAAGGCATTTAAAAGAAGGGCTGTGGTGTAGAAAAGCCACTGATCTAGGTATTGTTAATTGCAGATGGCACAGCTTCTTTGTTGGACTTTGAGAATTTACAGGGGGAATAGCAAAAAATTCAGCAGTATTTGCAAACTTTTAATCTTTGAGAAAGCCATGACGTTGGACACTTAGCAACTGGCCCACATTTATGGCCGCTGTCACGTACCTGTATTTTATAATGGTTTTGCTGAAAGCTGCCTTTTTAATACAGTTTTTGGCAAAACTGGCTTATAGTGAACAATTGGTTTGCTTAGTGACTGCTGCAAAAAAGGAACCCCAGCCATGATTGTTGCTGCCCACTTGTGCTGCTTCCTTAGCTCCAAAACTGGATCCTAAAAAGGCTTTTCAGAACTTGCCTGGTAGAGCAACCTGCCAACCTAATTGACTTCTTCCAAGCTACCTTGGCATTCATTTCACCAAGATAAGGCGTATACCTTATCCAAAGACCCAATGCTTGGAAAAGTGCCACAGGTTTTCTTCTCTATTTGTTCCTTTTTATTGTCTTTTGAGAAAGAAGAACATGGCTTTGTTTTCCTACAGTCCAAGTGTGCAAAGGAGAGAAAACCAAAGAGCAGTATTCTTTCTTCTGCTTTTTGGTTCTTGTTTGTGAAAAAGGGCCAAATGGAAACATGCAGTTTGGGTGACATGTTTAACATATGCTGGGATGCTCAGCTTCCATCCCAGGACTGGGACAGTGCTTCAGCCCTAGCTCTCTTATTGTGGCTTCACAATGAGAGCACTGGAGGGAGGACTCAGCAGGCACTAGTTGTTGGAAATAGGGTGGCATAATTAGATTGAACATAACTGGAACTCTGTCCAATTATCAAAAATAATTTGCAACTCTGTCACCATCAAAGTTGCTCACAGCCCCCAGTCCAGTTTGCGAACCAGTGAATTTTTGTAATCTAAACAGAAGAAGCAGATTCTTTGGAGATTAAATGATTATACCCCTCTTTGATTTGGATGACTCCGACTTTCTGGGCTTCCCCTGGACATTGAGTGAAGTTGTGGGGTGAACCCATCTTGTTTTTGATTAGAAGTTTGCTAAGTGACTCCAATAGTGCTTATTGGTTTTAATTTTCTAAAAATTGTTTTCCAGTTTGTTAACTCACCAGAGTTTGGGCAGCTATATAAAGTCAGTTAGGTAATGAAAATAGTTATAGAAAATCTTCTTTTCATTGATCTGTTTCATTTTTGATATTAAAATTATTTTTACTATTGCTTTATGTTTGTATTTTTAAAAGGCATTCTTCTCCCTTCTCTTTTCAGTTCTAGTCAGTCACAGTCCTCCTATATCATTAGGAATCCACAGCAGAGACGGATCAGTCAGTCTCAGCCAGTTCGTGGCAGAGACGAAGAACAAGATGATATTGTGTCAGCAGATGTGGAAGAGGTTATTATTGTAATTGTTTTCAATACACACAGTGTATTATGTATTTCAAAATAAATACTGGTTTAGAGTAATGTGAATTTTGTAAGCATGCACACTTTCCCCTGTAAAGTTAGAACTGTCCTGCATAAACACATTTAAATTTGTAGAGAACAATATGGAATACTAGAAACATTGTTCTGTTGACTTCTAAGTATTCTGGGCTCTTAAAAGAACAGTCTAACCTATTGTCTGCATTTCATTTCACTTTGCTTTGGGGACTTCTGTTTGGCAGTTCTTGAACATAATAAAAAACACGTATAAATTATCCATAAAGGTTAATTTTATGTATACAGTAAGCTGTAGGTCATAATACGTGTGACTTGATATAATACTCTTTCATGCCAGGTTGAAGTAGTTGAAGGAGTTGCAGGAGAAGAAGATCACCATGATGAACAAGAAGAACATGGTGAGGAAAATGCAGAAGCAGAAGGCCAGCATGATGAACATGATGAAGATGGTATGCTTTATCTCTGCCTTTGGTTGAGACTAGGCACAGATATGGCCTTGTTCGTGGTTACTCATAGAATGCCGTAACATTTTCATTGAGGTTTACTTTCTAGCAAGTATGTTAAAGTGCAGCATAAATTATCCTTGTATTAGTCCTATTATAAGTAATAAGAACTGACCTTTCATATTTATTTCAGTTCTTCAATAAAAGATTGCAAAATGTTTATCTTTTATTTTAACGCAGTAGAGTCCACAATTCATCTTACTTCATCACAAAAGTGGTACAAATAATAATGCAATGTGTATATCTATCAAAAGCATTGAAAAGGTCATATTTACCATACGGCACATCTCCAGCCTGTTCAGCTAGGGTTAAGAGAACTCCTTTTATTACAAGCAAAACACTGTGAAACACAGTGGAAGAAATACACAAATTTCTAGTGTGATGGTAAATAGTGGGTGTGATTTTAAACTAGGTTTGTTTTGAAGAATCTGAATTATTTTGTAATCTAAAATACAGTGTTAAAATTGTTACATACATTTCATTATACACTAGGAAGCGATATGGAGTTGGACTTACTGGCAGCAGCAGAAACTGAGAGTGACAGTGAGAGTAATCATAGCAACCAGGATAATGCTAGTGGGCGCAGAAGTGTTGTCACAGCAGCTACGGCAGGATCAGAAGCAGGTAATGTGTTTTGTGTCGGCTTCATTTTCCTGGGATATGCCATTACAGTACATTGAAAAGAATGGGGTAAGTGTTGCTTTAAGTTTGAGAGATTGTTTAAAAAGTGGAGAGTTATTTGTCTGCATATTATCTAAGGTAAAAAGATGCCCCACAGATTCCAAATAAGAGTTGTTTTAAATTAGATTGTTTGAAAAGTGGAAAGATATTTTTGTCTGCATATTATCTAGGATAAAAAGATGCCCTGAGGACTCTGAATAAAGAATTGCTTTAAGTTAGATTGTTTGAAAAGTGGAGAGATATTTTGTTTGAATATTATCTAGGGTATAAGGATGCCCTGAAGATACTGAATAAGAATTGCTTTAAATTAGATCGTTTGAAAAGTGTAGAGATATTTTGTCTGCATATTATCTATATATGCCCTGTGGCCTCTAGTATATTCCTTATACTAGAAAATTGAATATAAATGCAAAAATAAATTGTACATTGTAAGGTATGCAAAAACAGAGTTTTCTTTTGTTACAGTTTTTAAAATAAAGACTTCATCATACATGCTGGAAATAGGAATTTCCGGTTTTCCAAACAAGGTCAATCTAATTGGAGCAAATGAGGCTAGATCAGTTGAAATTGGGCAGCATGTATTCTCCTGATGTTGGTCTACAGTGATTTGATATCACTAAAAATACTCACTAAAGCTAGTGGGATTGAAGTTCAATTGAGTTGCTTGTTTTTGCTTTAAAAACCCATTAAATTGCCCTTAGAAGATTTGCTCCTTCCTAAAAATGTGAAACAATCAACTTTTGGGTATATGTTTTTTTCATAGGAGCTAGTAGTGTACCAGCTTTTTTTTCTGAGGATGACTCTCAATCAAATGATACCAGTGATTCAGACAGCAGCAGCAGTCAGAGTGATGATATAGAGCAAGAAACCTTTATGCTGGATGAGCCCCTAGAGCGAACAACAAGCAGCTCTCATGCTAATGGGGCAGCCCAGGCCCCCCGCTCCATGCAATGGGCTGTACGCAACACCCAGAATCAGAGGACCACTAGCACTGCGCCATCTAGTACCTCTGCTCCAGCAGGTATCTCAAAACTCTTTTTTTAAAATTCCTATTCTGACATTTTCTGATTCACTAGGGGTTTTTTTATGTTTATTAATGTGGATGCAAATTTTTACATGGTGTCATCCTGCAGAATTATCTTTCACCTGTCATGTGGTACTTTCTATTGTTTAAGAGCCACTTAGAAGCAGGTGGTGCTTTGGTATAAATACTTGGGTTTGCTTTTATCTATTTCTTCCTCCCAGAATGCTCTTTATTTTCCCTCCCTTTAGCTAGTTCAGCAGGTTTAATTTATATTGATCCATCCAACCTGCGTCGGAGCGGAACCATCAGTACCAGTGCAGCCGCAGCAGCCGCAGCTCTTGAAGCGAGCAATGCTAGCAGCTATCTAACATCCGCAAGCAGTTTGGCAAGGGCGTACAGTATTGTGATACGACAAATATCAGATCTTATGGGACTAATTCCCAAATACAATCATTTGGTATACTCCCAAATCCCAGCTGCAGTGAAGCTGACATACCAGGATGCTGTGAATTTACAGGTACAATGCAGTATGCTGATTTTATATATATATATATATTTAAAAAATAAAAATCTGCCCTTTTCTCATTCCAACTCATAACTCCTTTTCTCAGTAAATAGTTACCCATTTCGTCAATATCTATTTACTTGCCTCTTATTACTATTTTTCTTACTTGCTCTATATGCATCTTGCCTTGTTTTGGAATAATGGGAGGAATTTCCTCCCTGCGTTATAGCTGAGAAAAAAAATAGGTTGGATCCATATACCAGCAATGGATATGCCCAAATACAAGCATGCACACAATGCATGATCCTAAACCTTCCCACATACATTTGGCTCATTCAAATAACTAGACTAGTGGTGGCGAACCTATGGCACTGGTGACAGAGGCGGCACTCGGAGCCCTCTCTGTGGGCACACATGCCGTTGCCCCAGCCTTGCCTCCGCCCGTGACCCCCTTACCAGCAGCCTCCCTGGAGGAGAGTTGCCCCTGAGCGTGGCCCACGCGGAGAAGCGCAGCCCTCATGCCCCAACACGCACAGTTGATGCTGCAGGGCGTGGGCAGGGGGTGTGGCTGCTGTGGTGCTGCTGGGCTGCCTGGGTGATCTGCAGTGGGCCCTGGAGGTGATGAGTGGCCCTGTGGGCAGGCAGGGTGAGGCGGGGCAGGGGCAGGGCAGGGGATGGAGCAGGGGTGGGGCCAGTTTTTGGGCACTCGGTCTCTAAAAGGTTCGCCACCACTGAACTAAACGGTATCGCTGTCTTCTACTTTTCAGTTCTGCAAAATGGCAAAGGATGACAGAAATCAAAGGCAGACTGATGTAGATAATTACAGATTCCATAGTCTGTAACTGTGCAGAGGAAAATACATGTGCTGATAGGGAGACAATCAGGCAGCTTGCTAAAGATGCTACTCATTATTAACAAGGGACATTCCTTGCATCAGGCTGTGCTCTCTAGCACCTGCAATTTACTTAATTTGTTTCAGTCTCCCCCATTCGGCCAACAGTTTTGCACACCTGTTTTGAAAACTTTTGGAAGCTTAAGCCTAAAGTCTTTCAGTCAGAATGATTGAATCACAAAGAATGCTTGACAAACATTTCCAGTCATTGTTCTTCTTTTGCTAGTTTGCACTCACTGTTGCATTTCAAAGGGTAAAATCTTAGCAGGAGGCTTACATTTGTGTGTGTGTCTGGGGTGGAAGAGGGGAACTGAAAACCTGGCATGGGATTTCAGACTGGATCTGTGGTTCAGATTTAAACTGCAGTTAGAGATTCCTTATACTTCTTTCCAATCTCTGGTTTTTTGGTTGGCCAAAAAATATGATAAATGGCTGCTTGTAAATCGGGAAATTAATCAAAGGGAACTTTGTGATCCAGTGCTTCCAGAACTGTAAAAAATAAATATTATTAGGAAAACTATTATTTATCTGTATTATTTGTGTGTAACAAATGGGTAATAATATTGTTTTTAGAATTACGTTGAAGACAAACTGATTCCCACTTGGAATTGGATGGTGAGCATTATGGACTCCACCGAAGCTCAGCTGCGTTATGGATCTGCACTTGCCTCTGCTGGAGATCCTGGCCATCCAAACCATCCTCTTCATGCATCACAGAACTCAACCCGGAGAGAGAGGATGACAGCACGTGAAGAAGCCAGCCTAAGGACTTTGGAGGGTAGACGGTATGTTAACAATTGTATGTTTAAAAAACACCAACCTTATAAGTAATGTTTGTGCCCAAAAACTCAGAGCAGCAATTTATATGCAGACGTATAACTTTTATTATAGTATGGTCATATTATGCTAACTAAGTGATAATATTTTGGACTTAACCATGATTTTTCTAAATAAATTCAGCAATTGTAGAATGTATGATACTTCTTATAATTGCAGGCGTGCTACACTGCTCAGTGCTCGACAGGGGATGATGTCTGCAAGGGGAGATTTCTTGAATTATGCCCTCTCCTTGATGCGTTCCCATAATGATGAGCATTCTGATGTTCTTCCAGTTTTGGATGTCTGCTCACTGAAACATGTAGCATATGTCTTTCAAGCTCTCATTTATTGGATTAAAGCAATGAACCAACAAACAACTTTGGATACGCCTCAGCTGGAACGGAAGAGGTAGAAACCAGATCAATAACAGACAACTAGCTAGTTGAGCAGCAAGTTGTATTTCTTCCTTTATCTTTCCTTAAGGTTAAATACATATTTTAGGATATATCATGCATTTCTGGCAGACATACATAATAACATAATTATATTTTTATAAGATTAACAGATGCACTTAATTCACAAATAAGGCAAGCATCTTTCCCTTTATATTGAAAGATTTTGAGAAACTGTTATTATCTTAAATTGTTTATACATAGATTTTCATTTGAAAGTAGAATACTTCCTGGGGTTCTTAGGTTACAGTTGCAATCCACTTTCTAATAACTATGGCTATTCACAGCTTGGAAATACTGATTTCTGGATTTGTTGTTCTGACAGAAATCTGAGAGAGCTTGCTGAATTTTACTCTTGGCTAGCTAAAATGGAACCTTTTTTTGTTGTTGTTTAGGACTCGAGAACTTTTGGAACTTGGCCTGGACAATGAGGATTCAGAACATGAAAATGATGATGATACAAATCAAAGTTAGTATTAATATGGCTTGGGGAGCAAAGAAAATGAATGGAGACTTACTTATACCTTGCGTGCCTTAAGGACTTGTTTTGAAGATTAAGAATCTTATTACTAAGATTAATAAATTATTTTTAGAAATAAATTAAATTAAATAAACAAATTAGAAATAAACTGTTTTTAGAAATAATTTAATTATTCCATTTAGCATAGTAGAATTACAGTTCAAAAATAAAAACAGTCATCTCATAATGTATTATCATTTTTGTATGAGTATTGAGACATAATGTGGTGAATGAAATTATGTTGTTTTAGTGATGTTTTGCACAAATACAGACTGATACATTATCATTTAGCAACCATAGGTAATTTCCAGGTATCTAGCTTTACAGTAGTAATGGAAGTTTGTTGTCTCCTACATCCACATTTACTGGTTTGGGTTTTTTCCCCTTTTGGAAAGAATAATATTAATACACATGGATGAGCATCTTACTATGCTCCTTCACTCTCTTACTTTCAGAAAAATTAATTTTGCAGAGCATGATGGGAATAACTACAGACTTAAGTCCTGGTTGTTCATGCAGAGTGTTTCTTCACTTAAAATATGGGGAAATGGAATCTCTGATGGATTAAGCCAGAACTTTGGAAACTCATTTTCCTAGACTCCAATGTTCACTTTTATCTGTATTCCAAAGTCTTCCTATGTGATCAGCCTACATAGGCTTAATCAAACCTCTCACCTTTTAGGGGCATAGAATTTGAAGAGCTCAGTTGACTATGAGTTAGAAGTAATAATATGCTAATAATATTAATATTAATAATAACAGCAGCAAAAACAACAACAACAATTTGTCACCTGGGAGATATGTGTTCAGTATGAAAAGAAATAAGATCTTGATAGCTGTGCTTACTGGTGTTCAAACCATCCTTGAGCTGAAGAAGCTTCTTGGATGAGAAGTGAAATGTCCAGTTGCCTTGTGAAAAAGCACCTTTGGGCTAACTATGACTTGGATGACTGAGAATCTCCATAGACATTTAACCAGCCTTGGTGTATGAAAAAGGGAAGGAAATTATCTAGAAGAAATTTATCGCTAATAGAACGTATTTTGGGGGAAAATAGTAAAAAAAAAGGAAGAAGAAAGAGAACTATGTATCAAAATAGTGATGTACATTGATAGATGATTACAAAATATCAATAATTAGTTACAATTAGCTATTTCCAAGTATTCCAAAATTCAATTCCAAAATTGAATGGTTTTCCCTCCTTCACATTTCTGCTTTCCAGGTACTACACTTAATGACAAGGATGAGGACTCCCTTCCAGCTGAAACAGGACAGAATCACCCATTCTTCCGGCGATCAGATTCTATGACATTCTTGGGCTGTATTCCACCTAATCCTTTTGAAGTTCCTCTAGCAGAGGCCATCCCTCTGGCAGACCAGCCTCACCTGTTACAGGTAACCTTGGCTAAGTACATTTACTTGATGCGTGATGTTACTGTTGTGGCCTTTACAGGTTGAGAGATCAGAAGCATATTGGGTGATATAAAATGTCTTTTCCCTCCCCAAGATCTATCATTTCAATAGTACTTTTGTTGAAACATGAAAGACCATTCTGGCATTCTTAATAGCAAGAGGAATCAAGTATGCACAGATAACCTCAACAGCAGGCCAGACAAACCAACATATATTTACATCACTTTTGTATGAACTTTAATTATGTGTGTACACAATCACATTTTTGATGCTCTCTCCAACATTCTGTCTGCTTTCTTTTTGTAGACCATACATATTAACCCATCTGCACAAAAGCAAACTTCTTTACAGAATTCTTTAAAAGAAACATTAGCAGCTTATCTTCCAGCAAGTTAGGAAATGACATGAATGGAAAAGATTGATCATTTTTCCTTGTATCTGGGCTTTGTGATCTGTATCTCGCCTGAGGATAAATTCAACACAACATGTTCGTGTGCAGTGTGTGCCTGCAGTTTCAGAGCTAACACATCCTGTCTAATTCAGATTGGTTAAGGCCTGGGGAACCCAGCAACCTCATAACTGGGTCTATTTGAAGATAATTAGGCTGTGGTGGTATGATTGAGGGAGAGTGGTGGTGGGGAATGCCATAAGAGAATCCTATTTCTACTCAGATGATACTGGATTGGGCAAACCCATGTGGAATATCTTCCAGAATGAATTTTATTGAGTGGTTGCTCCATTTTCCATCTAATTTATTCCCCTACTTTCTGGGAAGCGTGCAGATGTAGGGAATCCAGACTACAATTGTACGCTTCACCTTACTTGTGGCTAATTAATGACAACTAGAATATATTATTAACTAGGGCTGTGAAGCTGGCTTCAAACTGTAATTTGAAATCCAGCTTGAATTTATCCTTAATATTGATTCTGATTTATGGCTCAAGCATGGAATGAAGCAGAATAGCCCAGGAGAAATTTGTAACAGAAGTAAGATATGTCAGTACCACCACCCCACCCTCTGGTTAAATGATCAAGGTGTTACATTTATTTCACTGTTAGCACTAATATTGTTATTCATGAATAAATTTTTTTCAGCCAAATGCTAGAAAAGAAGATTTGTTTGGTCGGCCAAGTCAAGGTCTCTATTCATCATCTGCCAATAGTGGGAAGTGTTTATTAGAAGTGACCATGGATAGAAACTGCCTCGAGGTATGAATTTGTTATGTGTATTCTATAATTCATATAGCCTTTTCCCTTCCCTTTCTTCTTTTTCCTCTTGCCATTGCTATTGTGTCAGAAAGATCAGTGCAACACTGTGTGTGCTTTACTCTATTCTGCACTCTCTGTTAACTTCCTGACCTCATGAGAACCTTGCCTTGACGTAGAAGATTAGAAGACACTTTTTTTTGTTCTTTATAATTGTTACTCTGATGGAGGTACTGCCGTGTTGTTTTTACCTTGTTGATTTTGATTTCTTTTTTAAAATAATTTTATTGAAGAGTATAATTGCAATAGTAAAAACTAACACAAAGTAAAAGAAAGAAGAGTTTAAAAATGGGAAAATGGAAAGGAAAAATGTACAGAATAGAGAGGAAAAAAAAGTAAGAATATAGTAAAGAAAAAGAATATATAAAGCAGTGACTTTCAACCTTCATCACAAGTTAAACAGTTTTACTATATTTTCACCTCTTAATTTACAACCTATGATTGCTTCATTCCATGTCCCAACACTTTATAAACATATCCATAATTTGAGCCCTGGTGTCATAAAAAATCCATTAAGATTTACCAGAAATAATAACACATATTTTTTAATCTAAAATTTAATCTTATTTTCTTAAACTCTTTATTCTTTCCTTGTTGATCCAAAGGATTCTAATAATTGTAAATTACTTAATAAGCAATTTCTGAATAAGATTAGAAAAGAAAGTATGCAAACTTAGTGTCCTTTTAAACCACTGATGGCGGTTCATGCAGCATAGCTATTTCCTCATCTCCCATTTTCAAAATCTCCAAAGACGACTCTGTCTTGCAGTCTCCTTGTCAGGAGCAACATCTGGAACACTTGTGAGTAGAAAAAAAGTACTTTCTATCATACATAGGTTTTGATAGGTTTCAAAATGCTATTTTGAAATATGTCATTGTGCTTATGTGTTGTCGACTCTTAGCAAGCGCATCGATTTCTCCCTGACTATTTGCTCCCAACCTGGTCTTTCAGGTTTTACTATTGCAATTGTAACTTGAGTACACCCATCTTTTGGTCACCTGGTCATCCACTTCTTTTCATTCCTTCCACATTTCCCAGAGCTAGGTATCCACATAACTCTGGCTAAACTGGACTTTTCAGAACCATATTGAAGAATATGTCCCGAAGTGTATGGCATTATTTCAAAAGCGTTTTAATGTCCTTTTCATTTAGATTCTTCCAACCAAGATGTCCTATGCAGCCAACTTAAAAAATGTGATGAGCATGCAGTATCGGCAGAAGAAAGAAGAAGAACAAAATGTGCCATCAGAAGAATCAGAAGGTTCAAAGCCGGGGCCGTCCGCACACGATCTTGCAGCACAGCTGAAAAGCAGTTTACTGGCAGAGATTGGGCTAACTGAAAGTGAAGGACCTCCTCTAACATCCTTCAGGTAGCATTGTTTAAAGAAGATGTAAAGATGTCACTCACAGTGAGGTTACGGAAGTTCTCTGGCTGAGGAATTCTGGGAGTTGAAGTCTGAGTTAGATAACAAAAAGAGAGAGAAAGAATAAGTGGCATCTACTGCTCCTGGGCATCCCTATGCAGTCCAGTGTGTAGTTTCAGAATGATAACAGAGACTTCTCTCTGTGCCTGTTGGAAAGTTGTAGATCCTACTGTCTTTCCAGTGTAGAAAGAAGGTCTGCAACTTCCTGCAGCAGCACACAGACTGGGCTTGGGAGGAATCGAAAAAGGTAAGCTGAAGTGAGGCATTTCTAAAGAAAAGTAGACTTATCCCAGCTTCAGAGAATTCAAGACTTATGGCAGAGAAAAACAAGTATGAGGATAGAGAAATATTGAGATTATGAGAAGCACGGGATGCATAGTCATATTGTATATCTGTGAGAATATGAAAAGGAAGGGAAAAATTGTTTTTGAGAAAGAGAGGCAAATGCTTTATTATTAGCTGCCAGCAGTTGATCGTTAATATAAAACAAGCTCCCTGCTCAGTTTGTTCTTTTTCCTGTCTACATGATTAATTGGTTCTCTTCCTTCTTCAGTGATAGTGCTAAGAACGCAATTATTAGAATGGTCTTTGGAAGCAAAGGTTAAAAGAACTGGTTGAATTTTCAACAAGAGATTCTCCACTGTTTGGGTTTGATTTGGCAAGCAATTTTGAACTGCAGCTTAGTTTGCCATTGAACTGGGTGGCAGGAATAGTAATTTCTTAAATATTATTCATTATCTCGCTTGGGCTAAAACACTCCTTGATCTGGCTTGTAGGAAAATGTTTCATCAATCTTGTCAAAAAATTTTTGGGGGGTATATAAAAGTGATTGCTTTCTTGATTTTTTGTTTGTATATTTGTTTACAGGCCACAATGTAGCTTCATGGGAATGGTAATTTCTCATGATATGCTGCTTGGACGTTGGCGTCTTTCTCTAGAGTTATTTGGGAGAGTATTCATGGAAGATGTAGGAGCAGAACCTGGATCGGTATGTTTTTGTTTTGTTAATTGAAGGGCCGCTTGGTTATATTGTGGGATTTTTCTTCTATTAATGCATACATTATCTTTGTAGATCTTGACTGAATTAGGTGGTTTTGAAGTGAAGGAATCAAAATTCCGCAGAGAAATGGAAAAGCTGAGAAATCAGCAGTCTAGGGATTTAACATTAGAGGTAATGAAATTGATCTTTCTTATTTTAGTTTGATTTAAAAGATGGCATGTAATGGAATATCCTGTTTTTCATTTCAGCATTTAGGGTATAAAATTGATCAAACATCCAAAAACGTTTCAGAGACAGTGACAGAATAGATTTCAGAATAGGTAGACTCTAAGGAGGTAAAAGAAATTTGCCAGATTTCTGTGTGGGTTAATTAGCAAAATCCACCGTGATGGATTCCACCACATTATGGAAAGTGGTATTGAATGGAGTCCACAAACATCTGGGTGTGTTTTTTTTTGTTGTTGAAGTAAGTTATCTGCATATGCATACACATAGTCCACATTAAAACAAGTTCTCTATGTCAGAAAAAATTACCAATAAAAGTTGTAAAGTTGTTTATCTTTTAAATAAAAACTTGATAAAATAAAATATTGTTCTATACTAAAGGACAGTAAAACAGTTATCTAGCCATCAGAAACAAAACTGAAAGCCAATTTAAGTCAGTGAGATGAAAGACTGCTGATGGTAATGCCACTGAGACTAGCTGAATTCTGGTTTTATAGGGTGTGTGTGTGTGTGTGTGTGTGTGTTTGTGTTTCACAGTACTAACAGTTGGTTAGGATGTTAATTAAATTAGAAACTCTGAGGAAGCTGGACAATGAATAAAACAAATCAGCATAAACTTATCAAGCCACATTCTGCATTTCATCAAGAAATACCAGCCAACAATATCAAAGCACCATTAAGCTACTATCAGGAAACCCAAAGATTGGCTAAGTTGCCAGGAGGTATAACAACCAGTATTAGGATTATTGAGAACTATATAGCTTTCAATAGTCCTGAACTTTCTAGAACAAGGATGCTGTAGTCAAGAAGTCCATTTCTCCCATTTCCATATAATGCATATAACTCTCAGTAGTGACAAGCAAAGGAAAACTTACTTGGCCAGCTACTGAGTCAGGTATATATAGAGAGAATTGCTCTCTTGAATATCAAAATTTATTTAGACAGTTAAATTTCATTGCCAACACCTTGGAATGGACCAGTATTCTATTGGAAACCAGAACAGTTTAGATAAAAACGGTGTAATGTGGTTCCTGTATGGTATTCTCTATAGTAACTGGGCCACTTTATTCTAAGTGCTACTTCCAGATTTCAGATATGCTGAGAATAGAGAACCAATTTGGTTTAGCAGTTAAGGCACCAGGCTAGAAAGTGGGAGACTATGAATTTTAGTCCTTCCTTAGCCATGAAAGCCTGCTGGATGACTTTGGACTAGTCTAGGGGTAGGCAACCATGGCTCAGGAATTCTGGGAGTTGAAGCCCACGAATCATAAAAGAGCCAAGATTGCCTACCCCTGGACTAGTCACTCTCTCAGCCCAACTCACCTCACAGGGTTGTTGTGGGTAAAATAGGAGGAGGAAGGTGTGTTGGATATATTCACTGCCTTGAGTTATTTGTAAAAATAATAAAGGCAGAATAGAAATAAATAAATAAAATTATAATTGATCTTCAGCTATAAATTCTGGAAGGACCAAGCAAACCCAAAAGTTAAAACTATGTGTACATAGTTTACTCAGAGTAATTTAATCAATATGTGACAGTCTCAATTGAGAATAAGTTAGATGGATTTGGGGTATTTTCAAAATGGAGTTTTTATTATATTTCCTTTATTGATTTTGCTAAATGTATCTTGGGAGATACTAAGCTATGGAAATTGGTTGTTGAGCCTTAATAGCACTGATTTTTAATCTTTTCAAAATATAATTTCTTGACATGATGTTTATTATTACATTGCATGTCGTTTTATGTTAAGGAAAAATACTGCAACGGCACTAATGATACAGTTTTAATATCTTGAATCTGATATCACCTTAGTGCTCTTCTAACCCATATTCCTCGGATTCTTTTACTGAAATAGCTCGTGGACAACTGGTCATTCTTCCTACAGTCAGATTAATTTTCTGAATGCTGCTAAGAGATATTATTGGGCAGACTTTGAGAGGAAGTGTAGCCGTATAACACTAGTGTTTGTCTTGCCTTTTTCTTCAGAGGTTTCAGTTCTTATTCTGATATATCTGCTAGGTTGATCGGGACAGAGACCTTCTAATTCAGCAAACAATGAGACAGCTCAACAATCACTTTGGTCGAAGATGTGCTACCACTCCAATGGCTGTCCACAGGGTAAAGGTTACATTTAAGGATGAACCAGGAGAAGGCAGTGGTGTGGCACGAAGCTTTTATACTGCTATTGCACAAGCCTTTTTGTCAAATGAGAAATTGCCAAATCTAGATTGTATTCAAAATGCCAACAAGGGGACACATACAAGTAGGTATCCCAAAGAATATATTTTGTACACCATTTAAGTTTTATGCATTTGGCAAAGAGAAGGACAAAAGCTTATGCTATAGTCTAAAACGATGTTTTAATGGTCAAATTAGGGATCTAAATTATGTAGCAATATTGTTTTGCACACTTGATATAGTTATCCTATGTGTCCACACAAAAACAAAGCCTTGCTAACCTGGAATGCAGATTCCTGCACAATCAGTTATAGAAGAAGATTACTAAATAGGGAAAATAGCAAGAAATTGTCAGAATTTTTTCCATATTTCATGTGTATTGTTTTGAAATAAAAAGGGCACACCTGCTGCTAAGAGATTTATTAGTAACATTCAGTGTAGAAAAAGTATCAAAGGAAGAATTAAGAAAAAAGAAACAAGGTATGTAGGGAAATATACCTGTTCTATTTCAGTTACATGTATTTGGGCCTACCGTTCGTTTAGAAATTGTTTGAAGTTAGAATGGCGTTGGAAAAAGTGACATATGGCCAGTCCTCACATTTCATTTGTCACAGCATTGCCACAGTCACATAATAAAAATTTGGGTGCTTGGCAACTGGCATGTAGTTGTGACAGTTGAGGCGTCTCAGGGTTGTGTGTGATTCTATTTGTGACTTCCCCAGCTGGCTTACGACAAGCAAAGTTAATGGGGAAAACCAGATTTGTATAATAATCACATGATTTACTTAACAACTGCAGTGTTTGGTTAACAACTATGGTGAAAAGGTTGTAAAATTGGGCACGATTAACTTAACAACTACCTTACTTAGCAACAGTAATTCTGGTCCCAGTTGTGGTCATAAGTTGAGGACTAACTATATTGTAAAGGCCTTGAGAATAAATAAAGCAAGCAATAAAGCAAGGAAGGATTCACAAATAGGGTGGCATACCTTCACATTTTCTCCTTCAGTAATTATATTTTTTGAACTAGGGTAAAAGTCTTCTAAAATGTTTTTTAGAATTAGATGAAAAAGTGTTCTTGCATCAGTTCTTAAATATTTTGTAAAAAGATTCCAAACTTAAAATTTTGCATTCTGCTTCGTTAGGGATAGATCTCGCAGTTCATGATTCTTTGTATTAGTTATGATTCTTATAGGAAAAATTCTGTACAAATTTGACTGTCTCTTTAGGTCTAATGCAGAGATTACGGAACAGAGGGGAGAGAGATCGAGAAAGGGAACGGGAGAGAGAAATGAGGAGAAACAGTAGTGGGTTGCGAACTGGTTCTCGAAGAGACAGAGACAGGTAAGTTGTCCCCCTAACATATAAATTTTGCTCATGAATTTTCTGGTGCAAATTTCTAGTAATGGGGAGCAGAGTAGCACTTCAGAACAGAGTATACCTCTCTAAAACATCTTACAGAATCAAGGATTCAAAATGATTTAAATAAAAACATAAGAGATTCTTCCTTGTATTGAAGCACAGACAAAAGGTGGAGCAGAGACTGATGTCCTATCCTTTTAACAGAACAGAAACCCCATTTTTATTCTCTAACACAAACCCACAATGCAATGTCTTGGTCGTATATAGAACAATAATAATTTCTGATAAAGAATGTTTGTGTGTGTTTTTAAAGGGATTTTAGGAGGCAGCTGTCCATTGACACCAGACCTTTTCGACCTGCATCTGAAGGAAATCCTAGTGATGACCCTGATCCTCTTCCAGCACATCGACAAGCCCTGGGCGAAAGACTTTATCCCCGTGTACAAGCAATGCAACCTGTGAGACTGGGCTTCTCTACTTGGGGAGGGAGTGTGGAGGGCATTGTTTGTTTGTTTTTTACAAAATATTCTAACCTGTTTTATTTGGGGTTTTTACAGTCTCTGCCTTAATATCTCCTTGGACATTTCATAATCTATTTACTGACATTGGTGTTGAACATGCTATGATAACAAAACGTACCTTAATATGCCACAATCTGTTGCATATGTAGACTGTGTTACCTTATGAGTCACGTGAGGGGGTTACATGCCTCCTCTGGGCAAGACCCAAGATAGCAATAGTACTTAGACTTATATACCGTTTCACAGAGTTTTACAGCCCTCTCTAAGTGGTTTACAGAGTCAGCATATTGCCCCAACAATCTGGATCCTCATTTTACCAACCTTGTAAGGATGGAAGGCTGAATCAACCTTGAGCCAGTGAGAATTGAACTGCCAAACTGTTGGCAGTTGGCAGTCAGCAGAAGTAACCTGCAGTACTGCATTCTAACCACTGTACCACCATGGCTATTGATCACTCCTGTACCTGCCGTCCTTTCTTCTGAATGTCAGGTTAATGGCTTTTAAGTTTGAAAAAACCTCCCATTAAAATAAATTTCTGGGTTAGCATGGATCTTGTGAATATTGCTATATCTAAGAATAGAATAGATTGCCATTGGTAGATATTTAACTAGCATTGTCACTATTTGTGGCATGTATCCTTGGAAAAGGCTTCGGTTGGAAATCTGAAGGGAATTGTTTAATTATTGCTACACAAAAAATCAAAAGGGCTGAGAAGGATGGCTGTAAGCTGAAATTGGAAACAAGCAAGCCTAAATACAGAAGCATTGATAGATAACTAAAAAAAATCCAAGGTTAGAACAGAATTTGTTCTGAGTTTGAATCTATTAGTTTAATTTGCTTATTGGATTGCTCTTTGTGATTGGGATAAACCCCAGAAAAAGAATCTTTCCACATTTTTAATATTATTTGAATTCAGAATAAATTATATTTTACTGTCTGGATTTGCTCTTTCTATGTCTGGAATAGAAACCAGATCCCATCCCATTTATCCTGTGGTTCTCTACCCATAATTTTAACATATCGGGAAACAGACAGCAGATTTTTTTCTGCCTATCTAGTATAATAACCAGGTAGAGGGAAGCGTGTAAACATAGGAAAATAAATATAAATCTATATCTTTTCAGGCTTTTGCAAGCAAGATTACAGGTATGCTGTTGGAATTGTCACCTGCACAGCTGCTTTTACTATTAGCAAGTGAAGATTCTCTTCGAGCAAGAGTGGATGAAGCTATGGAGCTCATTATTGCACATGGAAGGTAATTTAATATTAATGAGAATTAAAGTATGTATATGAGTTTCAACTATGGGAATGATTGACTTTTGAGTTCCTATAGAAGTCAAGGTATCTAGCTTACCTCCTCCATATTTATAAACAAATGGCTGAAAACTCAACCCAAATTTTGGACACATCTGCTATTACAATGTCTATGGAGATTCTCAGTCATCCAGGTCAGGTTGTCTCAAAGGTGCTTTTTCAGGAGGCAACTGGACTTTCTTGTTTTTCTTTGAAGACATTTCGCTTCTCATCCAAGAAGCTTCTTCAGCTCTGACTGGATGGTGGGGAATGGAAAGATTTATACTCCTTGCAGACAGCTGGTCATTTTCATTCTTTTAGAGAGTTGTTGAAACCATTTGAAGGTTTGCCCATGTCCTCAGAGTCATCTGGGTAGTGCAAATGTGTATGGAGCCAAGGCAGAAAACATCCTGTGGCCAAGAAGGCTCCACACACATTTACACTATTCAAGTGACCCAGAGGACACAGGTAAACCTCCAAATGGTTCTAACAACTCGCTAAAAGAATGCAAATGACCAGCTGTCTGCAAGGAATATAAATCTTTCCATTCCCTACCATCCAGTCAGAGCTGAAGAAGATTCTTGGATGAGAATCCAAGGTTCTGATTTTAAGGTGAGTATCCTGAGCTATGGAGGCCTTTGATCTTCTTCTTAAATTCATAATAATAAAATAATGAGAACTAAAGGCTCAAAGGGAAGGCAGATTAGAAAGAACAAGACCTTTGGGGGTCTTCAATTCCCTTCCTCTTAAGAGTTCCTTAATAAGATTTGCTCTTCCTTCCTAACATCAATAAAGGTAGTTTTTCCCAAAAAATATGCGAAGAGCTGTAATTAGTGATTTAACTATGTTTTCTTTTTGGCAGTGTTTTAATTTATATATAATGTATGTTTAATTGAAGAGGGCTTGGAGAGGTAGAAGTGGCCAATATGGAGGTTGTACCTTGCCCTCCACATCTCTGTCTCCTCTGCAGATTTATGGAGAAGCAGAGGGGCTGGCAAGAGAGCTGTGTAAGGAAAGCTGCCCCAGCAAGCCAGCATCCTTACCATGCACAATTGGAAATGGAAATTCCCTTTCCTCAACGGGCCAGCCTCCCTTGTACAGGACCCGGGAGTGCTGCTCCCCTGCCGCCGCCTCTTGCTCTCCAGAGATCTGTCAAGATAGAAGTTGGACTCGGAAGAAACTGCTTCCTGCAAACGTCCTCCACCTCCTGCTTTGCTGGGAGGGGGAACCGGACAGGGAAACACCAATGATGTCTGAGATTGGGAAAAGAACATCTCTTAGTGTGCTTTACACATATATACACAAACAACATTCCAACCTTGGAGACTTGTATCCACATCTGAGCTAGCAAATTGCCAATCATGCCTGGGCTTGGGGAGAAGTCTCTCTCCTTCCTTTGTGGATAAAAGTCCAAAACCTGGAATGCATTATGTGTGTGCGCGCATGCATACGCTTGGCTCTAGCAGTTTGGGGAGGCGAGTTTGTGGGGCACCGAGTTGTCCCCACATCGAGTTAGCCAGTGTGACTTGTTCCGTTGTGACCCAACTGTCTTGAGTCAGCTGTGTCCAGTGAGTGGTGTCAAGCAGGCCACGACCACCTGCTAGGCAACTGGTGATACTCAAATATTGCCATATCCTAAAAGTGGTACAATCTATGAAAAGATTGTAAAAGGTTAAACATTATATTGGCTCAATATAATTGGTTTTTATTCCTTTCAAAGGGAAAATGGAGCTGACAGCATTCTAGACCTTGGCTTGTTGGATTCTTCTGATAAAGTGCAAGTAAGAAACATCTGTAGACCATGCCTTTATTAATTTACTGTTTACAGATGTCTGAAATATCTAAAATAGAGAAATTCATTTACGAAGA
This sequence comes from Crotalus tigris, assembly GCF_016545835.1. Classification (NCBI taxonomy): domain Eukaryota; kingdom Metazoa; phylum Chordata; class Lepidosauria; order Squamata; family Viperidae; genus Crotalus; species Crotalus tigris. The sequence continues at coordinate 2,333,637 of NW_024100554.1, read as the reverse complement.
AGATTCTGTCAACACTGCTAACATCAGATGTTCTTGCTTTGACAACAGATGGAAACGCAACCATTTTCTCTATTGCTTTTAGAATGAGTTGCTGCTGGGAGGGGGAATAGGGATGAGAGTCCAGCTAGTCATAACAATAATAACTTAATCGTGGGAACCCAAGGACATTGGGCCCAGAGCTGATAGTGTTTTGGCGAGCTGGAGAGAAAGCCCATGCTTCAAGAATTGCACTTTGTTACTTTGCATCCAGGGGAGGGAAATTTACTTTCTGGTTTCAACTATGTAGTGCTGATACTTTGTTTCTCGAATAAAAGATTCTTTAAGGTAAACAATGCTCAAAGTTCTTTTGAAGAATTTCATCTGTCGGAACCATGACAGATTCTTTTAATCACATGCATAAGACCAGAAATCATATGTATTCCCAGAGTCATCAGATTAAATAACAATTATAAAAGAATCTCTCAAATTCCATGAAGTCATGGCAGTTGGAGTTCTGAACAAGAGACTGTACATTGCAGCATATTATTGCAACTTGGTCTTGTAACTTACAGTCTCAATTTTGTCTTGGAAATTGATCATACAGCTAGTCCTCGTTTAGTGATTGCCTCATTTGGGAACCATTCACATTTTGGATAGTGATGAAGGAGTAACTTTTATGATCAGTCCTCAATTTACAACCTGTATAGTTCTAAAAAATAAAGGAAAACTGAAATAAAATTATAAGCACAGTTGAAATTTCACTTAGTCATTACTTAATGTTCAAGTTACTTGTCCCATTCTTGATTACTAAATGAAGAGTATTTATAACAAGTTTCAATGCCTAGAAATGGTCTCATTTACTCATCTTAGTCTTATACCTAGGAAAGCAGGTGGCATAAGATTAGCTGTATTCTGTGTTAAGATGAAGAATTGTCTCTGGGCTGATATGTAGTAAAGTCATTAAGACAATATTTTTTCTTCTTAGTTTCATTTCAGAGTATTTTGCATGCTACTTCTTTACAAATTACTGTTAGTTCTTTTGTTCTTTCTTTCTGTTGAATTGATAAGAGCGTATAAGCCTAAATCTTTTTTTTTCATATCTGGAAATTAGTTATTAGAAAGAAATTAGACTATTCTAGTATTTATTTGCTTGAAGAGATGACACGGAAAACTAAAGCAGAGTCCATATTTTAGAAACAGATAAATACATAGACATATATTATTAAATTAGCATTAGCATTTGTTGAAATCATCTTTTTGAATAGTATATTTTGAATACACAGTTCAGTACTAAAGTCAGTTAACAGAAACAAACACTTTTTATTTCTATTGTGTGTTTCTTTTAAAAAAGGAAAACAGAAAACGACATGGTTCTAGTCGTAGCGTTGTGGACATGGAATTAGATGATACAGATGATGGTGATGATAACGCACCACTGTTTTATCAACCTGGAAAACGTGGCTTTTATACACCAAGGCCAGGCAAAAATACAGAAGCCAGATTGAATTGCTTCAGAAATATTGGCAGGTAAAATACCCTCTAGATGAGTGACTTGCTTTCTGAGAGAAAAATAATATGAAATGTATATATATATTAAATGTAATAAGATTGGGATTTTCAACCAAAATTTGAAAATAATGTTTAATACTTATATTTTGATACTGTTAGCAATTTTCTGTTAAAATATTAACTGCTTTCTAATGATTTTCAGAATTCTAGGGTTATGCTTGCTGCAAAATGAACTATGTCCAATTACATTAAATCGACATGTAATAAAAGTTCTTCTTGGCAGAAAGGTAAGCATCTCTTAGTGATTTAGCATAAGGCTGCTGCATTAATTGATGAAATTTGTCTTCAGCTAAAAATGTAGGGCATTGTTCCCATGACTTCCATCCTTATGTTTAAAATGTTTGTTCCTTTCCTTACTGTCAGATACTTTATCCAGAAAAGGTAAGAATATTTCAAAAAGCTCCATTCTGGGTATAATGGTGATCTACAAATAAGATATCAAGTGATTTTTTTGTGTGTGAGATCATTATAAGCCTTTTATTCATAATCCTCTAAGCAGAAATTTCACCAAACAACTAAAATAAACCATTATTTTCAAAACAAACTAGAATTTCAATTATATCTGCTGGAGGTCACAAATCCAAATAGTCATAAGCCCAAATCAGATGTAACGATCAGTCTGAGAACTAACCCATGCTCTTCAACTTTTGTGCTTATATTGTGATTGATCAAATGGTGGAAATGTCTATATACACTATTGTTCTTAAAATAGATATGAGAATATTAGTTGTAAAATCTTATAAATTTCCCAACAATAAGCTTAATTGCACTACTTGTACAATGAAATACAAGTAAATGTTTAATGATTACTTTTTTATTTTCAGGTTAACTGGCATGATTTTGCCTTTTTTGATCCGGTTATGTATGAGAGTTTGCGGCAACTCATCCTCGCTTCCCAAAGTACAGATGCTGATGCAGTTTTTGCAGCAATGGACTTAGCTTTTGCGATAGACCTATGCAAAGAGGAAGGTGGAGGACAGGTAGGCACAAATTACTGTGTTTAATGTTACTGCCTCAGAATCTGTTTTAATGTTAACATCCATAGATACTTCAGTAATTTTAGTGACAAATGTAATAAAAAGCAAGACTAAGAGGAGTTGTGAATAACTGATGGTTGTGAAGCCTTTAATAAGATTTTAAAAAATAATTCTGTGTTGCATTGTTTTTCTAGGTTGAACTTATTTCCAACGGTGTAAATATACCAGTCACTCCTCAAAATGTGTATGAATATGTTCGTAAATATGCAGAACATAGAATGTTAGTAGTTGCAGAACAACCTTTACACGTAAGTATGTGAAATCATCTTGAAATTTGATGCACTTTTTCTTAGTACTGTTCTGTAATCCTTAAAGAAATATCATGTTGAATGGATAGATAAAAAACTTTTAAGCCGTCCATGAAATATTACATTTCATAAAACATTCAGAAAATCTGTCACAAAAATACTTCTCTCAGTATCAGCAATGTATCTGTATGAAATTTAGAATTAGCATAGAAAACACTGTTCTTCCTCCTGATCCAATTATAAATAAGGGTGAACAAATCTGCCAATTTCCCATTTGATTCTTAATTTTTCTGCTATTCTGTTTCTGCAAAAAAAATTATACTCATTCTCATTTAAATTTGGATTGGCCTTCATAGCTAAACCAAAACTTGTAATAGCTAAGAAGCTAATATTCTGCTCTATGAGCCCAATTTCCCGGAGTAGTTTTCTTGAGGCTTAGAACAATTCCAGCTGGTCACTTGATTCCAGAATATAAAATAGTAACCATGTAAATACACAGAGGATATCAACCCCCCCCCCTCCTCTATTTTATCTCTGGGTGTAGATGATGTGAAGAAAAGGATTATTCCGGAAAGGTGTTGCTTCAGCTCATGATGAGAACATGGCAAGACTTGTGTATCACAGCAAGGAATCTTGAGTTGCATTGTAACCCAGCAGGGTGCATTTCACTGCTAAAATTCTATTTCTGGTGGCTCTTTCAGGCAATGAGGAAGGGTCTGTTGGATGTACTCCCAAAGAATTCATTAGAAGACTTGACAGCAGAAGATTTCAGGCTTCTAGTTAATGGATGTGGTGAAGTTAATGTGCAGATGCTAATCAGCTTTACTTCTTTCAATGATGAGTCAGGTATAATATATTTTGATTATAAATTGCACCATAATAAAATTATGATCAGCTTCTTTGCATACTGATTAAAAAATAAATGTTTTATAAGTTATATAAGGTTATCCAATATTGTATAAGCTGGCCTTTTTCATTCCTCTAGAGCAGTGGTTCTTAAAAAATAGATCATGCCAGACAAATCTTATTGCATTCTTTGACCAAGTGACAAAATTAGTGGATCAGAGGAATGCTGTGGACATAATTTACTTGGACTTCAGTAAGGCATTTGATAAAGTAGATCACAACCTACTACTTGACAAGATAGAAAAATGTGGGGTAGACAGAACCACCACCAGATGGATCCGTAGCTGGCTGACCGGCCGTACTCAGCGAGTGGTCCTCAATGGAACTGCATCTATATGGAGGGAAGTGTGTAGTGGGGTGCCCCAGGGCTCTGTTCTGGGCCCAGTGCTCTTCAACATCTTCATCAACGATTTGGATGAAGGGATAGATGGGGAACTCATCAAATTTGCAGACGACACCAAGCTGGCAGGAATAGCCAACACTCCAGAAGACAGGCTTAAGATACAGAAGGATCTGGACAGACTTGAACACTGGGCACTAACTAACAAAATGAAATTCAATGGTGAAAAAAGCAAGGTTCTACATTTAGGCAAGAAAAACCAAATGCACAAGTACAGCATAGGTGGCACCATGCTCAATAGTAGTAACTGTGAGAGGGACCTCGGAGTCCTAGTAGACAATCACCTAAATATGAGCCAGCAGTGTGCTGCAGCTGCCAAAAAGGCCAACACAGTGCTAGGCTGCATTAACAGAGGGATAGAATCAAGATCACGTGAAGTATTAATACCACTCTTCAATGCCTTGGTAAGGCCACACTTGGAATACTGCATCCAGTTTTGGTCACCACGATGCAAAAAAGATGTTGAGACTCTAGAAAGAGTACAGAGAAGAGCAACAAAGATGATTAGGGGACTGGAGGCTAAAACATATAAGGAACGGTTGCGAGAATTGGGTATGTCTAGTTTAACGAAGAGAAGGACAAGGGGGGACATGATAGCAGTATTCCAATATCTCAGGGGCTGCCATAAAGAAGAGGGAATTAAGCTATTTTCCAAAGCACCTGAAGGCAGGACAAGAAGCAACGGGTGGAAACTAATCAAGGAGAGAAGCAACCTAGAACTAAGGAGAAACTTCCTGACAGTGAGAACAATTAATCAGTGGAACAGCTTGCCTCCAGAAGCAGTAAATGCTCCAACACTGGAAGTTTTTAAGAAGAGACTGGACAGCCACTTGTCCGAAATGGTGTAGGGTTTCCTGCCCGAGCAGGGGGTTGGACTAGATGACCTCCAAGGTCCCTTCCAACTTTACTAATATGAATCGCCCCCTTGAGCCAATGAGGAAGTTGTCAATTTATGCAAACCCTTTTTTTGTTTTCTTTAAAATTATCATCAGGACATATCGATGCAAATAATTTATTTCCAGTCTTTTTCCCATATCTCCCATATTCTGACCAATGGCGCGCCACTATATGGGTAGAGGCTGCTGCGCAATGCGCATGAAGATAAGCAATGCATATTCACATATGTACGGTGTTCTGTACTGAAGCTAGCTGGAGGAACATTTGAAAACACAATTCAATCCACTAATAGCAAGCGATCTGATGTTTTTGTACGACAGATATACAGCGATTCATTGTACGAAAAAATTTCAAAAGTGTCCCCAAAACTTCTTGCTCCATCACCCCTTTTCGTTCCTTCGCCCCCGCATTGCCCCTTTTCGTTCCATCGCCCCCCTGAAAAATGAAATCGCCCCCTGGGGGGCAATATCGCCCAGGTTAAGAACCACTGCTCTAGAGCAGTGGTTCTCAACCTGTGGGTCGGGGCCCCATTTGGGATCGAACGACCATTTCACGGGGGTCGCCAAACAATGCAGTCTGCCATTCTTTCCCCCTTTTCCTTAGCTGTGCTACTCCCTTTTATTCTATTGGCTTTCTTGAATAGAGTCTAATTCTATTGGCTTTCAAAAGCCAATAGGAATTGTCCAGGCTGTCTCTGCCCTGCTGAGCCCGCCAAAAGTCCCATTCTTCAAACGGTGCTGCACCAGTTGAGTAGTCCTCATCTTATGACCGGTTGAGTAGTCCTCGACTTACGACCGGTTGGGGGGGGGTCACGGCACTAAAAAGGTTGAGAACCACTGCTCTAGAGAAGATGTGAAAGGGACCTAGTGGGAATATGATCTCTCACTAGTGTCCAAGTTCTTCTGGGGGATAGAAACAGTTGAGTGTAATCCTTACATACTAGTGCTTCTTGGTTGTGTTTATCCTGTGCCTACTGGGGAGCTTCTTCACAAATTAAAAATGATAGTTCAGTTTATTTCTTTCAGATACGATTTTTGAATTTTTTGAAAAATTGAAACTTGATCACTTACTTAATGCAAAATGTAATTTACAATGAACATTGTATTACTCACTAGCTAAAGAGTAGCCCTGTAGCATTTAGTACATGGTTAGCATATTTCAAGTATTTCCATGAATTCACTTTTGAAAGTAATACCATGGGGTATCTGCTTTTAATATTCTTTGACTTCATTTTTAATAGGAGAAAATGCTGAGAAACTTCTGCAGTTTAAACGATGGTTTTGGTCCATAGTAGAGAAGATGAGTATGACTGAAAGGCAAGATTTAGTAAGTATTTCTTTTCCTTGGAGCTAATTCACACCTTTTGAGTATCTAATTGTTAAATTCCTTTAATGCTTTGACAAGTTAAAAAAACATTATTCTCACTTATGTATTATTATCCAGGGTTTTTTCTCATGGTGACTTAATTAATATGGAATAATTAACATCAAAATTGGGTATGAATTTGTTTAGTGAAGAATTAACAGGGTTTTTTTTAATGGTCCATAGGTTTACTTTTGGACATCTAGCCCATCATTACCTGCTAGTGAAGAAGGATTTCAGCCTATGCCATCCATCACAATAAGACCACCAGATGATCAACACCTTCCTACAGCAAACACATGTATATCACGCCTTTATGTTCCACTTTATTCTTCTAAACAGATTCTTAAACAGAAGTTACTACTCGCCATTAAGACCAAAAATTTTGGTTTTGTGTAGACTATTAAAAAAAGTGTGTATTGCTGTATAATTATTACTAGCTAGATTTTTTTTGTAGAGTTTCCATTTGTCCATAAAAGTTTATGAAAGTTAATGCTGTCATGCCCCCTCCTATTGCTGGTACTGCAATGATAAAATGCAACATTCCCCAGCAAAGTTTGCAACCTAAGGGCTGAAGAAGCACTGGCGATGTTAGATTGTGATCATTTGCTGGTCATTAACTTCTTGGCCAAATCCAGCCAAAGATGACAGCAGAACAATATAAATTACACTGTGATTTAACTTTTTCAAAAGGGGTGGAAATATGTCAAATGTTCTTCAAAAAAAAAAAAAAAATTCACTGCTGCCTTTCTGGAAAGTGTTTCAGCAAAGGTGCTTGTATAGAGGGACTAGGAAATTTCAAAATAAAAGATGAAGTATGTCCTGTGGTTTATTTTAATTTTTTTTTAAATGGTGTTTAAGTTTGTGGTTGGCTGCAGTTGTGCATCATGTATTATTGAACTTGTAAAAAGTTCTTGCCAGTTAGAGCTAAGAGTTGAAATCATTCACGTTTGCTTACAAAAACCACTGCCATTGCAATTTGTCTGCTTGCACTGGACTCTGGCACAATAAATACCACCATTAATGTTTTGCATGTAGTCTGTATAACCTTAGTGAGATTCTTTTTGTACGTAAGAAGGAAGCCAATGCACAGTATTTAATCATTTACAATCAACATTTTGTATCTTTCTTTGAGCAGTCGGTTAGGAGGCTTACACCTCCAGCTCAAATCCAGACACTTGTTCTGCTGTGTCTCAAGCTGGTTAAATTTTCAGCCTGGGCACTACCTGGTAACTGTAAAATGTTTATAAGATCATGATTATTTGAAGGTACATTTTGAAAAAAAAAATTTAATGTTCGTGAGCAGCTTAACTACTTTTGTATCTAGCCTTTTTTAAGTATCTTGTTACAGTTTTTAATAAATTACAAAGTCATACTGAAAAAATAGTTTTTATTTATGTGACCTGTATATTTTAGTTGCTACTGCACATCACATCTATTAAGTTGTTTATAGGTGAATAAAACTACTCTTCCTCTTCATTTAAAATAGAAACAGTTCAATCTGCATTTTACAGTTAGCAGAAAAGTTTAAGATGGCCTGATCCAACAAAGTATAATCTTTTCATCAGATATAGCTTACTCAATACACAAATGTTTGCCAACTGAATTGTGGTGCACATACAAAATGCTGTTTTTATTAAAGCATTTTAGTGCATAATATTTCAGTATATTAAGATCCTATTTAGTTGAGCACTAATATGTTGTAGGAAAGGGGAAGATTCTTTATTATTTTATGCTTACTATCTCATGGTATAATTTGTTACCATAATTTTCTGTGGGGTTTTGGCAGGGGGAAATTGCACATCATTAAGAACTTGCCTGAATTTCTGCCAAAAGGACCACCTCTTCTCTTCCTCTATGCCAACAACTTTCATGCCTCTTTCTGCCTTAGCTTGAAAACAGCATCCTGCTTCTATAGAGTATTGTTTTGGCAGGCACTCTAGCAGTGTAAACCCTAACTGTAGCCTCTTTTAAATAAAGACTGAAGACTGTTCTCTTAAAAGCTGTGCCAGGCTTACTCAGTTTTTAAAAAATTAAATAGGTGCTTTATTTTTTCCCCTTGGACATTTTGATGAAATCATTCCTTCTGAATGTCAGCCCTTTTAAGGATAAGATGGAGTTTTTCATGTTTGGCATAGTATTCAGGTTCTGTTTTTGAATTTGCTACTTGGCTTATAGCAAGTTTCATAATGTCTGAGCCTCTTGCATTCTGTAATTTAAAAAAATGCTACCTACCTCACAGAAGAGTTGAGGCATAATAAAGTTAATATTCTCTGAAGCCCTTTTAGGAAAGGCTGTGTATATTGTAAAATATTGTTATATATAACCTGTGTATATCTAGCCTATCCCTATGTTATATGTATAGCTCTGTATATAATACAATTGTCTTACAACAGTCACAGCAAAATACATTACAAAAATTCATAAGGCCTATATAGTAGTGTGTGCGCGTGTGTGTATACACAAACACATGCACACAAACAATACTTTGTTGTTACTCTAATGGCAAGGGGAAAGCTAGAATGATTAATGTTGTAGTCATTGACTCAAAATGTGTATGTAGCTATATAAATAGCTTTTCTCTGTATATTTGAACATTATCAAGCTTTTAATAAGAAATGCTTATTAAAATTGTACACCGCATTACTGTGTGGCTTAAATTAGTTTCTTTTAACTATATGGCAAGAAAAGTCATAGGAAAGTTTTCCAATAGTGTCTTGAATTTTACCTGATTTTTGATAATCATATTCTTTTAAAAGCTGGATTTTGATTACTTTTTCCCCTCAAGCTACTGAGCTGAATGGGCTTGAAATCATGACAATTGAGTTGCTATGGTAACCCTCTGAAGTCCTTTGAGACTTTCTTGATCCATGGAACCTCAGTTTTATAACAAGATGTATTTTGGTAACCGGTATCACCAATTGTGAAATCAATCCAAATAAGCACAAGAAACGATTGAGCACTATGGCTTATGTGCCCCAACATGTTATGGTATCTTCAGAATTTCTTCCTTTATGTTGCCCCCATTTTAGCCTTTTGGACTAATATTGAGACAAAACAAGGTTATTCTGTACATTTGTTAATTAGCAGCACTGTCTATTGATCAGGCTATCTTTTTGCTTTTGCAAGAAACAGATAAAATATGAAATGGAGAAATATGCAGATTTATGAACAATTAAAAAGCCTCATTTAATCTGATTGCTAGCACTATGTCTTAAATTTAACACAACATGTGTGTCAATATTACTACCTGCCAGAGATCGCATGAGCGCTGCCACTTGATTTCTGTTAACATTTTAGAAGATGGAGGCAGCTGAAGATCAGCCATCAAGCTAGTTTGTAGGTAAACCTTTAGACACTATATACTAAGTTTTGTTATGCTTTATAAATAAACCAGCACTTAAATTGTTCAAACAGCAGGCTAGGCACTAATAAAATGTATTATTGCTGATGAAATTTGTGTTAGAGTTTCCAATTCCTAGTTAGTTTAGTGGTGGTATCCTAATTAAACTATTTAATAGTCTTAAAAAGTGGCCCCACTTACTTCATGTCATCATTAGTCCATCTAATTTACTTAGTTCAAATAGTTCTTTTAGTCTGTTGTATTTCTCTTATCATTTTCCCTAAGTGATATCAATATGAATAGAAAATTGATAAATTGATTGATAAATTGATGATACATTGATAAAAACAAATGCTTTACTCCCAGTTTTCTAAATCCAGATAGACTGACCAGATAAGCAAAATAAGGTATTGAAGCCTCTGAAAGCACTTAATTGTAGCAATAGATTCATATATTTTACCGTTAAGAGTTTTTTTGCATTGTTTCATTACAATAAGAAAAGGGTTTTGTCTGTAAAGGTACAAGTGTTTTACTGAGCTGCCTTTTCTTCTGGATAATAGGGAAAGCTCTTTTTTTCTCTTTTAAGTATGCTTGTTTCAAGATGTCTGGGCTTTCATTCAGTGTGATGTAGAGATTGAAACTCTTCGGACTATGATTGGAGACATCTAGGTTTAAATCCTTCATGGAAATTTACTGGATAACTAGGAGAGGCACTCTTGCTCAACACAACCACCCTTACAGGATGATTGGGATAAAATGGAGATAATCATGCAAGCTGCTTGAGTCTTGAAAAGGCGAAGATACACATTTATCAATAAAAATGAATTGTTAAAAATCATGTAGAATATCTATTTAGAGGCAGAGGGGATGAAGATGAAATGGATTTGGGAGATGCAAGTTGTACACTGAAGGCTTAACGTTTAACCTTTTTTGTACCTAACTCAACAGCTAAGAAGTATTTTAATATTGTAACATTTTCATGGCATATCCTAAAATGTAGCTATCTTCAATTAAAAATTTCTTACAATTCTTAATTTCTAACAAAATCTATTAAATTTGTTCAGATATTCTTTTGCAAAACCAATGAAACTTAATAGTGTGCATTTAAAGTGGTTGAGTATTTATACCTTTGTAAAAAAAAAAAAAAGCTAAGAAAAACCATTAGGGGTTGTATCCTTGTTCTTCATACAAGTCACACAAAGGTTGAATTAAGTTTCTTTAAAATCAAATTTGACTTCTGGTGAACTTTATGGACAAATGCAACAAAATTGTTGTTTTCTTAACAATTCAGAAGTATCTTCTTTCCATTTTTTTTTTAACCTCCCAATCTAACCTACAGTGGGTCTCCAATTCACAGGGTGTTTTTCAGGCAAGTTATCACTTGCTGAGTGCTAGTGCACTAATAACTCTATTTAGCACTGTAAAAGCTTTTGCAAACCATTATTTTCAAATATTTAGTATAAGCCCATGTGAGCCCGTGGTGCAATGTGGAAGATATTGGACTTGGGCAGAGATTGAGGTTCTATTCCACCCTCAATCATGGAGGCCCCGATTGACTTTGAGCCAGGGATCAATACATTTTATAGATGAGCATTATCTTACTATTAAATTCAATCTTCGATCACTCAATACTAATTTTTAATCTAGTCTCAACCTATTTTTTTTGGGGGGGGGGAAGAGAAATCTCCAAGTTGAGTCACAAAATTATGGAAGCCACAGGACAATTGCACAGGATTTTTTAAAATTTAATTTAAAATCCAGTCACCTTTTCTTTTAGGTAAATTAGGATAAATACTCTGATTTGTATTAGAAGAATCCCCTTCAACTTTAAAAAAGCCTTATCATTTCAGCCTTGCACCATGATGTGATAACTGAGCACAATATGTTCAATGCCAATACACATTTCTTAAAAAATTAAAAGGGTACCCTTCCCATAGGGAAAAGGGGGGGAGACCAATACTGAGGCAGACTTACATAAAGGAGATTGCAATAGTCAAATCCATAAGTTTAACCATTGGATTGTGTATCAAAGCGTGCAGAACGATCCTCAGGAATTGGCACCAGTGGAGAAAAATATGGCTGAGATAGCTTGATGCTTCTGGCAGTTTTTCTAGACTTGGGGGGTGGGGGCATAGTTTCACACTGCCTGGATCCTGCATGTGACTGGATGGGGCTTTGCTCACTTGCACAGCCAGATTCCTGGCAAGCCATGGACCAGGGGTTGGGGACCCATTGTATCCAATAGTCAACAAATGTATTCAGGAAACTCAGAAGCCAAAGATGATCTGTTTTTCTTATTACTGCTCCCTGATAGCTGTATTTAAAGGCCTTTTGAGATCAGGCAATTAAACAGTTATCAAAATTAATAGCAGAGGATAGCCTAGTTGTCCCTTAACTTTTCCGATTCCCCTTTAACACCATCTAAATGGTCAAGCATCACTCTCAGATAGGAGCAAATTCAAGATATACTTCTGGGAAGCAAAACTTGACAAGCACAGCAGAAATTGACGAGAGTAAATACACATATTGCACTATAACCTCTGTTTGAGAAGTAACATCTAAACCTCAATTTTTTTGGTGCCAACTCAGTGTTGATTCCTGATGACTGCCTGGACTAGTCCCTGCAGTTTCTTTGGCAAAATTTCAGAAGTGGCTTGTCATTGCTTCCTAGGACTAAGAATGTGTGAATGGTCCAAGGCTATCCAGCTGCTTTAGGCTTAATGTGCAATAAGAACTAGTGTCCAGATTTCTAGCCTGGTGCCTTTCCCATATCAAATGACTCATCTCAACCTCTAATAATACCATACCAAACAGAAGGAAAGGTCTGGACACCTTGGTAAACTTCCTTTGAAAATTCTTTCTTTCCCAGGACCCTCAATTCAAATAAATTCAGATGCTATTCTTTGCTTATTCAAACCAAGATATCAATCAGAGCATGAAACCTGCCCAAGACATTTTCGCATTCCTTTTGTTTAGTCTTAAGTCTTTCCACTTCTCACTTCTTTGGTAAGGAACCTTGCCCTCTCTTATGGTCTACATTTTACATGCCTTTATAAAGCGGTGATTTTATTCGTTGCTATTTATTTTAATTGCTGTTTTAAGGGTATATTTAAATCTTGTATCATTTGCATGTATTTCATGATATCTACTTATGATAGATCAGACTAAGAAACCAATACCATACAGACCTAGTTATCTTTATTATAACCCTTATAACAATTACCATAATCTTTCAAGTCTGAATGTGCTTCCCTCATCCCTCTTTATTAAATGTCCCATTTGAGACATTTGCTCAAATACATTTATAATTTTATTCATTTATTTATTGGAATGGGATTATGCCACATTTGTTTCATTTTAGCCTTGGTAGTGGCTCTTCCTCCTATCCTTCAAGGTCCCTCTCTAAGATCTTCACAGCTTTATCTACTTTCTGTAAAAAATAAGGCAACAGGTAAATGATAGGGAAGGAAATGAATACAGTGGCAGACCATATTTTCCATGCATAGAAACATAAAGTTGTGCTGGATTACTCCCAGCTGTACATGTTGAACTCCAGAGAAGGCATAGAACACAACAGATAAGAATTGTCACTACAACAGTACCATCAGATGTGTCAAGACATAGAGTGCATATTAAAGATAATCTGGTTTAAATAAATTATTTGAATTTTAGTGAAACTTTTGGCTGATTTTTAAATGTTTGCAAATATCACTTCTCACCTTGCATAATAACTTTATGATTCATGATCCAAGAATTCAGAGCATTCCAGATCCAATGGGAAATTTCGTAACAGACATCCTCATCTGCCTTTTCCAGTAATGGAAAAGCTGAATAAACCACTATAAAGCCTATGACAGGAGTCTTCAAACTTGGCCCTTGGAATGCTGGCTGAGGAATTCTGGGAGTTAAAGTCCACAAGTCATAAAAGGGCCAAGTTTGAAGACCCTGGCCTATGAAATGTAACAAGTAAGTCCCATGTTCCCTAAAAAATAGTATTCAGAGGCACATTGTATCTTGTTTCTTGTATAATTGAAGTGGTAAATCCCAGATACTTTTCTGGCAAGAAAAATACAAGAGTATAGAACCATTTTATATCATTTTTCAAAATCCTAAACCAGCTATCTGAGCCTCATGGTTAAGCCAAGACTTTCTGCTGTTTGACATGAAGATTAAGACTTTGCAGTGGGACTGGTGACTCAATGTGTCTTTTGTTCCTGTTAGTGAAGCCCTCCTCCACTGCAATGCTTCTAAGACACCAACACGAGCATTGCTGTCTCCCTCTAAGTTCCTGTCCCACCTTTTTACATTTTAAAAAGTTTCAAATCAAAGAAATGCAACTGTGGCCAAGTGCAAGCAAAGATTCCAGCATCATCTTGATTTGCAAGAACAGGTCTGGACCACCAGTGGGCCCAATACCCCTTCTTTAAAAAAGTAGAATTGTTTTTTTGGAATCGTATCTTGCAGGGCTCAGGATCAAGCAGGATGCTGAAAAAGCATTATTTTGTATCTACTTATGGGGCTCTGGCAGCCATTTTATGAATAGGCAGCCCCCCCCACCTCCAACCATTTTGCAAGGACGCCTCCACTACTATATTAACAATCCCAAGCACCGCAGACATCCTCGTGCCTGCCTGCCAGCACCCACAGGACATTAGCCCGAGGCGCTGCGCGTCAAGACACGGGAGAGCGCCCAAGCGGGGATGCAAGAGGCCAATTTCCGCAGACCGCAGGGAGGAAGTTGACTGGCGACTAAGTCTCGTTCGGCTGCACTTCGGAATCGGATCTTCGGCGCTGTTCCCGCCTTGCCCTTCGCAGCCGCCTGCAGTCCCGCCCCGGGAGGAGGCGGAGAAGCAAACCAAGGTCAGGCGAGCCTTCCGCGTGCGCCCCTCTCCCTCGCTGGCTTCTAGGGCGCCGGGAGGAGCGGGGCTGGGCGCCATGAGCGAGCGTCGCGGCTGTCGCCCTGGATCGTGCGGGCCAACCAGGCCGGGAAGCAGCGAGGTAACTGGGCAGAGCGCCGCCGTCAGGCCTAACAGCCGGCGGCGAAGGTCTTTTGGAGGACGCCTCTTTCGGCAGAGCGGCGTGACGCGCATCGCATCAGGCGGGGCTAACGCTGCGGTGGGATTGGCCCATTTCTTGGGAGATAAATCTCTACGATCATTCTAGTACTTCTGAATGCAGCACGTGGGATTCGGCCAATGATACGTGCGAGAAACTGGCTGGCGATTATAGGGTTTCCGCTCCCTCCTTGAGAACCTCTGTTCGCCTTCCAATAGGCTTCTATACGCTCGGTTTTAGAAAAGTCATCAAGATTTTCGTTTTATAGTTTTTAAAGCACTTAGTCGCTGTTGATCTTGGTTTTTACGGGCATCATAATTGTATCCGTACTTAGTTACAGAGGTGGTATAAAAATTATGAAAATGTTAAATGTTAACCAATTCCAGGCAACTGAACACTGCTCAGATTGGGGTTTTTGTCCCATGATTTAGTATTTTGTCTGATACTATTGGTCAAAGATTGATTATGCATTTGTCCCATATTTTATTTACAATGGGCATCAGAGATATTTATTTAGATGCTGCCTGACTCACTTCATGAAAGCAAAACAACACACAATAAAAAATAGAATATCTAACAAGAAGAAAGATTGCAAATCCATCCAGCAACAAACATCATACACCCCAAAAGGACTCCAACCAGCCTTCAAAACTAGGCATCTGGGTCTTAGATTCCGATTCTTTGGTGGCTGGGCAATTTGTAAGCCTGCAAGTAAAAACACAGTTAAGTATACAGTACAAGCTGTCTAAGCTCAATACACAGCAGCTTACCGTGTCTTCAGGGCATCACCCAATCTTCACTAAAGTAACAAAAAGCTCCATGGTACTGTTATTTTGGCCTAACAATGGTTGGGTGAACGTAGAAGACCTTAGTAAGGAAATGATCTCTAGGGGTTTCCCCAGACATGAGGCTTATTTAGGCTTTAAATTGTTAACATGGTTCTAAATACGATGCCTGAGAAGAGCTGCTATCTGCTGTGTATCTATAGTACAAACTACCAGCTTTTAGATGGGACAGTAGACATCGAAAATGCCTGGGTTTGACTTGGTTTCCCGAATCGCTTTAAGATCTGGGAGTTGTGATTTCAAAGCTTGGCTTAATTGCAGCATAAAGCGAGTTCCTCAAGTGTGCTACAAGAAAGCTCATGCTAAAAGTGTACATCAGAGTTGTGTTGTTGGTATTGTTATCCTTCTCCACATTGCACACATTCCTGAACTGAAAGCTGTGTTCTTGTACTCTGTGTAAGTTGTCCCCATCAAGATAGTCTTTCAGTAAATCAATATCTGACCAACTCAGAACCTCTATGCAGGGATAGTTTCTGGATTTAGAAAGAACAGATTAAGATAATTGATGCTTGGATTAATAATAGATGAAAGCTAAGGAAAGCCAGTGATAATGTTGAAAATAGCATATGTATGATTTCTTGCTTTTTCTTTAGGAGTTGCCCACAGATGGACTTGAAAATGGCTTAAAATCAAATGAAGAACCTCTCTTAAGAAAGAATCCCCATCGATTTGTCATCTTCCCAATCCAATACCCTGATATATGGAAAATGTACAAGCAGGCTCAGGCTTCTTTCTGGACAGTAGAAGAGGTGAGTTGCACAGAAGACAAGTTGCAGCAAGTGACCAGCATTAACCCAAGGGTGGGCTGCAATGTCAGTCTGGGGACTACATTTCCTTTTTCTGTCCTATCTTGGGGCCATCAGGATGTGATCAGTGACACAATGATGCCTGCAGGACTTAAATATTCATTCTGCCCCTTAACCTCAAAAGTAAAGGCTTGAAGTGTTCAACTAATTTTTCAGATGGGATTGCAGATGGGATTTGGGGAGATGTGAATTATTCACCCCTAGCCTAACACTAGCAACAGTGTTAGGAACACGAAAATGGCTTGAATACCAGAGGATTTTTGGCAGAAAGAGTGATCAGCTTCTAGTAGCGATCACAGATTTCTACCCAGAGCATAGGTAATCCTTTTATTTCCATCTTGGCAGAAAAGTGGCTTTGCACCTTGGTCCATATGGTGAAACTCAAACCCTGTAGTAGATCCCTCAAGACCAAACAACTGAAAAGTCCTTGATATATTTAGACCATAAGGCAGCCAAGAGACAGAAGCAAAGGTGCAGAAAAAATTCTGTTCACTGACCTGGTATTCTAGTTTACATACTTTCCTTACATTTAGGGTAACACGCTTTTAAGAAAGAGTCAGTTTCTATTATAAAAAGGCAGCTACTATTGCAAACAAACAAACAAATGAACTGCCTACTTGCATGAGCAATGAAATATTTGAGGAATTTGTTTACTTGTTTTTGTTTTCTGGTATTGTTCAAGGATAGAAGGGATTTCTGGAATAATCATACAATGAGTTGTATGTGTGCTCATTGTCTTTCCCTCTCCTTTAAAGGCAAATTATGTGTCAATTTAGGGAGAGAATTTCTAGTAAACTAGTGTATACTCACCAGGTAACCACCAGATGATTAGGATATAACTCCCAATTATCTACAGACCCATCCTGGCAGAGGATGATGAGGGTAATAATAACCCATTACATTTAAGAATAATCCATTACATTACAAGACACCACATGGGAGAAGAGGGTTAGAAGCCAGGAGAATCAGCAAAAGCAATTAAAAGAAATTCAAAATGCAAGAAGAGCAATATGATAGAAGCCCCACCCTTTTTAATGTGTATTACAAGACATGTAAAAAGAGTGGGGCTTTGATGGTGAAGTTGCAGCCACCAACTTTATCAAATCCCCCCCCCCATGAATGCCCCTCTTTAAATTATAGGGTATATTCTCTTGGACATTTATTTTGCTTTTCAGAATTATCAGTAAACAATGACAATTTCAAATGTGTAATCTATATTTCTTTCTTTTTTTTTTTTTTTGTAAAGGTTGACTTGTCAAAGGATCTTATTCATTGGAACAACCTAAAACCAGAAGAGAAACACTTCATTTCGCATATCCTAGCTTTTTTTGCTGCCAGTGATGGAATTGTTAATGAAAACCTAGTGAGATGCTTCCTGTGATGTAGCCTATAATATTTTGATGTTATGTTTCTTTTTCATTGCATGCAGTCAAACATCTATTTGTAATTGTACTTTGCATGTATTTGATGTTTGTCATGAGGAACATTGTGGCTATTTTTCTGTAAATACTTAACTTTTAATGAAGTTTGTACTAATCACACTGACTTTCAACTGCTTTTTCTTGGGAATCCTATATGTGTATATCATATTCGCTTTACCCAGAGATGCTCTTTTGGGAGAAAACAGTCATTTTTATAAGACATCATGGCCTCATGCAGGGTGTGAACCTGGTCTTACATGAACATTTAGATATCTGACTTCTTTTGTTGGCAGGTAGAACGTTTTAGCCAAGAAGTGCAGATCCCAGAAGCTCGCTGTTTCTATGGCTTTCAGATATCAATAGAAAATGTTCATTCTGAGATGTACAGTTTGTTAATAGACACCTACATCAAAGATCCTGAGAAAAGGTAATTAGCGTAAGTATTACCACTATGTAGAGGACTTACATATTTCTTTTTTTTTATAGTTTTCATGTATAGTCTGGTTTAGGTGTAATGGGAGACTGTGGTTTAACATTGCAAGGACATATCAGTGGAAGTTTGTATTTTTTTAATATTCTTATAAGAGAGAGAGGAAGAGTTTTTGCTTGATCTTAAGAAAATCAGTATTTGCTGATTTTTAGGTTTTTTTATTTAAACTTTTTTATTTTATTTTTACCCTATCTTTATTATGTTTATACATAACTGAAGGCGTCAGACATTTACTATTCCTTCCTCCTCCTATTTTCTATATAACAACAACCCAGTGAGGTTGGTTGGGCTGAGAGAGAATGATTGCCAGCTTTCATGCCTAAAGTAGGAGTAGAACTCGTTATCTTTTAATTTCTAGCCTGGTGCCTTAACCACTAGACTACACTGGCTTCAAGGAATGAAAAATAAATTAAGAATACTAAATTATAGTCTTAGGCCCTGGCTTATTTTCACTAATTATGATGGTATCATTAGAAATGGAAACATATGATTTTCATTTTTCACTCCTTCTGGAGAAATGGAGAAGAAGAAAGTGGAAAAATTGTTTGTATTTAACATTCAGAACTCATATAGTTGTGTCACTTTTTTCCGTGGTGAAGTATATGAAGATCCTTTTTGTGTTAAGGTAGCAATTCCTGGAAAATGTTTGATTTTAAATTTTTGTTCAAACTGCAGAAGAGATTTCTAGCATATGTTTCTGTAGTTTCAGAAGATTCTGTATCAGTGAGAAATGAAAGTGCTATGTTAAAAGCATCCTTGCTCTTCTTGGATGTAAGCTAATTTGTCACAGCAAGTGATCTATGCTTTGGTGTCAGTCTCATTACCCAGATTTACAGTCTTTTTGTTTTCCTCCATTCCTCCTCCCTCCTTCCCCATCCTCTCAGGGACTTTTTATTTAATGCTATTGAGACAATGCCATGTGTCAGGAAGAAAGCAGATTGGGCAATGAAGTGGATAACAGACAGAGAAGCCAGTTTTGGTAGGTGCCTCCATTGTATATATATATGTATATAAAAACTGTAGATGGTTCCTCTAAGCATCTGAATATGTCCTACTCCCAGGAACAAATATAATCAATAATATACATTTAGAGATAGACAGTAAGCTTTTTGCTTCCATCCTAAATTGATGAAACCCGCTAATGTTCATTCGTATATATATATATATATATTTTAAAAAAGCTTTTTACTCTGAAATATGCAACCGATTTTCCTTAAGTCAAAGTGCTTTTTATACTTATCGGATGCTTCCCACAGAGTATGACAGTGAACTAAACCTTTGCCATTTCAGTAGATTCTATATTTACATATATTTATTCAATCTTTTCTACATCCTAGAAGTTGACATTAATATCTTAAGAATATACAGATTCCAGAAGTCTCTGTGTTAAAGCTATTCCTCTGGGGAATTAAACAATTAACAGGTTTTCTGAAAGATCTCTTTGGAATTAACACGACAAGCCAAATGAGACACTGAGTCTAGAGTCTTTATACAAGATATAGTAGATGCTCTTTCCTTGCTAGCAAGATTGCACTTTAATTAAGATTTGGAAGGATTGTGGGTTTCGTCAGTGTTTCCCAGCTTTTGCACTCCAAATGCATTTACTTCACACCCTGGCTGAGTAAAATAGGAAAACACTGTTTTATTCTTTTCTACAATTTGAAGGTTGATTAATTGTCTGAGAAGTTAACAGATTCTGATTTCATTGAAACAGGTGAAAGAGTGGTTGCGTTTGCTGCTGTCGAAGGAATCTTCTTCTCTGGTGCTTTTGCAGCCATATTTTGGCTCAAGAAGAGAGGGTTAATGCCAGGCCTTACTTTCTCCAATGAACTTATTAGCAGAGATGAAGTAAGGTGTGGGGCAAAAATATTTAAGGTTAAATATGATGCCTTCAGAGAAGCAGTATTACTTGTAGACTCTCTTATTTGTTGAGAGTTGCACAGTCTGCAAATTTTATTTATTATGGCTAGTTGCACAGTCAGCCAGCTATTTAGACTGGATTTGGCACTTTTATCCAGCTATTGAGTCTTTCCCAAGGACCTGGGATAAGCAGATGCTTTTAATGATGTTAGAGAATGGTTGCAGGATGTAAGCTGTTCCAAGTAAAGCTACCTTTTGCAATTGACTGATGGGGATTATTACTATTTTGGGCATGAAGTTCATGATGATGTTTCATACATCATTAAAATCTGGAAAAAAAATCACACAGTGCTGGTTAAGAAGAATATTTTGAATGCTATCATTTTTTGTAGTACAACAATATATTGTAGTTTGAGAAAACGCAATTCCCAATTCTACCAATATTTTTAGGATTGTATGTTTTCCCAGTCTCCAACATACTACTCTTAAATTTAAAATATTGAATGGGGAATAAATATGACTTCTGAATTAGAAATGGTATAAACCAGTGGTGGCGAACCTATGGCACCTGTGCCAGAGGTGGTACTCGGAGCCCTCTCTGTGGGCACAAATGCTGTCATCCCAGCCCTGCTTCCCATCACAGCCCCGTCCTCAACAGCAACCCTCCCAGAGGAGAGTCACCCCTGGGTGTGGCCCACGCGGAGCAGTGCAGCCAAGCACATGGCAGCTGGGCAGCGGATGATGCTGATGGGCGCAGTGGAGGCCGTGGCCACATGGTGCTGCAGGGCCGCCTGGGCAATGTGCGATGGGCTATGAATGGCCCCGAGGGTGGGCGGGATGAGGGTGGGTGGGCAGAGTGGGGGCGGGGCGGGGGTGGAGTGGTTTGTGGGCACTCGGTCTCTAAAAGGTTCGCCATCACTGGTATAAACTACTTACAAGGAATAGGGGTATGCAAAGCAAGTTTGTGAATTAGGCAAGAGATGTCTGGAGACATCTATATAGACAAAATTAATGCATATTTTATTTTAAGTTTTAAAACACATTTTAAACTATTGCTATTAACAGGCATTGTTAGTGGATTATTTTAACTTTTAAAAATAAGCTGCAAAGGCTTAAAGTAGTTCTTACATAAAAAAATGTCTTCTGCTTTTTCAAAAAAAGTTCTTATATTTCTGTCTTGTTTATTTCTTTAAGGGGCTCCACTGTGACTTTGCTTGCCTGATTTTTCAGCATTTAATGAATAAACCTTTGGAGGAAAGAGTGAAAGAGATCATTGCCAATGCGGTTGAAATTGAAAAGGTAAGGAGATCGGACACCTTTGCCTGAACATAGTTGTGATCAACCTCATAATAATTTATAAGACCACTTGGCCTATGATGAACTTTAATATGAAGTACTCAGTTGTATTTTTCAGAATTTGCATAATATACACCCTAATGTGGCATTTGGATTGGGATAACTAATCCCGTAGGTTAAAATGTGGTGAACTAGTTGTGATTTAGTGTGTTATGCAAACAACTGCTCTATCCACATTTTATATCTTTGTGATTTGCTGCTGTGATTGTTCAAAAAAGTATGGTATGAAGGTCAGGTCAGTTATTTGCTGAATGAAGCATAATTGCCTGAGCTCACATAATATTCTAACCATAGGCATGGTTTACAAACCAGAATCAAATTGATTAATGTTTAAGGTAAATAATTACTATATATAGTTGCTCTTAAGGCTTTGGTGGACAAGAACTCTCTCTCTCTTTCTTCTTGTCCTCTCCCCCAATATCCCACCAAAGCCTTAAGAGCAGCTCCAGAACTCTCTAAAAGCTGCCACAAATCATTTTTTTAAATATATATAGGTTTCATGGGGTAGCCCTTGCTGGAAAACTATTCAAAATGGCCCCCCAAAATAGGGGGCTTTGTGGAATTGGAACTCAGATCTCACTGGTCCTTATTCAACATGAACAACTACAGCACAGTGACTCAGTCTTCCAGAATTATTATGGTGAACTGGGAAAATATTCCTGGAAAATAATTTCATTTTTTTTTACTATGCAGGAGTTCTTGACAGAGGCCTTACCTGTGGGGTTGATTGGAATGAATTGTACTCTGATGAAACAGTATATTGAATTTGTGGCTGATAGACTGCTTCTGGAACTGGGTTTCCCTAAGGTAAAGTAATTTAGGAAAATATTTGCATGGAGCTTTGGCCTTTGAAGAGAACTTTGCCTAAATCAGTGGTTCTCAACCTTTTTAATGCCGCGACCCCCAGCTGGTTGTAAGTCGAGGACTACTCAACTGGTGCAGCACCGTTTGCAGAATGGGACTTTTGGCAGGCTCAGCAGGTCAGAGACAGCCTGGACAATTCCTATTGGCTTTTGAAAGCCAATAGAATTAGACTCTATTCAAGAGAGTCTATTATATTGGCTTTCAAAAGCCAATAGAATAAAAGGGAGTAGCACAGCTAAGGAAAAGAGGGAAAAAAATGGCGGACTGCGGTTTGGCGACCCCCGTGAAATGGTCGTTCGACCCCAAATGGGGTCCCGACCCACAGGTTGAAAACCATTGGCATAAATCTATGTCAAGGTAGTGTCTGACCTCTTGCTTTGTAAGGAAAATGGTGTTTGTTCTGTATTTGTGTACGGGTAGCATATGTATCTGTAGGTAAAGCCAGTGGCTTTTCTTTTATTGATCATATTTTCTTGCAATTCACTTATAAACTTAGTGCCAATTTTAGAATATTTATACTCCAATTTTCCACACATGGAAAAACCAGACTTCACAGTAGCCTATTTCAAGCTTGGAATCTTAAGGTATCTGAGATACCAGCTTGGAATCAAAGCCACCATGGGAATTCTGAGAATTGAAGGGCAAAAACTGCAAGGTATCTTTTATTGAAAAGGCTGGCCTAAGTAATTAAAAATAGTTTTATCAAGGTAGGGAAATAGTGCAAAGCACAGCTTTTGGAGTTCAGTTCAGTGTCTCTCCATTTATGGCCATAACAGGCATCTGGTTTATCCTTTGTACTGTAACGAAGGAACATATTGCATCTCCCTATGTGGTGGCTCCCAGCAAATTTGGATCTATTCTGTTCGGTGTTGGGAGAAATATCCTGCTGATCGGCAGATAAACAAGCTATAGCCCCCAGGGCTTAGAAATAAATGTGCACAAAAATATACACATATTTGTGCATTTGAAGAGATTTTCTTGTGTTGTTTAAAAATGCAAACTGATATGGAATGTGATCGAACAGGTGATGTGTAAAAAAAGATGTGAATATATAGAGGGCAAAGTAAAAAGATCTGTCAATTATTGCAAAATTGAAGGCTTTTAGAAAACTTGAAATATCTTGGTTTTCTCCTGGTCATCCTTGTCAGTGCTCCAACACTGAAAGTTTTTAAGAAGAGATTGGACAGCCATTTGTCTGAAATGGTATAGGGTTTCCTGCCTGAGCAGGGGATTGGGCTAGATGACCTCCAAAGTCCCTTCCATTGGACTAGATGACCTCCAAAGTCCATTATTATTATTATTATGGATCATAGCACAGTCAGCCAGATGTTCAGACTGGATTTGACATTTTGTCTACCTATCAAGTCCTTACCCAGGACCTGGGATAGGCAGATGTGGATGTTTGATGGTATTACAGGTATCGTCGCAGGATGGAAGCAGTTCCTAGTAAGGCCGCCTTTTGCAATTGACTAATAGCGAATTTGTCAATATTATTATTATTATTATTATTATTATTATTATTATTATTATTATTATTATCATTAATCAGCCAGATGTTCAGACTGGATTGGCATTTTTGTCTACCTATCGAGTCCTTACCAAGGACCTGGGATAGGCAGATGTGGATGTTTGATAGTATTACAGATATTGTCGCAGGATGGAAGCAGTTCCTAGTAAGGCCACATTTTGTGATTGACTAATGGCGAATTTGTCAATGTCAATGGTGTTCAAGTGGTGCTCCAGTTGTTTTGGGAATGCACCCAAGGTGCTTATTACTATTGGTACTACCCTTGCTTGCCTTTGCCACAGTCTTTCTATTTCTATTTGTAGGTCTTTCTATTTTGTTATCTTCTCCAGTTCGTTCTCATCTATTCTGCTGTCTCTAGGCACTGCCACATTCACTATCCAGACTTTTTTGTCTTTTTTATTGACAATTGTTAAGTCCAGGGTGTTATGTGGCAGGTGCTTGTCTGTTTGAATTCTGAAGTCCAAGAGCAGTTTAATTTTACCATTTTCTATGACTTTCTCTATTTTATGATCCCACCAGTTCTTGCTTACAGGCAAATGATATTTCTTGGAGATCTTCCAATGCACCATTGTTGATACTTTGTCATGCCGCTGCTTGTAGTCAGTCTGTGCGATCTTCTTGTAGCAGCTTACCAGGTGGTCCACTGTTTCTTCAGCTCCTTTGCATAGGCGGCACTTACTGTCTGTTGCTCTCTTCTCAATTTTGACTTTGTATGCATTTGTCCTTCAGGCTTGGTCTTGTGTCTCTTTCTTCAATTTTCCTGCTCTGAGCCATTGCCAGGTCTTGTTATCTGTTTTCCCAGCTATTTTTTTTAATATACTGGCCATGTAGTGCTTTGTCTTCCCATGCTTCTATTCTGTTCTTCATTTGGTTTTTCTTGTAGGCCAGTTTGGTCTCTCCAGTAGTCAGTAAGCCTTCCTGATATACTAATTTCAGGGCATCTTCATCATTGTCCTTCAGATATTCTTCCAAAGCCATTTTTTCTTCTTCAACCATCTGATGTACTTGCAGCATTCCATACCCACTTATTTGCCTTGGTAGGTAGAGTCTGTCAATGTCACTGCATGGATGAAGGGCATGATTCATTGTCATTATTTTTCTGGTCTTCCTATCCATTGCTTTTAGTTCTGCTTGAGTCCAGTTCACCATTCCAGCTGTGTATCTAATGACTGGAATTGCCCGGGTGTTGATTGCCTTCATGGTATTTCCTCCATTGAGTTTGGACTTTAAGATCTTCTTCACTCTCTTGATGTATTCACCTCTAATCTTTTTCTTGACTTCAGTGTGCTTGATGTTGTCAGCTTGGAGGATATCCAAGTATTTGTAATAATCTTCCTCATCCAGACTCTTAATGTTATTTTCATGGGGTATCTTGATTCCTTCAGTTTTCACTATTTTTCCTTGTTTGATAGTAAGTGTGGCATGTTTGTCCAAGCCAAACTCCATTGCAATATTGAGTTGTTGAGCAGCGATTCTATTTCAGATGATGTTTTTCCATACAGCTTCAGATCATCCATGTAAAGGAGGTGGGATAGTTTAGTGGTGATAATGAATCTCCTTGAAATATTCCTCTCTTGATATTAACCTCTCCCAGTCTTTCACTATTGATCTGCAACTGTGTCTTCCATTGTGCCATCGATCTTTGCACAAAGTTTCTGATGTTTCTACTGACTCCTGTTATTTCTAAGCACTTGATTATACAGTCATGTGGCAGAGAGTCAAATGCCTTTTTGTAGTCAATCTATGCCGTTGTTATTGTTGTTGTTGTTGTTATTATTATTATTATTATTATTATTATTATTATTATTATTATTCAAAGAGGAAGAAACCAAAATGGGGTAGGGAGGTAAATGGGAATACTCCCTAGAAATCACCAAAGATTAATTTGTCCTTGCAGTGCCTCATTCAGTTCTTATGTTTTAATAATAATTTTGGTTTTCTCAGATCTTTCAAGCAGAAAACCCTTTTGACTTCATGGAAAACATTTCCCTAGAAGGAAAAACCAATTTCTTTGAGAGGAGAGTTTCAGAATATCAACATTTTGCAGTTATGTCCGAAGCAAATAATAAGGTATTTACTTTAGATGCTGACTTTTGACGCTGCCTACTTGGAAGATTGACAAAGCCAAATTTCACCATCAGTGACTACAAGAAACTTCTTACAATCCAAGTAGGGTATTCTTGGAATATTTTATTCACTATTGATAATTGATAGAAAAGTTTCTACAAATACTGTAGGTTACAGGTTGTGTGCATATATGCACTCTTAACAATTCATTCTGTAACATCATGCAACTTTTCTAAAACTATATTGTGACATTTAGGACAAAGATCAGCAGCTGATCATTTTGATAAAATCCAATCCCATCTTTAGAGTGGAAAGCTTTTATGATAATGAGAATGACTACACTATAATATTCATTCCTACCTCAGTTCTTGAACTGATCTGAGATGAAAGACATACTCCTTTGTCTTAAAGGAATATTCCAGCATAAAGTCTTGGTTAATGCTGGGATGGGAGACCATCAGAGAAACTTAAGACTACAAGCTAGATTTGAAAAACATTCTAGGCAATGGAAAACCACTCCTGCATTGTTTCAAGGACATCAACATGGACATGACCACATAATCAGCAGGTATCGAAATTGACTCAGTAGAGATTTTGTTTTTATGCAAAAGAAAATTGTACTTGGGAAAATGAAGATGACACGAGCACTTTATAATCCTTTAAAAGCATCATTCATTTTGGTTAGTCAAATCAGCACAATGTCTGAAGTAATGTGTTTTGGAGGGATTTTTTTCATTTGGCCTCAAAACTTCATTTTGACTTTAAACTTGATTGCAGCAACCCACATGACATAGAACTGATCACTTGACACAAAGTTTTGGCTTATTCAGCATGATGAACCAAGATAGCTTGTTCTTGTTATGCAAACATAGCTATTTTCATAACAAATTAGTGCTTAAAGTAATGTGTGAACAGTGTCTGTGTTTATATGATATACTGATCCAAAAACTATCCAGGGCATTTTAAGTGAGTGTCTTGTCTGAACCCAGACTTTATAATTAGTTTTTGGTGTGTCATGCAGACTTAGAAAATTGGGGTAATTGAATAATTTATGCATAATGATATCATATGAACTTAGCTTCATTGTATGTAGTGGGATAAGATTTAAGCTTTTCCTTATTTAGCATGTGAGCAATGAAAAACAGATGACTACAAAAGTATACTTTAAAAAGAGAAAATATAGAAGTAATTGACAAAACCGAAGCTTCCTTTGTGAAACATCATAGCTAATGTTTAAGTGGGAAAACCAGTTTTGTCAAACTTTCTGTATGAGCATCCAATAAAGGGGGTGGGTAGGGCAGAGGCAAAGATAATTTAATAATGCTCAAGATATCATTGTTTTTTTCTTCTAGAAGTTGCACTAGCACCTTCCAGATATCTTGGACTTTCAGCTCACATAATCTTTGAGTTATGAGACAGTTTTATTCATCACTGTTCCTGTCCAAATAGGATCACAATTTAAGGACGAAATATATCACAGGGATGATATAAATCACACCCTAATATTGTCAGGAATTGATGAAGGTTTGATACATTGTGCTAAGCCATTGTAAGGTTTGTGCTGTGTGATCAGTTAATTGTGGGTTACAGATTAGAAGTTGAGTGTATTGTTTGAACCCACCATAGCTTTAAAGCTGAAATAGTTGCAAAATTGCTTTTTCAGGAACTGTAATAAGAAAAAGCAATGTTAGAAAGTCAGTGGCTAATGAACTCAGCAAGTTTTACATTAGAGTAAATATGTCAATAATTGTATTATCAGTGAGTTCTTAAAGATCTGAAGTTTATAAAGCTTCCCCTTTTTTGGTCCGTGCAAATTTGTTTGGTCTTGAATTCAGCCTTAGTTAAGGAAACAGGCCTTCTGATCCACTTCAGGGAAGTAAATGAGATATTTTGTTGGATGTATTTTAAAGCTTTTTCAAATATTCCTGTTTCATGTATAAGATTCTGATTTAGTCATTTTATTAATGACATAAAACTTGCATTAAGTTTTGTAAAATCTTTTTAATTCAGTTTAATTTATCTTTTCACCAGTAAAATGTCATAAATATGAACTAGAATGGACAATGTAAAGAATGCTTCATAGTTTGTCACTAATACGTTTTGGAAAAAAATACAAAATGGTTTAAATAAAAATAATGAGAACAAACTCTGTGGTTTTCCTTTTGTGAATTTTCTGTTTGGACCCATTGAGGATAACATGCCACAATTTACACAAAGCTCTTATCCAGAGTCAAAGGCTGGTTGTGGAAACATATGCTCTGAACCCAAATTCAATCCCTAAGATGCCAGAGACAGTAAAAGTCAGGGATATGAAAAATGTTGACCTTTACCATGTTCTTTTTCAAGTTTGCAAGAATGAAACAGCTGTTTTGTGTCAGAGGGGCTGGTTTAATCATTTTGGAAATATTCCAGGATTTTGAATATGGAACAGCTGTTGACATACAAAATACTTCCAAAGTGACTGAGAGAGTCCAAGTTAGTGCCCAGAATAGCTGTTTTGCACTCAAAATGGGCAATTTGAACATGCATTTGAAATTATTTGCACACCCTATTAACCCTGAGGTAGAAATTAGCCAACCATTTTTTTTTTGCCAAGCAACCAGGTTAATTCAGTAAGTATGCTAAATTCATACAATGTTGTAAACACAGTCTAACTATGTTGCCTGAATTTAACTAGTCTCAACCCTAAAATATAGTTGGTTAGTTCCTGCAGCATATGTGTTAAAAACAGTGCAGGGTCAAATACAGTGATAGCACACTACAACCTTTTAAGTGAGGTCACAAATTGTCTGATCCAGAGTCTGACTAACTACCTTATTAATGCTTTCCTAGAAACTAACAGTTTGAACCTCGCAGGGAATGTTAATTCCAGAAAGCAGAAGTAGCGAAGTCCCACAAGATGGCAGGTTGTGTACAGGACCCAGAACACCACCGTCCTACCAAGTCTTACCAAATTGGTAGAAATGGTTGGAGAAAGATGTTTGAGAGGGAACCAAGTCCTGAACCCCAAAGGGGCACCTGAAAACCAACTGGTAACCAATGTAGTTCGTGAAGTAGAATTACTTCTCCATTTTCTTCAGTACAAATCTGATCTCAAAACTGTTATTATACAATTAGAAAAGTTTAGAAATTTAAAATGGAGGGAAAGGCAAGAAAAATAAAACTTCGTAACATTCTCGCTGGAATGCCTAGGTGGTCTTCAACAGGTACTTTAAAATTACCAAGTATTTTTCTAAAGTCAGGACAGATCCAGATTTCTGACACTGCTACACAGAAAGTTCATTTGTAGGGTGATTGGAAGTTGACAGCATTTAGTGGGATGCACCAAAAGAGTTAGTTTAACCATTGACTAGATATATTACAATGAACACAATTTGTCACAGAGATCTAAATCTGGAGACCCAGAGAATGTGTAAAAAGATGTGATGCCTTTTCCTACGAGGTTAGGAGGCAGTAGTGCTAGGAGTAAAAAAAGAAACCATTGCAAGTAAAATAGGTTAAATACTGTAGGGGCTTCAGTTTCACTAGATCATTCCCAGTTTTGCTAGTTTCTAGATAGCTCTTTAGACCAGGGTTTCCATATTTTGGCAACTTTTAAGATGTATGTGGATTTCAATTCCAACAGCATGTTGACTGAGGAATTCTGGGAGTTGAAGTTCACACATCTTAAAATTGCTGAGGTTGAGAAACACTTGCTTTAAACAACCAAGGGAACACACAATTTCTACACAATCTGTAATAGCACACAGATAACATTCTCCAAACCTTGATCCTGAATTTGGCTAAAACAAACTAGTGTCCCAAGGTTAAATCAACAAACTTGGTTTTAGCAGTTGGGATATTTAAGTAATACCCAGTAGGTGGCAGTACAGTAAAGCCTATCATACTCGCTTTTTTTTACCAGAGTGAAGGGCCTATGGCACCCAATCAAATCTCACACTTTTGTGGTAATTTTGTGTTTCTTATTTTGGGCAGCTTTTAGCTTTAGATCATTTTCTATGATCTTGACTTTTATCCAGAGATTTAATAAATCAAACCGGAACATTTCTGCCTCCTCCAGTTAGAAGAGCCTGGCAATCAGCCTTCTCTCTAAATGCGCAGCTGGTGCAGGAAAAATGTCATTAAATTCTAGTTTCTCCACTAGAGATTGAAGCAAGGATTAGAATAACTGGTTGATTTCCCTTTGAAAAGTTGACTTGAGTTAAAATAGTAACCTGTTCCCAACAGATTCTATTCTTTTATAAGAAAGAGCACACTCCCAAGAACGTTTCAGAATAGTTTCTCTTGAAAATTAAAAATGACTGTGGAACTTGATACCTTTCCTGCAGCTGTTCCTTTTTATGTTCTGCACAGAAGCAGCTACCATTTCCTTTTCTTAAGTTTGGCTCCTAGTTTTCCCATTCCCCCCCCTAGTTAGACAGGGTTTGAATTGTATTCCTTCCAAATGTTTCCCAAAAATCTTGGAACGGTTTCAAGCTTCAGGTTGCTCTTGTTTTATGGAGCTATTGTACTGCGTATAATACAATATAATGACTCTGCTAGAAACATCTAAGTTCTTCTCTGGGACAGCAACTTCTGAACTACATCCTGAAGAATCAGGACTCTAAAAGCCATTACTCTAATCTCAGATCTTTAGGTAACCTAGGAATCCATGCTTGATTCAGAGGATGAAATGAAGAGGACCAATTAGCCACCCAAACTACAGAGCTGGTGAAATTTTAGACTCACTGGAGAGGTTTGTGGTTGAGATTCAGATCTTCTGATGACCTATTGTGAGATAGGAGCCTCTTCAGTAGAGAATGTCGTGATTCCAACAGACAGAGACAAAGTAGAACTCAGAGGCTTGGGAATTCCTCAAAGAACATGTTTATTAGTTACAAAGTATCGGCATGTCAAAAGTGAAACCAAGTCTGAAAACACACGTAACAATTCCCCAATACAAAGTTAAGAAATCCCACCTCTAATGCTATGCAAGCAACTACGTTCCCCAATATATCTTCTTGGCGGGCTTTTCACGAAAAGCCCAGCCTGCAGTCTTGGGAGCAGCCGATGACCTTGGTTCTCACGGGATAAAAGTTTATTTAGACTAGCAAAGCACCTGGCAAAACCCCACCCTCCATTCTATGTGTCAACCAAAAATGAGTAGGAAAAATGGGTGCAGCCATGCTCATTTTTAGAGTTGACAGAAGAATTGTCTTGATGGTATGCAGCTGGTACCTAGGGGTGTGGTTCTGGAGTCTGGCTTCAAAATCTTCAGTTTTTAGCATTCAGTAATGGATTAACATTTCTTTTAGATAATGGTTATTTGATTCCTGGTTCAGAGTTGTTTTTTAATTTTTGTTCTTTTTTGAGCATCCCTGGCTTGTCTTAGACCATGCTTCCAGTTGATCACGTACACTGAATATGCACAGCTGTTCAGCTAAAATACACTGACTAAATTGTGGATCACTGGTGCTTTGAATTTGTCATTGAAAACTAGAAAATTGGGTTGAATTCAGTTAGCCATAAGTTAATGTGCCACGTTGACTTAATTATAGGAAAGTTATGGGAATCTACATGGATGGAGTAG
This sequence comes from Crotalus tigris, assembly GCF_016545835.1. NCBI lineage: Eukaryota > Metazoa > Chordata > Lepidosauria > Squamata > Viperidae > Crotalus > Crotalus tigris. The sequence continues at coordinate 2,302,035 of NW_024100554.1, read as the reverse complement.
AGATAGGGTCCCACATAATCTGGAAAGAGCTGTTGTCTTAAAGGATATGGATTGCCAGTTTTTTAAATGCAGACTCACACGTCTAATCTAAAGGATACACAACACACCATTTCTATATCTATTTCCCTTTTCTGAGCATATAAATTTTAGTCCACTGGAAAAGCAAATTTGATTTATCCAGAGAATCATGTGACTGGACTTGATTTTGCTACATTTTTTGCAGTAGTCAAGCAAACATCAGTCATTAAGGAAATCAATGAGCACTTTTTGCCATAGCAAAGACATAGCAAATTGCAGTCACATGACTATGGGATGCTGCAAATGACCAAAAAGGTGAGTTGCTGTGTGTGTGGCCATCATAACTTTGAAAGTGGGTTGTAAATTGCTTTTGAAATGTGGGGGGGGAGGTGTCTATCATAATTTTGAAAGGTTGTTAAACTTCCAGTCGTAAGTTGAGGACTACTTGTGTTGCATCTACCCTGGCCTGTTTTAGGTTCAGAAGCTAAGTGGACTTGGTCATCACTTAGATCAGTGGTGGCAAGCCTTTTAGAGACTGAGTGCCCAAACTGCAACCCAAATCCCACTTACGTATCGCCGGGTGCCGGGTGGGCGTGGGTATGGTGGAAATGGTAGACTGGGTGGGGGTGGCCATGATGGGGGGTGACCAACTTGATGTTGCTCTGGCAGGTGGGGCAGTGGGCAGGAGGGCATCTTGCTCAGGTGTGGGGGGCATGGGGGGAGGCTCCTGAGCCCCACAGCTCTTCCGAGGGGAGGAGGAGGAGGTGTGCTGGGATAGGGGCTCCTCGTGCCTTTCGCTGCTTGCCTGCACTCTTCTGCCGAAGATGCTATGGCTCCGCTTGCCTGGCAGGGCAAGGGCCCGCTCGCGCATGGGGACTCATATAGGGCTGCTGCCTCGCTTTCCATGCCTGCTTCCGCCAAAAGTTGCTCCCTTTATAGCCTCTTGCCTATTCCCAGACTGCGCAAGCGTGGAGAGGAGGGAGCAGCTCGGCCCAGCAATGGCTCGCGTGCCATCAGAGACGGCTCCGCGTGCTGCCTGTGTGGCACGCGTGCCATAGGTTCGCTACCACGGACTTAGATGAAAGACCAATCTGTAATTAATTATCTTTTCCAGGACTGCATAGCATGACAATCTTGTGCTCCTGAGAAAATACATTGTTTTTATGAGCCAAGACTGTTCACTGCCACTCAGCTGTAGCCTTTCCACGAGAAGAAAATGATATTGAGGTATTTAAAATACTTTTAAAATATTCCAGATATCAGATATGCCCCTTTCTTCTAGAAGTGATGTGTGCATCTTTAATGAATCGTAAAGAATTGTTTGTATACCGTGCTACACTAAAGGCAAAACACATCTAAATGCAAAGTAGGTGTTTCTGCCAATGGTATATCTTATGATGTTTTCTTTTGGGGTCCAGATGCAAATTAGAATGTGTCCTAGCTTTTTCAGTCATGTTGGATCTGTGTCTCCCTATACATGAAAACTAAATATGTACTATATACAATAAAACTTTTTTGTATTAGCATATAAATGCTTACTAACTAAAGTAACGTATTCTGCCCATCTTCCACATGCCTAATTTTTCCTATTGGCCCTGGGCAATGGACTTATTGTTTTCTTGGAGTCACTGTTTGGGAGCTCCATGCCAATTGGTGAGTGGGCTGTAAGCATCAAAGTCTTGCTCATTTCTTGTTTGGATTACTGCAACATGCTCTACACGGGGCTACCCTTGAAGAGCAGGCAGAAGCTTATAATTGCTATAGAACACGATGACATGGATAGTTCTGGAAGCCCAGAGAGTGGCCCTTGTAACACTTCTGTTGCACAAGCTGCGCTAACTACTGCACATCGTTTGCTTCTGGGTCCAAATCATGGTGTTGGTTACTACCTTTGAAGCTCTTTATGACATGGGTCCAGGATTAGGGTTTGGATTAATCGGTAAATCACTTGCAGATTTTGTCACCCTCTTTCCAAGTGCACATATTATAGCAAAATTAAATTAAATGGTTAAAGAGGATTGAGGTTGGAGGACAGAGGCAGAGTTTAGCTTCAGCATCTAATGATGGGTGGTGATGAGAAAGATCAATAAATCTGCATCCCCCCCCCAGTTTTTTGGACAACTTCAGTTTTGCTAAGTTGTAGTTTTGTGTTTCTTAAAAATGAAGAGTATTTTTTACATATACACATTCTCCCTATGTGTATTTTTTTGCTAATATTCCTATTTTGCATATAGCTTTCCTAATATATATTTTTCCTGCACCATGGAGTATCTACATTCATACAGAAACCTATCCACTCCACTCTTGAGTTGAAGGAAGCCACAGTCTTTGATTTCTGGATCTGAAAATGAGAGGGATGTTCTTTGTCTCTTGGGTCAGCTCTGCCCATCTCTCATAGGATGGCTCTTTAACCAGCTGATTATTTCATGAAGTCAGTCAAGAAGACTGTTGGCAAGGCATGTAATGACACATTGAAGATTAGCTGACATAAACATAGGAGAACAGGCCAAGGGTATTACCTAGTTGGCTTAGTTGTTCAGTCATTTCGTCTTGCAATCTAATAATAAAAAAATCATACAGTTTTGAGAAGAAGCAGGCTGATTGGCAACAGGAATATCTAATAAACATCACACTGCTGCCTTGCCCAGATTTGAGGCTGTGGGGGTTTTTTGGCGGGGAGAGGGAGAAAAGACTTTTAGAGATATTTATATATAATTCTTGACCTTATATGCTGTTACAGTTGCTATTGACTCTAAGTAGCATACATACCTAACACCCATAAATATGATTTCAAAAATAACAGATCATAACAAATTACAAGCATCCACATTGTACCAAAGAACAATTAGAACTGCATTCAACAGAATGTCTTATTACAAAAAAGACCAGTTTCATGCCACATCCATCCTGTCAGGGGAAAATAAACAGAATCATTCATACATCAGTAGTTGTATTGATGTATAAGATGACCAGGTGGAGTCCAAGGTTGGGGTCAATTGCATCATCAGTTACATTCCCACAAGAGATCTAAGTCCACACACACACACACACACACACACACACACTCCATTGACCTTTATCCAGTTCCAATTTGGCTTGACTGTTGGTAGATCAGATTATTGTGTATAGGTAGCATGAAATAATATTTTTTAGTGCTTTGAACTCTACTCCTGTTTTTGGTTTCTTGTGCTTGACAATGGCTAGTCAACTACATTACAAGAATCAAAACAGACTGACTGCATTCCTTAGGAAATGGCAATATAAGGCTTCAAGGATTCTGGAGGAGTTCTGGTCTGTGCCACTTACTGCAGTGCAAAGACTCTAAGCTCAGCCCCCTCTTGACCCCTGCTTCCAGTCTAGCTGGAGATTCCACCACAGCTGGGTTTTGAGTACTTGCCTTCATCCCAACAGAATTGGTGCTAATTAAGTGCAACTCCAAAGAAAGGAGGCAGCAAATGAGAAGTGGTTGAAATATATGGATCTGTCCGTGTTGCAGTCCCTGACTTGTTCTCTTTTATGCAAATATTTCATTGGCTTCAGGATAAGATGAAATGGTCTGTTAAACTGCAGTTCAATGACTGATTTTTACATATGTTGTGCTTGATAATAGACTACCACATTCCTAATTTATTTTCTTGACTCTGTAATAAGATGAATTGGATCAGGTCAACTCAGACATTGATCAGATTTTTATGCACTGGAAAATGTTCACAAGATACATCATTGTTAGTTACTGCTTTGGCTTATCTGCCAGCAGCTTTTTCACAAAGGAAAAACAAATGTAAGTAAATTAAGTGCAGTGAAATGCATCATTTTGAAATGAGCACTATACACAATTATATCTATTTGAATTGTTCAGCCAACAATAAATCCTCAGTTCTTGCATTTATGTCATTGTAATTTTGTTCTCTGCATTGGTTATTATGGCATTTTATCTGCTTATTGGAGAATTTTGAAGGCAGTATAAACAACTAATCTTAACTTTAACCTGAAAAAGGTGAAATACTTACAGGCTTTTGCCTCCTTTTCATATTATTCTTAAGAGATGGGAAATATAAACACTTATTCCTGAAGATAGTTTGGTAGCTCATCTTATCAATATTTGGTTATATCTTGAGAGAGTGGGCTAGGGATATTTTTAGGTGAGACAGATATCTGTAATAGATATCACCTGAGAATTGAATGATGACAGTAACCTAGGAACTCAGACCATTGATCCTCTGGCAAAAATAATCCATTTTTTTTCTAACAGACAACATCTGGAGAAGATTAGATGTCATATCTGGGCCATAACTTAGGAACCTAGATATGTGTTGCTAAGAATATTTATTTATAGGAAACATTGCTCCTTTCCCTTTAGCAGAAACTACTAAGGGAGATTATGTTATCTTTATCTTATTAGAAGTAGGGGATGCAGCCTAAAAAATCCCAGATGAGAGTGATTTATAGCACAGTCCACAACACTTGCTCACTTTTTACCCACCTATTGCTACCAGCAATTCTTTCTATCCAATGACATCTTATATGTTCAAAAGAAAAAAAGGGATCCGTACAACTTTATGGTTTTCAACAATATGACCACAGTTGATCAACCTCAACTTGGAAGCTAAGCAGGGTTAGGACTGGGTGGTACTTGGAGAAACTGCAAAGAGAACATAGGTCTGTAAATTACATTGGGAAATTGAAAAGCATCCTGAAAGCAAGCAAGAAGGAATCTCTCCCTTACTATTGTCAAGAAATTGTCTGGGCAAGTCCATGAATTCTGGAGCTGAGCTCAACTTCAGGAGATTTGACCTTTAAGCAGCCAGAAAGGCATGCAATTTATAATGTAGGCTTGAAAGATTTAGCAAATCTATATTATGGGCTGATACTGCTCATTGTGAACAAGTTGGCAGATGCAGTATGACATCTTTAATAAAAAAATTATTTTGATTAAAAACAAGTCATTGTGTTTAGTTTTAAGTTAACATGTTCAATGAACTCAGTATATTTGGGCATCACTCAGTCTGAAACTAGCTATGGTTTAAGGCTTAGTATGGTGTATGACTCTGAACAATCTTTTAGTCAACAAATTCTGAAAATTTTCAACCAGTGTTTCAATTCAAACAATTCAAATTCTGGGAATTACTATTTGGACATATGTAGTGGTTACCATGTAGCACTACATGGTAACCACTACATATTGAAGAAGGGGGAAACACATTTTTAGATCACCATATGCATGAAAAACAAGCAAATACATAATTTTTTTTGTCCAAGATGAGAAGACAAGATGTCATGGCTTGTGTTTATTGAGGTAATGGCTTGACATCTTGCTTTTGCTCCATTCTCAGTGAATGTTTGCAACTAAATGAGGTTAGCTGTTAATAAGCACTAAAGTTATTAAAAGGAAAAGTGGCATTTTCAAGCTCTTCATTAATGCATTGCAGGAAGTTGCATGTTATATTTCCACAGTACTCATAGAAATGCATAAAGTATTTTGTTGCTTGCATAGATTTGCACCCCCACAACTGTGAGTTTTCTTCAGTCCAAATCAATACAGAATTTTCTATAGCACTTCAACCTACACATTATTCAGATTTACACTTTTGACACTGGAGACAAGATGATAGTATATGTAATTCATTGCTATCAGCCCACCAGGATGGCAAGTGTGCTTACATAAGTCTAGGCATCACGCAGAACTCTTCATTGCTAAAACAGTTGCTTGCCTTTATTAATTCCAACTACCCACCCCCCTGCCCAAACATACAGTACCATATAGGTATCCTAGACTTACAACCATTTATTTAGTGACCATTCAAAATTGCAACAGCACTGAAAAAAAGTGATTTACAACTGGTCTTCGCACTTATGATAGTTGCAGCATCTCTAGAGCCATGCAATCAGTTTTCAGGTGCTTGACAACCAGTATGTATTTACAATGTTTGCAGCATCCTGGGGCCATATGATCGCCATTTGCAACCTTCCCAGCCAGCATCTGATAAGCAATGTCAATGGGGGAAGCCAGATTTGCTTAACAACTATATGATACACTTAACAACTGCAGTGATTCACTTAGCCGTGGCAAAAAAAGGTTATAAAATCATCTATGACTTACCTAACAACTTCCTTGCAAGCCCTGTGCTTAATTTCTATAGTATGAGAAGTCCAGGGGAGACTGCAGTTCCTGCATTTCAAGGGGGAGCCCAATAGAGCTACTCATTGGCCAAAAAAGGAACAAATGTAATGAGCTGACTTCACTATTTTGGCTGGAGAAAACAATTGTCAGCTGACCTGGAACTGTGGAGACAAAGGCCACATTTGTTGCTTTGCAGCCTGGTGTCTATGTATATGTCACCTGCTGCTCATCAGCCTCTTTGCATCTTGTATTTATTGTTTTTAATTCGCTTCCTATTTTTCTAGTATTAAAATTTGGCATGCTGCAATGTCAAGCAAAGGCTAAATCTCTCACATCTTCCTTGTATCCATGAATGCTTCTGAGGCTCACTAAGACAACCAGCAAGTTCCAAGTTCTTGGACTCAAATTTCAGCAGACGTTAGACAGACACATGACACAACATGGCTGGAGGAAAAAAATCTATATTATGGGCTAGGAAGAAGTCACTTTAAGCAGTTACGGCACTCTGCAATTTAAATCTGGAGTTTCTTTTTCTGCTTTTCCATGGCACAATGGACATCTCATTTTCTGTTCCTCAAAGTTGGTACTAGGAAGCAGAGACAGCTAACCAGCTTTCTTGTTCTGGGAAACTGTAGCTTTCAATGTGGGTCCCACAGTTTCAGCCCCTGTATGAAAATGAGCCAGAAAAGCAGAAAGGAAAGCTGAGCTGCATGAGGGCATCTTAGTAGATTGCTGGATGTCAGGAGCAAGCTCACTGTTCCAAGTGATGCCATCGATCCCTAGCCATGCTGAAAAGAAAAGACAACTTTATGCTAGGTATTTAACCTGCAGACTGTATTTTCACAATATATTAAGCACTGTGCTATGCCCACTTTAGCCATGGTTAAATAAGCTGTATTTCACATGGTCAATGCAATACCCAAAGTCATAAAGCACTGCTAACAAATTACAATACCGAGATTCTTAGAACACATTAAACCATATTTTAGCATTAAGTGATTTTGTGGATTCAGCTATTGTATGAATTTGGTCTGAGCTTGAGAGATCATGAATTCATGAAGAAGATGGCCACATGCTATTTCTTGAGAGCAGAGGGAACAGCAAGGGCATTAGGGGAATGCTTTCTTCTTGCTCTGCCAGAGGTCATCACAGAAGCATCAAGTTGAATATTCAGTGGAAGAAAGCTATTGCTCTCACTTTGCAGGATCTGATATGGCTGGACTTAAATATCACACCGGCACATGATTTATTCTATGGTTTACACAGTGATGGAGTTCATCCATTGTGTGAAGCTAAAAAATATAGATTATCCACCATTAGGCTCAGAAAGCACATTAAATCAAAACTCAAAGGCTTCGTGTGATATGTGAAATTGAATACTGAACTTCAGTGCTATCCATAGTAATCTATCCTAAGCACCATGTGTGAAATTTGTCCTGTAAGTAGTCTGATGTATTGTAAGGCATTTATATAGTATGATACAATGAGGGTTTAGCACGATATGTGAACTTAATATGTCTGCATGTAGTTGGTACAAACCTGCAGAACACTCGATGTATTATTCATCCAACTAAACTGTTACAGTATGATCTGCACTGCTGATATGGAATGAAGTCCATTGATGCATTCACTCATCCAATGAAACTGAATGCAAGAATGGAATAACTAATGTTTTGGCATGGATGTTGGATGCTTGGAAATCCAGGAATAATGAAGAAATGTCATATTTTTGAGATCAGTTCAAATTATAGCTATATATCATATTGCTAGCCAATGGTATTTAAAATATTTATCAGTTAAAAAAATATAGGTAGTCCTAAATGTACGACCACAATTAAGCCCAAATTTTTTGTTACTAAGTGAGACAGTTGTTAAGTGAATTTTGCTCCATTTTACCACCTTTCTTGCCATAGTTAAGTGAATCACTGCAGTTGTTAAATTAGCAACGATTTGATGGAATGGGATGGGATGGAATGAGTCACTTGACAGGCATCTGAATTTTGATCATGTGACCATGGGATTCTGCTACTGCCATAATTGTGAAAAAAGGTCATAAGTCACTTTTTCTGTGCCTTCTAATGGTCACTAAGAGAATGTTGTAAGTCAAGAACTATCTGTACACTGTGAAATAATGAAACCTGCACTAATTTTGGTGGTGGGGGGGGGAGACACAAAATATAAATTAAATGTGTAAGATACATCTAATTAAAGTGCCATGGATAGATGGAATGTTTTGGTAGGGAAAGGGGAAAAACACTTTAAATAACAGAAGTGAGCTTACAGTATAGCTGGACTAGAAACTTAATGAAGGATCTGATTCATTAAGAGTCTCCTCAGCCATTTCAAAGTAAGCCAAAGAACCCAATTAACTTGAGGCAAGTAAGTAGTGTAAAGAGTCTCTGAGATAAAAATAGCATCACAACTTTTTGTTCTTTTAAACATCTGCCATTTAGGACAAAACATCTTGGAATAGTTGCATATTTTCAGATTCTTGAATCTTCCCTGGAGAACGTTTTCTCCATGAATCTAATGATTCAGCTGTCAGGTTCCTACAGTCCATCTTCAAATGTGGAAAATTGTTCAGCTGGTTGCTATACTTAACTTTTAATTCAATTTTCCCAATTGCTCTTGGGACATTATGCATTTTTATCTGCCATTATTTTACCCACCAAACAGCCCAGTTACATAGAGTAATGCGAGAGATAATGCCTGGCTTATATTGACTAATTGTGGATCTTGCTAGCTGAATCCTAATCAACCATAACATTGCATTGGGTGGCCATGACATTTCAGTGTTTGGACAGGATTGGGGAACTTGGGTCGTGCAGATATTTTAGAAACTTAACTCCTATCAACTTAACATAGTGAATGAGTGATGGAATCACAGTCTAGTTAAACTCATAGAGCCACAAATTTCTCAGTTCTGGACATAAAGAGCAAAATAGTTCAGATTTGGGTTATCACAATCAGCAATCCACATGTTAGCTGGATATTCCCAATGATTAGATTCATACACAAGCCAAAAGCATATGGAATCCAGCCATCAAGAGGAAGGGGTAAGAAACTTCAGGGTCAAACTGCTGCCTTAAACTTTATAGTGGCTCCTAAAAAAAACCAAGCTTGCGTATGCATAAAACTGGAGGAATAAAGAAATTCCAACAGAAGAAGAGATTTTATATAAAATCCTATCATGTGCTGATATGGATAGGCTCACAATGGAAATGAAGGACAAGACAGAGTCAGATTACTTTGAAATCTGGGACAAATTCTATTATTGGTGTGAATCAAGGAGAGCTGTTCGAGTTTTAAGTTAGTGTTAAGACAGAGATATATAAAACTGTATGTTAGTATTTAGAGAAACAAATTAGAGACTGTATTGTGTAGAAAAATATGTATATATAGAGTTTAAGAATTATATGTAGGATGAGGAACAAATTGTTAGGAATATATACACTGGAATGTTACGTTATGTCCATCTTTGTTTTAACTGTTTTATAAATAAAAAAACTTTAAAAAAAACAAGCTTGGAAACAAAATAATTGATTTTTAGGGGAAAGAAAAGAAATCAGCTTTAGAGAGCTGTTTCGGGTTTCTGAGGGAGCATCTGTTGCCCACAGTGACTTAGTAAAATATGTCAGTTAGAAGGACCTTATACTGTAGTCAGCTTCTTCAATTTCATCATTAAGGAGCAGTATTCTTCCACAGCTCTCAGATGTTAACTAGGGAAGATGCCAATTGCATTATAAACCCTTCAGGAAAGATGACTGTTCTGAGCAGAAAAAAAAAGTTATGTCACTTAAAATTATTCCTTGGGCTATGTCGGGCCATAAGCAAAAGATGAAGCATCAACATTTCTAGGTCAGTCAAGCAGCATAGAAAGATTTATTAAATGTCAGTTCAAGTTGAGGGGTTTTTTTTTGTGTGCAATGGTTTTAAAAATATTACATTTAATTATTGATATAGTTAGTTTGATTTGAAATAACTGATTAGTCAATGAAATAGGTCAAGGGCTGAACCTTGGAAGAATGGGGGAAGAAGTTACATTTTAAGTTACTGTCATTAGTAGTAAATCAACACAACCCTTTTATTAATTTAAATGAATATGAATAACAGATGCCTTTTAGCCTTAAGGACTAGTGATGGTGGAGCTGCTATGAGACAAATCCCTTGGGGATGGAGAGAGCATTCACTTAGATTTCACACTTGGAGACAGAACTCATTAGCTAGCAGAGAAAGTGCATCTGGAAAAGTCATTTGCAGATACTCAGTAGGGAATAATTTTAGTAGCACCAAATGAAGGCATTTCCTGTATATCATACAGAATTTTCTCCTTGTCTGAAAGCTTATGAAACAGCTGGTTGAGGGTGAGGGTGAGATCATGAATAGCTCCTGAATGGACTGAAACTCAGTGCTATTCCTTATTTTCCTTATTCATTAATATATATATATAATCTATACAGTGGGAACATCAAAAGGTGTGCTAGTTTCAAAAGCTGGGTGACCCAACAGGTGTTTTTTTTTTTTTTTTTAGAAATGTAGCATCCTTAGAGCCTGGCTTGTGGGCATAAAGTACAACTCCATCTCTCCATAGGGCTCTTTAGACTCACTATGCGACTGGTTGTAAGTCAAGAATTATCTATACACTAATCCTAGGGGTAGAAGAACTGCGGCAACCACTTTCACCCTAATGGACAATGTATATAATTGTTGCATTGAAATGGGTGAAGCTGATCAGGGTCTTTCCCATAAGACAGACATTCTAACACGGTATAGGAATAAGATGCATACAATGCAGCACAGCAACTTCAGAGAATTCAGAGAATACAGTTCAGCCTGATGTTTTCAAATAAGATTTATATTTTCCAGAGTTGCCTCTAATATACTGTATGGTAAACAGGTGATACTTTATGAACAGTTTTGCAGCTTGGATTTATTGTACTTATTTTTTTCCCTCTTAATATACCTGCATTTGCAAAAGGACGCACTCTGTCAGCTGCCAAGTATATTGAAATGAATAAAAGACAATTAAGTAAATGTCATCATGCCTTTCAACAACTGGCTGAAAAAGAGAGCTTGTTTTTTAAAAATCTAAAATTCTTGTTGAATGAAAAACATTTTACAGGTTGTAGAAAGTTTAAACAATGGGAACATACACACATGCAGGTTGCATTATTAGTGATTTTGTGACCCGTCTAAAACATATTGATAGTTTGATATTATTACATAATATATTTATATCTGTAATGATATGTGTGGACCTATATGCCAGAACACTCATAGTAACAGGCATCACTTTTTTACTCTTACAATTTGTAATGGTTTGTAGGAATGGCCTTAGAGAAGCAATACAGGATAGATAATGGTCTGATAAATGAAATTTGAGTCTGAAGGAGAAGTGGTGAAAGCATCTCTGAAGGGACTTTCCCTAGTTCTTTGGAGAGTAAAAATGAGGAGTAGGAGAGATATTTTCAGACTTGCAAGATTCTATTAATGTAATTTTAGAATAAAATTAAAGTTATGATTCCTGGGTGTGCTTCTTGTCTGGACTTCCTCATAGATCTAACATCAATCTTGCCACTCTGAAACCCATGCTGGCTGGGGAATTCTGGGAGTTGAAGTCCACAAATCTTAATGTTACTAAGTGTGAAAAACACTGGTTCAGACTGAACATACTTTAATCTACCAAACTGGGTTATAATATCTCTCTTGGAGTCAGATACCTCAAATGAACACAGCACAAAATCATATGCTGGAATTACATCAGCCATTCTGCAACTACATTTGTTTAATTTAAAGAGGGGAAAGATTGTGGGAGCTTGCAAGTCAATGTAGGAGATCATTTCTCATCGATTTAACAAGTACAGTTGTCCCTGTACTTTCCAAAAGTGCTGGGGTTGTAATCAGTGATCAGTGGCTGGGAATTCTGGCCTTATGTTCTCCCAACTAAAGAAAACTGTGTTATCAAATCTCAACCTGCCTTCTGCCCTTTCTTTTAATGCACTTTATTGCATAGATGAATTCAGATCAAAGGGACAGGAGAGAGACTAACATTAGAATTGCCTTAAGGATGGTGAAAGTATTTGAGATGGATTCAGGATCCATTTACAGTTAGAATATAAACTGTTGAAGAAGGAGCTATACTGCAAAACAACAATGAAGACAATTATTTTACAGTACTTTTGATCTTCTTTGGGAAAGCTATTTTTGGATATGCTGTGTTTTCAACAAGCCTGGAGTTGTTTGTTAATTGAACCCACCTCCATTTCCCTGACAGGAGATTACCATATTTGACAGACTGCTTATAATCAACGCCAGTTGAGTACTGGATGCTCTTGGCTGTTGCTAGGCAGCTACAGACATTCCTCCATGAGGAAGTGGCTTTCTTGGCCAAGTGCTCATTTTATAGTGGATGAATTCTGAGAGTGGCTGCAGCTACATTTTGACTTGTTTTTAGTTTCAAGCGTATAGCTGTCCACTTTGGATGAAAATGGGAAATGGGAAAGCTGTTAAGGTAGACTTAAGGAAGAGGCTTAAGTTGGATGAGTTTGCTGTGTGATGAAATAATTGTCAGGGTGGCATTGGGCATTAACAATGCTTTATGTTGATAATAGGGTGGAAGTATTAGACTGAAGTATATTTGGAGGTGCTATCTGGAATGTTAGGCTTTATTATTAGCATTTTAAAAAGTGATACTAGCATTTTAACACGGTAGACTAGACCTCTTTTCTAACTTCAGGAAAATATTTTTTTTCTTAGGCCATTTCTTTGGGTCTGTGAGAATTGTCTTTTCAGCACTAAACAACAGACAGCATAGTCTGAAAGTCCTCCAATATACTTACAGATTTTAAGAAAGATACAGACCCAGCTTGGAAAAAAATAATGTAACCCATAAGTTTGCCACTGGTGGAATGTTATCTAGAATCAATGTTTTCTATTGTTTAAATGTTGCATGTAACCAGCGTCTTTTATTGTTTAATCACTTGCTTTCTAATGTATCACATATACAAGTGAATGTATCACTTGTCCCTGTGCGCTTAAAAAGACCTGCCACTTCCCCACCCTTAATAAATGTTTTTTTTTTTTTTTTGCTTTGCCTGAATTACTTGGTGATTCGGATTTTCAGGTGGGGAAAGAAACCCCTTTGCAAAGATAAAAGTGTTCCTCTCAAATTCAGGGGTCAGATTCTTACCACCTCCATGTCAAACTCAACAGTGCCTAAGTTTTAAGGCAACAGAGGCAACAGACTAGTCAAAAAAGAGAGGAAATGACCATTTGTTAAAAGCAAATAGAAAATGTTTTGACCTTGGTGAGGCAACTTGAAAACACGATGCATCTTAATATAAACCAGTGATCCTCAACCTTTCTAATGCCGTGACCCCATAATACAGTTCCCCATGTTGTGGTGACCCCCAAGTGGGTGTGGCCACCAATAAGAGGGAGTAGGACAGCTAGGGAAAAGGGAAAAAAATGGCGGACAGCATGGTTTGGCGACCCCCGTGAAATGGTCATTTGACCCCAAATGGGGTCCCGACCCACAGGTTGAGAACCACTGATATAAACCTTTCCCTCCTATGCCAGAATGGAGTTCTGCTATTCCCAAGGCCAAATCCAGTTTCCTGAGTACCATAAGAAAAACAACAACAACAAAAAAATTGAGTGAAAAGAATAATATCCATTAACAGGACTTGCAGCTTGCAGATTGGAATGTCTGAACTATTTGAATTCAGGAGAGGTTTATACACCAGTGAAGTAATTATGAAGTATTTATTTTCCATTGGCCACAATTTATATACTAATTTCTTCTTGATATTTCAATAATGTTTTAGCTAACCAGCCTCATGTCCTAAAAGGTGGTATAGGTTGGAAACCATGTTTTCAAGAAAATTTTGCAGGAGACAGTAAATGATGCTTATTGGTTTCCAATATATTATGTAAGAATTGCAGTATGTATCTTCTTTCCCCTGTCTTAAAGATAAAGTCTCCAAATTGAAATCAATATCTAGTTAATTTATGGACATATTTATATTGTTTTCTGGGAACAATAGGAAGTGGTTAGTTTTTTGTTTCAGGAATTTCTTTTGATCTCTTAATCTGTGCCCCTATGATTTCTTAGTGCTTTTTTATCTAAAAACAAATCATAAATGACTCTACTTAGCTTTTCAAGATTAGCTCCTCCTTTTACTTATTCTCAAATGTTATAATAATAATGATAATAATAAAGTTGGAAGGGACCTTGGAGTTCTTTTAGTCCAACCCCCTGCTCAGGCAGGAAACCCTATACCATTTCAGATAAATGGCTGTCTAGTCTCTTCTTTAAAACTTCCAATGTTGGAGTATTCACAGCTTCTGGAGGTAGGTTGTTCCACTGATTAATTGTTCTAACTGTCAGGAAATTTCTCCTTAGTTCTAAGTTGCTTCTCTCTTTGGTTAGTTTCCATCCTTTGCTTCTTGTCTTGCCTTCAGCTCTGTAAAAATGCAGATTTGATAATCCCATTCAGAAAGATTGAGGCCCCATTCATGAGTAAATGCTACCTGCAGAAACCCATTCAAGACAGGATCTTTTGAAATCCCTTGCAGCAAAACTGATAGTTAACAATAGCAGAGAGATAGAACTAAAACCAACAAACCGTAGGATTAACGCACCACCATCAGAATACTAAAAGAGCACACTAAAACAAACACAAAAGCCCAAGAAGGTATAAAAACCCACCGCTCCCAACACCATGTGGTCAGCCGCCCCAGTAACATGCTGCTGTCACTGAAGTTTCTGGCAACTAAATAAGAACCTTCTTTCTAAAGCAGTCTCCATTTTGTTTATTCCCAGCTTGTACTGAACCTATTTCTTTAAACAATAAGTTTCTATCCACAGTTTCTTAATATGGATCTGATAGAATTTCAATTTCTAATTGGTGATGGAAAGTTAAAGCTGATTAATTAAACAATGATTGACAAGCTAATATGGCAAGAAAGACATGTAAACCTTAGCTAGGTTGCAGTCTGCATGCATGTTTAGACATAGGTTTTCTTGAAAAATTCCATGATGAAGGAGGCAACTTCAATTACATTTGGAGCTTGTTAGTAGTGGTGAATAAATTATTTATAGATTTGGAAGCCATCATCATTGTATCATTGGATATAGCTGGTAAGTATTCTAAATATATGAATATAATTGTGGTTATTGGAAAATTTTCCTACTCCACAATGTTTGTTTTAAGGCTTGCTTTGATCAGACTGATATAAACTTCAATCCTTTTTTAATTTTGTGTCCTCTTTCCTCAAGGATTTCATCAGACTATAGCTTTTCATCATTATTCTCAAAAACAGAGAGGTAATTTACTATAGACTCCACTTAGCTGCAAACAAGTTATGTTTGCCAAGTGATATCAAAGGCACATCTTTCTAAAGTAGTTTTGCTGACAACATCTCCCCTGTTTTTTTCCCCATGTTATAGATGGCTTCCTTCAACTTTTAGCAAGCACCCAACATCTCTATGGCAACTATAGCATAGCAACCACTTATGAAGAGAAGGAATTCATTAGAAAAGGACTAATGTGGTTCTTTCTAGTGATGAATGGCATCGATTCTTTTGCAGAATATGTACTGTCCAGTTTTTATCAGTCTTGGTCCACCCCTTGGTCAACACAGTTCATGTTAGCCAACACGTAGGTTTGACCAAAGTATTACTGTATCATGACTGTATAGAGGAAGGTGACATTCTCTTTCTCTAGATCATTTTGTCAGTGCTAAAGTTGTTTCCTTGTTAACACTTAGCTTCTTCCAGATCAGTCCTTCTTCCTGATGTACAAATCCTGAGGTTCCTTTTTATTTACATGAAATTAATAGACCATGTTTTAAACAGTCTCACACTGATTTTGATATTTAAAAAACTTATTTCATAAAGTCAGAAATCAGTTACATAAAATTTTCAAATCTATGACAAACCCTAGGGTGGGTTTACACTGTTATTATTATTCATTATACTGCTTCAAATCCTTGCAAACTATTCTAATCTAACCACTTCCATATATTACCTTATATATTTCTATTTTTTTTCTTTCAGCTTCTCATTTCTCTCTTTTTGAGGACCTCATGAACTTCATTCAGCCTGACTTATTCCCTTCTTCCCAACCCATTCAGTTTTCCTTCATATATTTGTTTTGCAATTCATTTCTCATTCATTTTCTCTATATTACCAAAACCAGTTTGAATAAGAATTCATTTCACACTGGTTTCTTTGTTTGCATTGAATCAACATTCATTCAGCAATCATTCATTCTTGATCCTCTTTTTTTTTTTTACTATAGATGCGCTATAATCACACTGCACTAAAGTTAACACAGTATTTTTTCTGTATGACCAACTCTTATTTTCTGTACAACAAAGTAGGCAAAAGCACTCTCTTATACAGTTGTACTTTCTTTCAGCAAATATTTCTTACAATAGGCTACTAGTCTTCTGTCAGCATTTGCACATTTTAAAATTTCTCCAGCCATTTCAACACCTTTTTATTTTGCCAGTTACTAAGGGTTTGATACACTGTTTGTCTGGATACTTACATTCTTTTTCTTGTTTTTTTTAGTTTCATTAAATTTTTCTGTAAATGTAAATTACCCAGAGTCTTTCTGGAATTGGCTTCTTCTCCTTCTCCTTCTTCTCCTTCTCCTCCTACTCCTGCTCTGGCTCCTCCTGCTCCTCCTCCTCTTTACTTTTTTCACCATTTATTTAAACCTTCAATTGTTGACTTCATGACTCTTTCAAGGATAACAACCTAGGTCTTTCTCAGATCCACAATCCTTGTTGCATCATATAATCTGACTAACATCCACTACAAGTAATTTTGTTGGGTTGTCAATCAACAACACGGAATCATCTTCATGTAAAAATATACCCTAGTCCCAAACCAGCACTCCATAATACATTTATTCATAAACACATTACACAATCAAGGAAACATCACACATCCTTTACTTTCTCCCTGCTTATTGCTGAATAATTCGTTAAGCATTCCATTTATACTTATACAAATCTCACAAATAGTGACACAATGCAGCACATTCAACCATCAATATTTGTGCAAAACATTTCCTAATACACTTTATCCAAATCAACAAATGTTCATAAACTTCCTCATATTCAAGTGTTTCTCTATGACATTTTGAAAAGGAAAAAGCAAAACACCTCATCCCTAATCTAAACAACCCCATTCTGGCAACTAATCACTCTGCACTTCCCACCTTTTGCTCATTGCCACCTTTTGTACCCTTTCAGTCATCATTCTGCCAAGCATACTTAACAATCTACTCACATGATGTGATATCATATGTTATGATAGTTGTGGGTATATTTAGCAACAGGGGCAAGATGTTTTAGGATACTCAATGGCAGGCATATGAAAAATTTTGAGGGTGGTGGTTGGGATTTCAGTGCCTTCTCTATATGTATAGCTGTGGGATCTACACTTCAGATTAGGGACAAGTATTGATTGGCCAGCTTGAAGGATGAGCACTGTACATATATGTATAACATTGTTTTAATAAGTCAAAATTTAAGCAAACCATAGTTCAGTGTGGTACATGAATCAAGTCAATGAGTTTTATATAAATTTAAGAGATTGTCATACAATTGATCATGTGAGCACAGGTTTAAATAATCCAAAACTGGCTTGCAGAAGAACTAACTAGCTAACTTGTGATGCTAACTCTAATTGTTATGGACTCAAAAGTGATTCTGTCACTACTACTTACTTTTAATATAGAATAAATAAAAAGCAGGCCAAACTTATAATTAACCTGAATTGTGCAAGAATGTCAAGGACCAGTATAGAATTTTAGAAGAAACCAAACAGTAAAGTCTATTATAGTCTAGCTACTGATTACACCAGAAAGCTCACAAAAGTTACTTTCATTGAGAAAAAGCTCTTTTTTAATTCGATCAGAAAGAAAGTTTTCCACCAGAAAAGGGTTAGGAGAACAACTAAAAGTCAACAAGGAATAAAACCAGTACAGCAACATAATTTGTATTATGGATAATCTGATAATAAAACATTGCAAAAGAAATAGGTCATTCTCTGCTTTCAGATATTTTTTCAATTTCCCAATCCAGCCTATAGCCCTGGTTTTATCTGATGCTCTCCCATCCCCATACAAATTAGGCATAATCTCACTTAGCATATGGAGATGAACCAAAATCAGCTAGATGGGGCTTCTACTTAGTTTGAGCTACAAAAATCTCTAATATCAGTATAGTGGTACTTTGGTATTTAACTTCGTTGAAACTCATCAAATTTGGTACTCAACACATTTTGATGTGAAAATTTTGTCCCAGTACTCATTTGTTTGGTACTCAACAACACAAGCTAGATCTTGTCAGTGTCAGCTGCTTGTGACTCACTATATTATTCCTTAGGGGGGAAAATTGTTTGGTATTCGTAGCACCTCCTGGAATCAATTAATGATGAGCACCAAGATACCACTGTATTGGCTAGGAATTCTCAGAGTGCTATTTCTGACCTACTTAGAGGGCAACAAGTTTAGAAAAGCCATTATAGCTATTTCAACTTCAAGTTGCAGTGGAAGTTAAAATAAATGTAATATCTTGGAATCTCCATAGAAATTAGGACACAAAATTATCTTCTAGTTAGCAAAGGATTATTAGCCAAAGGTTTACTTATATGACAAAATAACCATAAATTTAAAACCTTTAAAATAAAACTTTCCAAGTATTTGGAGCATGTAAAACATAACATATTCATAAAATCAGTGGCTAATATGAAATTTTAATATATAATCTGTAAAGTAGTTTTCAGCGGGCTTTTTTAAAAAAACTCTAATTAAGAGAATATTTTTGGAAGAACATTGACTGAGCTGGGATAATGGCAGATGAAGGTGAACATCTTCAACCAGACACAATGTTAAATTATCTGGATCTTAGCTCAGACTTTCTTTGTCTGTCATCTTCTGGAAGTATTGGGACTAAAAATATAAAATTGATTTCAAATTGAGCTCAGCTCTGGTTCTTCCATAGACATTTTCTTGATTTTCGGTTTGGTCTCCTGCCTTGGAATCCCTGGTGATTTGACTCTGGTTAAACCGTCTTCCTTTTAAAAATTCCTTTAAAGTATCTTTTTTGAGGATAAATATTTCCTGTTATTATGATGTGGCAATAGTGGAACAACTGTAAACACTTCCACACACATGGTTGTTATTAACTGGCTTGGCCTAGTTAGTGACCATAGGTCTGGGCACATATTATAGTTTGTCACAGAGAGGATGGGATCAATTGATTCTCCAAAGTACCTGAGGGTAAGGCAAGAAGTAATGGGTTAAAGGTTAACAAAGGGAGATCCAATTTAGAATTAAAAGAAAATTCCTGTCAGTAAAAACAATTAGTCAGTGGAACAGCTTGCTTCCAGAAGTTGTGGTGCTCCATCATTGGAGGTTTTTAAGAAAAATTGGACAAACATTTTTCTGGAATGGCATAGGGTCTCCTGCTTGAGCAGAAGATCTCCAAGGTCCCTTCCAACTCTGTTATTCTCTGCATTAGAAGCTTCAAACCAAACACTCAAGGTTGTCCTCCTTATTTAGTTAAAGCAAGAAGGTAAGCCAAGAATGTGTCTGGCAGAGCATGGACTAAGCCACAGACCTAATAGGACCATGCTCTGGGCTTTCTAGGCAGCCAGCTTCTCTAAGGAGAATAGGAAGAATATGAATTTTGGGGTTAGTTGTATTAAAAATATTGGAGCATTAGCACCTAATGCAGAACTTAACTTTCATTGGCTCTTTTTAAATAGAACTTGATGTACACAGTTATGATTTATGGATGTTATTCCTGTTATTTCATGAACACATTTATCAATTAATCACTACACATTCTGAGCCATCCCCCTGAAGGCCCACATAAAGCAAAACATAGGTGTCTTTCATTAACCATTTAAACAACTGCACATTTATCCAGGATGATTTCACGTGGTTCAAAGTCACTGCAAAGATATTTTTGTATTGCAAATGTCTTTCAAGTTTACAATCCTTATACATTTTTATAGGAAAACTGCTTTTTCTCTGACAATACAAACCCTGTTTTCATTTTTTCTATTCTGGCTTTCTTAGTCTCAGCTATTTCTAACCTAATGGTGGAACCGACCACTTTAATAAATGAGAGGGACTTTCAAATAGGAGTATGACATTTTTCATTAAGTGCTACCTACCTCTATCTAGTTTGTCCCAAATTAACACTTCACTGTATTCAAATAGTAAAAAAAATAAAGAATTCTTAATAGAAATATCTATAGCTCTTCTTATGCCTTTTTAAGGGGTTAACGCAGGGGTTCCCAACCCCTGGTCCATGGACCTGTACCAGACTGCGGCATGCCAGCAACTGATCTGCAAAACAAACAAATCCTCATCTGTGGGATGCAGGCAGCACGCAAAACCATGCACTCTCCTGTCTGTGGAAAAACCTTTCTCCAAGGAACTAGTTCCTGGTGCCCAAAAGGTTGGGGACCTCTGGGTTAACTGAATATTTCCCCAAGTGGGGTTAACATTCCGTAGACTAAAAGAGTTGGATAATAACATTCTGTGCAAGTGAAATTTCCATCAAAATGATCAGCCATGCCAAGACAGTTCAAGTTTAAAACTAGTCCTCTTCTGGAAAATTAAAAACTAAATAATGCTTCCATTTATCCTTTCTAACCCTTTACCAATGATGGTTTCTCACGTTCTACATTTTATGACTTTTGGAGACAACTGAATTTTTCCACCATTCAACTAGGTGAGAGTTCGTTTAAAGGAGGTGCATATTAGGTTTCCGCTTCAAGGCTCTGCTATGTAGGTTGAGATGGAAGATATCAAGAATTAATTTATAATGATACTGTATGAGAATGATCACTACACTTATCACTTACATGATAATGAATTACATCCAGAAGCCCACATCCAGAAGCCGGGTCCATAACAGAAACTTACACCCTTTGCTACATTGGGGAATTTCAAAATGGTTCTTTTTGGGCCCAGAATAACCTAGCAATTACTAGATTGATTATTAAAATAATTTCTTCACCATTTAGTCAAATATTGATCTTTTTCTGTCTTGTTTAACTCTTGATTTATGAATTAGAAAGATTTTTTCCCTTCCTCTTGCATCAACTCTCTCATTCTTTTCCTTTCTCTGTGTGCTATTTTGAGCTGATCAATATTACTTTCCTTATAGCCTCCTAATGCAGCATGTTTTAATGGTTAGGCAGCCTTGCATCAATGGGTTGAATAAGAACCATTCTGGCATTATACAATATGTATTTTTCAAAAATGAAAAGTAGTATATATTTATAGCAGAGTGCTTAGAGGAAACTGCATTCATTTCTTTGAACAATCCCACGTATCTATATTAAAATAAGAATCTGATTGCAATACATAATATACTGTACTTTATTGGCTTTTCAAATATAGTTTCTATCTTTTGATCAAATATTTTAAGAGTGTTTTGGGCTACATTAATCAGTAGATGAATTGGCATGTTTAATTCTGTGGTGAACTCCCAGTATTTGCCCCAGCTCCTGCCCACCTAGCAGTTTGAAAGCATGCAAATGCAAGTAGATAAATAGGTATCACTTTGGTGAAAAGGTTGCAGCATTCTGTGCACCTCAGCTATAGTCATGCTGGCCACATGTCCATGGAAATGTCTTCAGACAATGCTGGCTCCCTAGATTAAGAAACAGAGATGAACATCACATGAATGAAAGGAGAAACCTTTACCTATATCTTAATTCTATGCCATGAAAAACTCTGCTAGTAGCTTCTGTATAACATTGCAAATATTTAGGCATCCCTTATTAAATTATAACTTTCAATGAATTTTTGAGTGAACAGAGTTGTGGAATTCTGACTTAGCTTGATAAATGATCTTAGTCACTTTCTGTTTTCTCTAGTCCTTCTAGTCATTGCAGTTTTATAGTATGTTATTTGTCCTTTGAGATCTCATGTCTTAAAATAGACCTGCACAATATTTGAACTATCAAGCTGAATGCAATCTGCTACTTAGTATTATGTAATATTTTTTTAGTTTCAAATAAGCAGAAAAATCAAATGAATTTATCGAGTGATTGTTGAACTATCATGCATGGCTAAACAATTGTAATTGGCTGGATAAATCAAATATTGGAAAAGTATTATTTTCAAGATGTTGAGGAATTTCTTGAATTACTGCAAAAGGATTGTGGGAATTTGCATCCAGAAGCTTTTCTTTGCAAAAAGCTAATTGAAAAGATTGTAGCTATTGCCACATGAACCCTTTTGTTATTGTTGGTTTTCTGATAATTTGAAAATTGTGACAACTGTTACTGGTACACTCAGCAGACAACCCAGAGGCAAGTTGTTCAACTGGGTACAATTTGAGAGAGTGGGTGTTATAACAATGCAAATATGGTAGTTATATTTTCTTGAGAGCAGACGTATTACAAGAAATGATAACCTCTTGTAGAATATTACAAGTAGAACAGATGTGGCATGGAGGTTTATTCCTACAATTTTTGACAAAGTGTTTCTTTTTTTTTTACTCAAAAATCCTCTAAAATGTAGCAGCACCCACAGTAAGATGCATCAATATTCATTTTTAAGAAGACATGCTCAGTGGGATGGACAACAGTATGCCAGAATTAGGCTAAGATGTGCTAAAAGAGTTAAATAAACTACCTAGATAATAAATGATGGAAGCAAGTAAAACCATCATAATCAACCTTAAATCCTTTGTATAAATCATCCTGAGCTGAATGAATATGGAATGTTCTTGATGGACCATTTCTGTCATTTTGGCAACTCTATCACAAGTACATAATTTATATAAATTCATCGGTGTTTCTTGGCTCTTTTTTTTAAATGCTAATTAGTTTTGTTTGAATATATGAATAAAGCTTGAAAGAATATATCTAATTGACTCAACCTGTCAAGAAAAGAGAAAAAGCTGTCATTCTCTTTAGGGAGCTGAAACATTATTATATTTATTCTCTACTGCCCTTTAGGGATACCCTGCTTGTGCATACAAGCACACAATCACATAAAACACACAGTGTGAGACCTACCTGTGCCTGTTTTGCTGCCACCTGAAAAATCATGAGGGACACAATGAATCAACTTTTGATTTCTACTGTCAGGTTTATAAATGGATTTAGTTGAGACGATGAGTTTAATATTCCTTCTTGATGTCACACAGATTTTCCTGGCGCTGGGCTTCTTTCTGAAAGCAACAATTTCCCACATTGATTAGTCTCTTGCTTCCATTTGTCTAATTTTGTGCTCTGTTGAAGAAGGAAATTGGTAGAATCATGTATTACCTAGTCATTCTAGTGTAACTAAAGCAATTAGGTTGAAGGAACTAATTAATGTTCTCATTAATACATAAAAGGTACAGGATGCATTTTATATGTTGTGTCTACTTCTCTTTGTCCCTCCTTTAA
Organism: Crotalus tigris; assembly: GCF_016545835.1. Classification (NCBI taxonomy): domain Eukaryota; kingdom Metazoa; phylum Chordata; class Lepidosauria; order Squamata; family Viperidae; genus Crotalus; species Crotalus tigris. Next base: position 2,278,453 of record NW_024100554.1, on the reverse strand, counting down.
ATCTCTTTTAATCACATTTGTGAAGATGAAAGAGCAATATGATGGAGTATTATTGAATATTGGTGGGGTCTGTTTGGGGAAAAAAACAAATCAGTGAGGCCATATGCTGTATGTAATATGCCTCCAGGTATCAGGACTCAGCAATTAATGAGTTGTTACAAATCTCAAAGGAGAAGGTGGCAATTTAAAAGCTTGCTGGAGTCCTGAATTTGTAAAATGGTAAATCTGATTAATAAAGCAGAGATAGCTGGTGTTGCACACACTGATTTATGGTTCTTCTATGACAGATAAGTTTACAAACAATTTTTTTTGAGAAACCTTTTTCTTTCAACTTTCTAATTGTCATTCAGGGGTTTAGCACTTTCCCTGACTTCTGCTTTCTCTTCCTAGGGGAGCCAATATGATTGAAGAACTGGGTTCAGCTTAATGGCTCTTTAATTGGATAAGGCATGATGTAGATGCTTTCAGCCACATTTGCTCTGACTTATTAGACTGTGCACACCAACACTGGGCTATCTGATTGCTTTAAAGCAGACTCATAGGGTTCTCTGTTGTATGCTTTTGAAGTTGAATCTAATTCTCACCCATTTTTAACACACAGCCCAAAGCAGCTGACATGAGATGATGGAACAATGATAACAATAAACAGCCAAATTAGTGCTTTTAAACAAAACCCTAAGCCTAAAAGATGCTTTGTTCATTGAAGCTGTTCTGAAATATTTTCCCGGTTCTTCCTTATGTCTGGCAGGATCTTTTGAATAATAATGTCTTTTATTTACTTCCTAATCCTACAAATTAAGTAAGTTAAGGAATCCTATGGTATCATCTTATCTATATCAGTGCTAGGAGAACACATAGTGAATGGGGTGATGGACTGGGTCTGTTGAAGCAGTTCTGACAAGGATGAGATCTTGTGCAAGAGTGCTTGTCCATGGGGGGGGGGAGATTTATCTTATTTTGAGGATGTTGCACAACTTCTATAGCAGGACTTCCCAAACTTTTACGATTGCTCTGCTGTATATAGTGATGATGACATGATGTAGATGCTTTCACATGATCTGTATCTCATAGGAGAGGATGCATGCTTGCCTAATCTTGGAGCTCCTGTTTTTACAACATAGTGGTCAGATATCGTACCAGAGTAATAATTATTTTGTTGATTTAAAAAAATCATTCCACAAACTTAGTCTAGAGATTGACTTGGATTTACAACCAAGTCTTAAAAACATCTAGCTTCATGTGATGGCTTTTCTTCCCTTCCCACTATTTGATGAAGAATTCTGAAGAAGTGGAAATTTTTCACATCTTTGTATAGGTCTGGTTAATCTACAAATTTTGCATTATTTTCCATGGACCCATGTTGCTAAATGTGTAGAAAAGGGTATTTTGAAGAAAAAAAAGTAAAGGAATATCCAAGGACTATCCAGCCAAGAAACTCCTGATGTAAAATGTTTTTTAAAAAAGTAGGAAAAAGGAATGTTGCTCAATTGGCATTAGCCTTAACCAGTGCTTTTTTTTTGTAAAAAAAAAAAAAAAAAGGTGCCGGAACTCACATATGTCATACAACTTGCCTTGCCTACCCTACAAAGTTCCATCCAAAAAAGGTTCCGGAATTCCGTTCTGGGCGTTCTATGACAAAAAAAGCCCTGGCCTTAACAGCACTTGGTGGTCATTGATTTAACTGCTGATGTTGGTCATGTTTACTGTTTTCTCTATCATCAGCTGTTCTTTCATTAGTCTTTGACCATCTTTACTGGTTCTGATAATTTTCACTATTATAGGACAGCCTTTGTTTTGTGGATGATGGCTTATCTCAAGATTGCTCCATTGTCCAAAATGACTATCTGCTCTACAGGAAAAGCATATGCACATAGTGTTATATGGTTGATTTAGCCATTAAAAACATTTCTTTGTTACTCCGAATTCACAAAAAAGAGCACTGAATGAGGTGCAGCTCTTTGAGACTGCAAACTTCAAAGCATATAAGAGCATTGAAAAGGATGGGTGTGAGGACAAAATTAGGATTTTTCATTTAAACCAAATAATAGCTTTTGAAAGAATTAACATTCTTTCTTTTTCCCTACCAAAAAATATTTAAAATGTATGTATAAGATGATTGTATAAAAATATATCAAAATTATGCTAGAAAGACACAATTTCTATCAACGGAACCATTTATATACGGTTCATAGTTTGTTGCCATAGAGACGCAAAACTCTTTCCCCCCCCCCATCTCAGTGATGTGAAATACATATGGAATTTATTATTATAGCCCAAAGCAAAGAGAACTTCAAAAGACAGCATTTCTTCTGATGAAAACACTGAATTCCCTTTCCATCCTGGTTGTAACCCATTAATTATCTGCTACCCTCTAGCTATGCTAATAGCATTTAAAAGAATATGTGACCAAAGATTGAACCATGGTTCTTTCAGATAATCTTGGTGACAATGTAGAGTCATCTCTGACTTGCTCATTCTCAGGATGATGGTGGAATTGTGTAATGACCGTCTCTGCTATCAAATGTGAAACTGCAATACCCAACTCCTTCTTCTTGAAGTGCTACAGCTCTGCAGAAGTTTAGGACAGTCCATTTCCTCATTGGCAGAATGGCTTACCTGCCTTTGCTTCTGATTTCCCAACAATGGGAATTCTTACTGTACATGCATTACTTTCTGTACTTGTAGGGTTAAGCCTCCGTGTTTTGAAGTAAAACACCTCCACAAGATGATTTGACAGTTTTACTTTGGTGGTTTATTTAACACCATCAGGGAGTGATGTGGAAGTGCCCTCAAAATGATGCTACCACATGCATGTTTAAGTACAAAGGCACATTTAACATTGGATCAGCTTTGAGTCTCAGTTAGGCATGTTGAATATAAGATCTCAAGATTGATCAAACAAAATACACAAAGCCTTCCTGGTACTATATCACCTTTTCCTTTATTCTTAGCACAACATGGGTAGAAAAACATCAGTTTCTTTACAATATTGATTTATCCATTCAGATACTTAAGCAAGTAGAATTCAGCCAAAGCATACAAACAGACCCAAGGCTCTTCCTCTTTACTTCCCTGAAGTATCTTCCTTGTAAAGGAGTTTGGAATGTAGCCATTTTCTGGATAGTTTGATTGCTCTACAAATCTGAGATTAACTATCTGCCTGCTGGCAATAGTGATGCCTTAGAGAAAATGCAAATGTATCTATATCAAAAAATACTGCTACTAAATTCCCCAAAGAGTTAGTCAATGGCTCCTGGTAAATTATCTCATAGCTAGCAAAACCTGGATCTTTTTTCGTGGGTCTTCAGATCCTCTTTTCTCTCTAGAATGTTAGTGCAGATGAAATAGATCCCACACTGCATTATTATCCCTATCTAGCAATCCTTAATGCTGAATTCCTCTTTGGTCTTGAATCACTTTGAACTAGTGTTCCTTAAGCAGCTGAAACTCTATAATTCCCTCTTTGCTTGTTAGCCATATTCTTTCTTCCTGTCCTTCTCCAGCTTCCCCAATTTCCTGGCACCTTCTTAACCCATTTATACTTCTCTTCCTGTGAATGTTTCTGTGTCTATAAATCCTCTGTATTCGCTTTTTTTTTCCCTCTCCAGACTTAAATTTGCATAGTTTGCATGTCTGGGATGTCACAGGACTGGATGTCAAATGATGTTTACCAACTCCATTCTATCATACAGTTACTGATACAAATCTACTGCAGTAGTTCTCCAATATGGATAAGTCCTTTTCCTATTGTTAAACATGGAAGATTATAGAATTAATGGATTCAAATTCTATCCTGTTCAGTGACTGATTCAGAAACTGATTCAATGATTTTCAGAAAACTAGCAACAATTTCTGCCTCATAAAAAACAATAGCTCTTACCAAATTGCTTTTCTCATTTAAATTTGGCATAGAACAATATCACTATCAAATGAAAAAGGCAAAAACAGTACAGAAATGCACTTAAATATGGCATCAGATGTGACCATCACTTTAGTCAAAACAGCAGAGCTACAGTGATAGCAATCTGATGTATTTTCTATTTGACCCAGGACATTTTATATTACTATTTTGCACCAATTTGTGATCTGGATTTGTTTAATTTCATGCTGATGACAGTTCCTTTTGACTTCTTTAGTTTATCAGAAAATATCAGTTAAATTGTTTTAGTTTTAATCTCAATGGCTCTGAAGAATTGGTGGGAGGTCTGTTTTCCCATTGGCAGAAACCTTTACTTCATCTGATTCCTTGGTTCAAGTCAACCATAACCATCTTCATCCCACTTAAAAGTTCCATGTCCTGGATTCACTTCCCCAAGCCAGTTGCTATAGCAAAAAACAACAGATATTGGAAAAAGTGACTAGCTGCAAATTTGTTAACATGGTATCATTTATAATACCCTTAGAGGATATCAATACTTCCATTTACAATATGTTTTTTAAAACATCCTTTTCATTAAATAGCTGTTCATTGCAGCAAATTCCAGAAAAAAATATGGATTGAGAAAGGTGCTAGTTCTTTATTTCCTTTTTGGTCAGTATTTTTATGAGGGAAACCTTGTTAATGTGGTAGTCCAGAAGATGGAATTTTGATTGGATGATGTTCTTATTGGTTGCCTGAATGAAGAGAGTGTGCACATTGATTGGTTCATGATTCCTGCCAGTCTTGAAATTTAATCATGATTCAGTTACAAATAGTTCCTTTCTTCAAAGAATGAACCCTGGCTTGCCAAATAGCACATTAGGGGGCACATCAAGGGACAGGAAAATGGCACATTAAGGGGCAGGGGACAGAGACATATTTCTGTCTTGGTACTTCATACCCTAAATCAGAATACTTTTCATTCACAGACATACTTACAATAGAAAACACTCTGATAATTATTATACAGCCGGATCATGCACATAATTCTGTTAGTATACAATCACTTAAACACTCCATTAATCCTCAACATTAAACAAAACTTCCACAAAAACTGGAAATAAAAATGGGCAAAATCGTGTGAGATCACCAAATCTCATGAGAACTGTGTATTTTCACCAGAACTCTTTTGAGACTTCAGCAAGTACACTGAAACCTTCCAAGTGTTTTTTTTTTTTTTCATCTGAGATCATATGCATATCCTGAAATCTCACAAGCTTTGGGTTGTTTTCATTTTTTGGCACCTTCACCACAACACTGTGAGTAGAATCTAACCCAGGACACCTAATTAACTATATGCAACAACAAAAGACCTCGGTATATTTTAGAAGAGCACCTACAGTATTATTCTCTGGCTGCTCCAACCTTCTTGCATACAAAGGCTGCATTTTACTTCCTAGGTTCTGTTTATCACCAATTTTTAGCACTTGGTTAATGATAGATCTCTCATCCCATTTCAAACATGCAGAAATCTGCCCTTGTTTATCCTGTAATGAAAACAATATGCTGCCTATTTCTGTTTAGGAATTTACTTCTGTTTAGTTGCCTCTGTGGACATAGGAAATGTTAGGTCTTCCTTAGTCATTCCTGTTTGTTGCCATAACAGACTCTGTAGATGACTTGTTGGAGCTGTAAAGCAAGGATGGCTGATTGCCCAAAGAAGAACAAATGAGTATAATTATATTTCTTCTGTAGTTTCACAGCAGTGGATCAGAAGGAATGGAAGCCTTTTCTTGCACATAACATACTTCAGTTCTGTTTCTGCCTTTTCTTTCTCCCTCCGTATTGCCTGCTGCACCCCCCCCCCCCAAAAGCATTGGTAGGCTTTTATTATAGCTATTTGCAAATGGTTCTATCAGGAAATTATAGTTTGTGCATTCACATTTACCTCTGGTGCTACCAAGCTGTGAGAGCATGTTGTTGAAAATGCATTTTCTTTTCACATTGTCATGTTTCACTATGCAGGAGGGAAAGAAAAAACAGACAAGGTTGTAAGGGCAGCATGCTGTAATTTAAGACTACCACCTAACTGAAGGTGAGGGGTTGGTTTTTTTTTTTAACTGATGTAGTGGTAAAAGGAGTGCAAAAGAATTGAGGCCTTTGAACTGCTGGAGAAGACTCCTATGAGTCCCCTGGACTGCAAGGCGATCAAACCGGTCAGTCCTAAAGGAGATCAACCCTGACTGCTCTTTAGTAGGCCAGATCCTGAAGTTGAAACTCAAGTACTTTGGCCACCTAATGAGAAGGAAGGACTCACTGGAGAAGAGCCTAATGCTGGGAAAGATTGAGGGCAATAGAAGAAGGGGATGACAGAGAATGAGGTGGCTGGATGGAGTCACTGAAGCAGTAGGAGTGAGCTTAAATGGACTCCAGAAGATGGTAGAGGACAGGAAGGCCTGGAGGAACATTGTCCATGGGGTCGTGATGGGTCAGACACGACTTCGCCACTAACAACAACAAGTGGTAAAAGATGTGGAAATACTCTGTGTAACTCCATAGATCTTTGTAATCTTCTCCAGTCATGACCACTGCAATAAGACAGACTTGAGTGATAACATTCTATAGCCTGATCCCAGGTTGAGCATTTACAACAGTATTTCTCAGCCTTGGCAATTTAAGCTGTGTGCATTTCAATTCTCAGAATCATTCAGCCAGAATTTTGGGAGTTAAAGTCCACCCAGCTTAAAGTTGCCATGGTTGAGAAACACTCATCTACAAGTTAGCTATGGTAGCCAACTGTAAATTGGCATGATACAAGTAGTAGTAGCTTGATTCACCCCACATGTTAACCCAGCCTTATGAATGAAGGTAAATACACATGTCCCAGGATAATGTTGCAGGATCCAATCTGAGTCGATCATTGGGCCAGAGTTTATCTTCTGAGCTTTAGGACTTGTGCTGGAGCTCATCCTCAGGGAATTTCTCTCTAACAGAATATAGATACCCAGTCTATATGTAATGTAGTTTATTACCAGGTTGCTAGAACAAATGCAAATTAATTTGTGAAAGGAGATGCATTAATTATCTCAGGTAAAATCCGATTTAAAAAAAATGTACTTTGATAGCAAGCAACAACAATGTAATGATTTTAACTAGAGCAGTGTTTCTCAATCTCAGAAACTTTAAGAAATATGGACCAACTCCCAGAATTCCCCGGGGCAGCATGCTGGCTGAGGAATTCTGGAAGTTGAAGTCTGCACATCTTAAAGTTGATGAGGTGGAAAAACATTGAACTAGACAATCTGAGGACAGAGTAATTCATTTTCAGAATTAAATTATACACTTTTAGAAGAAAACAAAACTCTGGTAAGAAAAAAACCTTGTATATGTTATTGCCTTGCTTCTAACATTTCATTCAAAAATGAGAATTACAGCTTCTTATCGCTACTTGAAATGTTTGAGCTGAAGTAATTTTTCCTGCAGGTGGCATTTTGCAATAATTACATGCTGTTTTGGCATCTTGGCAATAATTATCAACATGACCTTCAAGAAAATGTCTCATTTTATGTTTTTTAAAAAAGAAAAACGATAAACATCCCAGCGCTGTTTTCTGGGTAATGCAAAAAATAAATGGAAAAATAAGCAATGCACATACCTCCCAACTTGATGTGCTCCAATTTGTTGGATTACAATTTCCATAATTCTCTGCTGGAATATCAATGAAATTGTAGTTGTGAACCTCAGTGTTGCACATGGATATGTATTGCCAGAAACCACTTACAGTGAACAATGTGTAAATATTATTTTCAAATAATATATGGCTACAAATATTTATGTTTACATCATGTGATCGCACTTTAGGGGCTCAGCAACACAGCTGCATTTATAGCTATTTTTCATTAGTTTTATTAATTTTATTAGGTTTTTTATTAACTTTTTATTAGTTTTTACAATAATTTTTTAGAGAAAGGAGAAGTAAATAGTTCTGACAGAAATCCACATGCTGTTTATGGTAATATATACCTAATATAAGCAATAAATTATGGGTGAACAAGAAACAAGTCTTAAATCAACAACATATCTAAAACATGTGGGCAACACATTGCAATACACCATTAAAAACTTAAGAGTATTCAAAACATTTCATACTCAGTTCTAGTCAAAATAGGTCTCTGTTCAATTGTAATAGCATTTGGTTAATTCAATTAAATCAGCAAAAATAAATAATGAACAGTATATTTATATAATACTGTAATAATAAGTAGCCTATATGTAAAATTAAAACATAAACTTTAGAACCCAAATTTCAGATGTGGCACAATTCCATTTATAGAACTGTAGTCTAGAAATGGTTTCCAAATAAGATTGAACTATACAAGATTTACTTTTAAAATTGGAGGTTATTCTAGAGATCCATATTCTCACACTTCACTTAGCCATTTTTCCATAGAAAGACAGACACTTTCCCAATAAGAAACATATAAATCCTTGAAGTTATATAACATGTGCAATGGTAGTTCAGTATATTTTGAAGAAGCATTATGATTTAGTGAAGTTTAGTAAAAAAATATCTCAGCCTAGAATGTAATTATGACTTTCAAAATTTGTTCCCTTTTACAGTAAATAATTTTCCAATATTGTTGAGTTCTGCAGTTCCTGTCATGACATAGGGAAGAAGGATACAATCTATTAACTGCATTTCCAGCATGTCATAGAGAATGAATTACTCATTTTAGCAATTATGATTGGAGTAATATATCAAAGGTAAAACATCTTACGTTCAATTCTCTCTAGGGGTAAATTTAATATTTTTTTCACTGAAATCCCACCTGTTCCACTAATCTGACTGTATTCAAAATGTATCCATTTTATCACACAGTCTTTGAGTTATTTAGCTTCTGAGTTGTATTTACTAATATATTATAAATTGTGTCCAGTTTAATGTTTAATACTATGGATTGTAACCTTTTCAGATTCATTCACATTTCTCAATATTCCTCCGTGTTTCCCTAATTCTTTTGTTTCTGTGTTGCTTATTTGAGAGTATTATCCTTTAGGTTTTGGGGCTGCAGCTCCCAGAATTCCAGTCCAGGAATGATCTGGCATGCTCAGACCTTCTGAAATGTAAATACAGAATTTATTGAATTGGTAGGAGAGCTGTTGAAAAGGATAATTTATTATTACTGCATGTGGTTTTTAATTATGTTTTCTTCAAGGAGCTTTAAGCTGTTTTAGATTTATAGAGTTATAGAATTAAAAATGTGCTTTGGATCTCAGTTAAATGTGCCTAAATGTTGGCTTCCGTTGGTAGTACTGTACCATGAAAATTGCACAAACTCGCCCTGTTGATTTCATTTAAACCTATTAATTTTATAATGACCACAGAATCCATTTTATAGTACTTAGAAGAGTTGTCAGGTGACAACTTTTCTAGACGTTGTCCTATAAACAATGGATTGAACAACATGTCCTACTTGCAGATAACCACTTCTAACAAAGGAGGATAGATGTGACCTAAAGGAACAATACTTCTGAAATCTTTACATCTGGTTCATCTAGTTTGGTTTATGGTTTAGCATTATGAATCCAACTCGCTGTGGCATAGTTATGGTTCAACAAATAACTATGCTGAGATATCCTGAGCAGAAAACAGAACTCTTGGGCTGATGATATTAGTCTCTCTTTCAGCAAACTATGCTTTGAAGTCTTGCTGTTTTCCAGCTATTTTCCCATGTGGTATTCCAATATCATATGAGAGGCTTGAACAGTCCTGAGTCAGATCCAGACACCTGAGCCAGCAAAGACAAGAGGCAAGAGGAAGAAACCACCAATCAAAACAAAGAACCACGCAGGTGCTTGAACAACTTAATGGTGAGTTCTCCTTATACAGAAGGGTGTAATGGCAGAATGACCCAGCATTATAGTACCCCACATGATATTTTTACACATCCTCAATGCTACTTCCAGCAGATTCAGCTCCACACACTCCTACTATATTACCATATCACCATGGAGACTGAAAATTAGGGAAAACAAAAAAGCATGAACAAAAAGGAGCTACTCCTGCTATAGTACAGTAGTACAGTATTGAAAAGATTTGACCTCCAGTTTTTTCAGTAATCCTTTTATCAGTACTGCAAGTGGAATGAGGCCCATTTATTTTCAAGAATATCTATGTCTCCACTTCTTAAATGGATACAACTATGTCTGTTCTTAAACTGATATAACTATGTCCTCCCACTTTTGCTGAAATCCTATTTTACCAAATTTCAGCACTGCTTGTAACACCTGTGAAAAAATGAGTGATCAAAATAGTGTTTTTTTTCTTCCTTGCATTTTCCAGCAAGTGCAGAGTCTCTCTTTTGTGAAAATCAATCAAGTGTTGATCTGTTGGTTGTGAGAGGAATTGACCAACTGGTTTGTTGCCTAAGCATGACATTGTGGGCTGAACGAGAGTGACTGGTCCAAAAATCACCCATCCAGTTTTAATGCCTAAGGTGGGACTAGAACTCACAGCCTCCTGGTTTCTAATCTGGTGTCTTAACCACTAGATCAAGCTAGCTCAAGACAATAAGGGGGAAAGCATTATAGCTTGATCAAGAAGATAAGGGGGAAAGCATTATAGCTTGATAAAAACAAGCTTGTGTTTTTGTAACTGGCATATCTTTAACTCAAGTCCTTTCCAGTGTACAAATCACATCATGCTTCCACCTACAATACAGCTCTCAATTATGCAAGCATTTCTTCAAATGCTGTACTCAATTTGACTGTGCAGATAATGTAAGGCACTTGATTGCGATGTACATCCATCAAACCTCTCTGCATAAATTAAGCTGAAGTTGAATTTAAATACTTAGATTGAGGCACTCTGAATTTCTTAGCAAAGGGATGTAGATTTCTTAATATGGCTTTATAATGCAGCCCACAATGAATTCATTTTGAGAAAAATACATAACATTGTAGTTGAATTAAACAATGCAAGGGATGAACAAACAAGTGCAAAATCTCAAAGTGAATTGCATTTGAGCACTGTTAACAGTTACATTAGAGAGACAATTTGGTGTAGTGGTTAAGGCATCAGTCTTGAAACTGGGATACCATGAGTTCTAGTCCTGTGCCAGGCACAAAACCAGTTGGGAGACCTTGAGCCGGTCATTCCCTTCACCCATATGAAAAAGAAAGCAACGGCAAACCACTTCTGAAATCTAACCAAGAAAACTGCAAGAATTAGTCCAGGCAATCACCAGGAATTCACACTGACTTAAAGACATATATATAGATAGTCCTTGACTTACAACAGTTCATTTAGTGACTATTTGAAATGTCTCACTTAGCAAGAGAAATGTTGTGCTCAATTGTGGTCACAAGTCAAGGAATACTTGCGTATAGACATGTACACACATTCAATTACATCGCACTGGCTCTTTTGGTTTGTCACTGTGTTGAAAGTTACTTTCACAATCTCATTCACTGTAGTATTCCTATTATTCCAATGTATTATCCTCTATTATTTGGTCTAGACATTATTTCAAAAATCTCTTCATCAAAACTGCTGCCTTTACTAAATAGCTGACAAACTGACCACAAAAACAAATGGGCTAATTTAAAATTATGCCTATTATATATCCAGGGAAGGATGATTAAACATTTATATTTAAATTAAAATAGTTGCATATATTAAAGTCAATATCTCAAAAGCCAGTTTTATCTGGATTGTGATGCAAGGTTCGTATGGAAGACCACCATAGAGTTCCAAGATTGTAAGGTAGACAACAGCATGGAAGAAATCAGTGGCATACTGCTGTTAAAAAATGTTGATTTGTGGTATAGTCAAATATTGAGTTGTTGTATGTTTTACCTGACAGCATCTTTATCTTCGAATCATCTCTATGTTACTCACCAAGATCCAGCTTTGGGAAAGTTCCTAAAAAAGAAAGAATCCACTGAAATGGCCCAAACCTGTAAATATTCGTCTACATTCTGTCAGTCCTTTACTGATATACTTTCATATGAAGTTTTCACCTAAAATAATACTATCCTATTATTATTTTCATTGGCAGCATTTTATGAATCATAGAGCAGAGTAATCTACTTTCTGCTATTTCCAGAGCATTTTGTCAAATTAATTAGATTATTTTGGAACAGCTGTGAAAATGTATTGCTTTCATAGATGCACAAGCATCAGATGCTAGTAAGGTGAGTGAAAGCTGTCAGAAAAGCTGACTACCATTAGTATCTAAACATTATCTATTCAGAAAGTAATCTATATTTAAGAGACCCCTTTCCTGATAATATCCACCTTTCCATCCTAGACAGTCACAGAATGCCTTCTCACAGCCCTCACCTGCCTAGAGGTACAATAGTACTCGTCAGTGGTGGGATTCAACCAGTTCGCACCACTTCAGCAGAACCGGTAGCTAATTTTTTGTTGCCCAGGCCCAGAATAGACTTCCGGAAGCAACATCCATACAGACAACCGATTGTTCACATATTTGAATCCCACCACTGGTACTGGTCCCAAAGGTGGGGCTTTTCTGTAGGGTCTTCCCTCCTATGGAATAGTTTACCCTAAGGCAAAGATGGTCCCCACTTTTATATTCTTCTGGAAAACTGTAAAGATGTGCCTTTTCCAGAGCCTCTTTAGGGAATTGCTTCTGTAGCATGAAAGCTAATTGGGTAACTGTGGACCCATGACACCAGGCTTGGGCAAAAAGCTGATTGGTCAATTCCTGTTGCAACCACTGTATCAACACTTTTTAAAATTTTTTTAAAAAAGTAGACTCTGAACTTTAATGAAGAGAAGGATGAAGGGGGACATGATAGCAGTGTTCCAATATCTCAGGGGTTGCCACAAAGAAGAGGGAGTCAAGCTATTATCCAAAGCACCTGAAGACAAGACAAGAAGCAATGCATGGAAACTAATCAAAGAGAGAAGCAACCTGGAACTGAGAAATTTCCTGACACTATTTTTAAGCAATAATGCATATTAAACTCCTTACAAAAGCTAATTATTTTATTATTTTATTTTAACTAAGGAGAAATTTCCTGACAGAAGAAGTAATCAGTGGAACAATCTGCCTCCAGAAGCTGTGAATGCTCCAACACTGGAAGTCTTTAAGAAGAGATTGGCAACCATTTGTCTGAAATGGTATAGGGTTTCCTGCCTGAGCAGGGGGTTGGACTAGATGACCTCCAAGGTCCCTTCCAACTTTATTATTATTATTATTATTATTATTATTATTATTATTATTATTATTATTATTATTATTATTAACTTGGGGAAAATTTCTAGGAAGCAAAAAAAAAAAAGTAAACAGCCTACAATCCAAATGATTTGTGGCAGAATATAAATTTCATAAATAAATAGGCTTTGGACTGTTATTTTTTCCCAGCTAGAGAGATGGACATGATATAACATTTAATCATGTTGCATTTTGAAGTCTTTGCTATTTAGTCTTCTATAAAATTTAATTGATGTTGGGTTTAATTGGTGTTGGGTTAAATAGGGTTCAATTGTTTCTTTGTCTTTCTTTTGCCTGTGATAGTTAACTGTTGAAATGTTTTGGAATTCATTCCCTATGGCATGATGTACTATATTGTTGGAGGACAATTGTGCTGCTGCCTTCACTGTTTTTCAATCTGCCAAATCCTACCTTTAAATTTTCTTATCTCTAAGAGTATCTATTGTGGCCAGCTGCTACTCAAATCTAGGTGATATGGTGCTTATATAAAGCCCAAAGAAAGCTCTACATAGCATTCAAGACTCAAGGTCTCTATAAAACCAACTCTTATGTTTTTGCTGTGCAAATATTATTGGTTTCTTACAAAGCGCGAAATCTAAATCTGCCTGGTTTCAAAGCAGAAGACATTTTTCTTTTCTACAGCTTCAGTTCTTAAATGACTGTCTGCGTTCCGGCCAATTGATTCTGCCTGGACTGGAAGACCAGCTTGAGAAATGGATGTATTATTTTTCTCTGAGCTGTAGATTTGAAACAGTTTCTGACATTCATTCTGGAAATAGAATCTGTTGATTTTGTTGCTAGTATGTTCCCAGTAACACAAAGTACAGTGCAGTTTGTCTATTTTTTTGAAAGTAAAAAAAAGACTAGATTTTTCTAAGTTTTCACTATGCTTCATTGTTTGAACCAGAAGGACCTAGAAGTAATTATGTCAGATAAACTCTAAATAGAATAGAACAGAACAGAACAGAACAGAATAGAATAGAGCCGGAAGGGATCTTGGAGGTCTTGTAGTCCAGCCCCCTGCTGGTACACTCTGAGCTAAGTTTCAAAGAGCATCAGATAACTGCTGGAAACAAAGGTAGAGATTATTTGACAGCAAAAACAGTTTGATAATCAAAGGTGGCCACAAATTAAAAGAAAAGGTTGGTTATATTTATAGAAAAGTCCATATTTTATTTTGGGAAGCATGGAATGCTGTGATTTTCTAACATCCTGAATGTACTTTAACTTTAAATATAGGCTTAAAATTCTTTAAAGCACTTTGATTCTTATGTCTGCAAATCTTTTAAGTTTTGCCTTTTCTCAGTTTTTCATTTCATTCCGGGAATTGTAGAGCCATACCTCTAGAGGGCTTCATACTAGAAATTTGGAATAAATTCTTACTGATGGTACAGTTCTGACATGGCTCTACTGCAAAAGGATTGGCATTTCTAAGAAAACCCAGTAATGTGAAAATAACATGTCTGACAATCACCTTTGTTTATTATGTGTCGGGGTGTCCAACCTTGGCAACTTTAAGACTTGTGGACCAACACCCAGAATTCTCTAACCAGCAAGGTTGGACACCCCTGTTACGTGTTCTCTGAAATTGTTCTTTCCACTGTTGATGAATGTGAGTATAAAAAGTCTATGAACTGTATAAACTCAGTACAGCATTCATTCAGCATTCAATTTCCATTACTTTCATTGGGGAAAACTTCTCATTTTTCCTTTAAATTTCTGTCCTAAAATAGATGAATTCAACATGCTCAGCCATGCTCTAAGGCTTGTCTATTTGGGAAGCAGTTGTATTGGCCAAATGACCTTAGCTGTGCAAATAATAGATTGCTGATCACATTGAATTAGTTTCTTGACAAGCAATAACTTTATCTGCATTGTATAACTGTTCTAAGAAATTATATAATAGAATACTGATGGTTCATTTCAGTTGTTTTTCGTGGCTCCACATGCACTAAAAATGTTATAGAGTAGTTGCATGAATTGTAAGTTTAATATAGGGTGGACAATTTTTGTCATTCCAAGGGCCACATTTAGCTTTTTGGTGGCATCAGATGGTAATCTAGATGCAAAATCAAACAACCAGCATTAGTACATTCAAACAAATGTATTGTGCAAAACTCAATATGAAACAAAATATTAAAACAGGGTGAATGAAAAGAAGAGACACTGTTTCATTGTCTGCTGCATATCAGAAGATATAAAAAGAATACCAAATGTCAGAAATCTTCATTGTTGAAAGATTAACATTTTTTACTTGATTATGATAGCAGTTATAATAAACATTAGCTACACATAATCATCTTACTAGGAACACATTTTTCTATTCATCTAGGTTCCTTGACCTAGCACCTTAAAAAAGTAGAAAAATAACATAAACTGTGGAATCTCAGATTCTCATTTTGTCAACCTAAAGTTGCCAAATCCAGCTGAAGCCAATCCCAACATACCCATGAAAATATATTAAGTTGTGTATGTGACATATTTCTATATGACTAGTTCTTGGTAGAACAGCCGTGGAGCTTTAGACATTTGTTTGTTTGTTTGTTTGTTTGTTTTCTATGCTGCTGATCTTACCAAAGGTGACTCTATTGAAATGCTTTGATGTGTATGTGTCTATTCCTACAAAGATCATGCAAGCCATGATATTCCCTGTAATGCACTATAAAAGTGGAAGATGGACTTCAAAGAAGATAAGAAGAGTGTTGACATCTTGGAACTTTGGTGTTGGAGAAGACTCTTGAGAATACTGTGACAAACCAATGAATCATCAAATAAATCAATCTAAATTTCTCACTTGAGGCACAAATGATCAGGTTTAAATGATGCTATTTCAAGCAAATTATGTGAAGATTCTGCTTTCTGCTGGGAAGGGTGGAAGTAAAGAGAATAGGGAGACCAACGGCCAGGTGAATGGGCTAAGTTACAATGGCAATGACAGTACTGTTGAGAGACTTGAAACATGAGCCAGCAATGTGCAATAGCAGCCAAAAAAGCTAATACAATCCTGGTCTGTATAAACAGAGGCATAGAATCAAGATCACACAAAGTATTAATACCTCTTTACAAAACCCTAGTAAGACCACATCTGGAATACAATCAATTTTGGTCATCATACAACAGAAAAGATGTTGAGACTTTGGAAAAAGTTCAGAGAAAAGCAACTAAGATGATCAAAGGCCTGGAGACTAAAACATATGAAGAATAGCTGCAGGACTTGGTCTGGTTAATCTAAAGAAAAGAAGAAATAGGAGGGACATGATAGCAGAATAACTTGAGGGGTGTCAAATTATTCTCCAAAGCACCAGAGGGCAGGACAAGAAATAATGGTTGGAAACTAATCAAAAAGAGAAGCAACCTGGAATTAAAGAGAAACTTCCTAACAGTGAGGACAATTAACCAGTGGAACAACTTGCCTTCAGAAAATGTGGGTGCTACATCACTGGAGGTTTTTAAGAAGAGACTAGACAGTCACTTATCTGAAATGGTATAGGTTCTCCTGCTTGAGCAGAGGGCTGGACTAGAAGATTTTCAAGGTCCCTTTCAGATTCTATTCTATTCTATTCTATTCTATTCTACTCTATTCTATTCTATTCTATTCTATTCTATTCCATTCCATTGAATGAAGGACATTAAAAGTACCAAGTCTTTGGCTCTGGGGTGGTTTTGTATTATTGTTCTTTGCAAACTATTAGGTGAATTTAAACTATTAGAAATTATGTATACTTGCTTATAGTAAAATAATATCTCACATAACTCTGTAACATGCTATCAGATATCAAAAACAATTGCCAGATTTGGAGCATTTGTTTTAAGATGGAGGAAAATTCATATAGGAATGCCAAGCTATGAACATTTGCATTATGAACCAATACACAATCTGAAATTTGTGTTTCAAAAGATACATTAAGGGAAGCGGTTTCCCCCCAAAAGTGGCAGAGCTTCTTAGGCAGAACTGTAAAAAAATCCATGTTTGCAGAGATGTGCATTTGAAATAATACAAATTTCAGAAGTATAAGCAAAAAGTAAAAGAATGATTGATACCCTTAGTCCATTCCCTTGAGCAATTTTGGATAAAGCTACAAATCAAACAATACTGGAGAGTGGACTGTGTTGCAATGTGAAATAACTCGGTTTCGCTCTGTGATAATCAAATGTCCATATTGACATTATATATTATTGATGCCTTACCTCTACAGCAGCATAAGAACAGTACCAGATCAGTCCCTGTGCTGTCTTGGGAAGAGGTACCCTGATCTCCTTATTTTGAAGTATTTCCCATCAATCTCAGCCAACATTGACTCATAGTAAGTGATTGGGAGACTCCAAAGTAGCCACTGAGTAGTAGCTATTTTGCCAAGCAGGCTTTGCAACCTTCTTATGGTTAGAATGCCCAGCTGTAGATCCCTCCATATGTTACCCTCCCATGCTATACATTTTTCATTTTTGTGGTTATAATTTTTATTATTATGATTCTTTTCTAGCTCTTCTCTAGGCTGATATTTTTGAAACATAGAGACATCATGTTCTCCATATTTAGATTTATGTTCTGTCTTTTCTCTAAAAGTTTCCAGTTTTCCCCATAATAAAATCCTATGGGTAGAACAAAAATCGGAACAGACTCAAAATCATTTAGTGAGTTTCATGGCCAAGGATGAAATTGGATCTGCATCTGCTTCATCCTAGTCTAACATTTGGACACACTGGGTATCACCACAAATATATTCCAAAAGTAATTGTAGTATAGGTGTTATGACATCCCCCTATAGAGACTTTGTCTTATGAGAAAGATCTGGACTCTCAGTCTTAGCAGATTACAAGCAATTTCTTACTCTTAGAGACAACTATAGAAAAATTGAGGATATTTTCTTTCTTCCTTCCTTCCTCAAGAATCAGAATTCTGTCACTGATAATGACTGTTGTGAAGAATGAATCATTCAAACTTACAACTGCACTGAAAAAAGTGACTTATGACTTGTCTTTGCATTTATGATCATCACAGCATTCCCCACAATCACATGATCAGAATTTGGCTGCTTGGCAATTGGCATGTTTTTATGACAGTTGCAGCATCCTGAAATCATGTGCTCGCCATTTGCAACTCCCAATAAGCAAAATCATGGGGGAAGCCGGATTTCTTCAACAATCACCCAATTCACTTAACAACTGCAGTGATTTGCTTAACATGCATGGCAAAAAAGTAATAAAATTGGACATAACTCACTTAACAACCACTTTGCTTAACAGTAGAAATGCTGGTCCCAATTGTGATCATAAGTCGAGGACTATTTGTAAATTGTACATAGTTGCATATTTTCTATTTTATCGTTTATTCATAGGCTGTGTTCACACAATGTGCTTAATCAGGTCAAGTCCTAGCACATGTATTCACACAACAACACATTAAAATTGGATTTGTGTTAGCCTAGTTCTGTATGATTGTTCAGGGTTCAGTGCAACTTATTGTGAGGAAAAAGACTTAATTCAATAACAAGTGGTTCTGCAAATGCAGGCACAAGTGTAGGCAGGAAAATGCTTATTTCCATATAAACCCTCATCTAAACGAAACACTTGCAGTTAAACCACTCATCCTTGAGGCTCTTTTCTACAGCTACAAGATCTGGGTTGCAAAACCCTTGGCACCACTGGAAAGCAGGAAAGAGTCTTGCAGAGAGAAACAGATACAATGCCTGAAGGAACATTCATTTCTAAATGGCTGCTTTTCACAATAATAGCTGGGCTTGTACACTGCGTGTTCACTTTCGAGAGGGTTGAATTGTGAACATCATTCTTGAAGGCATGAGTTGAAAGATGATTGCATGAGATATATTTATGTTAGATGTGTGAGAACAATGACGTTTCCTGGCAGGGAATTTATGGCATATATATATCTGCTTCAAACCAAGCCTGGGCATGGACTCCTTACCTACCTATTCAGAAATAAACATTGCTATAGGCAGTACAGTTCGCTCCCAGGTTTGTCTGCATCATGTAGCAGTTTTAAAAGTAAATAGTCATTAAAAAGGTCAGGTTACTTTTTCTGTGTAATGTGTTTACAGTTTCAGCTTCTTTCCATTTCTTTTGGCTTTTACTGAGATCTTTTGCTGATTCAGGGAAGCTTTGGTAGAGCAGCCAAGATCTTCAGTCTAGCAAGGCCTGTGATATTTTCCCCCATTCTTTCCATTTTCCTGCTTTTGCTCCTCCTTTCACCTGGAGTTACTTTTAGCTTCCCATGCTGGGCTCTGACATGGTTTGTCAAAACTGCATCCTGTCTCATTTTAACATTATTGAATTATCCCAAAGAATGAAAACGCTGTGGGTAATGTGGTGTCTCTTTTTCAAAAATAAGTATTAATTCATATGTTAGAGGGGTTGCCACCACTGTATGTCCTTTTTTTAAAATGGGACTCAAATGCAGAGAAGCCAGAGAACAATCAAGAAAGAAATTAGACCTTGACGTTTGCCATGGAATAGTGGGTGGCATTCTAAACTATCACCCACCATAGAGGTACAAGGGCAGATTATGTTTTCTGGAATGATTTTCTCCACAGCTTCTAGTCTGATCTGGCCCATTTTCAAATCCAGACTTTCTTTTGCTACATTGTCCCACCATACCAAATGTTGTCCCTTTCTGTTCAGTTTTCAGAGCGTTATATGCTGATGGAGTGACAGAGAAACGGACAGAGAAGGTACCCATTTCAATAATCCCTTGAATTATAGGAAGGTATTAAAATGGTGCTTGGGGAGCAGATATAACCCACAGGTAACTTGCTTCTACAGGTAGGTTACTAGATAGCATGATTTAATTAAAATATGGAATATATCTAGATATGGTGCCTGGGATTTCACATCTTCCTTCTCACATTCTAGATCAGCGGTGTCCAACTTTGGTAACTTTAATATTTGTGGACTTCAACTCCCAGAATTCCATGGGGGTTGAAATCATAAACATTAAAGTTGCCAAGGTTGGACACCCCTATTCTAGCTGTTACAATGGATATCAGACCTATGATTATGGAAGAAGACTTTTAAAACACTTTGCTTCCTCTCCTTTTCCCAATCCCAAACTTCCAATCCAACATTATGAGTTCTCTTAGGGTAAAACCAAGCTGAAGTCCACATAACCTAAATTGTGAGGTTGAGAAACACTGGAGTAGTTGATGGCTTTTGTGAGGTTGGCTTTTGAAAATGTTTGTTGTTTTTTAAAAAACAAAAACAAACCCTGTATTGTATTTTTACTGTTTATTTTGTAAGCCACCCAGAACCATAACAGATTGGGGGTGCCTATAAAAACTTCATAAATTGTCCATTTCACTAGAGAATGGGTTTGTTTGCATGGCACATTGAAACACAGAATTGCCCCTCACATCTTAATGCAGTATATTATGTTGTGCAACTTCAGCTTGTGTCGCTATTTATGTTTCATTGTACTGTGTGAATTAGAACATTTGGTTAATGGAATAAGCCACAATTCAGTAAGAGTGTGGCTGTGTCAAAAGCAAACATATGACACTGGCACATGTATTTTTATGGCACAATTTATAGTCTGCTCTCAGCTGCCCTTTAATTTATTCCCCCTGAATTAATTGACCTTATGAAGAACTGATCATGCATCCTCTATAAAATAACACATGGCATCTCCTGGTTCAATTTCTCATACCACTGCTATCTGCATAAAAGCTCAGTTTACTGATTGTGTTACCTAAAGTGGATAAACTGGATCATGTTGTTGTTGTTTTATTTCTGCTTTGTGTAATAAGTCAGACTAACTATAGTCAAGACTGATGAACTTATTGTCATTTAGTTATTTGTTTTATTCCTAATCAGTTGTATAAATATTATATGAGGCAAATTCACAAGGGGAAGTACAGAAGAGATCCAGTGTTTACACAAGTTACCTGGGAGCACCTTCTGCCATATTAAACATGACTGAAATAAATGCCTAATATTAATCCTTCAAGGGAAGGGGAAGATAACACTCCAGAGATTCAGATGCGAAAAAATTAATCAACCCTTGTAAATGATGGACAGAATCAAGCAAAGCCCAGAAAATGAGAACTCTAAGAACCAATAAGAGAAGAGGTGTCTTCCCTGTCCCAAATGAAATTGACCATAAATGGGGAGAGAGGCAATGCCATTTTATCTTTTTTCTGTACCATCTATCACAGAAGGGGGAAATCTCTCCTGTTTGGTTCAGCCAAGTAAGGACTTGAGACACTGAGAATGAGAAGGAAGCTTGGTGAATCATAAGAACTATCTAAGGAAACATGGAGCTAGATGCAAATTTAGTCCCCCCCATTTTTATTATGGATTGATCTGATCTCTCTCTCTCTCTCTCTCTTTCTCTCCCTCCCTCCCTCTCCCTCTCCCTCTCCCTCTCCTTTTTCTATCCGTGCTGTGACAATGTCTGCATTCATACTTGGAAGATAATTGTGAATTAAATCCTGTAGGACGTAGGAGATTTTTTATTTCTTTTCTTCCATTGTTTTTAGCTTTCATTTAAGCTAACATACATACTAAATAATTTACCTCTTCTGAAACCCATAGTCTCACTCTGATAGGAAATTTAGCCCACAGCGTAGCTACAAAATCTGAAGGGAGGGAAGAGGTCCTGCTCACCTTCTCCTGGTCAAGTACAAAGGGGATTTTTCTCATAGATTGCTGGTGGTAGATATTCCCCATATTGTGAGAGGTTGCAACAGTAGGGCTTATTTAATTATGGCAGGGTGGGGTCCATATGAATCTCAAGAGGAATGGTACCATGATTGTACTACAGAAGTAGAGTGTAATACAGTAATTGGAAGATGCAAATCAAAATTCATATCTTTCAGGTATGAGCGTTTTATTCAATTGTATATTTTTAAGATTCATAAGCAAGACAAAAAGACATCAACTTCCTTGCATGCAAGCAAGGATTTTTTTTTAGTTTTTAGGATTGATGTCATGTACAGTATTTATTATAGGTGGTGATAACATTATATATTGGAAGAAAGCTCACTCATAAACTTTGGTTTATTTTAAATATAAAAAAAACAAACCTAGCATGGAATTTGTCTTCAATTCCATGTTGTCATGGATGTGTGTGTGTGTGCACATGTGTATGGTATTAACAACACCAAATTTCATTAGCAGTTTATCAAATTTGAAATCCCTGGATATCTCAGGCTTCAGGCGAGTGACCTAGATTTGTTCATTAGAATTGTCTTGAGGCCATTTCTGGGGAACACAGTGCTGAGACACCCAATATTATGGTACCTGATTGACCAAGAAAGTATGCAAATCAGCCACAGACTATAAAATCTAGAAGCCAGCTTCCACTAAATAGACACAACTACATCGTACCCAGCCAGAAAACCAACCACTGATCATGTTTAGTGAATAAAACACTGAAGATTATTCCAATGAAGTATTTTTCAACCTTAGCAACTTTAAGATGTTTAGATCTTAACTCCCAGAATTCCCTTGCCAACACATTAGCCAGAGAATTCTGGGAGCTGAAGTCCAGACTTCTTAAAGTTGCCAAGATTGAGTGACACTGTTCTACTAGATAAACACTGATCTTATAGATTTTTCTACTGAAACTGATTGTGTAGTTTTCAGTAGCAAGACAATTTTGCATAGCACTGGCTGGCCGTAGGATAGATACGTCACAAAACTGTGCTCCGCCTCATCCCCACACTTCTTTTCTGAAGCGGTTTTGCAACTTAATCTGAATGTATTTTGCTTTCAAAAAGGTGGCAAAAGAATGAAAACCCTCTCTTGTTTTTTGTCTTGCACATATACATTTTTCTAGAAACAAAATAATTTGCTGCTAAAATCTAGAAGCAAAACCACTAACCCATTGCTGCTTTTTGTGGTTATACATGATGCTCAAGTATAACAGGTCACTCACTACAGGAAGGAAATGAGAAAGAAAGCTTTGCACTTAGACCAGAAAGGTGTTGCCTTAAAGAGACCATCAATGCATATGTGGTTTTCTACTGCTTACTATTTTAATCCTATCTTAAACATCTATAATAGTAGTTTTTAAGATGAGTGGACTTCTGGGATTTCAGTTCTGGGAGTTGAAGTCTACTAACATCTGAACCCTCAGACATTGAAGCTCACAGCTGGACAGCCTGGGAGTTAGGCTCTGTTGAATGGATAACCCTAGTTTGATTATGCAAATGCACAATGACTCCTCTCTTGGTGCGCAGATATCAGAGGGAGGAGCTAATGAGTAAATCTATCCAAAGCTATGGTGATACAGGCCAGTTATGCTGCTTCCTTCATAATGCCTGAATATGGGCAATATCTGGAAGATAACAGTGTCACTGGTGAGCAATGTGTTGTAATATATGGTCCTGCATTTAGTTCAAGGTCTTAGCCTCCAGCTATGAAGCAGGAAATGAGCAATACTGAAAGCTGGAGCTTCAGTTTCAGCTCAATCTTGTGAACTTTTAGAGACCCTCCAGTGTTGTGGTAGAAATGCCTAAAGGGGCATTTCCTATTTGTTTCATTTTTGTTTGTTTGTTTGTTTTAAGGCTAGAGATAGGAATGGAAGGTGTCTGAGAGACTAACTGCTTCCTATCTTTAATCCCTGTATCCTGAAAAATAGTCATTTTTCAGGCTGATTTTGAGCCTGAAGAACTAACTGCCTGCTTCCAATATGAGCCATAATTCTCAATAAAATGTTAGAATATCACAGTCCTATTATTTGGCCATTTTGCTACCATATTTCTGCAGTGCTATTTTGGGAGGTTGAAGATAATATCTAGCCCAAAACTCATGATTACAAAGTATCCAAAGGAGAATCTTATTCTATAATTACTTATTAGGATTCTAAGGTCTTCACCCAAGGATCTTCTCTAGGTATTCCCACTGAAGGAGGCAAAGTGGACAGCTATTAGAAAAAAAGACTTATTGATGATAATATTCTTCCTTTGGAATGTTGTGCCCAGCAAGGACTTTTCTTGATCACCTATTCAACAAGTTCCTGATCAAGTACCTGTGAAATATTTATTTTTATTTTAATAGAATTGTTAACCTGGTCTTGGTTTTTTTCCTGAGCTGTTTTTTAATAAGCCACCCAGAGTTGCAATCTCAAGTTGGACAGCCACATGCATTTCTTACATTTAATTAATTAACACATTTTCATTTCCCTATTTTGAAAATCATTTTGTTATTCATATGTTACCAATTTTGTTACTTCATATGAAGTTATATTGTGTTGATTGTTGTTCTTAAATTCTATTGGTTGGGCTGTTCTTTGTGACAGTATTTTTCATATAAAAGCAGTGTGTTTGTGTGTGTGTGTATGTGCTGTTTTTATATATTCGCACCAACAGATCTTTTTCCCTAAATGTAAATAAACATTGTAAGATAATTTCATCAAAAATGAAATTTAGTTGCCCGCTCTCAAAGTGAAACACATACATGATACACATCTAAACATACTATATACAACATATGTATAGACCCACACCCCTACATATACATAACAAATACATATTAAATACTGTCCATCTTGAATATATAATGGAAGGAGGAAGCTTGAGAGTTCACAAGGTTAATGCTGTATGGAATGAAACTCTGGCTGAATCTGGATGTTCTGCTACGGATACCATAAAGCCTCCTCCAAGGAGGTAACAAGGAAAACAGGTCGTGAGGAGGATGTGTAGTGTCCCAGATAATCTTATGGACCCTGCTAAAGCAACATTTTTGTGCTATGTCCTGGATGGAAGGGAGGGAACTGCCAATGATCTTTTTGGCCATCCTCACCACTCTCTGCACCATCTTCCTGTCTGAAGCAGTGATGCTTCCAAACCAGACTGTGATGCTATATGACAGGATGCTCTCGATCGTCCCCCTGTAGAAAGTGGTAAGGATTATCATGGAACGATCTGGATTGCAACCAGAGAGGAAGAAAGAAAAGCTTTAAAGAACATAACCTTCTTCTCTACTAAGCCTTATCCAGCTCTCCCCTGAACTAGGTATTTAATCCAATTAAAAAGGAATCTTCATGCACCTGCTAGTTGCACAAATGGCATCCAATTAGTTGTGAGTGCCATATGTTCTTATTTCAAAAGATCTGGCTACTTAAATTCCATCAATCTGGGTAACTATACACCTGAGCTAGAAAACTATTTCTGAAATAAGGGCCACACTTGTTCAGAGTTGTGTGTGGGAGGGCATATTTCAAAAAAGAGTGGATAGAGCCAGGACAAAAATAAAATGTGATTTGACTTCATTTACATTGAATTAAATACAGTTAATAAGATTGTTCTCCAGTCATAGATTTAATGGTTCTCTCCCTTTGTCATATTAAACCATTTGATGTTAAAAATATCTGTTTTAATGGATCAGTTTGAGAGAATTGAATAATCTTTCCAAACAGCAGCCAAAGCACATTATGGTTATTGAGTTTTGCTATAGCTGCATGTGAAGAAATATAATTAAGGCAAAGACAAAATAAAAAAAGCTTGAAAAACATCTCTTTCTCTCTCACGCACACATTCACAGACCCAAATATAGAACATAGATTATAATCTACTTTTGCTCTAATTTATTCAACACTTCTCTTTTATTATGGAGCTATAATTCTATGAAGAGCAAGTACATTTTCCTTCCCATAAGTACTGAATTAGATTCTTTAGCTGGATGTTCTCCTTCTATTATCTTTCCTTTTCAGTCACTATTTCAAGGAGAGGAGCAGATGTTAGATTCTTCACATTATTAAATGCTCCCCCTCTGTTCTGTTAGAAAAGGCCTTTCTTCTCCTGCTGTTTACCATCATACATATGTTGACCTCAGGTCATCTAAGTTCCCTTTGCATCTGGAGGGTGAGCAACTTTTGCTCTGAATAAGATTTTTCTTCTCTATATTTTGAGAAAGAGAGGCAATCAAGTGTCCTGCTCCGTGGTGGGATTCAAATATGTGAACAACCGGTTCTCTGTGTGGATGCTGCTTCCAGAAGTCCATTCTGGGCCTGGGCAACAAAAAATTAGCTACCGGTTCTGCTGAAGTGGTGCAAACTGGCTGAATCCCATTACTGGTCCTGCTGCCCTCTCAGGTTGGACCATAAATCTCCCAAAACAATAGTTCTTGACCTCTTTCTTCCACTCTGGCTAGAGAAAAATTGCTGGGGAACTTGGAAGACTGCTTAATAAGTGTTTGTCAAATGAAAGCAAAAACACAATTCAATTAATGTCATTTCCTATATCTTTATACAAGATTTGTGAGAGAACTACATTCTGTAAGGTCTGAACAATATGCAGCTATGGCAAAAGAGTTTGATCTAGTGGTTAAGACACCAGGCTACAAACTGGGAGATCATGAGTTCAAGTCCCACCTTAGCAATGAAAGCCAGCTGGATGACTTTGGGCCAGTCACTCTCTCTCAGCCCAATCCTTCTCACAAGGTTGTTGTTGTGGGGAAAATAGGAAGAAGAAAGAACATTAGATATGTCTATCGAGATTCTCAGTCAACCAGGTCATGGTTGTCCCAAAGGTGCTTTTTCAAGAGGAAACTGGACTTCCTTTGTTTTTCTTGAAGATGTTTCCCTTCTCATCCAAGAAGCTTGTTTAGTTCTGAACTGAAGAAGCTTCTTGGATGAGAAGCGAAATGTCTTCGGGGAAAAACAAAGAGAGGCCAGTTGCCTCTTTAAAAAGTACTTTTAGGAGAAGCATTAGATAAGCTCGTTGCCTTGAGTTATTTATAAAAAATAATAAAGGTGGAATATAAATAAATAAATGAATAATAATAAAAAAGTCTGGATCCAATATCATGCCATTTTAGAAGTCAAGAAACAAGCCAAGAGTCATATCTATAGATGTAATGTTTTTGATGATCACATCACTGAAAGAGAGAACAAATAAATCAAATTAAAAATTAAA
Organism: Crotalus tigris; assembly: GCF_016545835.1. Taxonomy (NCBI): domain Eukaryota; kingdom Metazoa; phylum Chordata; class Lepidosauria; order Squamata; family Viperidae; genus Crotalus; species Crotalus tigris. The sequence goes on along the minus strand of NW_024100554.1, from coordinate 2,251,481 downwards.
AAATTAAAATATATCTTGTTATTTTATGTATTTCTATTTAATAGGTAAATAATTGATATAAATAAAAATGCAACAATACAAAATGGGCGATGGGCCTGTTCAGGTGTTCAAGGTCCTCCAGGGTCTCCTTACTAATGCCTTACTATTCTTAAATTGGATTTGGATGGATTAACTCCCGTAAGCTCAGATTGAATGTGAAATAATGTATATGTTCAAGATCAAGAATCATATCGTGGTGAGATGGCCGGCAAACAAATATAATAATTAAAAGTAAAATAAATAAATCCCAATTCTTACTTCTTACTGTTCTTTAATCATGGGGCTTGGAATGAAACAATACCTATAAGCTGAAAGAGTGAGTAAAATGTTCCTGAAATATGGTGGAGGGTAGCAAGGAGCTAGACTGATGGCAAAACAAGCACTCCGTTAAAGAGTAAGGTAGATCTATCATGAGAATCTGGGTTGGCAGCATAGGGGAAGAGTGTGCTATAAAATCTTGCTATTTTTCTCCTTCACCCTCATGAACTCATGATTGTGCTTATAATCTTAGTTCAGCTTGCCTTTGGTTCACAGACTTACAAAGTTGCAAATGAAAGGAACTGGACACAAACTTATTTTTTCATCACCATCTTAACTGCAAATTATTGTCTGGAAGGCAGTCACTAAATGAGGACATTCACTCATCATCAGTATTTTCTTGCACATATCTGCAAGATAGCAGATATGTGCAAGAAAAAATGATTAATGTCAGAATTTCACTAATGTCCCTTTCTTCTTTGAAATAGAATTTAAAAGCACTATGTCCCACCAGACTGAATGGTGAAAAAGATTGAAGGAGAATTTTCATGGATAGCACTAGATTAAAGTGTGTTTAACGCTTTTCATAAAATTATTCTTTGACTTCCTATTTGCTTACACAGGTCTACACTATTTTTATATCTAATGTTTAATGCAGCCTGACTTTCTTCAGACAGGTTGAGGTTTTACTTCCAAATTTCCCTTCAACTTTCTTGCGCCCAAGAAAGTTGATCTGGCATTTTTGTCTGTATTATTGCTCTTGGAAATAGATTCCTCTGCTTCAAGTGACTGCCTATTTTCTGCATTCTTTAGTTCCGACTCAGAATGCACCATTTTTTTTTCCTTCTGGCACCATATCTAATTTCTGTAATGTATAGATTTTTGTGGGCCTTCTCAGCTTGCTTTGACAACTATTGGTAGGTAATTTTAAGACCCTGACCTGTAATTATTTACCTTTAAAGCAGATATTTGTCAGCTCTTCAAGGAGATGATGGATGAGCAACCTTTTGAGGTCTATACAGGATAGTTCTCCTGGAAGAACTATGTGTCCTTTTTTTGTAACTGACTGCTTTAAAGGGTGTCTGCAAGAAGGAACAAAAGGGAGCATCATACAAAAAATATCTGGTTCACCCATTGTTTGCTTCAGATATGTATATTTCCAGAGATCACCCCTAAAGTAGGATCTTGTTAAAATTCTTTGTATATTTGAGCCCTGCAGCATGTTTTAATTTCTATAGCAGGAGTGACAATGGACATCAAATTATGATCATTTGTAATATTAATCTAGACCAGTGTTTCCCAAACTTGACAATTTTAAGGCATGTGGACTTCAACTCCCAGAATTCCACAGCCAGCATTGCTGGCTGTGGAATTCTGGGAGTTGAAGTCCACATGCCTTAAAATTGTCAAGTTGAAGTCCACATGCCTTAAAATTGTCAAGTTTGGGAAACACTGATCTAGACTTTCTCTCTCTCTCTCTCTCTCTCTCTCTCTCTCTCTCTCTCTCTCTCTCTCTCAAAAAAAAAAAAAGACTGACAAAAAAAAAACAGCAACAAAAAAGCCCCAACAAAAACAGAGGATGTCTTCAAGTACAACTTTTAGATAAGCAGAGAGAGCCAGAAGAAATGGCTGAATCTTTTAGTGGGTTTATGAGTGGGTCTGGTAGCGTCTCCTTTTGATTTTTTGCTGCCATACACTTACATAGTTCTCTTACTGTAATGGCTAGAACAGTGCTTCTCAACGTTTGTGTGACGGCGACCCCCGTCACACAAACGTTCTGCGCATGCGCGGCGCCACCCCCATGCGCGATGCGCGTGCACGGCGCCGCCCCCATGCGCGATGTGTGCATGCACGGCGCCGGGAAAAATGGCGGATTGCCACCTTTGGCGACCCCCGAAAAATGGTCGATAGATCCCAAATGGGGTCGCGACCCATAGGTTGAGAACCGCTGGGCTAGAATGAGTGGTTTGCAGTACATTAGTGAAGATTTTTAGGTCTACTGTAAATTATATTGCTGAAAAGAAGAATGCTGGCATAACTGGAATTGTAGACTGCAAGCTTCATTTAGTTCAGCTTGTACCAAGCCTGTGATAAAGGTCCACAAGCATTATTTCCTTCTGTTGCCACTGATTTCTCCAGCAAACCTAATATCTCTGTTGGAAATCTGGTAATTTGGGAAAAGATATATTTATGTGGCTGTAGAGGACCATCTTACACTGAACCCATTTTGTTCAATGAATGGTTAATTTTTCAGTTGCAGTAAGAATATCATTTTAACCAAACTGGAGAAAAATGCTTATTAAATTGAAGCTCCAGGCCAGAAGCCACATGTTTTTCATTAGAGTCTCTTCTGAAAATTCTGCACAATGTGAACTTTTTATCAATTATTTTTGCAGATAGGAGAGATGGGAATGAAGCATCTGATCAAAACATTTTCCCCATGTACAAGAAGAAAGTACTATATCTTACACACACCCCTTTCGGAATAATTTGAATTAAACTACCTGAATAATGTAAAAAAGGGAAGTCAAGCAACTTTTATGATTGACTATGGCAGCTGGAACTTATTTATTCAACTGGCAGCAGGAAGCAAATCTAGTGTCCTTTGCTGAAGAGAGAAAGATTAAAAGAGACAAGAGAGAGGAATGTCATGAACTATAGCAGCAAGAAAAAGAAGCAGAGCTAGTTGGTTGCTGTGTCCAAATTCAATGTAGATGATATTTGTCTCTCTTAGATAAATAATACCTTAAGAGGTTGAAAGAAAGGTCAGGATAGAGATAATCAAAAGAAGCAGTGATTATTCTTTTTTCTCATACAGGTGATGGGCTTCCACTAGTTTTGTGTTCACAATGTATAGTTTGGAGGTTCAGCTGGGTGTGGATGGATTTATTATCGATTGAAACATGTCATGTTTAGCTTTAAGACAGGAGTTCATGATGGCTGACAGACACCATCTGGTCATATAATTATGGATTGTTTTATATTTGAAAGACTGTTATTTATTTGAAGGATTACTACTCATATTCTAGATTTTTGCTTACCACAACTGTTTTTTTTTCTCTGAGGTGGTTAGGTTTTGTGTTTTCTCTATTTTCTTCATTTTTATGTTAGTGTTATTCCCATGCTTTGGTTTTAGAATTTAGCAGTTTTAATTTGGCAAACATAGAGAATAGGTAGTTAATCAGTGGTGGGATTCAGCTGGTTTGCACCAGTTTGGCAGAACCGGTAGCTAATTTTTTTTTGCCCAAGGCCCAGAATGGACTTCTGGAAGCAGCATCGACGCAGAGAACCGGTTGAATCCCACCATTGGAGTTAATACATAGAAAAATTCTGAGAAAGATTTGCAGTGTTGGAGTCACATCAGGGGTGCGTTTGGCTGAATTGAAACGATAGCAGAGATGACATGGTGCAAATTTGAGAAGTGCAGTGTGGCTTTATGTTAGGCAGACTAAAATTTTGCTATGCATATAACTGATGATAGATTCATGAATGTGAGAAAGAAAGTAGTTTACTGATTTAGAGAAAAAAACTATTGGCGCTTTGGATCCGGGTTGTAAATCCCCCTTTTTCAGACAGTCATAACTTCAGATGGCAGCTAAGGAAACAGTTGTAAGTAACTAAAAATATAGAGAGTCCTCAACTTACAACCGTTTGCTTAGCGACCATCTGAAGTTACGACTGTCTGAAAAAAAGGGATTTACGACCTGTATCCAAAGTTCCAATGCTTTTTAGATCCCTGTAGTCACCTGACCATAATTTGGGCACATTTATAGCCGCTTGCAGCATCCCGTGGTCACATGACTGCATTTTACTATGGTTTTGCTGAAAACCAGCATTTACTTCCAGCTTTCAGCAAAAATGTGCCTATAGTGAACAATGTTTTGACCAGCCATAATATAAAAATACAGGTAGTCCTCAATATGACCACAATGGAGCCTGTCTATTACAGTCATCATCATCATCATCATCATCATCATCATCATCATCATCATCATCATCATGAAGTTGGAAGGGACATTGGAAGTCATCGAGTCCAACCCCCTGCTCAGGCAGGAAACCCTATACCATTTCGGACAAATGGCTGTCCAGTCTCTTCTTAAAAACTTCCAGTGTTGGAGCATTCACTGCTTCTGGAGGCAGGTTGTTCCACTGGTTAGGAAGTTTCTCCTTAGTTCTAGGTTGCTTCTCTCCTTGATTAGTTTCCATCCGTTGCTTCTTGTCCTGCCCTCAGGCGCTTTGGAGAATAGCTTGACTCCCTCTTCTTTGTGGCAGCCCCTGAGATATTGGAACACTGCTATCATGTCCCCCCTCATCCTTCTCTTCGTTAAACTACCGTAGACATACCCAGTTCCAGCAACCATTCCTTATATGTTTTAGCCTCCAGTCCCCTAATCATCTTTGTTGCTCTTCTCTGTACTCTTTCTAGAATCTCATATGTCATAACGATCATAAAAAAGGGTTGGCCATGTGACTGACCTGATTTTACAACCATTTTTTCAGTGGTTATTAAGTGAACACCATGCTCATTAAACAAACCAATAGTTTGCTATGGTTGCAGTTTGCTGAAAACCAGAAATAAGTGGTCATGTGATTGCAAGATGCTGCAAATGGCTGTTGTGTTGTGTTGCCAAGTATCCAAAGACCAAATCTGTGTAGTAAGTCCCCCTTTTCAGGTCGGTCATAACTTTGATTGGTTGTAAGTTGAGGACTAGCCTGTACTCTGCTGCTGTTGATCATCCCAAATGGATTGCAACATTCTGACAAGAGTTAAAAAAAATCCCTATTGTCAATAACTCTGTCACTACAGGTTTTACAGTAATCAAAACTGCTGTGCCAAGAGAAAAATAATGGCAACATAGCATAACATTTTGTTACTGGATCTGGTCAATTAAACATGGCAGTGAAAAAGGCTGTTGGACTGCTTTCTTAAAATAAAAACAGGCAGATTTATGTAACTATGATGCGTGATGGTGTGATGAGAAAATTTCAGTGCTGGCAAAACACAATGTGAACATTTGGACCTTTCAGAGATGTTAAATAATGGCAACATTTTAAATATAATCTACTGTACAGTTAGAGATAGGAACTGTTCCTAAAATTTATTATCATGTACGGAGCAGAGAAATGTTTTAGAAGAGGGAGGGGAGAGTCATTTTTTAAAATACCTATAATAATGAAAATTGTTATTTCTCAAGATAGAAGCACGGTATTAAGTGAAGTTCAAATACGTGCATCACCGGCTTCTTCTCAGAAATGGTGTTTCTTCCTATCAAAGAAGAAACAACGTTCATGATTAAATCCATGGCTGGTGTGCCAAAGACTTCTGAGGGATTTGCTGTCTATTTATGTGGACAACATTCAAGGGTCTCTAATTCTTTTAGACTGGAGGGCATATCTGGAATTTTGAGAGGTGTTAACAGGTTCTCTGTGAAATGACCGTTGGGGTGAGAGTAGCTGTGTGAAAGGAGTATCAGTTGCTCAGTTCCACTTTTCTCCCTTTGTTTGAAGAAGTGTAATCTAAGAATAGAAAACATGTGTCTTGAAAATACAGCATCTGCTTTTCTGTCATGCAACAAGGCATCAAATAGCAATAGGACTTAGACTTATAAACTGCTTCATAGTGCTTTACAGCCCTCTCTAAGCGGTTTAGAGTCAGCATATTGACTCTGTCTTCTATTCTTCTGAGTTCAGATCACCTGGAGTTTACTAGAAGATAAATAAGGTGAGTGTACACAGTAGAGGCAGCTTTTAGGCATAAAAAGGTTTATTTATACTAAAGATATGTGTGGAAATATACTTAAAGTTTCAACAACCCACCTTTTTTTTTTGTAGCTCTGATTGGGTCTCCATGGAACCAGTTCATTCTATTGTATTGTATGAATGCATATGTTTTAATCAGATATTAGCTGTTCTAATTTTGTTACTGAAGTTTTGAAATATTATTTTATTTTATTGCTGTTTTAATATCTGTAAATTACCTGGAGCCTGTAAGGATTGAGTCATGAGATCTTAATTCGAAAAAAAAGTATGCTCATTTCTTTGACAGCTGTTTTAAAAAGTGTATTTTGTGCATTTTTGATTATGGAAAGATAGATGCTGGCGGACTGTTTAAATGTTAGTATAACATGAAGTTCATTTGGAACAAAATGTACAAATATGCTCTTGATAGAATCCATGATCAATTTCTTTTGCATCTCTGTCTTGATCAGGAACTTACCTATTCATATTTGAGGATTAACATAATTTTTGGTGTCAGGCCCCATCTGGTTGTTTTCTTTTTCTTTTTCTTTTACTTAAACAAACACACTGTCATCTTCTCAAATAACATTGTATCATAACTGTAAATATAAATTACTGATCTGGGGAATGGGATGATTATAGGTTTTTTCCCTGGGAACTGAAATTAATAGTAGTAAAGGTAGGAAGTAAAAGGGAGAGCTTGGGATTGTCTCATAATTCACTGGGGAGTTGCCTTCCACTTGACTTGACTTAAACAATCATTCTTTTGCTCTCCAATAATGCAGTCAGTGGAAAACCGTGAATTATTTTACAGCTTTTGTTCAAGAGCTTTCATTAGTCAAAATGCTTTTTTACCATTTTTGATAACAAAAAACAATGTTTTCTCAACAAGGGCACTCTTATTTTTACCATCATAATACAAGCTGCATTCTATTAAATTCACCTCCCTGTCTCTGTTCTCAATTTAGGGAACAAATACAATAATGCCATTTTGAAAATACATTGCTGAACAAAATTATATCTTAGGCTTTGGGTACAAAACATTCAAAAATAGAAGTAATGTTCTTTTAATAACAACTTTTATAGATGATTACAAAATGCTTCACTTCTCTATAGAATGAACATGTACAAATTCTATTACATACTTCTAATGAGGTTGGATTTGGGGCAGAGGCCTAAAGCCTTTCTTATCCAGGTGAATAGGATGGTAACCAAAAAGGCAGTAAAACTGGGTTTGCCGCCTAAACTAAGATACAGTATATTTGTCTTTGAAAAAATGGGGGTGGGATTCAAAGGACTCAAATTTAAAGCAGGCAAGCAACTTCCAGATGGGCAGGGTTTAATGTCCAGAATTCCCAACCATCACCACCATTCTTGAGAACTTGAGGGTTGAAGTCCACTCATCTGTAGGATACCCAGATTGGGTAAGATTGAACTCAAGAGATGTTCTTTACCATCAATTGCTTTTCTTTTCTTTCAGAGAAATAAAATGTGAGGAATCGATGGCCTGACTGGAAAAAATCAGTCAGATGTCAAAATCACTGCTTAGGAAGTATCACTTCAGGCAGCCCATAAATTAACGGTATTTGGAAGCTGAAAGCTGATTCCCCACCCCCCAAATACACAAAAGCAACAAAGCATGAACTGGTCAGTCTTATTTTCCATATTATGTTGTGGGTAAACACAGGAATTTAAAGTTTTGCAAGCTTTAATCAGAATCACTAGAAAGCTTTGGAAGTTTTCATATAATTAATGGAAACCTGCAAGTAATTCTGAGAAATTGTCGCTTCTACTCCACAGGTTGTTTTTAATCTAATAAGAAGATATATAAAAAAATCAAGATAGTCCTTCTTTCTAACAGTGAATTTATTATAGTTAATAAAAAACATAGATGTCTTTGAAATATATCATGATGCAAGGCTAGAAATTGCATTATGCGATCTGCACATTTCACCATTTTCTTAACATCATAGTCATGCCAGGGAGAATTTCTATGATTTCTGAGGTATAGCTGAGAAGACCTTTTTTTTTTTTTTACCAACTGCTATTCCAGCAGTGATGTGAAATTTTTCTAAAAATCTACACTGAATTAATATCTAATATTCTGTATTTTTTAATTATGAAATTATTATATGAATAGAGCAACTGTCCCATATAAGCAAAGACACCCAATAAAGTTGACCAACAGATTCATCCTAAAAATACTGTAAATATCTTTAGTTAATTCTTATGGATTGTGATATCTTTGTTTTCCTGAATTAAAGAAATGGTTGAGATTTTTTTGAATGTTTCTTTCTTAAATATAAAATTCCAGTACAAATATTAGTTTAAATACATTTGAATATATCAGAATTGTTTAAAATATATTAATAATTAAATTATGTAGAAATAAAAAGAAAGATCTGCTTGAAAATATATAAACTAATAAGTCTAAGGAACATTTGATCAAAGTATTTAAATATAGTTTTCGTTATCTCTCTGTTAAGAACAAGCCAGATCAAACATGGGCAAGAATTCAATACTGTTTCAACAATTTTAACACATTAAATCAGATGTTAATTTGCTTTTCCAATTATATGATCGTTCTTTTTAGCATATCTCATCCATGAATTCACTGTTAACTCCTACTATGATTATTATTAGGTATAATAACTAAATGAAATCTCCATGAAATTGTTTCTTAATTCTAAACTGATAGATGGCATATGAAAAGGACTATTAACTTATGTCCTTATTTATGGACTACTAGTTGCATCTGATAGTCAACTATGGCAAACAGGAAGCATTTTGCATAGGTTAATGGAACATTTGGTCTGATCCATATTAGTTTATTTCCTTTTTTTTGTCTTTTCTTTAAATTCAAATTGATGAAGACCAGAGACAGGCCTTTCTCAGTAGTACTCTTATTTTGCTGCAGTAACTTGGGAAATTGTGTTTTCTATGGACTTATATACCATGAGCATGTTTGTACTTTGAATTTTTATAACATTACTTATTGACTTTTATTTCTAGAATTTTAAAATAAAATCTAACGTTTGCCAGGAAAGATAGCTGATAAAAATCCAATATAAATAATTATGCTTGTATGTGTTAAAAAGACAAACCAGGAATTTGGTTTGTCCCGGTTGTTTTAGGGGAAGCAAAGAAACAGCCATTCCACAAAGCGCATAACGTCTCACTGAATAGTTTGAATTGATGGATCATGACAGTTAAAATAATTAGTTAAAATATAATCCCGAAGGCTAAAATCAAAATTTTGGGGAGTTTTCCCTTCACTAATCCACTGACAAAAGCAGACAAGCAAACAAAAAAGCGCAAGGAGGGAAGGAAAGAGGGAGGAAAGGAAGAGGTAAAAATCTCCCCGACCCGGGAATGCCTTGAGAAAAAATTAAGAAGTGGGGGCGCCATGCAACATTCCTGCTCCCCAGTTTACAGAACCCCAAAGGGCTGGGCGAATCGGTAGTTATTCTGCAGATCTTAATTAATTCACCGTCTCGCCTCCTTTTCCCCCTTTCAGTCCTCCCTCGCCCCCAATTTTCCACAGCTCCAGGGACCCAGGTCAGCCCCGACCGCGCTCCAAACGTGCACACGCGGGTCTGACAAATGACCTCTCGGAATTATCTCAGAGCGCCGGGCTGTGGTTGCTACGACGACCAATGCTCTTTGGGTTCGCAGCGAGCCATGTGACAGTGACATTGACGTCAGCCGGAGGCAGGCGGTGTGGCTGGAGTCTCCGGCGGAGCCTGAGCCTATGTGAGAATCTGCCGCGTTCGGGGCTGCTCGCTCGCTCGCTCCTTGCCGCCGCCGCGCTTCCTCCGTTGAGCAGCCGGAGCATGGCGCATTAAAGAAGAATTGCGTTTCTGCGGTGCGAGGTAAAGGCTGCCGGAGGGGTTGCGACTAGGCATTTTCCCGGCTTTGGATGCACTGCTTTGCTTCCCCCCCCCCCGCGATGGAAGAGCCTCCTTCCCGCCTCGCTGGCTCCCTTTTCTCCTGCCTCGCGTGGGCTTGTTTGGGGCGCGTTACCTCTTTCCCCTCCGGGGCAGAAGCCGAATCGGGATCCCCTGGTCGGACCTAGGCGGCGCAGCTCATTCGCTGAGCGGAGCGCGGGCAGCGGCGGGGAGTAAAAGTTCAGGGCGGGCGAGGGAAATGCCAGGCAGCCACCGAGACTGGGCGGGACGCTGTCGGCAGGCGTGGGAGAAAGTATCGGGAACCGGAGTCCACGAAACGCGGCTTCTGTTTTCCTTTCCTTTCGCTTCCCTTTGGCCAGGTATAAAGAAGCGTCTTAATTGATTGCATGAGGAACAATGTTGGCCTCTTCCTTCTCTCTTGCTACGAGTCGTGCTGGATTCCTGGCAGATTGAAGTTGGGAGCATTTGAAATGGCATTTTTTTTTCCAGAGGAGTTTCGAGTTGCATCTCGGGTGGGGGGCTCGAGGCTCCACGCTCGGACTTGGAAGGAAGCCCCATTCAAGTGGGAGCGAACTTCCAAGTCGGGATGAGTTGTGGGGAAGCTACCGGCGTCTCCGACTGCCGAGTAGATGTTAATAAGAATTCTGAGTTTCCTGGTGTTAACATTAGTTTACTGTATATTACAAACTTGTCTTTCGTTTTTGCAGAGAGGCATGTTGCATGTGGTAAAAACGAGAGTCAGAAGCAGACTGTTCCAAATCTGAGATAGAATAGTTAAAATTTGGTGTATTTTCAATTACCTTGCCATTTGCCCACTCTGCTTGCAGCTTTCCTTTTAAACTTTTCTTATGGAGGAAAAATGACTTGCAGTAATGAAAAATAGGATCTCTCATTTGAAAGATAATATTCCCAGTTGAAAAATAAAAACACTACTTTCTTGCTTGCTTCCTGTGTGATAAAAATAAATTGCATCTTGCATAGAATTCCAGACTCACTGGAGTTAGTGGCCAGTAAATTTAAATAAATAATGATTCATTGAATTGTATTTGAATGAGAGTTAGCATGGATCCTTTATATAACATTGTTTAATTAGAATGATGTTGCTATTCCTCCTTTTGTCTGATTAGAAATGTAGGAGCTATAACTGCAATATTATTTTTGAAAGAAACCTATGTAATGAGTGACAAAAATGGGTTTAAAACTTACCAGATACGCTAAAAGAAAGGAAGTTTGACAAAATAACTGCAAATAATTTGTCGATTTTGGGGTCTTTTTTTTATTGAAAATTTTTAAAATTTTTACAAGAAGAAAAACAACCCTCCCCAACCCACCTCAACCCTCCCATTCCCTCCCTCAGCCTTCCCAGAGCTGAATATAGGCTTAATTAAAGTTTCTTGAATTCTTAAAAAAAAAGTATAAACCATACATAAATCTAAATACATTACTTAAACAACTAATAAAATAATTAACAATTATATAAACATAAATATTAAAGAAAGGAAAAAAAAATACTTAAAAAGAAAAAAAAATAAAGAGAAAGAAAGAAGAAAGGAAATATAAGAAAGTAAAATAATAATAAAAAATATAAAAAGAAAGAAAAAATATTACAATCTATACAATATTAAAATTTATATATAAGTTATTGAAAAACTAAATAATATTTTTTATATCCAACTTATGTTGTATAAAATCTATCCATTTTTCCCATACCACAAAGAACTTCTCTTGCGATTGATCCTTTAAAAAAGCCGAAATCTTTGCCATTTCCGCCAGATAGGATACTTTAGAAAACCACTCTTGCAAAGTAGGCAAAGATTCCTTCTTCCAATATTGCCCTACTAACAACCTTGCGGCTGTAATTAAATTTAACATCAATACAACCTCCTTAGTATCACAATCAGTAACAATACCTAGCAAAAACAATTGTGGGGTAAATTTTACCCTCCTTCTAAAAATTCTTTGAATATTCCACCATATCTTAATCCAAAAGGCTTTTATATTTTTACACGACCACCAAATATGGTAATAAGTAGCGTCCAAACAACCACATCTCCAACATTTGGGCTGTAAGTCAGGATACATACGAGACATTTTTTGTGGATCAAGGTGCCATCTATAAAACATTTTATAAAAGTTCTCCCTTAAGTTCTGGGCTTGTGTAAATTTAACATTTCTCACCCAGATAATTTCCCAGGTATCTAGTAGAACTGGTTCACCAAAATTTTGTGCCCATTTAATCATACATTCTTTAATTAATTCTGATTCTGAGTCCAATTCTACTAGCAACCCATAAATTCTCTTAATATGAGTTCGTCTTTGATCTTTTACTTGTTTAACAAAATTTTCATCTTCTCTAAGCAAGCCCATATTACGATCTATCTTCCATCTGTCCGCTATTTGTCTGTACTGAAACCATGAATATATAATATTTTCTTGTGCTAAATCTTCCAAAGATTTTAACTGCCAAATTTTACCATCCCATCTAAGCAATTGTGCATAAGAAACACTATCCATCTTGACTCCTCTCCTTATCCCCTCTATCGCATGCCAAGGTATAGCCCATAATGGTATTTTAGAATCACTTCTGTGATATTTCCTCCAAACCCGCAGTAAAGAAATCCTTATAATATGAGATTTAAAAACCCGGTCAACTTTTTTATTAAAAATTAAATAGGCATCCCATCCAAAAAGTAAATCCCAACCCTCCAAGAGGAGTATTTCTACATTTGTTAAATTAACCCAATCACTAATTAATGTTAAGACCACAGCGTCATAATACAATTTCAAATTCGGTACCTTGAGTCCACCTCTCTCACGAATGTCTTGTATAATTTTAAGCTTTACTCTTGGTTTTTTCCCTGCCCAAATAAATTTATTGATACCTTTCTGCCATTCATTTAAATTGACCTCATTCTTTAAAATAGGTATCATTTGAAATAAGAAAAGGAACTTAGGCAGGACATTCATTTTAATCGCCGCAATTCTTCCCAAAAGAGATAATTGCAACTTCTCCCAATTTTTCAAGTCTCTTTGTATCCTGACCCACAACCTTTCATAATTATTTTTATACAATTTTACATTAGAGACAGATAAAGTAACCCCCAGATATTTTACCTTATCAAGATTTTGGGGTCTTAATATATGGGATATTTGTACATTTTATGTCTATGAGGGAAAATTAATACTTTGTTTCAGTTATAGTTTCCCACTAATTTGTGTTGCATTCCTGAACCTTTTAAACTCTTCAAAAATTTAATACCTGATGATTGCTTATCAATAAAATACTAGGATCTGTCCCTTGCTTAATATATTGGCTGAGGTAAAAAGAAAAACTAACCAATAAGAAATGTGGTTACAGATTTATAAATATTGCAGTCAACTCTGACAACACCAAATGTATTGACAATTTCTGTAATGATTCATGGGTAGCTAAAATTGTAGTCTTGCCATTTTTACTATGTCAGATAATAGAAGCAACAGTTAGCCAGTGGTGATAAGATAAGAAAGAGGTGAAGCAATTCCTGGATGATTAGATTGAAATTTTCAAAGCTACTGCCATAGCAGTGTTAAGTGGTTGGCAAATTTGGTCTCCTGAACATGCAAGCATGTCTCTTTTGCTTCTGCAGTGATGGGTACTCAACAGGTGAGGATGGAAAAGGCATCTGAACTGAGTGACCCATCCAGTACAGGCTGTAACAAGAAGCTTTGTTCTTCACCCAGATGCAAACATCTGGAGTTGCAAAGGACCCACCCAATTTCTATTTCTACAGAATGTGACTGGGTCACAATCTTGCAAAGCCATTAATTGTTGTTGTTTTTCACTTTGATTTAGAATGGGGCATTTGGGAGCCATGGTGGAACAAGCGATCGCTTGTTTGACTTCTCTCAAAATGCTGAATCATAAACCAGGATTGGCAAACCACGATTTCTGGCTCACACAACACTCTATACATTTTTAAAAGTGATTTTAAATTTAGATAGTTATTTTAAAAGAAGTTGTATTGCAGAGGAAAACATCAACCTCCAGAATCAAATTTAAGAGAGTTTTCTCAAATAACAAACAGATATTCATAGAAAATAAAAATACTAGGTTTTTATTGTAATTGCTTTGTTTATATTCTGCCCACCTGCCTAGAATAGAGGTAAGTGGTGTGTGTGTAAATAGTGTCCTTGGAGTTTAGAGACTGTGCCAAAGAGCAATAGGTGGGTTTTTCATGATGCCATTTGACAGCCAATTTTTGATGGAGCATCTCCTCCCACAGCAGCCATTTTCCTGAATTTCATTTCTAGATATTTCATGTACTCACTACCTCAACATGGTTAGAGCTTTGCTCTACTAAGTTAGTAGTATTACATTTTTCTTCTTCATTTGTGTGGCTAAATTGCTCTAGGCAATATCAAGATAGTTACATTTGATGAAGAAAAGTGGGCGTTTAAAAAAAGATTCATATTTTTTCCAAATTGAATCTTCTCCCAAACCCCCAAGCCATTAAATGAAAGTGGAACCTCTGTAGATCAGTGGCCCCCTACCTTTTGGGCACCAGGGACTGGTTCCATGGAGAGAGGTTTTCCATGGACCGGAGGGCGTGTGGTTTCACATGCTGCCTGCATTCCACGGATGGGGCTTTGCTTGTTTGCGCGGCCCGGTTGTTGGCATGCCATGGACCAGTGCCGGTCCATGGACTGGGGATTGGGACCCCTGCTGTAGACCACTTGTAAAGCCAGAATTTGATCTAGAAATCAACCCTATGGGTAATAATACTATAATACATATTGCTGAATGCACATTTGGTCATAAATTCTGAATCTTTAGGAACCTCAGGTGGAAAAAATGTTACTGGAAAACTGAGTTTCTTTGCTATTTTTACTTGTTCCAGCATTTCAATAGGATCGCTTTCTTGCTGCATATGAAAGCAAGTTATACATTCACATCACACCTGAGAAGGAGAATATATACTAGGAAAACCAGCATATCCAATGCATAAATTATTTACTCATGACAAAATGACAGATCTATCAGTTGTATTCCAGAAAATACAACAACACCTTTGTACCATTTAGAGATCATGCTGGCAGTGGAATCTCAGGTCAACTACACGTGTGAGGAGCAAGAAGAAAACTCATGTTGACAGGGGATGGCACTATTATACACCTTGACATTATTGTATAACCATTGTGCCAGGTGATGCTTCTCAGAGCTACCAGGTTTTTAGCAGAATACATAGAAAACGAATGTGAGTCTCTACAAGTAATACTCACATACTCATTGGAGTGCAAGAATCACTTTGTGCAGGATTTTTGCATCAAAGCAAATTTTCTTTAACATACCTGGGATAGGAAAAAGAGTTTTTGTTTTTGTTTTCTTGAGTCAAAAAACTAAAGAGATGGGTTGACACATAGTGGCCATAAGAACAAAACAAAAAAGATTAGGAAGCTGCTGAAAAGAGAAGGAACAACTCCACCCAACTTGTGCAGGATTATGGTAAGAAAAAATGGAAACCACCTAGTATTTACATTGTAAATATTACAGTTCTCTAACAGCTTGGTCACTTTAATTAAGGTGACCAACTTTTTTACAATGAAAAGGAGGACACAAATAAATTGAAGAAAAAATATCATAAATAAAAGAAACATTTTATTCATTGCAGCAATAATACAGAAAACTTGCATGTGCAAAGTTTGCCAGCCTGGTGTTTTGGCACGCTCAGCAGCAATTCCTATTGGCTTTCAAAAGCCAATAGGGGGAGTAACACAGCTCATGCAAAAGTTAAAAAAAAAAAATCATCAAAAAGAGGTGCCAGAACACCGTTCTGAACGTTCTATGAGGAAAAAAAAAAAGCCCTGCAGATTAGTCTTCAAATTTTGAAAAGGAGGACATGTAGGAGGACACTTTTCGAGGGAGGACAGAACTTATAAAAGGAGGACTGTCCTCCCTAAAGGAGGACGGTTGGTCACCTTACTTTAATAGTCTTGGATATCTAGGTCATTTACTGTCTGCCCTATTCCAAGTTCCAATTATGAATGCCAGGACCCTAGGAAATGCAAGCAGAGATCTTCCAGGTAGGGTACAATGGTGGGATTCAGCCAGTTTGCACCACTTCGGCAGAACCGGTAGCTAATTTTTTGTTGTCCGGGCCCAGAATGGACTTCCGGAAGCAGCATCCACACAGAGAACCGGTTGTTCACATATTTGAATCCCACCACTGGTAGGGTAGTTTAAATCTGAACCCATGTTGGAAGGGAGAACCACTTCAACAGATAATTATCCATAGCTCTATCAGGACCAATAGTCTCATCCTTTTCTGAACAAAACAGTTCTTTTTGGTCTTCTTTGTCCTCTCTGCAACTTGGGTGACAGCTCACGGGATACAGCTCATACATCCTAGTGAAAGCAGCACTCTTGTGTATCTGACAGCCTTACTCCATCATCTGGAACCGAGTAATTGTAAAGAATGACTGCCATTCTTTCCACTCTTGAAGCAAACTGAGCTATGTTTGGTTCACTGCTCTAGATAGATGAGAATTTATCAAATGGTGATGTCTCTGTATTACAGTGGCAAAGATTCTGTGATAAATTACAATAATATCATGTAACTGTTCATATTATAATAGCAAATTCATTGATAAACAATTACTATTGATGAGCATAAAGTATAAGAGATTTTTCCTCTTTTCCTTCTTAGTTTGTGCAGATAGACCTTGAGTTATGACTGTACTGGAGCCTGCCCATTAAGGTCGTAAGTCAGAACAGTTGTAAAACGTGACCAACTCAGTTTTATGAGATTTTTTTGCAGCGATTGTTAAATGAATACGGCAATCATAAGTATGAACTCATTTTTTGCTATGGGTACATTTTTTGCTGAAAGCTGAAATAAATGCTGGTTTTCAGTGAAACCATAGTAAAATGCAATCATATGACTGCGGCCGTAAATGTGCCTAAATTATAGACACATGGCTGCAGGGATTTAAAAAGCATTGGAACTTTGGACCTGGGTTGTAAATTCCTTTTTTCCAGACAGTCGTAACTTCAGATGGTCGCTAAGCAAACGGTTGTAAGTTGAGGACTCCCTGTATTTTTAGTTTGCTTGTTTAATGTTTTACATTTCTTTTTTTTATGATAAAAACTGTTTTAAGACAAAAATAAAGATATTAAATAAAAAAAGAGAGAACATGACATTGTCCTCTCTTCATTCATGGCAAATTTAAAGAATCACATTTTCCTGAACAGAAAGTGTTTGGAACAGTTGATTACACTTTTATTTGTTTTCTGGATAATGTCTGTTTTTTTACTTGCTTTAATGTTTATATGTGTTTGCTAAGAGGTGGTATGTATGTTTCCTGAATAAATAAGTATACTAGAAATAAATTGTGGTTATTTCAGCATGTATTTTGTGGCAGGGTTGCCATAGACGCCATCTTCTTATATGGCTTTGACAGAATTACTGTTGATCCAGCTTCTGATGTTGCTGCTGTAGGTATCTTGGGGAGAATGAATGAAAGGACCACAACATTTTTTCCATTCTGCAATGCAGTACTAGCAGCAATTTTGTGGTCAGCTTTGAGAAGTTAGCAAACATTTGCAAGAGAAAAAGAAAACATATATCTTAATACTATAACAGCAGTAACCTCTAGTCTCTAATAAATATTTATTTCTATCCCACCTTTATTATTTTTACAAATAAGGAAGTAAACATATCTGACACACCTTCTTCCTCCTATTTTTCCCGCAATAACCCTTTATGATGGCTTTGATTGAGAGCCTGACTGATCCAAAGTCACCCAGTTGGCTTTCATGGCTGAAATAGGACTTAAACTCACAATCTTCTGCCTTCTAGGCTGGTGACTTAACTACTAGACCAAAACTGGCTCTCTCTTATATTGGAATAAAAGTCAATATTCCACATATCATCATAGTATTGTACTGGCAGTAAACAACAGAGAGTATCTCAAGAAAACAGAACAAAGCAAAAGTATTTAACGTCAAATAAAGAAAGTATGTTTAATCTAAGTATGAAGAAAAGAAGTAACATACATATATAACACACAGAGAAAAGAAATTTTAAAGGTCATTTTCCAGTATTATGACTTCTATTTTAATGAAATATCTTTCTTGAGAAACTTCCTTTGGGAAATACTATATCCCATAGTGCTTGAACTCTAGTTTCTAATTATATTTCCATAACATTTTTATGATTAGTGGACAAATATGGAGCCAAAAATAATGTAAACATCTTAAAATAATCAATATTAATCAACTTCCGACATTTTGAGCATATTCTAGGATTAAAACTTTACAGCCCAAATGTGCAACAAGAAACAAGTTATTTTAGTAAAATCTTCAGTAAGTTATTTGTACATTTTAAATGGGATATGTCTATCATATTTGCTGCTATCATATCTGAAGACATTGGAAAACAGTGCTTTAAGTAAGTGCCAAAAGATGTTAAAATCCTATGATGCAGCCAATGTGGCTATATCAGGTGCTATTCCATTTTTCCTATTTTTTTTGTTGTGTTATGTTACTGGACTTCGTCAGTGGCTTATTGAAATCCAATATGAACAATAAATCTGATTAAAATGTACAAGAAAACTTCCCAAACAGCAAATGGGTAATCTTCACTCAAGTTTCAGGTTTAGAAATAACTCAGTGAAAACTTTTGGGAATATTTAAAATAGCATTTGTTCTTGGCTAAAGAAACATTAGTAAACTTTTAAGCATAATAGCTCTAGCAGGTGTTGAAGAATCAAGTTGCTATCTTTAAGAGTTGCCTGCTTATTTTTTTTTTTAAAGTTGGAATGTGAAAGAAAACAAAATTAACTATCATTATGTTATATAATTTAATTGGACATAGATAACAGATTAACATTTGTGTTATTAGGATTTCTTTTTTCTTTTTTTAGCTGCAAAGGTCGTGGCATGAAAAGAATTTCATAAGCTAATTTTAGCAGGATTTTGGTTCTAGTTTTTTTTTTAAAAAAAAACAACACACAATGTTTAAGACATTTCAGATGATATCAAGGAATCTTTCTTGTTCAAAAAAAGAATTTTACCAGGAAGTCTTGTCAGATAAAAAATTCAAGCAGTTCCATGCTATTGGGAAAAAAATTAATCCGTGCTGCTGACACAAGTCTCATTTATGCTATTGAATTGCACTATCCTTTTACACACTATGTTAACACTAGTAGAGTTAAAATAGCTTAATTAGAGCAATTGGTGAAGTTAAGATACTGTTTCAAGCAACTACTCCAACTTTGGGAAGTTATTAAAAATAATGTTGGCCTTGCTAATCAATTCTCGCTGATATTTGCTCTGTCGACTCTAAGTCAGATGTTTTGTTTTGAGAGAGAAGCATTTGGAATCACTTTTTCTTTATGCAACTGACTTAAGTCGTATTCAAGCAACTTTGGAATTTCTTCCAAAGCAGCTGATTCTGATTTGTCAAACTGGCTTGATTTCAATCTATAGTAACTGATCACACAAATGCATTTATTCTATTTTATTTCAGATTTTTCAAACTGACCGTTGTCTCTAAGAGATCCTTTCATTCATTGCAAAATAATCTCTTCCCTTAGGGTTGCAATTTATTTAAAAAAAGATGCATCAATAAAGCCTAGAGCAGTATTTTTCAAACTTGGTAGGTTTAAGACGTGTGGACTTCAATTCCCATAATTCTCCATGCAGGCTGAGGAATTCTGGAAATTGATACATATGTCTTGAAAGTAAGGTTATGAGTTGTTCACGAGGTTAAAGTGATGAATTGTAAATCTGAACATTTCCGGGTTTGTCACAAGTCAAGTAGTAATACATTGTTCATCCAAGGATATTAAGAGTTTTGTTAATGGGAAGAGGGAGACCAATTTGGCTCCCTCATCACCTAAGACAGAAAGCTGTTGAAGAAAGTATATTTTGCTCCTTTTGCCAGATAAATCAGTTATTGATCATAATACTAATGCTATAGCTTGGAACAACAGTACACTTTAGTTCTGTTCAGTGATCCTTACAGGTAGCCCTTGACTTACAATCATTCATTTAACGACCATTCAGAGTTACGATGGTGCTGAAGAAGTGACTCATGACCAGCCCTTGCAGTTAAGATCATCACAGAGTCTCTGATCACATGATCCAAATTCAGTTCCTTGGCAGCTGGCTTGGATTTCTGATGATTGCATCAGAATATCCCAGGATCATGTGATTGCCATTTGCAACCTTCCCAACTGTCTTTGGAGGAGCAAAGTCATTGGGAAAGCTGAATTCACTTAATGACCACATGCTTCACTTAACTGCAGTGATTTATTTAATGAGTATGGCAAAAAAAAGATTGTAAAATTAGGAACAACTCACTTAAACAATTACCTGGTTTAGCAACAGAAGTTCCAATCCCGATTGTGGTCATAAATCAAGGATTACCTGTATCAATTCTGGCCACATCTGCTAACCAAAGGAGCAAGACACACAAATGGCTAGATGGAAAATCAGTCAGAAATGCATGTTCGTCCAGTTTACTACTCATTAGGATTGTGAAGATTTTTGCAAGGATTCTTCACTTTGACACAGTTAGTGAAACATGGTCTCCTTACTTCCTAGAATGGAAAGAAGCAGCAGAATTGCTTTACTCTGTTCTCCCTCAGCAGTCTTCTACAGCATTAGGTTACCGAAAGTTCTGCTCTGCAGCTTTGGAAACTGAAGGAGGAGGTGTTCCATTACTTCAAAATGCAAAAAGTCTATTTTTAATTTTGTAAAGAGTGGAAAACGCAAAGAGGAGGCTGTTGAACAAAATTCTTAATCACCTCTTTTGAGATTCCTCTGTGCTTCTGTACAGGCATTGAACATGTGTAGAAGACTCTGTAACAGTGTTTTTCAAACTTGGCAGCTTTCAGAGGGGTGGGCTCCCAACTCCCAGAATTCCCGAGCACATCAGTGGGTAGTGAAATTGGCAAATTATGGACTTATCTAAGCTACATTTCTCCTTTTTTAATTGGAAGGGTCCATTTTAGACCATCATGTCTGATTCCCTACTCAGTCTGGAATCCAAAGTAAAGCATTCTCAGCAAAACAGAAAATTATATAGACTGGCAAACAGCAAAGAAATACTGACTTAAATTCAAAACAATAAGGCAAACTCGGCTGGTTTGAGCAAAACTTTGTAACTGCAATCGTAATTAAATTTTGGAATTCATTCCCAAAGACGTGATGGTTACCAGGTTGGCTTGCTGCAAAAAAGTGTTGGACCAATTTAAAGAGCAGTTTTTAACCCTGATGGCAGTTTGACTGCCTGAAAACCCTAGTAGGCTTCCTTGCAGAGTGATTGGATATTATGAAAACAGTTGTTGGACTACATCGGCAAGGGGTCTGATTTAGCAGAGTGTTGCTTAAATTCTTGTATCACACAGTGACCAACCCTGTATTCAGGAATTTAAAAACAAGGAAAGGAGGAGGATAGTTTTCGATTATAATTCTCCAAAAGATGGCATTTCAGATATATATGTGATTCAGAAGGTTATGTCTGGTCATTGTCTAGTAACCATTGATAAATGTCCTTCTCCATGAATTTGTCTAGTTCTAGAGTAGAGTAGAGTAGAGTAGAGTAGAGTAGAGTAGAGTAGAGTAGAGTAGAATAGAATAGAATAGAATAGAATAGAATAGAATAGAATAGAATAGAAAATAACAGAGTTGGAAGGGACTTTGGACGTCTTCTAATCCAAACCCCTGTTCAGGCAGGAAACTCTTTATCATTTTCAGACAAATGGTTGTCCAATCTCTTCTTAAAAACTTCCAGTGTTGGAGCATTCACAACTTCTGGAGACAAGAAGTCCTAGGATGTAATCCATCTGGTCCTGGTGATTTTAACTCATCTAGGATGGACAGGTGCTCACTTACCATTTTCTTGCCTATCTGAATTGGTGGGCATCACCACATTGGATGGCGGTGAATTCCTTAGTTTTATCTTGGCTTTAAGAACAAAATCTTTGTTACCTAGAAAGTTCCTATTATTACTCTAGAAACTATAAAAACGTTTGTTTGTTTCTAACTACATTGGGGAAGGAATGGAAAGGACACAATAATAGTTCTAAATTTGTAATGTAAATGAAACAATATGAAATTGTTAGAAAATTACCCTTGACAAAATCAGATAAAGTTACTTATCAAGTTTACAGGAATCATGAGTTACAACTTAATTGAAAGGAGGCAGAAAAATAAAAAGATTGGGAACAGTGTGTACTAAAACTGAAAAGCAAAGTAGCTGACAAGGTTTTATTGCCGAATTTATTATTGTCATATATTTCCAGAATTTTTAAAGTAGTTACTTTTAAGAGAGAGGCATTGATAGCAGGGACAAAATGTCATTAATATCTTTTTTTAATTGAGATGCAGGACTTTTCAAATATACTAAAAAGGTAAAGTCTACCTTACGTTGAACTCAACTCCTTGTAACTTTATGGACACATCTGTGCAGCAGTATAGAAGTGATTTGTCATTGAGTTCTTCTAAAATGCTTTTTTGACTTCAGTTTAGCTTGTAGGTATAATCTGGGATCTGTTCCATCCCCCATTTCCTGGTACCCTCCAGAGCTATTTTATTAAGTCTCTGAATATACCACTAGCAGGTTATTCTGAGTGTAGAACTAATAACAGCTCTACTTTTATATTGCCTAGCAACTAGCTGGAAGTATAGAAGTTTATACTGTAACATGCTTTGTCTGTGATTAGAGAAAAACAACCTTACACATCCTGCTTTATAATACTGTATATTATACTGAATATATCATTCATAGTTTCTGAATATGCTACTTCTGTTCTGCATCAGACCCTTCCCGCTCTCACAACACAGCTTTGAAACTGTTGAACCTGTTTTGCATGCTGAAAACCATCTGCCAGCTACCAAGTGGAGAGTTTGAAGAAACTGATCAGATAGAGAACATGATTTTGACAAGTGGACAGATAAGAAAGAAAATGAAAACACAGGCATAAGAAAACAGAATGGAAAAGTGATGAGAACTTTAAGAGATAGAAATGAAATTTTCTTTGCACTTGGGAAAGAAAATAACAGGAGCACGTGTAACACTTTATTTGCTAAAAGCTGTAGGAATAAAGATGTTGTAGAAGATCATATTTGTGCCTGGCTTTTTCCTGATGTATATGTCCTTCTGTGTCCAGTTTGTATGAAAAGAAAATACTTAAAATGTGAACTGTTATAAAGTGTATTTCTTACATGCTGAAATAAGGAATGCTGTATATGATTTCAATGTTTTTTTTGGGGGGGCACTGTGGTGTGATTAAAATATAGGACTGGGTTATGTCAGCCAGGCTTTCCAATGAACCTGTGTCCTTTCCCAAAGGTGTTTTTTTTTCCAAAAGGCAACTGGACTTTCTTAGTTTTTTTCCTTTGAATATGTTTTGCTTCTCATCCAAAAAGCCTCTTCAATTCTAACTTCAGTTCTTCAGCCAAGAAAACCTCTTTATTATTATTTTTTGTATAGATTTTATTAGTTTTTATAGGGTTAGGAATAAGGTGGGGTCAGGGTTGGGATTGGGATTTGGGTTAGGGTTAGGATTAGGGTTGGGGTTGGGGTTGGGGTTGGGGTTTTTCCAAATAACATTCTCAATATTTAGCAAACAGCATAATGTCTGGGTTCATGTGTTTAACAAACAATAATAGATAATAGTTAATTATCATAAACAATATGTTTGTTAATTGCTCAATAGCCTTCTTCTTGCTAATATATATTCAATATTACATATCACATTCCTTTCTCTCTGACTCGTTTTTCTAGCCATTGATAGAAATTATCCCATGTTCTAAAATACACTGAGTCTTCTTTCTCTTTTATCTTTAAAGTCAATCTATCCATTTCTGCACACTCTAGAATTTTTTTAATTAGTACTTCTTCAGCTGGTAAATTTTCATTTTTCCAATGTTGGGCAAATACAATTCTTGCTGCCGTTAGTATGTGTAGTATTAAATATCTGCAATCTTTCTCATAATTAGCTCCTATTATTCCTAACAAAAATAATTCTGGTTTAAAGTCTATTTGTTTTTTAGTCATTTTCTCCAAACATAAATTATTTTAACCCAAAATCTTTTTGCTTTAGGCATGTCCACCAGATATGATAATAAGTATTTGGTCTTTGTTTGCATTTTCAGCAGTTCTTTGAAGTATTTTTAAACATTTTTGCTATCTCACTGGTGTCATATGCCATCTGTAAAACATTTTATATAAGTTTTCTTTATATGCCACTGCTTTAGTTAATTTAATATTTCTTTCCCATAACTTTTGCCAATCTTCTAATTCTATATTATATTCAAAGTTCTTTGCCCATGTTATCATTGTTTCTTTTATTTATTCTTCCTCCATCTTTAAGTTTAACAGAAATCTATAGAGTTTCTTAATCAACTTTTCATCTGTTTTTAGCAGTATCTGATCAAATTCTGTCTGTTCTTTATAAAAACCCATTGTTTTAACATCTTTTTCATATCTTGTTTGAATTTGCAGATATGACTACCATGCTAGATCAATACCTTATTCTTGTAAATCTTGTCTGTCTTTCAATTTTACTTCACTGCCAAGAAACTTCTTCAGTTCTAAATGACTGGTAGGGAATTCCTTACCAGTCAGAATTAAAGATGCTTCTTAACTGTTTTCAAAGGAAAAAACCCAAGAAAATCCAGTTTCCTTTTGGAAAAAAGCACCTTTGGGACAACCATGACCTGGATGATTAAGAATCTCCATAGGACTGCATCCTTTCCATGAATTCTTTGTCTACACTTAGAAGAACAGAGATGCTATAGCTCATCCCCTGTGGTAAAAGTAAAGTTTTCCCTGTTCAGTCATGTCTGACTCCGGGACGCTTGGCTGAGGGAGTCATCGTTGGCCAAAGACATTTTCCATGGTTCATGTGGCCAGCATGGCCATATGCCAAAGGTGCACAGAATGCTATTACCTTCCCACTAAAGTGGTACCTATTAATGTACTTGCATTTGCATGCTTTCAAACTGCTAGATGGGCAGGAGCTGGGCCAGGAGTGGGAGCTCACTCCCTTGCATGGTGCTCAGGACTCGAACCTGGATTGTCAGCTTTCCAGCTGCCAAACTCAGTGTCTTTTAACTGCTGAGCCATCATAGTAGTAGTATAGAAATTTTAATGTTAAAGACAAATCAAATTAAAAGGATAGAAAAATGTATTACACATTTTTGTGCATAATATTGTGAAATACTTGTCAAACAGAACACAATAGAAGTCATATAAATATGAAACTGGAGAAACTCAAAATAACATCTACTTCAGCACCTCTAAAGACCTTATAAGGTTTTCTCGGTATCCATCGAAGTAAGGAGTTCTGAATTCCATCATGAATTAAAACAATAACTTCAATTATTATAACACTGTAAATCCAAACAGAGTAGGATGCATAATAGTTGGAAGAACAAGCTGTAATGGACAGATCAAGATAGCCGTTTTTGTAAGATCTTTGCCTATTTGGGATTAAAATACAAGGCTCATTCAAACCGGGGTGAAAAGTCAATTAGGAAAAAAATTCAGAGTATGCCTCCTGTAAAATCACCAGTGCAATTGAGAAGATCTGTGTGAATCATTGTTTCCTTTTGGATAATTGAGATGAACTGACTGTAATATCAGTGTTGATTTGAATTATTTAAATTGAGCCAATTAGATGCATCTGATTTGTATAGTTAAAATGCATATGCAATACACATCTGAATTGTTGCTTTAGTTCAACTCAGTTACTACCCAGGACACAAAAGTAAACAAGAAATTGCATTGCTTTCATAGTTTTGAAGCAATAAAAGTAGTTGGATACAATACAGTCAATGACCAGGTACTTCTCTATTTATAACCAGACGCTTAGCGAACTTTTAAAGTTATGATGGACTTTCCTGGGGTACTTACAACCAAGTCCCGAATTTCTGATGGTTGCCCTTCCCCATATTCACATGACCACAGGTTGGGTGCTCAGCAACCTTCCCATATTTGTGGCCGTTTGCAACTTCCCATAGGCGCATGATTACATTTTACAACTGTGGGGCCAAAAAGCGGCATTTGCTTCTGGTTTTCAGCAAAACTGGACCATAGTTGGTTCACTTAATGATTGTGGTGTTCGCTTTAAGGCCACAAGTATTTGCTTAACAATCATCACAAAAAGATTGTAAAATCAGGTTGGTCACGTCGATGACCTGATTTATAGCCATCACAATTTATTTGTTTGTTTGTATATTATTTTTACCAATAAGGCAGTGAACATATTCAACACACCTTCCTCCTCCCATTTCCCCACAACAACAACCCTGTGAGGTGGGATGGGCTGAAAGAGAGTGACTCGCCCAATGTCACCCAGCTGGCTTTCATAGCTAAGGCAAACATTTGTTTCTAGCTGAAAAGTGAACCTTAGGAAGCCTTGATGATAAACTTGCAATGAGATTAGATGGTTCAATACTGGGTATTTTGAGATGGTCACTTGTGCTTCATTCTCAATTGGACAATGACAGGGGCAAAGCATGTGGGTTGGAGGTGGGGGTTCATTCATTTTTGCTTATAGACCAGGGGTCTTCAAACTTGGCCCTTTTATGACTTGTGGACTTCAACTCCCAGAATTCCTCAGCCAGAAGTCCACAAGTCATAAAAGGGCCAAGTTTGAAGACCCCTGCTGTAGACATTTGCAATCTCCTTACTAGGAAACTAGTTTTGCCTAGCATTGCATAGCTAAGACAGGAATAGAATTCACAGTCTCCTGTTTTCTAGCCTCGTATCTTGACCAAACTGGCTCTCATGGCAAATCTCCATCATGATGGTAAGTCGAGGACTGCCTGTAAGATCAATGAGATATTGTTGACTCTATTATTGATACAAGGAGGTGGAAGATTTCAGTTATAACAGCAAAGTCGGGGCTCAGGTTGACTGAACAGAAGCTTACTGTGGAATAGATCATGAACTCCTGTGCAAGTTCCAAATGGAAATGGAAAAATAAACCCATCCAGTTTCCATGATATGATCTTGAGCCATTTTGAAAGAGAACATCACGATTTAGTTTTGAAGTCCAGAGTCTCATAAATTGACAACTGGAGGTACTGTGGAATGAAATGAAAGAAGTTGAATGTGGAAAATAATTGTGATACATACAATAAAAATCCTATTTCAGAAGCATACATTTTATTCCATTAATGCTACTTTAAAGCAGAGATTTATATAGCTTAAGGGATGAAGGAGAGAAAAAAATTAACAACTATGTTTTCTCTGTGAAGTTAACTGCGACTTGTTCCATTTTCAAAGAAGAATACGGAATAACTTGTGTAATTAATGTTATGCACAAAATGAAAAATGCATTTTGTTTTGATTACCAAAGAAGCCCATTGTAGTTAAGAAATTTGGTTGAACTGTTTTCTATAGATTGTGGTCCACCTGAGCTGAAAACTGGAATATCTTAGTTATTCCCAGTTTCAGCTGAGACAAAATCTGGAGGTTCCCTATGGGGTGAATGAGAATGAATTTACCATCCTTTCCTTACTTACCTCCTAGGATCCCTCCAGATTTTATGTCCTCTTTCTCTCTCCTCCTCTCTTGTGTGATCTCTGCATCAGCTTCTCCACTGATATTCCCAGCCCCTTATTGTCTTTTAGCTACTGTCACTGAATTCAAGCATTGCACATTCATTGTCTGTCTGTCATACTGTGTGTCAGTCTGTCTGTATCCTGCCTTTATTAATTTTATAAATAACCCAAGGTGGTGAACATATCCAAAACATCTTCTTGAATCAGAATAGAGCTGGAAGGGACTTTGGAGGCCTTCTATTCTAACCCCCAGTTCACACCCCTTGCTACATCTTCCTTCTCCTATTTTTCTCACAACAACAACACCGTGAGGTGAGTTAGGTTGAGAAAAAGTGATTGGCCCAAGGTCACCCAGCTGACTTTCATGGCTAAGACAGGACTAGAACTCTTGGTCTCTTGCTTTCTAGCCTGGTACTTAACTACTAGACTAAACTGGCTTGCCTGCCATTCCCTCTGATCTTCCAAACCCTTTTCCTTATCTCCTGTTTGCCACTATCAATGGCCTGGTCTTTTTACCCATTGTCTCTACCCTGGAACATCTCTGCCAAGAACAAGCATGTTTTGGTCTATACTACATCAAACACATTTGTCTTGAGTTTGCCCCCGTATAAACCATGTATATTTTGCTCGGACATGAACCATCTGAAAGTGATTATTATGTGCATAGAATGGTCTGGATGAAATGTTTTATACATCCTTATTATGGTATCTCATATCAAAAACAGTTATAATAATCCTTTGCAATATGAAAAAAAGCCTACTGTCTCCTGTTTCATCTTTTAATTAATTATTGATCTACAATAATTACGCTACCCAGAGCCACTGTGTGAATGGGTGGCTATATAAAGCTATTTAATAAATAAATATACAAAAAAGATATATGCAGGAACTATTGAAAATATATATTTAAACTATTGTCAGACAAGATTACATGATGGACTGAAAGTTATACAATAGTGTCTATGTTACAAATTTTAATTGTACTGTAAATATAAAGGAACAAGATACAAAGAATCCAGACAAAAGCAAATTCTTGTATTGAAGAAGGAAAATAAATTTATGTTACAAAGGAGAAAAGGAATACAACATTTTGTTGAATTAAATTTGCTCTTAAGTCTGGAAAAAGAATGTGAATCTAAGTATAGTTTGGGAAGGAGAATTACAATTCCAGGTTTAATTCAGATATTCTCCATTCATTACATGCTCCGCAGACATAATATGCAATGTTGAAAATGCGTTTGCAGGGTCTTTGGAGAAATGAGAACAGGGTAGAGAAGTAAAAGTAGAAGAACTACATTTTCTTTCAAACCACCTTATCTTCATGCATTCCATTGCACTGACCATGTTTGTTTATTTAGTGAAATATTTTAAAATGCATTTTCCTTAAAAATGCTCCTCCACAGAAGATTTCGCTAATTGCAAATGCAAAGGGAAATTGGTGAACTTAGACAATATTATTCTTTCATATTCAGTTGTTCAATAGGATGCCTTTTCCCATGTTAAAGTATATTATGAAACAAGTTTAATTGCTGAAACTAGATTTTTAGATTTCTACCATTTAAGTTTGGCTTTTAATCAGTATCAGTTCTAAAAGTTTGGGTTGATTTAAACAGATGCTTTTAAAATAGTATTTATACTTGAATGTTTTTTATGCCTCAGTAAATAATATATAGCATACAAAATGCCTTTATCTTGTAGTAAACCTTTAGTAACTGTATTATCAGTTTCTGTTCAGGTAGAATAGAGTTTTAAGATAACTGGATATCTCTATGGGCCCTAGAAAGTCTATCATTTATGCTCCATTATTCATTTATTGTCAGCCGTTTGAGATAGGCCAGGCCAGGAATAGGTACTGCAAAGATTACAGGAATGCCTGTAATCCCCATACTGGCTGGGAATTCTGGGAATTGAAGTCCACACATCTTTCTTTGTGTCCTTGCTAACATTCTTATAAACAAGCCTTAGAAAATAGGACTTATATAGATACTACACTTACTATTCTTCTGAAAGATCTGTCCTATATGTTTGATAATGCTAGATTCAATACTTTTCCACCTATTATCTGAAAGAGACCTTGTTCAACAGGAATATAATTTACCAGACACCATTTAAATCCTTCTTCTTTACTTTTTTTAAAAAGCATCACTGGCCATTTTCTCATCTTCTGATGTAGTGATCAAATTTATGACATTAATATTTTATTAGAATATTAGCACTATGGCGTTTAAAACCTTTAAAGCATTTGCACATCCATGCTACTTGATTTTGTTTATGTTTTGTTAACTTTTGTTTCCCCCAAAGTTCTAGCACTGTACCTCTTATCACTACCCCTTGATTTAATTATCAAGGAAGCTTTCTTTCTAATGGTTTGGCAATAGCACTTAGACTTATACTGTTCCATAGTGCTTTATAACATTCTCTGAGTGGTTTAAAAATATCAGCGTATTGCCCCCAACAGTCTGGATCCTCATTTTACCAACCTCAGAAGGATGGAAGACTGAGTCAACCTTGAGCTGGTCAGGATCGAACTCCTGGCTGTGATCAGAGTTAGCCTGCAATACTGCATTCTGACCACTGTGATACAACGGCTCCTAGTTTAGACATAGCTATAGGCTGCTTATTTTGTTCAGTGAAAATAAGTTTGTAGAATTATTCATCCTTACCACATATTCTTTAATATTCCTTACTTTCAAAGATAAATTAATTTTTGTGCCATAAAAGTAATGAAAACAAACTGGCACAATACAGAGTGTCTGTTCAGTAATACTATAGTGAGTTGAAAGTTCACTGCAGCTATTTTAAATAAAATTTTGGATTCTTTGTACAATGAAAAGGATGGATGGCGTTTTGGGATTTAAATTCATGATTCTCTGTTGACCCTTCCTTGGCTGGCTAATAGCTATAATTTCTTTCTCCTAAAAGCTGCAGGTTATTTATCCGGTGAGGGTCTCTGAAGAAGACTTCTGGCAAATTTCAAATATTAGTAAGTTTAACCCTATCTTTTTTCCTCCAAATCGGAGAAACAGAGAAAATTTTATTGTCTGTGATCCAGATGATGAAATGAGATATTTATTTAAATCTGAAATGAAAAAGTTTGAGGGGAGGAAGAACTTTTAAAAGCATTAAATATTCTATTCAAGGCAGGTCTATGAGAAAAGAATTTCAGTGCCTTTTATAGTTAGGAGGTTTAAATTCTAATTATTTCAAGCATTATGCTTCTTTCTGCCATTGGAATCAGTAGGATTCTGAGGGATTAAATTTGGATTCTGACTATTGCTTTAATGTACTTAGATGGGGGATTACCTGGATTGATCCTGAGGTTAGTCCTAAAGCCGCTTTGGTTTCTGATAGCTGGCTGAACTCTCATCTGAAGTCATCTTAAAACCTGATTTGTTGGCATCCAGTTATTAAAAGCTTATCTTAAAGAATAAAGTATATAAAGAAAATAGAGTGAAAAAGAAGAAGACAGAACAAAACAGTGTTTAAATACATTTCTAGGATTGGATGGATATTATTGACAATTAGACAACTTTGCAAGAGGTCTTCATACTGAAACTCTGAAAGCTGTTCTGTAGATGGATTGCAAATTTGATTATAAGCTGAATTTATAAAATGAAAACCTTTTATGTTGCCTGCTAATGATGAATGATTATTTTACTGATTGTTTAAAATGTTAGTAATTGGAGCCGTGGTGGGGCAGTGGTTAGAATGCAGTATTGAAGGCTATTTCACTGCTCGCTGCCAGGAGTTTGATTCTGACAGGCTCAAAGTTGATTCAACCTTCCATCCTTCCAAGGTCAGTAAAATGAGGACCCAGATTGTTGGGGGCTGACTCTGTAAACCAATTAGAGAGGACTGTAAAGCACTGTGAAGCGGTATATAAGTCTAAGTGCTATTATAGCTATTGCTATTTCTTACTACAAATGCAAATTACATAACACTTGGCCTGTTTTTCTTTAAGAGAGATTGATCCATCGATTCCCTGGTGTCTATCTGACTTTTTTTCTCTATGTATGAAAAAAGAGTTTGTCTAAATTAGACTGGGCTGATATTGCTGATTCCCTAGTACAGTGGTTCTCAACCTGTGGGTCGGGACCCCATTTGGGGTCGAACAATCATTTCACAGGGGTCGCCAAACAACGTAGTCCGCCATTTTTTTCCCCTTTTCCTTAGCTGTGCTACTCCCTTTTATTCTATTGGCTTTTGAAAGCCAATAGAATAGATTCTCTTGAATAGAGTCTAATTCTATTGGCTTTCAAAAGCCAATAGGAATTGTCCAGGCTGTCTCTGCCCTGCTGAGCCCGCCAAAAGTCCCATTCTGCAAACGGTGCTGCAAGTTGTCTGCAGCGAAGGCAAGCTGTCTGGAAGTTTCCACCCCTCCCTGCTGAGCAACTACTAGAAATGTAAATAAAAGAGTGCCAGGGGTGGGAGTGGGAGGCCGGCGGGTGCAGGGAGGGTTGCTGGCACGCGTGGGGCCCAGCGGGTGCCTTACCTCCCTTGGGCTGGGCCAGCTGGTGGCCCAGCCGGTGATTGGCCTGCGCCGTCTCTGCCGCTTGCCAGCTACGCCTTCGCCGGTGCAGGGGGCAGCACCACGCATGCGCGGCACTCCCAGGCAGGGAAAGTCCTTGACTTACGACTGGTTGGGTAGTCCTCGACTTATGACTGGTTGGGGTCGCGGCATTAAAAAGATTGAGAACCACTGCCCTAGTAACTTCTTCCAAGCACCTGAGAGGTGAGGCTTTCCTTGTACTTTGAAGGATGCTTATTTATCTATTTATTTATAGGGCTTATAGGTAACTCATATCTATTAACCTAAGATGCACCTTGAATTGTATCTGGTGTCTGGCATTCAGTGCAGCTTTTTAAAGATATTAGGTGGGTGCTTCAAAGGATACCCATTACAAACCAAAGCGCTATATTTTGGACAAACTACCACTTCTGAATGCTCTTCATGAGCAGCTTCATTTAAACCAGACATTATGAAAGTTAGACTTACCATTAAGTTTTTCCTTTTTTATTTGTGCACAAGAATAAGAAATATCTAGCTTCAATTCTGTTTGTAATAAAGTGCTATTCATCATCAGGTATACTCATGTCTGTATCTCAGAGTGCAATGAGAGCTGGGTTAGTATACGTAAAAGTTAAATATTATATGACTACAGCTACCATGGATCTTGATTTCCCTAATGAAATGGAGTATAACACATCAGAGCTTATGTGATGAAAAATTTATTACTATCTAGTAAGCAGCAAGACTTATTGTGTAAAAATTGGACAGTCTAGAATTCTTTTTAATGAATAGTAGCTGTCGGAGGCAAAAATCAGATTAAAACTGACACTGATTAAAATTCCCATATTCTTTATTTTCCCAAACTAAAGACAGTTCTTGGATGGGTTAAAACAAAACACATTAAACAAGGGATGCACTAACCACTTGAAAATAGTTATGTCATGCACAAAAATATGTTTTGCATCTCAGCATTTCTTACAAAATAGCTAAAAACATTTTTGGATAGATGATTCCTGGTTGTGTCAATTCTGAATCCTTTTTCTAAAAGATCATTGACTGTAATAGGAGCCTGTTGAAATCTTAAGGTCAGCAGGAGATTCTACCTTAAAAATGTCATCACTTCCTCATGCTTGTTTGTCATGCATATAATGGAGGAGACTGGTGGCACCCTCAAGCTCTGGAATTCATCCTTTGGAACTTGTACTCCACCCCTGTTTACTCTTTCATCTTTTTGGAAGAGCCAGCCTTTCCTCTTCATGAGACCTTTTCAATTTAAAATAGCTCATGAGGATTTATCTGTTTTTCTAAGGTTTTTAGTATTGTGGTTTCGATTTTTTAAAAATTCTGCCCCTAGGATTTAGCAGAAAAATAGGATAAAACATAGTAAAAATAATAAAGGCAGTTATTCTGCATTTCCTCCTGTAAATGCATTTACTGTGGCAAGATGGTGAAAAGAAGCAGAGAAATTCAGAACAGTGAGACAACAGTGTCTACAGAGCCGTTTTAAAATGCGTCTGGGTAATTGCTTGATATATACTCCTGTAAAAGCGTCATTCCATTTAATTCCAGATATCCAGGCTGTGTGTAGAGTAGTCTTTTTCTGTCTCTTGTTTTCAAGATACAAACACAGCTGGTCCTTTTACTTCCTGCTATGCTGGAGTAGCGGAAAGTAGCGGAAAGGGGAAAGGCAGCTAATAACTCTGCAAAGTGACTCTTATTTTTAGAACAAAAAAACCCAGGAGAAACTTGGTTTAAAAT
This sequence comes from Crotalus tigris, assembly GCF_016545835.1. NCBI lineage: Eukaryota > Metazoa > Chordata > Lepidosauria > Squamata > Viperidae > Crotalus > Crotalus tigris. The sequence continues at coordinate 2,217,709 of NW_024100554.1, read as the reverse complement.
CTCTTAGCACGTACCAGGTTTCCCTCATTTTTCTTACAAAACTAAGCAAGTCTTTGGCCTCTTAAAATTCTTAACATCTGGATTGTAGCTGTAGCCTGTATTTGTGTATGTATGTGAGCATTCCTGAGAGTGGAAAAGTAATTTCAGTATAGTGAAACAGGCTTATAGCTTTCAGAAGAAAAAAGATTCATCTGAGGAAATACATTTTAGGTTGGTCAAAGTCTACCGCATACCCCACCAGAACAAAGTCAGGGACAAGTGCTCAGGGACTCCAATCCTGGAAAAACAGGTAGAAAGAAATAACGATGAGATAGGAATCTTATAAATGAAGAGTAAGCAGAGTGGAAGACCAAGAGAGTAGAATAAATCCTGCACTTTTTATCTATACAGTGATGTGTCTTGTGGTCATTAGGCGGTGAATATTGATTTTTAATTGCTTGAGATCAGAGATAACATGAAGAAATAAATGGAATCTGTAGCTAAAGCAATTATACTAAAAAAATGATCCAATCTATCTTTCCTATCCAATGGAAAGAGTTCATGTTTCATTCCATTATAATCATTGTATCACTTTCAGCTTCTAAATCAATACATCTGGTGACCTAATTTTTCAGCTTTGGTTCAACAACTCGAGGGAGGACTGTAGTTTTTCGGTCATCAAAGATTTGAAGTCAACAGTAAACTAAGATTTCCCTAAAATATCTGTTAAGTTATTAAACACTTTTCTTACAGTTAGAAAAGGGGAGCTGATCTGATCTAAGTTAGTAGAGTTGCAATAGCCCCTTTCCACTGAAACATCTAGTCTGATTGTTGATAGTTGTGATGTGAAAGTAAAATGCAAAGAGAGAGACAAGAGTGGTTCCAATCAAAAACAAGATTCAGTCCAAATATTTATCTGTTTCTTTTTAGATTTAGAAAAAGTGTCTTCTCATCCTGTGTTAGTCTCTTATTTTCCTTTAAATAGATAAAAGAGTTAAATAGCAAAATACTCCTGTGATTTATTTGTTCTCATTTTAATTTTGGCTGACAGGAAGTAGCATCTCATGGTTTTGTTAAACACGGGCTTTTCGCACACTAACCTGAGATGTTTTAACAGAAATATTTTAGGTTGAACTTTCAACCTCCTAAGAAATTGGATATTGAATTAATATGTAGCCTGCAGCTCCACACCTAGTTTTCACTTTAAATCATTACAGACATGCTGAGTTGTAGCAATTCATAGACAACTTGAAGCATATGAAGAGGAAGAAACCTCTCTTCTTAGAATCATAGAATCACAGGGCTGGAAGGAACCTTGGAGATCTTCTTGTCCAACCCTCTGCCCAAGGCAAGAGACATTCCATTCTGGACTGTCCAGTTTTCCTGAAGACATCCAGCAATGCGGCACTCCAAATCCAGGAGGTAAGCTGTTCTTATTGTCAGGAAATCTCTCCTTAATTCCAGGTTGGATCTCTCTTTAATGAGCCTCCACCCATTGCTTATTTTCCTGCCCTGAGGTGCTTTGGAGAATAAGTCAACCTTCTTGTCGCTATGACTGCCTCTCAAGTACCAGAAGACAGCTATCATGTCACCGCTAAGCCTTCTCTTCGTTAGGCTAGACATATCTAGTTTTCTTAACTGTTCATCATCTCCTAAGCATCTTTGTTGCTTTTTACACTCTTTCTAGAGTCTCAAAATCTTTTTTGCGGTAACCAGAATTGGACACAGTATTCCATATGGCCTTGCTAGTGCAGTGTAGAGTATCACTATCACTTTTTGTGATTTTGATGCTATCCCTCTGTTGATGCAACCCCAAGATTTAAGTGATTATCCACTAGGATACCAAGAGCCCTCTCACAGTTACTATTATTGAGCCAGGTACTGCCCATTCTGTAGTTATGCATTTGAACATCAGAACTGCAGGATTAGCAATCTTATCCACTGGGGACTATAGAAGCTTGTGCAAGGCACAGTGATATCACACACATCCTGACATCATCATGCCAGTTTGGTGTAGGGGTGAGGGTGCTGTGAGTTCTAGTCCCAATTTAGGCATGAAAGTTGGCTAGATGACTTTGGGCCAGTCACTCTCTCTCAGCCCAATTCACCTCACAAGGTTGTTGTGGGGAAATTAGGAAAAAGGAATACTGGGAATGTTTGCCATCTTGAGTTACTTATAACTAATAAAAGTGGGGATAAATCACATGCCAACCATAAATGCTATGAATTTGCCATGATTAATATAAATTGCATACTTTATATTCATAATGACACAGTAGCCTATGCGGCATCACTTTTCCCCCTCTATAGACACCTATGGGAATATTTGGGAATTAAGCATGAAGGTACATTGTGAAACTTGGATGATGAAAAAAGGTAAATGGAAAAAAATAAGCTGAGGGAAGATATGGTAAATAAGCATAATGAAAGAGATGAGGAGAGCATGTAAATTCCTTTTTTAAAGTCAGCAATGTGTTAACTTACTATAACATGCAGAAATTCCTGTTGGCCAAATTGGCTGCATTGGCTTAAAGGTGGATTGGTTTATTGGTTAATAGTTGGCTTGTCAGGAATTTAAGACAATATGATCTTTATTTCTATCATTGCTTTTTCTACCACTCAATGTTTTAAAATGTTTTCATCCTAGCTGTATTAATAAATTATCCACCTTACATTTTTGTTGTTATTTAAACATTATCTACTGCCATGCAAAAGAAATTGTTAAAAAGAAAAGATATATGTAAAATATTGTGTGCTATTTTTTTTTACAGTAGGGTGTAGGTGGGAACAAGAGAATGAGATATTTACCTTGAATCGTAACAGCAATTATTCCTTATTGCTTAGGCTACTTTGTGGTTGCCATGACTACAACCTTCACCATATTGTGCTTTTTTATAGACATTAATAAGAGTAAAAGAGCAGATGTATAATTATGTTATCCTTACTCAGTCCATTAGATATACAGATGGCATTATAAAATAGTTTCATTTGAAAGTATTTAATACTTACTTGTTTACTAATTTCTATATTAGCAGATGATTAATTCAGAGCCACAGATTCTTATGGAAACATTTCAGAACGGCCTCAAGGGGCTCAAAAAATATGCATCTACTTAATACCTGGCCTGAAAAAAAAATGAAAAGACAAATATTCCTCCAAGAAATGGAGATTGGGATCTTTTATTTTGAATTTAAAAACAAAGGCAAGTACTCCACTTGCATCAGAGGCAGGGTCACATAAAAGGGGTGGGGCTTCAGTTATATAGTTGAGACTGCCATCTTGCCTTTTATTACTTTCCCATCAATGCTCCTAATTTGGGCCATTATTGATAGAATTCTTGGAGGAATTCCTGGAGTTAAAGCCCACAGGTCATAAAGATGCCATAGTTGCCAACCTGTGTTATAAGAAGGAAGGAAAAGAAGACACAAACAGACTTGAAAAATTTGCTCATCGTAATGATATGTGCGAATGACCCTGGGAGACAGGAGGAAAAGCCACAGTCTAAAAATAGTTAGATAAGAGATAGTTGAGTTTGCAGAAGAAATGGGGCATGGTAAACACCTCACAAGGGAAGCTCTCTAGTTTCTTGGACTGTAAAGGTGAGCGTTAAGAAATGTACTTTGAGTCTTGCAAAGTTAATATCAGCCTTGTGAGGTAGTCCAGATAAGAAATATGTCAAGAAGTACCAGCTCTATTTTTATATTATATTAATATAATTGTTCAAATCTTTCAATGTAATTTTAAAAAATGTATTCTGCTATGTGGAAAATAGGAGGAGGAAAGAGTATTATGTATATTCGTTGAGTTACTTATACAGTAATAAAGGAGGGATAATCTAATAAATAATCTCTATTACTAATATAGATTACTCTGTTTTCAATTTTAACCTCAGCAACAACAAATGTGGATTTGGTTGAAAAATAATCCAGTAATGGATTATCCAGTAATGCAAATTGTCCAGTGATGGAAATATTTCAGTGATGGATTATGCAATGAGATAATCCAGTGATGGATATTGGGTAAAAGATAGTTCATGGCCATAATTACACAATGAACTTTTGTGGCTAAGTTTAGGCAATATTTATTACCATCCTGGAAGTTATTACAGAATGAGTACAATTATGCTTTATAAAGATCACTTGAGGCAGGAGATATTCCAATATAATCTACTGGATCCCCTGCATGGATTGTCCCTGTAACTATGTAGCACAGATGGGGAAGACGCTAACCACCAGATTGCAAGAACATACGCAAGTAATCAGACAAGGAGACCCAAACTCACTGTTAGCCTTACATTGCAATGAACAAGAACATACACTCAATTCTGCAGCTGCTAAGATTGTTGGACGAGCAGGCACAAAAGTAGCCAGGGAAGTGATTGAAGCTTGGGAAATGGGCCCTTCATCAGTCAAAAGGAGTGCTGATTTACCACCAGCTTATCAAGTACTTAGGTGGTGAGGGCTTGTCAACACAAGGAAACAACCGCCAGTGACTTAATAGTCAGCCATCAACACCCCAATTGACAACTAAAAGGCCAAACATAACCAGACACCATATATACACCATACACAGAATAGTCCAAAGCACACACTCTGCTAAAGAGAAGTTTCTTGAGGATGGGCTTCAGCATGAGTCTGAAAGCTCAGAAGACCAAACCTTTGGTTCTGGTGACTGACCCAGACTGGATCTTGAAACATTATCCTGGGGCACTTATATCTGCCTTAATTTGTTATTACAGAACCCCTTCTGCTCCTTAACTATTTATGTTGGGATGGAGACATTAAGCAAAATTGGATGAAATGGCTAGAAAACTAGAAAGGGGCAAGGAGGAATCACAATTCATTCACTTTGAGTTTTCTGTCAGATACAAGGAATACGTTTGTTTGTTTGATTGACTGATTGATTTCTATATTTGCCCAGAGTCATTTTCTGAGATGGGTGGCTGTAGAAATCAAATAAGTAAGTAAGTAAATAAATAATGCCCCTTAACAGTGACCTTAGGATTTAATTTATAGCAGAATGTGTGGATTTTTCTGCAAAGTGGTTTTATTGAGATTTAGATATTTATTTTCATTTTCAAAAGGCTATATTCATTATAATGTTGTGGTCTCTTAACAGTTATCTGGACCTACTTTACATTTCAATAAAATGGTGGTGCAATACCTTTTTTAGTTAAATGAATCTCTTTAATTTAAAAAGGTTTTCATTTTTTTTAAAACTACAAAGGAGAAATTTAGTAACATATGAATGTAATTCAAATATAACTGTACATAAAAACAAAACAAAACTAGTAGGCTGGCATAAGTGTAAAAAAAACAGAAAAAGCGAAAGAAACCCTTTGAATTATTCTACTTTTCTCCAAGATAGTAGTTACATGTTTGTAATATCACTGCAACTCACTTTTTACTCCTGGCCGCATGGAATCATAATGTCTAGAATGCCATTTTCTTCAATAAAAAGATAATTCAAAAGTTGAAAATTGACAAATTTTGTTAACCAGGCTTTAAAATCTGATATGTAAGTATCCTTCCAGGAATATTAATCTCTTTTTGGGGGGGATACAATTGAATATAATTAGTGATACTATCTTATTCCTACTAAGAACCTTGTTTACAATGATAATATCAGTGGGCAAAAACAGCAGTGAGTAAGACCAAAGCACATGTACAGTGTCCCTTCAAATATATTATGTCATGTGTGACTGATATTTTTTTTCTCCATATGTCTTTAATTAGATTATATATCTTTAGATGGCTTTTGTGAAGCTTAATGACCTTAAGTAAGACATATTTCTCCTCCAAAATCCCCAGCCAGAATGGGAGTTAAGAGCCAGCTCATCCAGAGTTCCCCATTTGAGAAAATGATATATGTGGAAAAGAATGTGGAGGTATAAACATTTTTTCTCATTTGAAGTGATTATTACGAATGTTTTCTATATTCCAGGAAGTCAGCTGGAATGAAGAATAAAGGTTTCAGTTTTCCAACAGGCGTGACGTTCCAGGAGGGAGGCTTGGAAACTGTAGTTTTGGGCGGAGGGGGTGATTGCAGGCTAAAAACTTCTGCTGAAATAGGTGGCGTGGATTTAGCCAAGTACTGAAGCCAGGGTAGTTGATAAAGGCACTGACTTTAGTAATTGGAAGTCAGCAGGAAATTGTGTTGAGGTGCCCGCTTAATGGCCCACAGTCCTCACTTAATGATGGCAATGGGGACTGCAGGGATTGCTGTTGCTAACCAATGCAGTCATGTGATGTGCTTCACAAACCCATAGAAATTCCTGCCATAACTTGAGGACTACCTATAGTTGAAATGGGGAAAACTTAGAGAAGCAGACTGCGCGAGAGGGGGTTCAGGACCTGGTTAAAGTGATGTTTACCCCCAACACTGGAAGAAATCAGACAAATGAAACAGAGCTCCCCCACTTTGAAAAATTGCTACTTTCTGTAGAGACAATAGTAAAAGTCTAGGTATGAAATAGTATTCAATTCTTCCTTTTGTGTATGCGTCATGCTAAGCCAACTTTATTTTCCTTTTTTTTAAAAAGTCTGTATGCAAATTAGAAAAATTGAGCCTTTGTCTCGGCTTTGCTTTCTATTCTTTGGGCTTGAGAAGAAGATACTAATTTTATTTGTAATATTCAGTACATTTAACTTGCATCCCCTTCAATTCTACAAGAGAAAACATTCATAACTTCATCTTTTAGTCTGCTCGGAGCATTTCTTAAATTTGATTTTATTATCTCTAGTGTTATTAGTTTATTTCCCAGGAGAGATATGAAGGGCTAAAATCTCTGGTTACTTGCCTCTAAGCTATATATCCAGAGGTTTCTCATTATAAAAATTATTACATTGTTTTTTCAGTTTTAGGCTGTTGTGAAAGGCCTCCCTCTCTTAGGGTTAGGATCCCAAGTAGGGTGTACCCTGGTGACGGCAGCAGGTGTCCTAAAGCAAGAAGTACAACCAAGGTGTGAAGACCTAGATCAGGGTGTCAAACTCACAAGTCACGTGATGTGTCACGACTTATCGCGGCTTTTTTCCATTGCCGGCAATGGGATGGGCCTGGTTTCAGCATGATGCATCCATCCTGCAGGCCAGCAGTTTGACACCCCTGACCTAGATAGTTTACAAGAAGTCATAAAGAATCTTCAACCAATCAAGATTTGCTTTTTTTGGCAATATGAGAAAACTTTGCTAGGCAGTTCTGATTTATGATCCTTTGGGACTGCTCAGTAATTGTCCTGTCGGCTCTCTTAAGTTCCACTCAATCTTTTCATTAAAAAAATCCTTACCTTCATTCACAAAGGAAATGAATTGCTAACATACTTTTCTCTCTGACACTTCATGTATTTTGGTACACACATTTGTGAATATTTGTCCATTATTTTGGGGGGGGGGGGAAATCCCAGAATCAACTTGTGGGAAAAGAGTGAGAGTGATTATTGAAAAAAAAATGAAAAACTGTACTCAGATCCCTCAAAACGCTTCCTACTCACTTTTGTTTTCCAAATCCCCACAATGTAATGCTAACCCCTATAATTCTATTACTATATACAATCAGCAATTCTGCATTTGGGCCCTGTTGTTTTTTTTCTTAAATCATGCTGGTAATTCACTAAGAAGGGATCCTAGAAACTGAGAAACAGAGAAAGACAAGATCCTTGGAAGCTCAGCATTGATGCATTATTGTTTCTGCCCTGGTATTTCCAGTGCTGAAGGTATACCACTGCAAGGACACATTGCTAATGCACAAATCCAGTGATAATATTGCCCAACGGAGGTGGAAGAAAAGAGTCATAGTGTGCCAGTGCTAGGATTTTACTTTTGCATGAAACTCCAAAATTTTAGTTTCATTTTAGTTTGCATCATATTAAGATATTGTAAGTGCAGAGGAGCAGGAATGGAAAGAGTGACAAATGAGCATTGTGATGCAAGTCTATCCATTCTGTACACATGTTGGGAGATTGCATGCATGTATGAAAGGAATAGAATAGAGCTGGAAGGGACCATGGAGGTCTTCTCCAGCCCCCTGCTCAAGCATTTCAGACAAGTGACTGCCTGGTCTCTTCTTAAAAACCTCCAGGAGTTGAGCTTGAGTTGACAAAAGCAAAAAAACACCTGCGGATGACCATCCCATCAAGATTTGTTAATTCACTGATTATGGTACCTTTCTAATCTTCTAAGATTTGAAGTCCAACCAATTTAAAGTTGTTAAGGTTGAGAAACGCTGAGGTGGAACTTCCTTTGACTTTATAATTACTAACCCCCAGGAGGCAGTGTACAACTGGTTTCATCCCACTAAGAAGGATATCATCAATTTCACATAGCTGTCATACACTTCCTCTTGGTAGTCAGTAGTTATAAAAAAAAAATCAGAAAAAAGTCCTCACTTTAAGGTTCTAATCATGGAACATCTAATATGAAGGCATGACCTAAGATCTATCTCTCTAGTGTGAGAGCTCAAAGTAAGGAAGACTGTGCCACTCATAGATAGGATTAGACCTTAGCTTTCAGATTTCCTACTGAAATGAGCTGTGAATAGCAAACCATCTAAAGAATGCTAGCTTGGAAAAGTTGACCTTTGATGTTTGGATTTTACTTAGTTCTCTAACAATGATAAATAATGTAACAGAGATATGTAAAGAAGTAAGTCTTCCACTCTAAATTTAGTACTTTCGGCCCCATTGATTTCATATGTACCAGCTTAAGGTTCTCATATTAAAATCAGAGATTTCAAATGCTTAAATGGTGTAAATTTAGTTGTCTCCTGATATATGCAGCAATGATGAAATGGTGGTGAGAGGGGCTGTTGATGGGAGCTCACAAACCATCATCTGAAACAATAGCAAAATATGAAGCCAAGTCTCAGAAACCATCAACAAGATGGTCTTTGTAGTCTGGATGCTTGGAAGACACCATCTTTCTGATGAGAACATTGTTGCTTCTTCCTGTCTCCCCTCACATCTCTAGCCACCTGCTGAGACACTACAAAGAAAAAATAAAGGGAAGTTGAAGACAAGATGCAGCAGCTGTAGGACATCTATGCCAGAATAAATCTAAAGGAACAGAGCCTTCTCTTTTGATCTTTAAATTCCATAAACAACTAGAAGCTCATAAAAAAAATAGCAATCTGCAATTGTTCCTGTTTATACCTTTGACATTAACAAGCATGGTTTGGAGAATGATGGGTGGGAAAAGGTATTCATTGAATATACTTTGAGAAGGTAATAATTTCATAGTGATCTTGCATTAATGTAGAAAACAGAATAGTTGGGCATGAGGGCATGTGTATTTTTATTCAGCTTAAAATCTTAGTTCTCTAGATGTTTCATTTGCTAACATTTTTGGGATACTTTTAAGAAACTTGATATTTCTTTCCATGCTTTAATTTATTAGCAGGATGGGTTTTTAAAATCCCTATTTTAAATCTCAGAATGGGTTTATTTATAAATATATTTATGATAATCTTCATAACTTTATGTGGCATTTGTTGCACTTTTATTTCCCTATTTTAATTGACATTGTGCTATGAATAAAAGTGTGTGATATCAAATTTGGAAAATAGATGTATCGGTGTCCATGTTTGGTAAAGGCCAAATTCTGAAGAAAATAGATTACTACTTCCATGGACTTTGGCTTTTTAAAATAGTAAAGGCTTTTTGAAATTTGTTTGTATTGTTTTATATCTATTGTGTATTTTCACATGACTTTGCACTTTTATTATTTATATTGAATTTTAAACGTTCTTACATAAACCATCCAAAGATGTTTGGTTATGGAACAATATAAAACTATCAAAATACACATGTAAGTAGATTATGAGAAGTCTGGGGATCAGGTCATACCAAGCAAAGAATTTTTTTGTGGGCTTCTTTTATTTAGTCTGTTCGCATTCAGTAGGATGAAAGAGGATTTGCTTTAGAAATAATTCAAACAAGAGGAAAAATTCCATGGTGGAATGTGTGGTTTGGGGTGGTGGCAGCTGAGGGGTGTACATGTGAATGTCTTGTTCATTACAGGCAGTCCTCAGCTTATGATCACAATTGTTAAGTGCCTTATTTTACAACATTTTTTTGCCACGGTGGTTAAGCAAATCACTGTAGTTAAGCAAAGCTGGCTTCTCCCATTGACTTTGCTTTAAAGAGATCACTGGGAAGGTCACAAATGGTGATCAAATGACCCCCAGACACTGCAATTGTCGAAATACATGCTGGTTGCCCAGGATTCAAATTTTGATCATATGACTGTGAGAGATGCAGTGGTTGTAAATCACATTTTTCTGTGCCATTGTAACTTCAAACACTCACTAAACCAATGGTTTTAAATTGAGAGCTACCTATAGATTTTCCAGCAATCTGCACCCTCCTGGCCTCTCCACACTTCTATCTAATCCCAAGAGAGTCAAGAGAAAACTCTATTCATTGGGCTATTTCAGGGGTCAGCAACTTTGACAACTTTAAGACTTGTGAACTTCAGCTCCCAGAATTCCTCAGCCAACTATGCTGAAGTGCACAAGTCTTAAAGTTGTAAGGGTTGCAGACCCCTGGGCTATTTAGGGAACAGAAGACTTGTAACTACATGGAGAGCTAGTAGTTAAGGCACCAGACTAGAAACCAGGAGAATGTGAGTTCTAGTCCTGCCTTAAGCATGAAAGTCGGCTGAATGACTTTAGGCCAGACACTCTCTCTCAGCCTACAACAGGTAGTAACAAGGCAGTCAAAAAATTCCTGTGCAACCAATGGATCAATACTCAGATCTGAAAAAACCCCAAAACCTTGCACTTGCAGGAAAACATGAGGAATAAAAAAAGGCTTGTCACCTACATGGGAAAGTCTTATCCTTGTGAAATAATTGGGGAAAAAATGCTAATTTGGAAAAACGTAGAAAAAGGTTGACCTGATTTCTTGATCTACAAATTGGGTGTAGAATAGAGAATAGATTAGAGCTAGAAGGGTCCTTAGAGATCTTCTAGTCCAGCCCCCTGCTCAAGCAGGAGAACCTATACCATCTCAGACAAGTGACTGTCTAGCCTCTTTTTAAAAATCTCAGTGATGGAGTGCCCACAATTTCTGGAGGCAAACTATTCCACTTGTTAATTGTCCTCATTGTTAGGAAGTTTCTCCTTAATTACAGGTTGCTTCTCTCTTTGATCAGTTTCCAACCATTGTTTCTTGTCTTGCCCTCTGGTGCTTTGAAGAATAGTTTGATGCCCTCTTCCTTGTGGCAGCCCCTGGAATGCTCCAATCATGTCTCCCCTGTTTCTTTTTTTCTTTAGACTAGCCAAACCCAAGTCCTGCAGCCGTTCTTTATATGTTTTAGTCTCCAGGCTTTTGATCATCTTAGTTGCTCTTCTCTGAATTTTTTTCAAACTCTCAACATCTTTTTTGTGATATGGTGACCAAAATTGGCTGCAGTATTCCAGTGTGGTCTTAATAGGGTTTTGTAAAGAGGTACTAATACTTTGCGTTATCTTGATTCTATGCCTCTGTTTATACAACCCAGTATTGTATTAGCTTTTTTGGCTGCTGCTGTTGCACACTGCTGGCTCATGGTTATGTGATCGTCCACTAGACTCCAAAGACCCTCTCATAGTTACTGTTTTTAAGCCAGGTCTTACCCAATCTGTACTTGTACCTTTGATTTTTCCTGCCTAAATATAAAACTTTGGTTTTCTCCACATTGAAACTCATTTTGTTGGATAGGGCCCATTGTTCAAGTTTGTCAAGATCTTTTTGAATCCTGAGTTTGTCTTCTGGGGTGCTGGCTACTTCTGCCAGTTTGGTGTCATCTGCAAATTTGATGAGTTCTCATTCAATTCCATCATCTAAGTCATTGGTGAAGATATTGAAGAGTACTCGGCCTAGGATGGAACCTTGTGGTACCCCACTGCTTACTTCTCTCCATGTGGATGTAGTGCCGTTGAGGACTACTCGTTGAGTATGGTTTGCCAGCCAACTATAGATCCATCTGGTGTTGTTGTTGTCTATTCCATCTTTTTCTAGCTTACCAAGAGTAGGTTGTGGTCTACTTTATCAAATGCCTTACTGAAGTCTACTACGTCCACAGCATTTTGCTGGTCTATTAGTTTAGTCACTTTGTCGAAGAATGAAATAAGATTGGTTTGGCATGATTTGTTTTTAACAAACCTGTGCTGGCTATTAGTCATAACTTTGTTTGCTTCTAGTTGTTTGCAGATCTGTTTTTTGATTATCTTTTCTAGGATCTTCCCAAATATTGATATTAAACTGATTGGTCTAGTTTCCTGGGTCCGTTTTTTTCCCTTTCTTGAAGATGGGAACCACATCAGCTCTTTTCCAATCTCAGGTACTTCCCCTGTGCTCCAGGATTTATGAAAAATGTGGTGCAGTGGTTTTGAGATAACATCTGCCAGTTCCTTCAGAATTCTGGTATGTAATCTGTCAGGCCCCAGTGATTTATATTTGTCAAAGTCGGATAGGTGTTCTCTTACCATTTTCTTGCTTATTTTAATTTTTGTTTCTAGTATGCCTTTTGCAGTGGTTTTTTTTTTTTTTTTTGTATGTTGGGCTATGGTTTCTTTTTATGTGAAGACTGATGTAAAGTATGAGTTAAACAGCTTTGCTTTCTCCCTGTTGCCTGTTATTTCCTTGCCATCTTCTCTCTTTAGTGGACCTACAGTTTCCTTGACTTTTTTCTTGTTGTTAATATGTTGGAAGAAACCTTTTTGATTATCCATGATTTCTGTTGCAAGACTTTGTTCGTTCTGAACCTTTGCTTTCCTGACTTTATATGTTCTGGCTGTCTGCTGATAACCAGCCTTAGTTATGTGCTCCTCTTTCCATTTTTTGTATTTGTCCTTTTTGTCTTTCAGTTTGTCAGAGAGATCTTTGTGCAGCCATGCTGGTTTCTTCTTGAATTTCCTGTTCTTCTTTTTCAGTGGTATTGTGTTGGTCTGGGCTTTTATGATCCTTTTTTGAGTGTTTCCCACACTTCTTGGGTTGTTTTCCATTTTAGGATTTTCATCCATGGGATCTTTCCTAGGTTCTTTCTGAGTTTGTTAAAGTCAGATCTTTTGAAGATCAAGACACTGATTGGATTGTTTTCTATTGCTAGTGTTTGTGTTATATTAAATTCCAGTATGATGTGGTCACTTTCGCCCAAGGTTCTGGCAACTTCAACTCCCTCAATCACTTCTTTTCTATTAGTTAGAATTAAGTCCAATATGGCTTTATGTCTAGTTCCCTCCTCCACCTTTTGGATTACAAAGTTATCGGCTAGGTTGGTTAGGAATCTGTTTGATCTCCCGCTCGCTGCAGAGTTTGTCTCCCAGTTGATATCTGGATAGTTGAGGTCTTCCATTACTATTATGGTACGCTTCCTACATACATTGGTTAACTGTTGGCAAAGAGTTCATCTATTTCTTCTGATTGGTTGGGTGGTCTGTAATATACACCTATGGTAATGTCACTTTTTTTCTCTTTTATATTGACCCATATGCATTCTGGAGAGATTTTACCTTTGATCATGTGCATTTCTGTAGATATGTAGTGTTCTCTTACATATAGTGCAACTCACCCTCCTCTTTTTGTAGAGCTGTTTCTTTTGAACAATCCATCAGTCCATTCCATTCATGGGTTTTGCCCCACCAGGTTTCTGTAATACCAACTATGTCATACCCTCCCTCATATATTATTGCTTCTAGTTCGCCCTGTTTGTTCCCCAAGCTTTGAGCATTTGTATGTAAGCATTTAAGGCTTTTATGCCTGTGTGTGGATATGTTTCCTGCACCTCTTGAATGTTGTTTGAGTTTTTCTTTTTTTTCATCTCTGCCGACCTTATTGTTTGATTTGTTTTCTTGGGATTTATGATTGTTTTGGGTTCTAGAGATTCTGAAGAAGTCAGAAGAAATTCTTGTGTTCAACTCTAGCAAGACTTTCTGTGGACATATATCCATATTGCTCACTGGACATTCACATTGAAGCCAACAATCTGACACAGAGGAGCTGGTGCTTCTTTATATTCTAGAATCCTGGTTGTATCTTTTTCCAATCTGTTTCTCCCCCAATTTGTTAGGATACCTGGGAATTATGAGAGTTGCAGTCCCAACTTCTCTTCTTGAAGTAGATTGATGTAGGGTTTAAACTTATCAGGGAGTCTTATCAGGAAACTACACAGTTTCCAATATCGAAAACTCATATATATATATTGTTGTTGGAGACTGTCTTCATAGGATAGAAATTCTGTGAGGAAAAATGCTCAACTAGGGCTCAGGGAAAGTAATAATTTATTCCACAAAGCTATAGCTAATCACTATCATTACACACATTGTATGATAACTTATTGTTTACTAAGAAGCTTTGAGGTTTTATGCTTTGTCAGTGCATCTTCTGTAAAAGGTGCTTATATTATTTTAGTAGCATCATGAATACTGTAATAATGCAAATCTTCAGGAACAAATCTTTATCATGCAGGCAATTACTGCAGGCATTCAGGGCACCCTTCTGTAGAATTTTACTTCATGCCTCCCAAACCATTTTTAATATGGCTTATTATGTATAATTTTAATTACATAAGGGCCTGCTGGATCCTGATTTTATCACTAGTCTCAACAGCTGAGGGTGCCTATGCAAAGTCTGTTGTTGATATTGCATCTCATTTTTTTGTACTTGCAACTAGTGCCAGTGCCCTTTTATGGTGCAAAATCTGTACAGCACATTGCACTGATCCTGGATGCAGGGATTAATATTTTTGATAAAATTGGTCTTCATCAGGACTGGGCTCCCAAATGTTATCTCTGTTTCTTGTGCCATTTTCAAAAATCATGTTGTTTTCAGTTACTATTGCAAAACATATTATTTGAGTTTGCCAAGTACAGCAGGGGAAAGTCTGTCACTAGGAATTGAGCAGCTTTATTAGTATAATAAAGGCAAGATAAAAATAGCATGTTTAAATCAGAGACTTCCAGAGTGTTATGGGCTCTTGCTTTTGTAAATGTTAGAAGTATTTACCTGTCATATACAAATTCCTGGCTTGGTAACTCCAGAATTTCTGGATTGCTGAATT
Organism: Crotalus tigris; assembly: GCF_016545835.1. Classification (NCBI taxonomy): domain Eukaryota; kingdom Metazoa; phylum Chordata; class Lepidosauria; order Squamata; family Viperidae; genus Crotalus; species Crotalus tigris. The sequence continues at coordinate 2,202,695 of NW_024100554.1, read as the reverse complement.
GAGTTATTTGTTGAATGTTGGATGTTGAATTGGGTATACTGTTGCATCTGTGAATTGTGTCTCTTGGGACTTCCTGTCTCAGGTGTTCAATACGCTTTTGCTCTGTGGCCTTGGAAGAGAAGAGAGCAGCTGGAGAAGGTACTCCTATCCCTAGAGTATCATCTGCGAGATGATAAAAATAAAGGAAACTGGAAGGCTGAAAGGAGAATCTAACTATGAATTAATTTACAAATCCTTCTGAATTGCTTCATGGTGTTAGTTGTCAAAGACAGACTCCTGTCTTCAACATGGAGATTTCCTAGTACATAAGGAATATTTATGTAAGATACACATTAAGAAGCTGAGCCCAGTCAAGGTTAGTTGGCATGAATGATCAAGACCCGACAACATTGGACAACTAAGCTATTGGGAGAAAAAAAGGAAAATAGTTAAATAGTTCAAACATGTATTATTAAGCAGTTGAAGGCAATTAAATATTAAAGAACAAATGCAGTTGAAACTATGTTCTTTAGCAGGGCTCTGCAAAGTGTTTGAAATAATGCTGTGCTAAGTACAAAAATATAAGCGGTACAGCTCTTTCCAGAGTGTTAAAATAATCATGTTCTTTGTACGGGTTGCACAGCTGCATAGAAGGCTGCTCCCAAACATTTATGTGTGCATGTACACACACTGACAGCACTCGTGATGACACTGCTAGCAAAGTAAAGTGATGGAGAATTATAGTCCCAGCATCATTAAAGGACTCCAGGTCAGGGAAAGCTGGGCTATGTTTTGAATTCAGAAAAGTTGCTCTGTATAAATTGGAGACATTGATACTCCTTCCTGAACTCCCAGCATGGCCAGATTGTGCCTATGAAATTTGATAGCAAAATCACTGGATTTTATTGGTGAGACTTTAGACTGTTTGGGAAGATTTAAGAGTAGGGAAAGGAATGGGTAGACCTCCAGGTCATCCTGTCTCCATTTCTACCCTAATCCCTCACTATATAGAAAGACTGGAAATATTTAGCCCTATCACTTCCAGAGATGTTACGTCATTTTTTGTCAACCACTCTGAATTGTGAAAGGTTAGAGCAGCCTAGAAATGTTGTAATATACAATCAAACACAAATAAATGCCTATCTGGAAAAACAGGAGACCAAGTTGCAACCCAGTTGCTCAAATGTTGCCTCCTCCTACTTTAATCCCATCCAATCCATGAACTGAGGATCCTTTGTTAAGCATTTTTAGGCAATTCAGACTTAATTGTACTGCATGGAATCATGTTCAAATCATGTAGCCCTTTTCTAAAGGATAACTTTCAATTTAGTACTTGCTCCTTATTTATAGAGGATCACTTTGCACTAATACATTGGCAGTTCAATCTTCCCCTCTCCTCATAGAGTTTATTTTAGGACTAAATACTTTAAAAATTGGTGTTTGGACTATGAAAACATCTAAATGCATGTTTTCATTCTTTATTATTTTATTATGGTGAAGTATATTTTGCACTCAATTTTTGTGTATGCAAGCTTTTGTTCCTCAAAAACATTTCTGATCTGGAGTGTTTTTTTAATATAAAGAAAATTTTACATGAGATTAAAAAACTACAGAACCAAAATGTGAAAAAGAAATATGAAAGAATAAAAGAAAAAGTGAAAGAACACAAGACAAAGAAAAAGAGGGATACCTAGAGAAGTGACTTCCAATCTTTACAGCCGTTACAAACATAATAACTACCATCTCCACCCTTCTAGGTTACATATCATGGCTCCCTTTTTCCCTTAAACAAACCTTTCAATCAATAAATCCCCAAACCACCCATTATTTATCCATTTTCAACAAAAAGTCTATAAAGGCTTTCCAATGTTTTATAACTGTTGTTCCTTCCTTAATCAAACAAGTCAATTTAGCCATTTCTGCAAGCTCTGCCATCTTCCCGATCCATTTCTCCATTATGGATATTTCTGGATTTCAAATCTGTCATTCCTTATGCTCCAGATGCTTCATTCATTTCACTGGAACACGATGAGTATGTGTGCATGTGCGCGCATTTGCCCACCTCCCAAACGTATTGTGGCTTTCTTCCTGGTTGAATTATCTTGACCAGAGATACTCATATAATTACAGATGTTGGTTTGCTTTGTGTTTTGTTGGCTATAAAGATCACATATACCTTTTGATTTGCTATTTAGCTTTGTGTCATCGGACCTTTACAGTTAGGATAGTTGGCTGAAAAAATGCTTCCTTGTTTTGGTTCCCCCCCCTTTTTTTTTGGGCAACTGGGATAGTTGATTATTAGCCCTTTGCAGGTTTTGTTTGGATAGCTGCACCTACATGTCATGTTATCTATTAGGAAAAGTAAAACTCCCTCTTCCAGTTGGAAGTAATTTGAGTGAGAGACCAATCACAGAAGGATAGCAAAAAGAACAGGTAAGGCAACATCCTGGAAAAAACCTACCTAAGAACACACCAACAATTGGAGGGGATCCAACAGTTGTTTTATTAAAGCTAGCCAGTTAGAATGAGTCACTAGTCTCCTGCCATAAGAATGCCAGAGACTGTCCGCCAAATTCTTATATATGTTACAAAGATTGAAGAAGAGCACATTTGGCTATTAACAAAGAGTTGCTTTATAACCGATTACAGGTTAGAACATACAGAATTCTGTTCATCCCCTTCTGACAAGATTGTAAAAGTGTGCTAATGCACCATGAACACCAATCAAACTGGCTGTTATTCCGATTCTTTGACCCTGGACTCCATTTTGGTAATGCTATAATACCATTATCAGCATCTTCGGGAATGTTGCGCTTTATGGAGACATTGTGAATCGAATGCCATTCATTGATTAAACAAAGATTGCAATTCAAGGAAAATATATGCCACGATAGAGTTGTATTCAGGAAAGATAGTTAAGCAGTTTAGTAACTAAATCTACACTAAAAAAGTAGACTAAATCGATTGATTTATACACTAAACAAGTAGAGACTGAGGGAACATGGATGTCTTAGGTATGAGCACATTGGGCACACACTGAATAATAAAAATTCCTTTCACAGTACTTCTATTTGACACAATCCATATAAGGTGATCTATGTGGCTGTGGTGGCTGGGAGTAATTAGAGATGTGAGCCAATATATTGAGGCTGGAGGGAACCTCAAGTTGGAAAAGCCATTAAGGTAGTGTAGAAGATATACTGTAGACAATTACTGCAACTTACTGGGAGTTCATACTTAGTCTGAGCCTGTGGTACATTATTATTAAAACTCTTATTAAATTATACCCCTGGACTGGGAAACCATGACTTCTAGTCAAGTCTTAGGCACAAAGTCAACCAGGTGACTTTTAGCTGGTCAGTTTCTCTCAGCCCTAGGAAGGAGGCAATGGCAAACCCCTTCTGAGAAACTTTGCCAAGAAAATTGTAGGGATTTATCCAGGCAGTCTATGAGAATTGGACAAGATTGAACAGGAAGGAAACTCCCCCCAACCCTACATTAAGAAGGCCAAAAACCTATAAGAATTAATGTAGCATCATGGTTAAAGTCTCAGAGAAAAGGGGAGATGTTCTGTGTTCGAACTCTAAGTCATATAGCTTTCTTGAAGATTTTATGCTAATCACACGTCATTTTACATGATGGGTTTGTTTTGGGGATAAATAAGATAGAGATCTTTATGAGCTTCCTTGGGATATAAGTGGATTGTGGTGAGAGGAACAGGGAAAGGAACAGAAATCTGGAAAGGGATGGAGCAGTGGGATGTTCTTGTATTTTGTACCACATTTACAGTATGATGGTAATTTTGATGTTAAATTGCATTTCCTTAAGACATATTTGGGGAAAATCATTTCTTTGTGGGTTTGGATTTTCTGCCTTTGTTTATGCTATTAAAGTGACCATCTACCAAAATGTAATCTTGTTTACCACCACTTCCTGTGTAGAAATTGCTGTTGTAACTCCTGAAAATAACTCAAAGAATCTCTCATTATTCAAGACGTTGAGAATCTTTTTCTTCACGTACTCCCTTGTAGAGAACTATTGAGAAAACTAATGAAATTGCTGAATTTGTTGTTGAAATGTTGGTTTTTAAAATGTTGCTTATTAGATATATGACGTGATTTTAATTTCTTAGATCCATTATGACTATAGCGAAGTTCTGGTAATGAAATCTAATTTTCATAACTTAATTATAAATGTGGACATTAGAACAATGTTTGGGGCTACATTTTTAATGACTTTCAGGGGGAAAGACTTTCCAGTTTTAAAAATGTGTATTTTATTGGCTTTTTTCTTTTTCTTTTTTCTTTTTAAAAAAATCAAAGAATCTTACCTAAACCAGTTTAAAATAACTAATTGGATTTGAGAGCTGGTCATTAAGGAATATAAAGGAGTATGAAAAATTCATACTGCATTGAATCCTTAATCACATTCTCTGCCTTTTATTTTTACCAAAAAAGTGCTATGTGTACTTTCACAAATTTATGATATAATAGTCACAGAAACCTGACAAACAATAGAACAACACCATTAATATTTATAATAATGTGCATTAAACACAGAAATGTTGTCTCTTTTATATGGACATTACTAATCTAATTAGTTGATCAATATGATTTTGTAACCCTTTCTGTTCTTTACATTTCAGAAAGTCTGTATGAATTTGTCTTGCCCTGGCTTTGATTATTGGAGCAGATATCCCACTGTTACTATTGAATAAGTATTTTCAGGTATTTTAGATTAAAGGTTCCAATACCTGTAAACAGTGGGTTTAGCTATTGCATGTACGAATTGCAGTCAAAATCATTTGGGGATCACTAGGTTAATATGCCTGCAGTAAGCTTTTAGAGTGAAATTTGTAAAACTGACATTTTTTTGAAAACCTCTTTTGGTTATGCCCTCTGGAAATAGATAATTGTTTTATTATGTATACCCCCCCCCGGTCATAATGTAAGATAGATAGCTATATGAATATAGTAAATAAAACAATTCACTACAACTGTGTTTTTAAACTTTAGTAACTATAAGATGTGTGGACTTTGACTCCCAGAATTCCCCATCCAGTACATTGTGAAGGTTGAGAAACTCTGCATTACAGGATATAAACTGCCTTAAAGAAAACAGGGCCTCTGAGTAGGCCTTTGGTAAGGCTTTGCATTGGCTCATTAGATCATGTCTAGCTAGATCCTTCTTCCGTCTTTCATGTCTCTTCCCACTTAAGAGCAGGGATCTCTCTTCCATACTGTCTTACAAAACACAAAATGGTATTCACGTAAGGAAGTTCAATTACAAATCAAAATATGTTATTTCTCATTTGCATGCTGAGGGATTCTTCTGGTTTGGGAGAAGTGGACTTCGTTGAGCTATTTCAAATGAAAATGTTAATCATCACCAAGAGAACCAGCCTTTTAAAAGATTGTCTAAGGCCCACACTGCTCATCATCCCTTGGTTTTGTAAACAAGAGAATAAACTGCTTTTTCTCCCTCCCTTCTTTAGATAAAATCCTGATACCACCATGGGAAAACAGAACAGCAAGTTACGCCCAGAAGTGATGCAAGATTTGCTAGAAAGCACAGACTTTACTGAACATGAGATCCAGGAATGGTACAAAGGCTTTCTCAGAGACTGTCCAAGTGGACATTTGTCCATGGAGGAATTTAAGAAAATCTATGGGAATTTTTTTCCTTATGGGGACGCTTCTAAATTTGCTGAACATGTGTTCCGTACATTTGATGCAAATGGCGATGGAACAATAGATTTCAGAGAATTTATCATAGCTTTGAGTGTAACGTCCCGAGGGAAACTGGAGCAAAAGCTGAAGTGGGCATTCAGTATGTATGACCTGGACGGAAATGGATACATCAGCAAAGCAGAAATGTTAGAAATAGTCCAGGTATGTATCACCTTCCTTCCTTCCTTCCTTCCTTCCTTCCTTCCTTCCTTCCTTCCTTCCTTCCTTCCTTCCTTCCTTCCTCCCTCCCTCCCTCCCTCCCTCCCTCCCTCCCTCCCTCCCTCCCTATGCAAACAATGAATGAGTAAATTTTTCAGTGTTCTCTTCACTATAAAAATGTAATTTAATATTAATATTTAATCACTGCCTAGAGTAGAAAGAAAAATCTTATCTCTTCCAATATATTCAGATGTGTTTCCTTCTGAAGACTATTAAATAAGAAATTGGATTCTCAGTGTAAATTCTGTTTTATCTAAGTGTTCCATATTTCAATTCTGCCAGCTGTAATCCCTCCCTGTGTAACCAAAAAACAATGGCTGTCAGCTTTACTGAAAAGGCAATTAGAAAATCAAGGCAATTGGTGGTCTACTATGTAATACAGAATTTTGATTCCTTATTTGGCTAGTGTGTGTGCGTGCAGTATGGATGGTAATAGCCAAGCCAGTGAAAAACCAATATGTTGTAGCAGTTAACCTTGGATTAGCACTTGAAGTGACAAAGTTCAAATCAGAACTCAGTGGAAGACCTTCAGCCTAACTTACTTTACCATGTTATTGTAAAGATCACCTTTCCCAGCCTGGTCTACAATTTCAATACCCTTGGAGTAAGCTTTAGAAATCCTGATTATTCTTGTTCGGATAAAAACTTGATAGATAACATTGTCCCCATCATCCTTTTGTCATACAGAGGAATGAATTTTCCTACCTTCATTTCTCTACTTGTGCTGCATTCTTTCATCACCTTTAAAGTTGTTCTGTTCCTTGAGCTGACACCCGCCCTTCTTTTGCCTTTTTGAAGTGTTCTTTGTGCTGTTGCTACCACCATTTAAACAATAACAGGTGGATTTCACCACCCAAGAATATTTGAGATAAAGTTTTTGTATAAATGTTTCATCTACTCCAACTAGCATGCTAAAGTAATGTTATTTCATATCCCTTCTGTGGAACTGAGACCAGAGGATTCCTGATGGCCATTAATACAGTCTCAGATGAGATGTGGGTCAGCAAAACTGTGGCATCTCTTGAGTTTCCAATTTGCTTTTGGGAGGAATAAATAATGTCACATGTCAGAAAGATTTTCTTAGACATTTATTTTAGCCTATAGCAACTATTTTTTGTAGTTCTATAAATACCTATTTTAACTAGCTTTCTGAAATTCATATTTTTAAGGTGACCAACTTTTTTACAATGAAAAGGAGGACACAAATAAATTGAAGAAAAAATATCGTAAATAAAAAAAAACATTCTCCAGCAGGATGACTGTAGAGTCCAAATGGATGGGTTCTATGACGGCCTTCCTGCCTGGCAGACTAGGTAAAAACTTCGGCCACACCCCTTCCTTTGGGCGTGACCCCAGTTTTGACTCAGTCTCGAAGCCTGGTACAAGTGCGAGAGGCAGCTCTCAGAACCAAACGAATTTAAACTCAAAGAAAACAGAAAAAAGGAATCCCCTCTTCTTCCCTTTGCAAGAGAAACTTCCTGGCAGCGATTAGAACTGAGAGAGGCAGCCAGGATCGGCGGACTCGTGAGTGGGGCTAGCTGGGGAGGCTCGGAACGGGCCGGATCGCTCACCCTTTCTTCCGGCCTGCCGAGCAGCTGTTTGGCACGGGGGATCTCACCGGGTTGCGCGTAGCCCCCCGGGCCCTCCCAACAGCTGAGCAGCCTGGCCGAGGGAGCTGAGCGCCGCTCGGCGCGAAACAGCTGGGCCGCGCGGGAAGCGGCAAACCAAGTCGCCGCTCGGCTGCGATCAGCTGAGCGGCGCGATAGACAACGCGGCAAGAGCAAAGCCGGCGCTGAATTTCCTTCTATCCAGAGGAAAGGCGCAGCCCCCTCATGACTAGAGGAGTCTTCCTGATTGCAAAAATCAGGATCCGCCATTGTTTTTGAACCTCGTGGATTCCCGGGCTTCCATTGGGAGGCGTGGCTTCTTCCCCATTCGCCATTTTGGAAATTGATCTTCCCGCCGTTTCCCCTTGGGGGCGGGGCCATCATCCGGACTCCATTTTCCGGCAAACAAAGGGTTTTTTCCCTTGCAAGGATCTGAGGTTACCCAAGGAAATTGAGACAGAGGAAGGAAGAGGGAAAGCAAAAAGAACCGTTTTCCTATCGTGGTCTGTTGCCACAGCCACAGACTGGGGGGGGAGAGAGAGAGATATAAACTGCACCTTGTCTGGACTAGGTGAGGAGGTGAGGAGAAATATTCTTCCCTAACTGTTCCTATAGTGGCCTTTAGTCACTGCCTGGCAGGATCTTCTGTCCAAAGAATCCTGTCTGTCCGGCCATTGTTTGTATAGGCAGAGGAGGGCACAGTCCCAAGCATCTGCCTCTGATCTGCGTACCTCATTCCCCCATCCCAGGCATTTCCTACTCGGGGTGTCTGGCACAATGGCAGACAATGTCTCGTATTCAGTCACACAGGTCCCTCAATTGTCCCCCCCACAGCAGCAGCGAAAACGCAGATCCTCTGAATCAGAGGTGGGGGGGAAGAAGAAAGCTAAAACAAAGCACCTTACTCAGAAGGGACAGTCTAAAACGGCTGAGCGAGAGGCTTTGAGGAGACATTTGGCTTTAGAAAGACAAATTAGCAGGGCACAGAGAACCAATGCCAATGGGACAAATTTGGTTTCCCCTGTCCCAGTGGCGGCACCCAGCACAGAACCTACTGCCGAGGAAGTGCTCAAGACTTGGTCTCCTCCTGGGGAAACTGAACAGTTAGATTCCTCCAATCCCTCCTCACCAGCTTCTTCTCCCTCACCCGACCACACTCCAGCGCCTCACCCCAGCGACAAAGCGCAGGAGAACATATGGTCGGCACAATTTCAGGCATTCATGCAGGATGCATTCTCCCAATTCATGGCTTCCAAAGGGCAAGTGGCCTTTCACACACCCCGTAAGGGACGAGCTAGGCCACCCCCTACCAACATCTCTGAATCTTCCTCTCAACTAGGAGAGGGTGACTCAGTAGATCTTGACATGTCAGACATGCCCCTATCGGAGGACGAGGAAACCGCACCTGAGCAGGAGACGAGCTCTGGCCTCTTTAACCCAGCGCTCCTAAAATCACTCCTGATAAAGGCAGTTTCCACAGTCAGCCTAACATCAGTACAGGATGAGAGGCCATCGACAAGCAAGGAGGCCAACCCTCTATTTGCCAAAAAGGTCCCACAGGACAAGTACATTCCATGTGCGGAGGTCTTCATGACCACGCTGGAGGAACAATGGTCCTCACTTGCAAGCCCACCGGCACCTAACAGCGCGGAGAGGAAGCTTTTCAACCTATCTCCCTCCTTCTCTAACATGTTAGAGGTTCCCACTGTAGATAACCCCTTGATCTCATTATTCTCTACCTCCGCGATTCCAGGAGACATGGCGGAGGTCTTGAAACCTGAGGAGAAGAAATTTGAACACTCCTTCCGGCGTTCCCATATGGCTGCAGCCTGGGCGGCCAGAGCAGCCACCTCATCATCATTCTTCGCGAGGGCCTGCATCATGTGGCTGAGGGAACTGCAGGGCACGGTGCCTCCAGACCAGGTCAGAGTACACCAGACATTGGCCAAACTCCTCGCGGCCTCTCAGTTCATGTCTGACGCTTCACTGTACGCAACAAAGTATGCGGCAAGATCCATTGCGGCCACAGTGGCCTCGCGTAGGCTACTGTGGCTCAAAAACTGGAAGACAGACCTGAGGTCCAAATGGCGTCTCTCGACGTCCAAATACAGTGGAGAGGCCCTATTTGGTTCCATTCTGGATCCACATGTCAGCGAAGGCAGAGACAAGAAAAAAATCCTAGTACATCCATCAAAGAAGTTAGACAGGAGAGGCAGTCAGGACTTCCGGAGGCAGGGCTCCCGCCCAGGAAGCCCCTGGGAATGGAGGCAGCCCTTTCGATCAGGGCAATCCTGGGACTGGCCCAGAGGCTCACGATCCTTCTACCCGAGACAGGATCGAACCCAGGATCGCCAAAGCCCGGGAGCCAGGGGCCAGTTCCAGTCCAGACGCCCATATAGAGGAGCGGGAGGCAGATCCTTTAAGCGTACCAAGTGACGCCAAACAGGATACACCCATCGGGGGTCGGTTAGGAAATTTCACCGAGGTCTGGGAACAGACCACTACCGACGCCTGGGTCCTGGAAACGATCAGGCATGGCCTGACCTTAGACTTCTGTTCTCCCCCTCCAAACCGGTTCATCAGATGTCCCATCTCCAGAAGAGTACACAAGACAAGGCTGATAACTTCGGCCATAGCTCACCTCCTGTCAATTCAAGCCATAGAGAAGGTACCAAAGGAAGAGGAAGGAAGAGGATTTTATTCTATCCTCTTCGTTATCCCAAAGACATCAGGAGGGTGGAGAGCAATCTTGGACCTGAAAGGCCTGAACTATTTCATAAAGTACAGGAGGTTCAAGATGCACTCCCTAAAGTCCATACTAGCCAGCGTCAGGGAAGACGATCTACTATCCTCAATAGATCTCACAGAGGCGTACCTACACATCCCCATCCACCCCAGCTACCGGAAATTCCTCAGATTTACCTACGCGGGGCGACATTACCAATACAGGGCATTACCCTTCGGACTGTCGTCAGCACCAAGGGTATTCACAAAGATCTTAGCTGTACTAGCGGCCCATCTCAGGTTGATCCCGGTTCGCGTCCAGTTTTATCTGGACGACATCTTGATCCAGTCCAGATCTCGGGAACAAGCAAGGGCAGATCTCAAGACCACAATCCGAACCCTACAGGGGCACGGATTCTCGGTCAATCTAAACAAGAGCCACCTCATTCCCTCAAGGAGACTGCAACACCTGGGCGCGGTGATAGACACGTCACAGTGCAGGGTATTCCTTTCCCAGGAGCGACTGATCAGCATATCCAAGCTAATCCACCAAATTCAAAGGATCAGGAGAGTGCCCTTGCTACAACTCTCGAAGCTCCTGGGGAAGATGATATCTTGCATGGGCATCATCCCATGGGCAAGGCTACACTCGAGGGAGTTGCAGTGGTTCCTCCTACCCTACCAGAGGAGGAACCTCAGCACCTCCAACAGGAGTGTGCTGGTACCACACAGGTGATGAAATCACTAAAATGGTGGCTATCCCCCACGACACTCAAGGGGAGCATATTCAGGGAACCGAACAGGGTCACACTCACGACAGACGCGAGCCTGTTCGGATGGGGAGCCCACCTGGGAACACAGATAGCACAGGGCCAGTGGGGACAGAAGGACCTGTCATACAGCATCAACTGGCTAGAGCTCCGGGCCATACACCTGGCCCTCCGCCATTTCTCACACCTAGTAACGAGGAGGCACGTCCTCGTACTAACAGACAACGTAGCAGCCAAGGCACATGTAAACAAGGAGGGAGGAACGAGATCAGTGGAACTAATGAAAGAAGCATTGGCTCTGGCTCGGTGGGCAGAAGCCAATGTGAGTTCCATCAGAGCGGAACACATCTCAGGGGAGACAAACACCCAGGCAGACTCCCTGAGCAGAGCCAAGGTGGACCAGTCGGAATGGCGTCTGGACCCGGCTCTCTTCGAGGAGATCTCCCGGAGGTTCGGACAACCGCACCTAGATCTATTTGCCAACCACAAGAACACACAACTCCCCAGGTTCTTCTCCAGATTCCCGTCCCCGGGATCGGAGGGAACGGATGCTCTCAGGTGCCGGTGGCCGGCGCAACTCCTGTACGCCTTCCCACCGCTGCCACTAATACCGGCAACCATACGCAAGATGATCGTGGAGGGCGCAGAAATGGTCTGCATTGCCCCTCACTGGCCACGGCGCCCGTGGTTTGCCGACCTCGTGGACCTTTCGATATCACCTCCGTGGAGGATTCCCCCGGACAGGGTAAAACTCAGTCAGGGCAAGCTCGTACACCCAGACCCCCAGTGGCTACAACTAGCCGCTTGGCATTTGAGCGGCAAAGCTTAACTAAACAATCTTATTCTGCAGGGGTGATATCGATCATACAGGCATCACGAAGAGCGTCCACTAATAGGATTTACGACGCTACATGGAAGGGATTTTGTAGGTGGTGCGCTTCGCTTCACCTAGACCCGACCGCAGTATCTATCCCCAATATCCTAGATTACCTATTGGAGGGTCTTAATAAGGGCCTGTCAGTCAATACTATCCGCAGACAGATATCAGCCCTCTCAACTGTACTCTCCTGCGACAACTTAACTTCCCTAGCACAACATCCAGCGATTAATGCCTTTTTAAAAGGGGCATCTAACACAAAGCCCCCAGTCATACACAGGTACCCGTCCTGGAACCTGCCTAAGGTCCTTCTAGCCTTGACATCAGCACCCTTCGAACCTCTTGAAACATGCTCACTCCATCACCTATCACTGAAGGTAGCTTTCCTTGTGGCAATTACTTCAGCAAGGAGAATCTCAGAACTAGCAGCACTGTCAGTAAGGAAGGATCTGTGTACCTTTTTCAAAGACAGGGTCGTTCTTAGACCAGACCCGACCTTCATCCCGAAGGTAAATAGCATCTTTCACAGATCTCAGGAACTTACGCTTCCTGATTTCTGTCCAAGACCCAAACATAGGCTAGAACACAGATGGCACAAGCTAGACGTACGGAGAGCACTGTGTTTCTACGTGAAACGCACCTCGGCTTTCCGAAAGACTGAAGCATTATTTGTGTCCTTTCAACCATCAACTATGGGAAAGAAGGTATCTTCTTCCACCATAGGCAGGTGGATCAGAGCCTGCATAGCGCAGACCTACGTCTCACAGGATTTGCCAGCACCCACTCAGGTGACTGCCCACTCAACTCGGAGCGCAGCCACATCTGCGGCGTGGCTAACGCAAGCTCCAGTGGAAGAGATTTGCAGGGCCGCAACCTGGTCCTCACCTTCGGTTTTCATTCGACATTACCGTTTAGACTCCCTAGCAGCAGCAGACGCGGCCTTTGGCAGAAGAGTTCTTCAACAGGTCGTATCTGCTCAGAGTTCGGTAGCCTAGACATTCCCTCCCAGGGGGACATGAGGGCTTTGGTATGTCCCATCCATTTGGACTCTACAGTCATCCTGCTGGAGAAGGGGCGTTGTCTTACCTGAACGCCTTTTCTCAGCAGGATGATGTAGAGTCCAAGCCCACCCAGAGGATAGGTCTAGGCAGGGATATAATAAAGATATAATAAAGAGCTGCAATGTTAATTCCAACAAAGTTTCTCGCCTAAGTCAAAACTGGGGTCACGCCCAAAGGAAGGGGTGTGGCCGAAGTTTTTACCCAGTCTGCCAGGCAGGAAGGCCGTCATAGAACCCATCCATTTGGACTCTACATCATCCTGCTGAGAAAAGGCGTTCAGGTAAGACAACGCCCCTTTTATTCATTGCAACACTAATACAGACATGTATTATGTATGTGCAAACTTGTATGTGCAAAGTTTGCCAGCCGGGTGTTTTGGCGCGCTCAGCAGCAACTCCTATTGGCTTTCGAAAGCCAATAGCGGGAGTAGCACAACTCATGCAAAAGTTGGGGGAAAAAACCATCAAAAAAAGGTGCCGGAATGCCGTTCTGAGCTTTCTGGGAGGAAAAAAAAAAAAGCCCTGCAGATTAGTCTTCAAATATCGAAAAGGAGGACATGAAGGAGGACACTTTTTGAGGGAGGACAGAACTTACAAAAGGAGGACTGTCCTCCCTAAAGGAGGACAGTTGGTCACCTTAATATTTTTAATGAAGGACTGTTGTTTGATTGTCTTTGTTACCTGCTGATTTGTTTTCATATTAGAGTTCCCAAGCTTTATTATTTTTGGCAGTTTGTGTCATTATCACAGTGTTGGTTGGAATTGCCCACAGTAATGGCAAGGTGAAAGAAGGGAAGGGAAGAGACAATTTGGACCAATCTACCAGGAAACAATCTGGATTTCTTCTGTATTTGAATATAGATGAACTTAGATAGATTGTGGGACATATGGTAGAAATTGCAGCGGGGAAAAATTTGCTTATTTCCAGAAAAGTATTAAAGGCTATTTTTGCATATAGTAACAGAATAACAAGGCTATTCTCTTATAACTAAGTTTTCCCCAACCTGAGGAAAAGCTGTATTAGCATTTTTCCTGTGACTTGTAAGGCAGTCTCTTTCCTGATGCTGTTTCTTTCTGTTCAGTTTTTCCTAGTGACTCATTTAGGGTCACCATAAGTGCTTGCTGCAAAAAACTGTATGACTGCTAGAGGGCAAAACATTTTCTGTGTCACTTTCCCGCCATCAATAAGTGGTCATACAGATTTTTGCAGACCTGTTCAATTATGTATGACATTTAAAATGATATTTACTACTTTGCATTTATACTTTATTATTAATTTGACATCACTGAGTAGCAGTTGAATTTAGAAATAAAAACTGATAAATAAACAAACATTTGTTTAGATGTCCAATATAGGAGAAACTAATATACCAGTATTTTTTTCTAAATGCAAAGCTCTCCAGTATAGCTGTATACTGGAGCTGTATACTGGTATACTGGTATACTAGGATGTCTACTTAACTGAAAGTAATATACTTGAATCATAAAGTATACATATATTATTGTAAGATAGGGTTGTAGTCCTGTACTGAGTTAATTGAGAATAACTATAATTACCAAGACTAATTTTGAAAGGAGATATCTAGGATTTCATGGTTAAGAGTCTCATATATATTTCTAAGATTCAACCACATGTCAGTATCCTTTCATTTCAGAACATATTTAAGTGGACTTGTTCCTTCACGGGAGGGAATAGGATTTTCTTAAGGGATGCCCAGGAGGACATGTTCATTATACTTGCAATCCAACTTTATGTATACCTGCATCACATAAATCTGCTACTTTGAGAAGGGTTTACTTTCCAGAAATGGTATGGCATTACTCCTTTTAAACAAAATAATCGTCATTCTAATTTTTTTCAGATAAGATTTTTCTTCTGTTAGTGTTTTACAGTTGTACAGTAATCTTTTAAAGCAGTGGTTCTCAACCTTTTTAATGCCATGACCCCCCAATCAGTCGTAAGTCGAGGACTACTCAACCGGTCGTAAGTCGAGGACTACTCAACTGGTGCAGTACCGTTTGCAGAATGGGACTTTTGGTAGGCTCAGCAGGGCAGAGACAGCCTGGACAATTCCTATTGGCTTTTGAAAGCCAATAGAATTAGACTCTATTCAAGAGAGTCTATTCTATTGGCTTTCAAAAGCCAATAGAATAAAAGGGAGTAGCACAGCTAAGGAAAAGAGGGGAAAAATGGCGGACTGCATTGTTTGGCGACCCCCGTGAAATGGTCGTTCAACCCCAAATGGGGTCCCGACCCACAGGTTGAGAACCACTGTTTTAAAGGATACTTTATTGATTTCCTTTATTTTAAATATAGAATATACTGAATCTTTACAGTAAATAAACACAATACCATTCTTTGTAAGAAATATACTATTAGATTACATATTGGATTGGTCATTAACTTTTACTCCCACTGTTCAATAATTAATGCTGTAAATAATTATTTGCATTCAGCATATAATGAGAATTGTGTAGTATACTGTATTTGTAAAGTCCAGGATAGAACAGGAAGCTTTAGTTACCTAAACTCCTGAAAGCTATCTGGGATAGGTTTGCCAATGTACAGAATTCCCATAGAAGTTTCTGAAATTATGCAACTCTAGACTGTTCCTTTTCATATTCCATTTTTAGGCAATCTACAAGATGGTTTCTTCAGTTATGAAGATGCCAGAAGATGAATCAACGCCAGAGAAAAGAACTGAAAAAATCTTCCGCCAGATGGATACCAACAGAGATGGTAAATTATCTTTCAATTATCTTCCTTTTAACTTCTGTTGTTTCTGATCTCTCAGTGTCTTTTGAAGAGCAGACTTGAATAAGTAGGACTATGCCACTGATTCATAGATCCAGCAATAAACCGCTTTGAAAGAATGACGGTTTGTGTTATTGTGAAAAAGTTTTGGCAAGCCAAATACTGCTTCTTGTTAGGTTGCTGTCTTGCAGCTCAACCCATTACTCATATAAATATTAGGATTTAGATTTAAGCCAGTACTGTTTTCTCAAAAGTAAGACCTACCATGAAAATAAGCCCTAGCTTGATTTTTGGGGGTGGGCCTAATATAAGCCCTACCCCCAAAATAACCCCTAGTTTTGGGGGCAAGGCGCACACCTAAAAATCAAGCTGGGGTGGGGGGTGGAGCTGCCTCACGCGCCCTGCACACTTCTACTGTTGCAGCCAGGCCTTCCATGAATTGACACCTGCCTTGCCTCGTTGGCCCACTTCTTCTGGCCACTCGCCACTGCTCGCACGCGTCGCCCTCTGCAGCTGAGAATGGAACTCCAGATAGAGGCCATGGCACCCCCCCACACATGCATTTCGCCATCAGATGCCTTCCGGAAAGTCCTGTGCAGCCAAGAATCGAGCTATGGATTGAATCTGTAGGTTGGTTTTCGGCTGCAGAGGCCTTCCAGATGGCGAAATGCGGGCTGGGGGGCACCACACGCATCAATCTGGAGCTGGGCAGGGCTGTTGGTCTGCTGCCGCCATGAAGTGAGAACGTTGAAAAGACACCCTCCAAAAATAAGAACTGGTGCCTCTTTTGGAGGCAAAAAAAAAAAAAGACCGGGTCTTATTTTCTGGTAAACGTGTATCTATCTATCTATCTATCTATCTATCTATCTATCTATCTATCTATCTATCTATCTATCTATCTATCTATCTATCTATCTATCCCTAACCCACCCATACCCCTTCACAGACCCAGTTATAATGGCACAGCAAGACAAATCCTTGAAGCATTACAACTAAAATCCATTCCTCAATTCCTTTAAACATGGCTTCTACTTCCAAATCTAGGAGTAAGAAAGAAGTCAGATCTTTTTTTATGGTTGTATGGAAATCGTTTAAAAATTGATAGCATTACAATCCAATTGGAAAGATATTTTTTAATGCTGTTATAAAAACTATAGATGTGTCTTCCATTCTCCCTCTTGGCATCATTGTGCTCTGTTACCTCAGTCTCTTGATTGACTCAAAACTTTATTCTTCTCTTGAAGTGTAGGTAATTTTTCACTTCCAAAGTACCGGTAACAGATCAATTTTGAGAAGGCTTTACTACTTGTATGAACTATGGAGGGGTTTTCTTTACCTAAGCCATACCTGAACAATTCCGTTTTTGCAAATGCCAAGTACTCCATAACTAATTACTGCCATCAAAGTTGATATTTCTCAGTTTTTGAGTAATGGGGATGATTTTACGATCATGTAGACTAGGACACTTTAAGTAGGAACCATTTCTCAGTAATAAAGATCATTTTCCACAAAGAAGGAGTCTCAGATTCAGTCTTCGGCATCTGTAATTTAAGAGCAAATGGGTAAGATTCAGGAGAACCAGCGCCAATCTGAACAGACCAAGCTTTCCCAATATGACCTTCTGGATGTTCTGGGGTTGTAGTCTAGTACTTTGAGAAGTCTGTAGTTCGGAGAAGCTTACGGTGCACAATAATAAGCTGTGTCAACAATATCCGAACTGATGTAAGGCAGAGTTTCATATTTAAATTTGCTATTGAATATTAGCTTCTCTTGACCATTTATACCAAAAGGTTCCCTTGTCCTCACCTGGAAAGGGAGTATAGTATTAATATGCTAAACAATGGTGGATAAGAGGTATGATTCAAAAGATCAGATGGGAAAATGGGTTGTACGGTAGAAGTTGTGGTTGCCTCCTTTACAAATTCAGTAACAGATTCAACACTGCAGAAATTTCATATATAGAGGCAATCATATAATAATAGTAGTAGTAAAGTTGGAAGGGACCTTGGAGGTCATCTAGTCCAACCCTCTGCTCAGGCAGGAAACCCTACACCATTTCGGACAAATGGCTGTCCAGTCTCTTCTTAAAAACTTCCAGTGTTGAAGCATTTACTGCTTCTGGAGGCAGGCTGTTCCACTGATTAATTGTTCTCACTGTCAGGAAGTTTCTCCTTAGTTCTAGGTTGCTTCTCTCCTTGATTAGTTTCCACCCGTTGCTTCTTGTCCTGCCTTCAGGCGCTTTGGAAAATAGCTTGAGTCCGGCTTCCGGTGGATCTGCGCGCGCGATGGCGGCTACTTTGTAGCCGTCCTCCTGGGAAAGTGTTAGAACCGCTATGAACAGCAGACATCAGCTGTTCTGCGGTTCAAAATCTCCCTCCCGGGCAAAGGGAGGGAGAAGAGCATCATCCAAATAGTGGTAGAGCCTCTTATGTACCCCCAAGGTTTTCTTTTGGGGGTGAAAAGAGTGCTCCCACGGAGTTCGGATAGTCTCCGCTTCCCAACTGTTTTTGTCTCTAGGGACAAAACAAGCCGCTGCAACCACCTCCGCGATTGAAGTGATCTGGTGAGTTTTCTTAAAAAAGCGGACAGAGCTGAGTACAGGATTTTGTTTTTTTTTATCTTATTTGGATTTTAAATTTAAAGACTTATTTTTATTCCCTCTTTTTGTTTTTTTCTTTTGTTGAAAGGGAAAGTAAAATGGCGATCGGTAGGATTTTTGGTGTTTTTTTTCTTTTTTCGACTGGAACGGAATGGAATGGATTTGATTATTTATAATGATGTTGGGTTTGGATTTTAGGAGAATTACTTTCCCTTTCTGTTTAACTTTTTTTATTTCCTGAAGGATTTTTCATTTTTTTTTGTACTTTAAAAAAAAAAAAACGGAACGGACTTTTTTTTATTTAATTATTATTATTTTTTTCCCTCTTTTCTTTTCCTTCTTATTGAATTTTATTTGGACTTTAGTTTGGACTTTTATTTGGACTAGTTTGAAAGGCTGATTTTTATTTTTTCCTCCCCTTTTTTTTTCTTTATGGGTAATTTTTAAGAAGGAGTAAAGATATTTTAAGAAAGCGTCCAGTAATTCCCACAGCTCCTAAGGTGGTTTCTTCTTCGGTGACATCATCAGTGCAACAATCTAAACTAAACTCTCCTTTGGCACAGTTATTAATGGTAAAGGAGTTGCAAGACATAATGGGAAATGCTATATCTCAAATCAGGGGAGAAGTGAAAGAGATTTTAGTGGAAAATAATAGGATTCTGAGGCAAGATATAGTCTTGGCTTTCAAAGGAGTTGCCTCTGTTCTTGAAAAGTTGAACTTTTGTGTAGAAGAGGTAGTAGAGGAAGTGGAGCTGCTGGAGGGAAAATTTGAAGGTATGGAAAAAGAGATGGAAAATTCTCAAGATGAGATTCTTATGCTTCAATACAGAGAGATGGAATATGCCTTAAGAATCAGAGGCCTGAGGGAGTCTTTGCAAGGAGATCTGAGAGAGATGGTTGCAAATGACTTTGCTGTGATTCTGAATAGAGAAAAAGAGGAAATATTTAGTGCAATTGAAAAAACATTTAGAGTTAACTCTGTGGTGGCAAAGCAAAGAAATCTGCCAAGAGATGTGGTGATCTATTTTGGGAAAAGATCCCTGCGCAATTAAATTATACAAGCTTTTTATAATAAGAGGTTCCAGATTGCTTCACAAGATGTTATAATTTTAAAGGAGATCCCATCTAAAATTCTAAGAAGAAGAAAGGAGTTTGCTTTCTTAGCAGATGAGCTTAAAAAGAGGCAAATGTTGTTTAGATGGGATGTCCCAACTGGAATGGTGGTGAACTATCTGGGGACACGTTATAGACTTAACACTGTCTTCAAAGCAAAAGAGTTTTATACTTCAGTCCTGGGGATATGTTCATTGCCATCTATCGCTTTGGAAGAGAGGAAGGTAGCATTGCAGTCTGAAGAGCCTATATTGATGAAAATTGGAAAATCTCAGGGCGAGGGGCCTCAACAAGTTGAGATGAAGGAGCAGAGGATAACTCGTGCAACGCATAAACGTAAAGAAAAGGAGCAACAGAAGAAGGAGTTCAAGGAAGCCTCACAAGTATTTGTTTCTGAGTCTGCGGGAGAAGCAAGATCCATAAACTTTTTGGAGCAACCTTTAAGGGCAGATTTCCAAGCAATTCTCTCGAGGCTTTTGGATAAGAGAGATTGATAAAAGGAATTGGTTATTGGTAAAGAGGAGAGATGTTCTAATGGTATAACTAACCCTTATATGTTTATTTTTGTGTTTGATGATAAAGAAAGAGGGAGAGATTAGATTTTATATAATATAAATATGATATTATGGAGATTGAATGAAAATTCTAGATAGGTAGCGTATGTTTAGATATCTAAGGAGTATTTAAAGGAATATTTTGTTTTAAATATGTATAAGGGAATTTTAATGTTATAAGTAATGTTTATATGTGTGTTTTTGAGGGTGTTTATAAAGAATGATGGATGAATTTTAAATAATATAAGTATGACATTAGAAAATGTTCAGAGTATTTTATAATGTGTCTAATGATTGTAATTATAAATTTTTTTTAATAAGTAATGTTTATATGTGTGTTTTTGAGGGTGTTTATAAAGAATGATGGATAAATTTTAAATAATATAAGTATTATATTAGAAAATGTTTAGAGTATTTTATAATGTGTCTAATGATTGTGATTTGATGACAAAGAAAGAGGGATAGATTTTATATAATATAAGTATGATATTATGGAGATTGAATGAAAATTCTAGATAAGTAGTGTATTTCTAGATATAAATTTTTTATATATATATATATTGGTCTTAAAGTATTTTATAATTTGTTTAATTATTGTAATTAATTGCTTATGGTTTACATGTGTTTAATTTTTTTTTAAAGTTTTAATTAAGCCTATATTCAGTTCTGGGAAGGTTGGGGGAGGGTTGGGGTGGGTGGGGAGGGTTTGGGGAGGGGGATTTTCCTTTTTTCTTCTGTAAAACTTCAAAAACTTTTAATAAAAAAGAAAGAAAGAAAGAAAATAGCTTGAGTCCCTCTTCTTTGTGGCAGCCCCTGAGATATTGGAACACAGCTATCATGTCCCCCCTTGTCCTTCTCTTCGTTAAACTAGACATACCCAATTCTAGCAACCGTTCCTTATATGTTTTAGCCTCCAGTCCCCTAATCATCTAATCATATGATAAAGATGTTATTTTTAAGGAAAGGAGTGATAGAATTATACATGCTTGTATATGCTGGCTGAATTTGCATTACATATTAAACCGTAAAATGTAGTTTACAAATCACAGGGATTAAACCCAAACCTCAAATAAATTATGACTCAATATGTTGCATGAATTGGACTGCCATGTTAAATTATAATATATTTTGTTTTGAATTGGCATGTTGGGAGAACAAAGTACAGTGGTACCTCGAAACTCATTGTTAATTGGTTCTGGGAGAAACGATGAATACCAAATGTAAGGGTTTTTCCATAAGGTATAATGTAGTGAGTCACAAGACAGCTGACATTGACAAGTTCTAGCTTTTACAGTGAGTACCAAACAAACAATGAGTACCAGGAGAAAATTTTCATGTCAAAATGCACTGGGTACCAAATTTGATGAGTTTCAAAGCAGTTGAATACCAAGGTACCACTGTATTTTTTAACCATAACTTATGGCCTAGCATACTGTGTGAACCTAATAATAGATAGTGATGATTCATATCTATTTTGAAAATCCAAACCAGCATCTCTGTTTATTTTCTAGGAAAACTTTCTCTGGAAGAGTTCATTCGAGGAGCCAAAAGTGACCCATCTATTGTCCGTCTCCTTCAATGTGACCCCAGCAGTGCTGGACAGTTTTAAAACTGATGATTGTATTACTTTGTGTCTTTCTGGTTTGTTTCTTTTGTCTCATATATCTCTTTCCAGAACAACATTCATGGGTGATGTTGCCTTTTTAAGGTTACCTTTACCTTCTTTTGTGGCATTGTCTGCTTTCCTCATGGACAGCCATGAAGAAGTTGTGCTTACACTCTCTCTAAAATGCATTCTGGATTACAGAGAGTGCAATTGTCACAACTGTGTCCTTTTTCAAATTGTAATTATCTGTGGCCTGTGTATTACTGAATATGAATAGGACTTATTTCCTAATTGGGTTATGCCTTAAGTTGTGTCTAGTTTGCCAATTCTAAGCTGGTTCCAAAACTTTGTAGGATCTGAGGCACATGTGGAGAAGACTGAAGTCAGCCAATAACTACCATCAATCAATCAAATCTTTATTATGGTCAAAGACCAGCATAAGGAGGATGGGGTACAGTCAATTAAAAAGCATAGAAAATATATCAAGTGATTATAAAAAAAACCCCAAAAGGTATAAAACAAAGTATATATAAAAACAGAAGTTTAAAAGAAATCTAACAGGAGGGGTAGAAGTATCAGATGGGTGTAGGGGAGCATGAAGATTCGCATGTGGCAAACTAAATCTATCACAGTACAGAGCGTTCTTGTATGACGAGCTAAATGCTCATTATTATTAGTTTATGGAACATCTGATGAACATTTAGCACTGCTGCACAGAACCTGGCAATATTCTATGTGATAGCAAGGTTAGGGATAGATTTGTCCTGTGCACTCTGGGTATATATGCAGTAGTGGAGAGATAAGGCTAATATGAATGTCTCTGCAAAAGAGGCAGTGGACAAGTGCATGTCTAGAAGCACATGGGAGTACCTGTTGGATTCACTGGCAGTAAAATTGGGGACTTGGCTAGAGCCAAATGCTGTTCCGTGTCTGTTACATTCCATTTAATGAATGTCTTGGCCCCAATAGCTACCATGTACCTTCCAATATTGGGGAATGCCAAACAAGATTTTTTTTATATCATTCTAGTGAATAAAGAGGCCAGTGATCTTGGGGAGCTTAATGCATTTGCCAGGGAGAATGTTTATATGAGATCTAGGATTAAGACTCCTTATATACAAATTTCTATTACTATGTCTAATACAAGTTAGACATACAGTAGGTTGTTGTTATTCACTACACATTTTCCTTAAAGGTATTCAAAAACTACCTTATGCTATGACTTAGGGTTAAATTCGTAGCTGCGAGAAGTACATGAAGAGCCAGTTTGGTCTACTGGCTAAGGTGCTAGTTTAGAAGCTGAGATAATTTGAGTTCTAGTTTTGCCTTAGACATGGAAGCCAGCTGGCTGACTCTGGACCAGTCTCTCTCACACTTAGAAAGCATTGGCAGGCTATTTCCAAAAATGTTGCCAAGACTTATCTCTGCAGTCATCAGGAATCAAGGTTATTTCAATGGACCATAACAGCAACAGAAGGACTACTACTGGTACTGAAGAAATCAATGCAAATCTTTTTTTCCAATACAGAAGCCAAGATGGTAAATTAAATATATGCATTCATTTTAAGAAATCCTTAGTGATCAGTATATGAGGTATGAAATTCCTTTTCTAAATGATGGTGGGTTCAATCCTCTAGTCTGAATGTTACCACAAAGGGACCAATGGCACCATGGAGCTAAATTTAAATAACACATAATTAATGTTTTGTCTGCAAAGCTGTGAGCTATAATAGAATTAACGATAAGGAATAATTAACACTAGCTTGTGCTGTATCCTTCAGAGATGCTATAGAGTTTGTAAAATTATAGAAAATGTTGGGTTTGTACAAATCATATAAATATTTCCGCTATTTTTAAAAAAACAGATTCTACAAATGAAATTTCTTATCCTTAACAGAGATTCATTTGGAGAAAGGGTAGAGGAGAATTTTATTTATCATTATCTTGATGATCATTTAGCATCTTGAATCAGGAAGAGTAATTGTGCAAATTGAGAACTGAGCTGAAGAAAAATTGAGCTAAATATTGGGAGTAATGCATGCCATGGTAAGGGAGAATGAAGACATTTTTTTTTTTTTAATCTGGAAGGCCTCCGGGAAATGACAGGATTTGATGACAAACATTAGAATATTGTACTTGCCTATTACAAAGCCTTATTTTGTTTGTACTTAGTTGAGGAGAATCAGTAGTTCCAATATAATTGAAAACATATTTTCTAAGCATGTAACTTTACTAAGACAGATTTGTAGAGTAGGAATCAGCAGGCAGGAAAGACAGGGTTATACATAATCTTTTTCCTCTTCTACTGCCACACCAAAGCCATTTCCCTCTTCAGCTTCACTCTTGAAGCTTGGCTTTTAGAAAAACAATAGAAATGGGAAATGGGGCATTGTTCCAGGGAAGAATTGGAGATCTGGAAGTACATGCAAAAAGGAGAATCAGCTGGCAGGGAAGACATCCATATCTTTAACCATTTATGCACCAGCCAGGGTTTCTCTTCAGATTATCTTGCCAAGGCAATTTCCTCCATCATCAATGATTTTGGGAGTCTCACTGGCATGAAAAGATACATATTGCAATGGAGAATTGGAAGGGGCTAACGTTGTTGCACTGCGATCCCATTTCTTACAAAATACTAGCATTTGCTTTGTAACATGTAGTTTTGCCCCAATTCAAATGGAAAGGGTCTGAGGAAATTACATGATTTAAGCACTTGGCACCAAAGGAGGAGATTGACAGGACTGCATTTCTGGAGGGGTGGGGGGGGGGAATTCTCTCAAAGTAGATTCCCCACCTCAATAATTTTCATACCCCAGAAGTAACTTGTAAACAGCCAGTATTTCTTCCAAATTCATCATGCTCACTATGTGATGGCACTTTTGCAAAAGGGCAGATCTGAGCTGCACTTCCAAAGACGTAAAATATAGGACCCATGTAGGTCTTAATTAAAATACAGGATACTATTTGCAATGTATTTATACATATATCCATATGCGCATGCGTGCGCACACACACACACAGATACACACCTGCACGCACACACACACATACACATAATGGATTTTTTTTTAATGTTTCGTGATTTTTGTCCAAAGGTAACTGTTTTATTATATAGTTACCTTTCCCTCCAGCTCCTTGAAATCCCTTCTAAAAAAACTTTAGCTATGTGGAAGATAAATGGATGGACACAATGGAGTTTATAAACATTTTGGAACTCTTCCCAAAGCAACTGTCTGGTTTCATGATTTGTTAGACAGCAGCTTCAGTTCAGAACTAGGGAATAAGCTGGTTAAGGGGGCTGTTTGTATCTTGAAATGCACCAGGGTTGCTTGACATGTAAGAGAAGAATCGTAGATGAAAGGGAATACCTTATTGGCATAGTTAAGTGGGAATGGAGGCAGTGTTTGTAAATAACAATAGGTCCTTTCTACCTAAATTGTTAAATTTGTTTCAATAAGGAAACTGCTTGTGGAAAAAAAATCAACCAAGGTGTTGATTGTGAGATAAGTAGCACTATTTATGGTAAGAAGGATTCCTTTTTAAATATTTATTTAGGTTTTACTTCATTATTTTATAAATTCCACCCAAAAAGAAAGTTGGATAAATCCTCTCCTGAGCATTTAACTCAGGGTTGGCTGAAGGTTAGATTTGAGTCCTTGTTTTTTTTTTTTAATTGCTTCTTTTTGGCCTCTAAAAACCATAAGAGATGTAGCAATCATGACCTTGGAAGAGTCAGAGCTGAAACTTGTTAGAATTTTTGTCTTTTAGGAGGTTTTTGAAGGGTTCATGAAGAGATATGTAAAGTTTATCCCTAAAGAGTTGAAGAATCATGCTTCTGAATTTTATTTTGTGACTACTAAAATTGGATTTACAATAAAAAATGAGGGAGGGGACAGGGAAAATATATATGATCTCTAAGTTGTGAATTTACAGAGCTGAGCATCAATTTGTTTGTTCCATGCCCAAGTGTTGCAATGAAGAATTACACTCTGCAAAATGCTTTGTACTGATACGAGGCAGTGTGTTATTTTTCTTCTAAAAATAAAAAGCCAGAGCCCAGCAACATTTTTGATTTTTAAGAGTACTGGGCACCTAACAAATTTATGCTTGATATTTTTATTGAAATAGTGGACATAATGTTGGCAAGGTAAAACTGTATATAAAACAGACAGTAAATGGTTTGCATTTTCACCAATCCACCTGATTACAGTATTTAATATAGTAGTTCCACTGTATTAAAAGTTAGGATGGAACTTAGCCATTCTTTAATGATGAGTTTCAGAAGCCCATCATTGTAAATTTAAAGCATTTCTGACTAAATTTCTAAAATAGTTTGCTTTATGAAGTAACGGGTGTTCATAAGATTGCGTAAGAGTATTTTAAATCATTTGTTTCAACAGTTGATTTCAAAATAAAAAAATAAATCTACCAAAAGCCTAATTGAGGTCATGCAAGAGTATGACCACAATTCGTTCTTTCTAACAAGCATCCAGATGTGTCTTGTTTTTTTTTCTCTCTCTCTTTTTTTAAACATTGCCTTTTGTTTAAGCAGCTGTGTTCAGCTTGGATGCTTGGCAAATATTTTGGCCCAGAGCCTTGTTTCCTGATTTAGGGACTTAGTGTGTGGTTTCCTTTTTGCTTATTTAAAATATGAAGAACAAAATACATTTTTATATTAATGGTTGGAAGCAGAAACCATTTGGATACTAATTCAAAAGTCCTGAGAACAGCTGCAAGGAAGAGAAGTAAGGTTAGATTTTAACTAGTATATTAACATTTCCTTGCTCCTTCCAGATTGGTGTTCTGGAAATAGGAGGGTTCCTTTGTTCAGAATGGGACCACTTGCAGCCAACACGCGTGGCCAATTCACCACAGCTAACCTGCTGCAGCCAACTCATCACAACCAATTTTCCACAGGACAACTCGCCATGATCAACTTGCTGTGAGACAATTTGCTGTGGAACAACTCAGCAATTCAATTTAATTATTTAAAATAATTAAAAAAATATTTTAATTTTTGTCATTCACGTTTCACTTTTGTCCCTCCTTTGGCATCCTTTCTTTAAGGATTATACTCCATCATTTCTTTGATATTAGTGTAACTCTTTTTCCATGGCAAATTGTCCCATGGCGAGTTGTCCTGCGACGAGGTGGTTGTGGTGAGTTGGCCAGGGCAAGTTGGCTGCAGTGAGTTGTCTTAGATTCTCTTTGTTTATGGAAAATAATTAGGAATCTAGGAGAATACTCCCTCCCTTCCCTGAGGAAGAATAGGAAATTTCCAGCAGTAATGTTTTCTTCTACCCTGCAGTTCTCTCCACATTACCCAGAATCCCCAGCTCACAGAGTTTGCAGAAAAAGAAAAAAATAGCTTACCTTTCCTATGTTCCCTGGATACAGTTGACCAGCACTTGCGTTCATTTTATGTGCTCAGATTTGCATTGTTCCAATAAAAAGTAAGATACAGTGGAAGCATGTATGTCTGGGGGGGAGAGACAGTTGTGGAATTCTTGTCCTGATTCATGTAACGTGTGCCCCTGGTGCGGGTAAAAAAGCTCAGGTCTTCCATCACACAGTTGTGGCCACCATCTTTACATCCACTACATGGACATCTCTGAATGGGAAAAAGTTGTGATCAAGCATAAGAGGCAGACTTTTCTTAACTTACCTGTTTTGTCTTAAATCAACTGTCAGCAACTGTGTCGTAAGGAAGATGGAGGGACGTCTCTTGCTTCTGAAGACCAATTACAAGATGGTTGTCTTTGACCCATAACTCAGTCTTAAGTGCCATTTAAACAGGGATGTGCATTGTCAGTCCATAGCTATCCACGCTCTGACAACTTGATGCAATGCTGGCAACCCTGAGGGAGTGCAAAGACATTTTTTTTTTATTCTTGTTGAAGAGCTGATTTATCAAGAATAAACAATTCATGCCAAATTTTGAGATATTTTCACCCAAGCATATATGCAAGCGTACACCTGAAATACATTTCAGGTTTTCTTTTTAATACATGTGGCTTTATTTTAGGCCTTTGCAGGTAAATATTAAATTCAGATCAATTTGCATTTGCTTTTGTGGGATTTTGATTGCAGTCTTTTGGAGACACTGATACAAAGCTTGGAGGAGTGTGGCTTTAATTTCCAGTATTATCACACATTTTGGATTCTATTCTCAGTTATTTTAGGATAACGCATGCAATGTTAGAACTGAATAAAGATTCAGGAACAAATTTAAAACACAATAAATGCTGCTTTGCTATCTACAGAATGTCCATGGCAGTAAAGAGATCAGTGTGTTGATCCTACTTTAGAGGAAGCTGGTCATGACTGCGTTTCATTGACATCTGTGAGACACATCGGTCATGATCAACATAAGTCTTTCTGATTTCAGAAGGACTTGAGTACAGTTAACTAGCCCTGGATGACCTTAGATCTGTGGCTGTGTTACAAATCAGCCCTTTTTCTGTGTGTGTAGTGTGAATCAACCATGTATCCCTGTGCTCATCAATATCCAAATTATGTAGCATGCTTTCTGATCAAGTTAAGGAATACATCCATAAAAGTGGTTTCTGTGGGTGTTACTTCCTTTCAGGAATCAAATGAAAAAGTATATACTGTTTTTAAATGTTCAGCATGATACATTAAAGCATATCTGTAGAACATAACTCAGTTCATTTGAGAAGTAGAGCTGATTTGATGAATGATAATATAATTTCTGTGTTCCAAAGCATGGCATTCATGGTTTCCTTTCCTATGCTTTTCGCTGGAATATATTTTTCCTACACTGGGAAATGCATCTGTATTTCTGTATTTACTGTTCAGAAAATTATTTTAATTGTACTGACTAGTTTCCTTTTGGATGAGCTCTCCCATCCCTCATTCACATGATATGCAAACTCTGTGGAAGTCTTAACAGTGTGATTTGCAATTTTAAAGCAGTACTGACTGTGTGATCTTACTGTGTGTTGGTAGTGGCCATGTTGGTGTAAAATGTAAGAAAAAAAAGCTACTTAAATCTGAATCCTTAGTGTTTGGCTTATTAAAAGTATTGAGACCTGCATGTTAATTAAACTGATTGTTCCTCTCAACCCCATTGCTATAATGATGCACAAATGATGCAGTTGTTTTTACTTGTATAGGGAACTTGCATTCCATGTTTGTCCATTTGGTGGTTTAAATTGAAACTTGTTATTATGATCTGCCTGAAGTCTTCCTTCCTCCCTTCCTCCCTTCCTTCCTTCCTTCCTTCCTTCCTTCCTTCCTTCCTTCCTTCCTTCCTTCCTTCCTTCCTTCCTTCCTCCTTTACTTACTTACTTACTTACTTACATACTGTCTTTTCATACAAAAAATGATCCTGAAAAATTGTCATTTCTGTAAGTTCCTATCCACATGGTTTGTATTATCTTTTCCCATCCTGCCCTTGAAATATGTTGGAAAGCTACTTACAGAATTCTCAGCCAGCGCGCTATTCATCTTGCTGCTGGCAATCCAAAACATATGTGGAGGTTCCATTGGGGGGGGGAATAGCTAATGTATAATTTTATGTTAAATGGACACATTAAAGTTATTATACTGAATTATTTTTATCAACTCAATTCCATGCATTGATGAATTAGTAAATATCAACAGCTTGCAAGATGGTTTTAAAAATACTTAACTTTTTTTTATATTGAACCCAGTGTTTCCTAGATCTGTTTTAATTTTTTTTCCCTGAAGTGTTCATATTTGATATCAGAATCAAAATTTAAAATGTTACAGTCAATTGAGAGTAATTCAAGCGCACAGATACTGACCAGGTAGGAAATTTGGATATTATCTTATTGATGTGGGACAGGCTTTTTTCCTTATAATTTGTTTTAGCAGTGGAATGGAGCCCACATGTTCTTTAATATATATTGCAATGTAGTATAATATATACAGACACTTAATAACGCTGTTGATTGGTTTTAAAAAAAGAGACAGATAGAATCAGAGAGAGAACAATGAACCTGTGATCATGCATTTTTACAGTGCCAAACATATGAACAATATTGTTTGAAGAAAAGTAAGATTTTTTTACTGTATTACTGCTGAACAAATGTTTTTAAATGTTGAATTTTAAATAATTCTGTATTGTATACCATTTTGTGACATGGTACTTTTTCATACTGGAATAATTGATTGCACCTGATTATAATTGTATTTTTTTCTTTTATGAATACATAACTGTAACCCAATATTTTTGAAAGGTATGCAGATATCCTATCTGTCATGGTACCCCTAAATCTTGTTCCCCTCCAACTAATCATTGCCGTTACACTTTCTGGAAAGTTCAATTCCATATTTCTTGAAGAAACCAAAATCATTTTCAGAAGGCCCTCGCATGATTTCAAAGTATTCTGAATATTCCTGATCTAATACAACCCATGGATGTCTGCAGGGGTCAGAAAAGTCAAAATGGAAGTGGTCTTTCAGATAAATGCAATATTCATGGTTTCTGACACTAAGAGGTAGGAAAGACCTACCACTTTAACAGAAAAAAATATACAATCATTTTAGAAATTGATATAAAATTATTGTCAAAAGGAAAGTTGGAGGAAAAAGACAAGTGATAGCACAGGGGCTTGCTTTTCAGTAGAAGACAAGTTTTTTCTTTGCCCATGAGCATGTCAAAAGCATGTTCACTTAATTGCTGGCTGCCACATTTTGGCTAGACAGTTGGTTTCTGCAATTCTACAGCTCTGAGTTTGAGTATGAATGTGAATTTAAAGTATGGCCAAATAGCAAACAGTGAGAAAATCAAGGATTTCCCCTAGCAACTATAGTTAAAGTCCCACCTGCTGTTCATTCCATCGTGGCCCCAGATGAATGTCTTTTGAATCATATCTCACTATTAATAAGGACACGTGACTGGAATGTGGTACCAGTGAAGCCTACATGAAATATAAGCTCTTGGGGTTGAGTATTGATTAAACTGTGGTTGGCTAATTTATCATTCAGTGACTGGGTTCACATAAGAAACTAGATTAAGTTAAAATAAGGTTGGTGTCCCAATCTAGGCTAAAATAAGGTTGCTGTCTCATGTGAATCAAGCCGTAATATGGTTTATTTATTCAGACACAGCATGTTTTGTAAAGATGAGCACTGTGTACAGGTAGTCTTCGTTTGATGACCACATTTGGGGCAGCAATCCTCATTAAAATGGTCGCTGAGTGAAACATGATTTTATTATCCTTTTTCAGTTTTGCTTTGCTTTACAGATCTCCAAAGGTTGTAAAAGCAAGGATTGGTTGTAATATTACTTTTTCATTACAGTTGTAACAGTGAATGGTCACTAAATGGGGACTGCCTGTATTGTTAAATTAGATTTAGGTGTATTGTTCTGTGTGAATCCAGGCATAATATGGCCCAAGTAATTAATATATAATTCAGTGTGTGCTTTTGAGGGAATGTAAGTAAATACCCAGGGATGACTAATATCTGTGGAAAAAAAGATCAACAAAATATTGTTATACTTTATGAAAATTTATTTTTTTCCATTTAAAAATGTACAAAAAATATAAACGTGTATTATTTATATGTTTATAGATTCCCCTTTCCCATTTACAAAACTATTGTTAGGTGACACACAATGTTTATATACAAAGCTTGCTTTCCAGAAATGAGGGCACTGCACAGAGTTTTTGGCATAAGTACTCTTTCATGTTTGCACTATGTCAGTATCTTGCAGAAGGAATTGAAATTAGAAGAAGGAAACCATCAATGTTATAACAGTTAACAAATATTATCCATTTAAAAAATTTCACAAGTCTGTTCCAATATAGTTTTTGCAATGTGATGGCAATCACCTTGTCATGACAGGAGGAATTTTGCATCTTTCCAACAAGTATATCAAATTAGACCCATAGAAAATAAACAGGTAGAAAGTTTTAAATCATAAATCCAATGCTTCTGTGTCTGTTCGCAGCCATTTTTATTTGGCAATGAGATCAATAACAAAAGAAAAAATAAATTAAGCTTCTATATACCCATTTTCCCATGTAAAAGTAAAAGATCAGTTAAAAACAGGTAGGCTTAACTATAATAATGATTAAATTTGCTAGGATAAGAAGTCATAACATGCCTTTCTCCCCTAGCAATTAGACAAATCAAAGGGTGACATTAACTGTAACTTTCTAGTGGTGAGATATGTAAAGCATCACCTTATAATAGGAGCTTTTGATGGTTAAGGAATATATCATTCCTGTATAATCTGCAATTCTTTTCAATTCCATATGTTATAAAATTTGAAGTTTAACTTCCTGAAAATTTCATTAAAAAAACCCGTAGCTTCTAGTCCATATAGACTGTAGCTGTACAGATTTACAAAAATATTCTCAACGCATAAATGCAAAATCTGTAAAGGCTACATATTGTCCTTGTACTAACTCCCTAACAGATGCATCATCAATGTCATAAAAAATCTTTCAGAAGATAAATGTTTTTCATTTTCAGCATTATAACCTAATCTGCTTAGATACTTTGTTCCTTGACCTAATAGATGATCTGGTTCCTGCAATTGGCTAAGGTGTTGAATAAACCATTATTAATTGGCTTTGTCTGATCCAGTTAGCAATAAACTGTGCAGTTGAGAGATGTGTTGGACCTTCTAAAAAAGCAGCACATTGAATCAGGAGAGAGTAAACATAGTTTCATTTGCATAAATATTATATATTAAAATTTGGTAACCTTCTGAGATACCAGGAACTGTGTCCAAATTCCAGATGGACCTGGGTTTCTGAATGGACAACCTCACCATAAATATGGTTTACACCAAAATGGTTGAATCTGCACAAGATATTTAGACAAAGCCAACCCCATTACGACTTCTGTTGTAACTGTAGATACTGATACCAATCGACATCAAAACTCAAAAATTCTCATCAACAGCCAAGCTAGCTAAGAATATCTGAAAATTAACATCAATGAATCAGGGTTCTTTAGTTAAGAAAAGTTAGTTTAGGGTGAACCAGTTTAACATATGTGGTTTCTCCATCTTGCACAACAGAACACACGTTTTCCAGCTCCATTTAGAAGATCAGTAATAAATAGATTCATTTGACATCTCTTTTATTTCCATGAAACACCTATTTGCAAGTGGGGTTGGGTGGGGGAGCTGAACAAAATCTGAAAGAAACCCTCTAAATCAGGCATCCTCTGCTGAAGGCACTCTGGCTGATTTCTGGGTAAGAAAGCTGCCTATGAATAGTTAAGAAGACCTAAAGCATGCCTGTCATGCATTGTTCTCTATTTTTATTTCAACTACAGTAATTATTTCTAAATTTGTATCTACTGTATGTATAAATTATCACATGCAAATTTCCTGTAAAACTGCAATTTATCTACTTTGGCTGATATCTGCTTTTTTATCCAACTTATCAAGCGGTAGTGAATTGCAGTGCTGGAGGCATACAGAAGCTTCTGCAATCTTTGGCAGGTGCCAAGTAGTGTTCAACAAGTACAGCTGATTCCTCAGCCCTTGATGATCAAAAACAAAGCAAAGCAACATTTGAATCTCACCACTATATGTCATTTTAAAAGCAAGTTTGCTATAAAAAGGCTGTGCAATTTTAATCCATCAGCCATCAAAGTTTTACACTTCTAGGGATATCCAATTGTATGCAAGTATACAAGTGGAGAACAAGTGTGATTTCTTGCAAAAGGAAAGAAAAATCATTGACTGAACCTGGAAATACAAGATTCTGACTGAAAATAAATTTACAATTAAAGAAGCTGTTAATTATATTTCAGGCCTGACATTTCTTCTGTGACATTTTAAAACTCAAAGAGTCAGTGAAATTTTATATCTCAAAGATGTAAGACCCAAGATGCTACAAGAAAAATAAATGCCTGCAAGATCAAGTGCTTTTCTAAATTGGTATCAAGCTGATTTATAAAAGAAACCTTTAAAAGCCTTTCTCTGATTAGCAAGTCACCCATTACCAACAGCATGCTAAAGAGAAGTTCTTACACCTGTTCATTTGTGCAGATGGCAAAAGGAATGGATGGATGGGTTGAATGACCAAAAAGTAAATTTTAAGGTCACATTCCGTGGCCTGGAAAATAAGGAGTGATTTAGGCAAAGGACAGATCATAACATCCAGGTTAGTATAGTGCTCAAGACACAATATATCAAATACTAGAAGTTCATAACTCTAGGAAGGAAGCAAACCACTTCCAAAAGTCTTGCTAAGAAAATTGCAAGGACTAGCCCAGGCAGTTGCCAGGAGACCAACCAACTAACCCAGAACATAGTAGGCATGCAGTCAAATCATCACACTGAAATTTCTGCTGATGAAAACAATGGCCTTCTGGTATGCATAACCTCTGTCCTTTCCCATTAGCTCCATCTATGGAAGTGCCATTAAAAACAACAAAGTAAAACAAAAATCAAACTAGATATTGAAAACAAAAAATATGGTAGGCGGTGTATGTGCACAGACTCACATCAAGAACAGCATTCCTCTGTACATTTTTTATATTTACATTCTAGAGCGATTCATCAGAAACAATAGTTTTACAACAATAATAAAAAATGAAAAAACTACATACAAAACAAATCTCTTTAGAGATATATTGACAAAAATTCTGCAATGGGTTGAGTGAGTTGGAAGGGGAAATAAATGATAGCGAACATGATGGGATCTGACCTGCAGTCTTTCCAAAACTATTCTGCATCCATGCATTCATTATATGGCATGCATTTTGTAAGGATTAGGTCCATTAAGGAAAAACAACACTTTGTATATTGTAAAATATTCTCAATAAATACGCAGTTCACAAACTGCATTTCAGTATGAACGGCAATGCTAAAAATTATACCAAGACTCGTGTATAAAAATAGAGAAGAGCAAATACATCAATTTCATTTTTTTCTCGGTCTCTTAATTTTTATGAAACTGGTTAATTCTTTTCAGATGCTAATTTTTGCAAATATATATGGTTTGGTTTGTTGCACTGAAGTTTTTTTTTTTGAGGACTACTAACTTGATATATATTCTGGGACAGATCTCTATGTTCATATCCTCTTTTGTTTGCAATTTTATCTATTATGCAGCATTTTACAAATATGTCCCCTAACCTAATGGAGATTTATTTCATTTATTTGTTTGTTTGTATCCTGCCTTTATTATTTTCACAAGTAAGGCAGCAAACATCCACCACTTCCCTCCTCCTGTTTTTCCCACAACAACCCTGTGAGGTGAGTTGGACTCGCCCAGTCACCCAGCTGGCTTTCATGGCTAAGGAGAGATTAGAATTCATGGTCTCTTGGTTTCTAGCCTGCTTCCCTTAACCATTAGATCAAACCGGCTCTGTAATTTTTGTTCACAATTTCATGAAAAAATGCATTTTACACATCTATGAACTACAAACTTCAGAAAAGTGTATTTTAATCATTAGTTAAATTTCAGTTTGGTTAAAATGCAAACCAAATGAGTTCATTCCTGGCCCTAATCATAAGTATGGCTTGATACCTTTAAGAAGAGAAAGAAGAAAATCTGAACTTGTGCAACATATTTAGAAATCTAAGTCCAACCTTTAGTTATGAAAAACATTTATAAAGTAACTATCTTCAAATATATAAAAAGCTATTGGGCATAGTATTCTCTGTTACTCCTGAAGGATGTATGAGAACCAACTGAACATTAAGAGATGCTTTGAAAGCATGGTGTGAACATGAAACAGACTGATGCAACAGTTGATGGGTTCTCCTCTGCTAGATATATCTTGGGGTATTTACATCTTTTACAGGTAGTCCACAACATACAACTGTAATTGAGCCCAGAATTACAGCCATGAGTTGTGGTAGTTGTTAAGTTGGTCACCATGGGACCATGCCCAATTTTAGGAGGGTTTTTTTTTTTTGCAGTGGTTGTTAAATGAACCCATTTTTCTCAATGTGCATTTTTTGCTGAAAACTGAAAGTAAATGCCAGAAACTGACAAAAAATACTGAAAATTGTAGTCATGTGCCCACAGGGCATTGCATATGGCAGTAAATGCAGGTTGGTTTCCAAACAGCCCAAAATCCGATCACATGGCTATGGTGTGTGTGTATATGTGCAGGCAGCAGAACTCCAGAACCAGGACCTCTAATAAGGTCAATCATAACTTCAGTCACTAAACAACTGGTCATTAAGGGAGGACCACCTGTATTTACATGCTCCAATGTATGGCATATTCAGAGGATTGGACTCTACATAATTCCAAACTTGCTTTCCAGTTTTATACTTCTATTGTTTTATAAGCATACAATTTCCCTAAAATAAAAGCAAAAAATAAAACTTCTTGCTAAACTCACACTGATTTCTTGTTGCCAGGAACTTTCAGAGGTAACTTGAATGGAAGAATAACATTTGTTTAGAAAAGGTTGGGTAAAAATTGGTGGCAGCCATTGGTGGGAATGACATAGAAATGCCACATTTATGACTCTCTGCATGATGCACTACAGAAGTGAACGTCCATTCAGCAAGGATAAAAAACCAAAGCGAGAGAGAAAGCAAGAAAGAGAAAAAGAGATAGGAAAAATATTCAGGAACTGGAAGACTGCAATATCATTGAATAAGTCTGACTCTCCCAAGCTGGTGCACCCCAAATGGCCTTTAGTTCTACTCAGTATGGTTAAATGCCTGACTTAACAGGAGTTCTAGTCTAAAAATAACAGAAAACATCTCATTGGAAGACCTGAGCAGCTGGTATAGCAAGGAAAGAATAATCTTAGTTGTGATAATAAGGAGTTTTAACTTTCTAATGTGGCTCCTGGATAAGCTTTGAACAAAAGGTATCAAAAACCCTGAAGAATCAACAGCTGGTGAGAGAACTTTGCTCTTTGGCCAGGAACTCTGCCAACTTCTTATCCAAACACAGAATAGAGTGGCAGTAAACACATCTACACAGATAGGAAAAATATATTATTACATATTATAAACAAATATATACAGAGGTTAAAATGGATGGTGTTTTACTTACAAAGTACATGCCATCTGAGAGTCTTAAAAGTCCTCAGTTGACTTGCAAAGGGAGGGATATGGTTGAACTACGTGATACTCAGCACTAGAAGTTTGGTATACAATAGGTGTGCAAAGATTACCAGGCACTTTGCTCATTGTTAACACCAGATTTTCTAGCAATTCATTTTAGAGGGTGAAATTTTAGTGATTAAGTCCCAGTAGAACTATTATTCTTCAACTTATTATTTTTCTTGTATTAACTATGTTTGTTGTTTTTATTTAAAGTCTCTGTCTCCTTCGCAACATCGTGAAGTGTAGGATCCGCTGATTATTTACATATTGCAGAGTGAGGAGCAATAAATAAGGAACTTTATGAAGAAATGTTCTTTTGAACAGACTTGTCAGTAATTGCCTTATTGGTTTCCAGTGGCAAAAAAATGAAATATGGTTGTTTACAACTTAGTTTTGTAACAATCTTTCTTCTTCGTATCAATGAAATCGGGGGTTTTATTATTACTTCTTCCTTCCTTGATGGTAAAATGTTTTCACTTCACAAAGTCTGTGCTGGTCTAGACTAGATTTCCGTCAACGTGACCTTGAAACCCTCCATTATGTTCTCCATGTTTAGGATGAAAGTGTCTTCATTGGAATAATGTTCAATGATGTTATCATCCATATTTACCAGAATCCTGAAATAGGAAAGGGATACATTAAAAAAGTTTAGATCAGTGATGGCGAACGTTTTAGAGACCGAGTGCCCCAAAACTGCCCTACCCCTGCCTCTCCTGCCCGCAGGGCCACCCACTCCCTCCACGGCCCGCCACAGATCACCTAGACGGCCCAGCAGCATCATGGCGGCCATGCCCTCTGTCTGCGCCCCCCAGCATCATCTGCATGTGATGGGACGCGAGGGCAGAGTCTTGTCCTCGCTGCCCGGCTGCGACTCTCCTCCAGGGAAGCTACTGGTAAGGAGGGGACCACAGGGGGTGGTAGGGCTGGGGCGACGGTGTGCATGCCCACAGAGAGGGCTCTGAGTGCCGCCTCTGGCATGCGTGCCATAGGTTCGCCACCACTAGTTTAGATAATGGCCAAATACACAAACTCATAATACAATTTCTTTCATTTTGATTTAGTCCCAAAGGTGCTTTTTCAAAAGGCAACTTAGTCTTCAAGGAAAAACAAAGTCCAGTAGCCTTTTGAAAAAGCACCTTTGGGACAATCATGATCTGGATGATTGAGAATCTCCATAGACATTTTGATTTAGCTTATTGTATGAACTTGGCCAGTGCAATTAGTGTGCTGTCTGAACTTAGCCAATTCTAGATTATTTAATAAATCATGGTTATTAAACAGTAGTTTTATGGATGTGGAAATCTAGTCATTTAAGGGATAGATTTAAATTGTTGGTTCAATGTTGTATGCAAGGAGGATCTTATTTTATGTTAACCATTTGTACGAGGGCCTTGACAAAATTCACGGGAAAAATCACCAGAGCCACAGTGGTGCAGTGGTTAGAATGCAGTACTGCAGGCTATTTCTGCTGACTGCCAACTGCCAGCAGTTCAGCAGTTCGATTCTCACTGGCTCAAGGTTGACTCAGCCTTCCATCCTGCGGAGGTCAGTAAAATGGGGAGCCAGATGGTTGGGAGCAATAAAATGGAGACTCTGTAAACCGCTTAGAGAGGACTGTAAAACACTATGAAGCGGTATATAAGTATAAGTGCTATTGCTATTATCAACTTGGAAGTCCAACTCCAAGTTGCCCCATAAAATATTTTGTGATTCTTTGTCCTGAGTCAACATGAATATTCTTTTACTGTTAATGATTCAAATTCATATTAATTCTCCAGTTAGGCCCATGCTAGGGGAATCCACTTAATTCTCCTATACAGCTTTTTATGTTATTTCGTTTTATTTTTTTTTTAAAAAAATATTTTTACAATATAATTCCTGTGCACCACAGCAGGAAGCAGAAAGCATAAATTCCAGATGCTGCCAGATTACAACTTTAATATACCTCAATTTTCACCTTAGTTGCTGGAATGGCTGAAATTGTAAGCCAACATGTCCAGGGCTATTTTGAGGAGATTGGGTTAAAACATTGTAAAATGTAGTACTGATAAAAACATTTGCTTGAGGCTCAAGGCCAGTGAGTAAACAATATCAAGCTTGATGAACTGATGCTGTAGTGGAAATTGTCTGGAAGTGAGGCAAGATTCCATAGAGGAATTTTTAATTTAGACATCTATAAGTAAATTATGGTAAATTAATTGAAGGGAAATCAAGATAGTGACCTCATTTAGGTGTTCCAACAGAAGAGCATATATGTAGCTCAGAGTTGAACTGGAATCCTTGATGGTCTCTGAGCCTGGTTGTTAACTTGCAGATATTTTACTACCCAACCAGGTAACATCAGTGCTATTGGGTGTGGGGTTTGTATATAGTAGCTTTTCCTGCCACTACTACTACTACTACTACTACTACTACTACTACTAATAATAATAATAATAATAATGTTGAAAGGGACCTTGGAGGTCTTCTAGTCCTGCTCAGGCAGGAAACCCTATACCATTTCAGACAAATGGTTGTCCAGTCTCTTCTTAAAACTTCCAGTGTTGGAGCATTCACAACTTTTGGAGGCAGGTTGTTCCACTGATTGTTCTAACTGTCAGGAAATTTCTCTTTAGTTCTACGCTGCATCTCTCCTTGATTAATTTCCATCCATCGCTTCTTGTCCTGCCTTCAGGTGCTTTGAAGAATAGCTTGACTCTCTTCTTTGTGGCAACCCCTGAGATATTGGAACACTGCTATCATGTCACCCCTAGTCCTATATATTTACACATCATTCAAAAGAGACAAGTGGTTTATTCTCGTGCTGTTATGTGCTATTATCATTAGGTGAATTGTAGCTTATTCCTAAGCTACTTGGGTCAAAGCCCAAAGCCAATTTGAGAAATGCTAAGGGCATTGTTAGCAACAAGTAGGGGAAGCTAGCCCACTGTGGCTCCCCAGAAAACACAAGTGGTAGGGGAAGAAACTGTTGCTATAGCTTCCAAAACTCATGCTGAAGGTACCTTTCCAAGCTGCTAGCCTCCAAGAACAATTTCCACTAATCTGCTGCTCTACAGAAGAACTGGACTACAATTCACACCATTTGCAGCATCTCCATGCTGTCCAGTGATGGAATATGTTCAACATATCTGAAGAGCAACAAGTTAAGTAATACTATAGCAGAACCACTCAGATTAATTGGAGGCCAGCGGCTGATTTCATATCTATTGCAATCCCTGTGTAAACCTGGAGCTGGGAATCTGTCTTGAAGTGTTGAGTATATATCAGAGCATGAAAGATTTAAAAGCTTAGCTGTGGTCTCAGGACTATTTTATAAAAACATGAACTGCAGGATTAGTTTGTTTTTCTTACCCTTTTTTGCTTTTTTTATAAAGCTTTGTAATCTTCTCAGCTGGAAGGCCATATTTCTCAGAAATCTATATTTTTTTAAAAAAAAGAAAAGGAGATAGATTTATTAAAAGTAAACTTACTGCAGAATCACTGTTCTCAGTTAGATTTAGGCAATTCGTGGCAGGCTACACAATGCCCCTTCTTCTTAGTACACTTGGAAGACTTAGACTGCACTCCAGGTTCTGCAGAACACAGTGGGACTTACACACGGGAAATGGAGCACTTTTAGGTGTAGCTGAATTTTCTGCTGCTTTTAATATTTTAATATTTGTCTATACTACATTTTCCGCATGGTTTCCTTCTTGTGGCTTTAATCTCTACTGATTTAAAACAGGCTTCTCCTCTAAAGAATGAATTAAGATCAACTGTCCAAGAACTGAGTCCCTAAGATCAAAAGTGAATCTCCTTGCAAAAACTTTGCAGATTAGTGAAAGCAGTTTGGGAGTATACCATGATCTGATGCTATGCCTAAATTTCCAAATGTTGAAAGAGTATTCTAGACGATGATAATACACTTTCCTTATCCAGCTGCAGCCAACCATGCTTTGGTTTCGTGAAAGCGGACAGATGGAAATATATGGCACAGCCTTGAAGAGTACCCAGAAGCTTCACTTGATGGAAGCTGGGGTGGGAAAAAGCTGTTCCATGCATGGCATTATGATCAGATTGCATTTATAATCCAAAAACACATATCTTGGTATAAATGCGAATAATTTTGGAATATATCAAGCAAAGTGGGATTTTCTTGTTTTAGTTGAATCTGTGGCTGTACAACTAGAGGCCAACTGAGGCACACAGAAGCATAAAATAGAATTCCTTCTGTGTGCCATTTGGAAATTTGGGGAGTTTAATTGGACATTTTGACAGAAACCCAAACTGAGAAAGGTATTAAGCTACAGCACCTTATAAAGAAGACAATGAATCATCAGCCCTCACCCCCAAAAGAGAATCCATATGAAGAACCTAGTTGGTTCTAAGAAAATGTGGGCACCCAAAGCATGAGTTATAGCAGTTCCTTCAAGTATATTACAACTGAGATATTTTAAGTTACCGTATATGCCGCCGTATTAGGCGACCCGGCGTATAAGACGACCCCCGTCTGTATAGCCGGGCCGCATTCCTAGAACGTCGTCTTATACGCCGGAAACTACCAGTATTTCCGGCGTATAAGACGACTCGGCGTATAAGACGACCCCCGTCTTTGGCGCCGATTTCAGCGCTCGCGGAAGTCGTCTTATACGCCGGCATTTACGGTATATGTGCAACATGGAATCTCTGATCCCCATTTATGGCATCAACCAGGACTGCAGGGAAAAATTCTTGTGAGAGATTTTGCTGACAGAAGAGAAACTCAAATGATTCCAAACAATATTGGAGGTAATGGATGATCCTCTGAAATATTACCTATTATCTCAACTGTTCCCAAAACCCTCAGTTATAAAATATTTTTATTTACTGCATATAGCAAAACCACTACCTTACTATGAGTTTTTGCAATTCTCTATCTCCAAGCTATTTTTTCCCCCACAGTTATTCGAACAGAAAATCTCCCAAGTAATGGCTGTGTTTCCGTGTTTCCCATATGTTCTCAGTACTACCAGAATAGTTCTTCCATCTTGATAATGCATAGAAGATTTAGTCTATCCATTTATGTTTATGGAGACTCGGAGCAGATACACCGCAGCATGCTCTTCACTTAAGAAACGTAGATCTTAGAATTGTTACTGCATTTTTTCTCAAAGGACACACTCCTCTGTCTTTCTAAATTTAACAAACTAACTTTTCAGGGACATTCTCAAATTGGGAAAACATGTCAAGAGAGGTTGGGGAGGATACAAACTGTCCTTGGCAACCAGATTTCACAACACATCAAAGCAAGGACCTTTCCCCACTGCAGGTCAACACAATCAAATTGCAGACATTAAAGTAAAGGATTAAAGGATCATCACCTCATCTGCTTTTCTGCACTGAGAAAGTAGCTCGGAGTTGGATCAGAATAGACTGGAAAAAAGGAGCAGGAGGTAATATTTAAGATACCTCTTTTTCCTTATTCCTTCTTGTGCCTTTTTTTTTTTATCTTGAAAATTTTTATTTTTTAAAAAACATACAATCATTTATAAAAATACAATAAAATTTTAAAATAGAGAACCCCCCCTTACCCTCCCTCCCACCCCCACCCCCCCTCCCTTTACTTCCCAGAGCAGAATACAGGGTTAATTATGATATTTTTTTTTCTTTCTCTTTTTTTTTCTTTTTTTTTAATTATTATAATTTCCTTCTTGTGCCTCTTGAAAAACTTCCAGAGAGTCCTTCACAACAACAGCGCAGAAGGCTGCTGGAGAAAGGCAACAGGGAAGCATTTATCAATATTTCTCAAGCCTAGCAACTGTGAAAAGTATGGTCTTTAATTTCCAGAATTCCCCAGCATGCTTGCTAGGAAATTCTGGGAA
Source organism: Crotalus tigris (assembly GCF_016545835.1). Taxonomy (NCBI): domain Eukaryota; kingdom Metazoa; phylum Chordata; class Lepidosauria; order Squamata; family Viperidae; genus Crotalus; species Crotalus tigris. The sequence goes on along the minus strand of NW_024100554.1, from coordinate 2,160,226 downwards.
TGGAAGACCGCCTCTATCAAACTTGCTAAAGCTGAGAAACACTGGATTAAACTGGCCTTTCCTTTAGAATGGAACCTCTGATCCCCAGTGCGTTCCCATAAATAAAATCCTAATGCCCAATCATGGTGAATTTCTATGTGTCTAAAACTCAAATCTCGTTTTAGTTATGATCATGCATTTCTTCCTCAATACCATTTCTTGAAATAACTCAGACGGCTCTGAATTTCTGTAAAAAGAGTTAAAATGCCTGGGAGGAGGCTCAAGAGTGTTTGAAATGCAAGGAAAAAAAATCTAATTGGGGGAAAAAAGAGAACAGGATGGATCCCCTTATATAATTATCTTCCTAGTGTGCATAATCAGGTCAAATGTTCCCAGCTCATTAGAGCAATTGATCACTATCCCTGCTCATCCATATTGATGGTTCAGAGACGCTATTGTAGAAATAATATGGTACAAATATGTGACTTGCATCATGTGCATAATGAAGTTGTTGCAGATATGTATTTTCTAATTTAACAGGTAAAAGGGATTGAAGACATGCCATTTTCTCAATCAAGAGCTCATTCCCTTTGCTTATGGACAGACTTTATTGATTCCGTCATTGGTGGTGAATGACTGTTCTTAATTGAGAAAAATATTTATCTGGATAAATGAAATGTATCTGCCAATGAAAAGGATAATACTGGCATGGAAACTAGTTATGCGAGGTCTTTACCTGCAGAATGGCTCTTTAAACTTAAAGCAGACTATTAAATCTGGTTTGCTCAGTTTGGCTTGCCAGCAATTTGAAATGAATTATCTCTAATCTCTGTTTTTAATTTTATGGTGTATGTATTTTTAAGTGTTTTAATTATGTCTTAATTTTTATTTGTATTTCACCTTTGGGATTTATTCTGAGCAAAAAGGCAACTTGGAAATGAAACATTTCCCATCGACCTGGGGACAAAACCAGTCTACAAAATTGATTCTGGGTTGCAAAGAGAGTTCACTTCACACCTTCTCTTATGTCTCAAAGTCAAGCCAAGGGAAAATGGCAACAGAGAAAAGCTCTTAAGCAATTTTAGGGGACTTTGACTTGCTCTTCATAAAGATAGAAACAACAGTGCTGCATCACAAGTAAAAGCAGGAAGACTTTTGTCATGAAAACAGGAGGTAAAGAATAATTAAAAAATTCAGTCAGCAGTGATAGCAAGCAGATCCAGTAGTTGTTGTTTTAATCATTATGGATATGGTGGCAAATTATTGCAAGCCAGGGATCTGAGTCACTGCTTTTAATCACTTACTAGTAATTTCTACATAACTGTCAATGATAACAACAGTCCTGAGATATCCAGTTTCCAGAATTGTTTTTTTGAATAGTACAGGAAGTTTTACGACCACAATTGAGCCCAGAATTTTATATTGCTAAGTGAGAAATTTGTTGAACTGAGTTTTGTCCCATTTTATGATTTTTCTTGCCACATTTGTTAAGTGAATCACTTCAGTTGTTAAATTAGTAACATGGTTGTTAAATAAATTTGACTTGCAAAAGGTAATTACATGACCCTGGGACACTGCAACCATCATAAATATGAATCAATTGTCAGGCATCAGAATGTAAATCATGTGACCATGGGGATGCTGCCACAGTCACAATCACTAAATGAACTGTTGTAAATTGAGGATTACCTGTACTTACAAATATTCTATTAAGTATGTAGGTACACATACATGCTTTATATTTAGTATGTATATGTCCCAAATACCTTTATATGGTCTCTCTTATATAAGTCTCTCCAAAACTTAACATTGCTTCTCATTTGATTGTGCATTACATTATTGTTCTTTTCAACTTATTAAAAAGTTTTATTCCCCAATGTCTGAATGTTATGTTCAGCAATCCTATTCTTGCTTCTTCTGAGCTTTTGACAATACAATGGCTACCTGTGAGAGCTCCTGTTATAACAATTGGCTTGCAAGAATGCCATATTATTTTCTTGTCTTTGGAAAAAGCAGAATGAGAAGATTTACTGACCATTCTTCTCCTGTGCTGTTGTAAAAGGAAGAAACATGACATGAATAATAAATGTAAGAAAATACTGTCAAGTATGAAAAGTTTGGGTGAGCCCACAGATCAAAATTTGAAAAATGGGAGAAATGTGCAAGTTGTAAACAATGGAACATTTGCTTTACGATTATGATGGGCTGTAGTTCTGAAAACATAGCTAAGGCTAAAGTGCCAAGAGCTTCCAAACTCAATTGGGCATGAATCCATGTATATGAGTATGCAATTTTAAGAAAAAACATTTTATGTTGCCTTATCAAAGTATAACATATATCTATGAAAGATTTCCTTCCCTTATGGGAAGTGAAATATGAAGATCATCAAAATGGCACTGTTGCAAAGATTTGTAACATGTTTGTAATTGCATTGAAATGCAACATAAATTTAAAAAGTGCACCAGTTAAAATATTTCTGCGTTCTAAACTCTATACCAGAGGTGTCAAACTTGCAACAACACGTGACGTGTCGCAACCTTTTTTCCATTGCTGGCCATGGGGTGGGCGCGGTTTTGGCATGACGCATCTGGCATGCAGGCCAGCAATTTGACCCCCTGCTTTATACTTTCTGGCAAGCAGACCTATTTAGCAAGAGCCATCAATGAATGTGAGCCATTTATTTGTTCCCACTGCCTTTTATGATGACGTTTTTGAAATACACCAGAAGGAACATAAAGTAATGTATAATAATATATTTTCCATAAATACAATAAATACATTATAATAATTATTTAATTATTATTAAAATAAACATTTTCACTTAAAAACTAGAGGAAATAAATAAACTTGCCTGTAAAAAAAGCAACCTAATAAATTGTACAAATAAACAATGTCAATATTTGAATCACAGCAAGACAGCATTATTCTAGGCATGGAAGTCATTTAGTTCCACAAATTTCCATCTTTTGTTCCTATTGGGATTGAATACCACAGAAAGACCTGTTGCATAAAAGTGGGGATTCTTCCAGATTTACTGCTCCTCCAGGAGAACCTTTGCCCAGGTTTGGTGGCTCCACCAATTGTGTGTCATTTTAGACCAGAGATGTTAAAGGAATGGATGCTACTTTTGTCATATCTTAGACAAACTATTGGAGTTTAAAAATGACTCAGAATAAAGTTGCTTGCAATAGAATGTACCTATTTTGGGACAGCTTCACTGGTTTCTAGGCATAATTTATGATGCTGGGTTTGGCCTATAAAATTCTTTGTAGCATAGGCTTTTGCTACCAGGGATTGTCTTTTCCAGGAGAATCCACCACTCAACATAAATTGGCCAGGAAATTCTGTGGCTACCCATCCTGGAGGGATGCAGCGGGAGAGGAGAATGAGAAAAGTGGCATTCTTAATGGGCAATCCATTTACATTGGAAGAATTACTGTCTGGGGTTAAATAAAATGTTGATTTTATCCTTTAAGAAACCAGTTGGGCCTTTGGGTGAGTTTTAATGGAAAATAGCAGCATATTTTAAAATATTTTAATACTTAAAATTGATTTCATGGATGTTTTAAGCTACTGCAGTAATCCATGTAAGAGTTACCTCAGTAGGCAGTATACAAATAATCAATCAGTCTGCTCTGCAGTCTTTCTCAGCTCAACAATTTCACATTTTCATCATCCCTTCTCATCTTATGCAGTCAAATTTATTTGTCAACATCCACCAACCTTTTAGTTCACTCTTCCAACATTTGGGATCTATTTGCCCAAGATATGAAATGCAGGAAAGAGTTATGGAAAGTTTTTAAAAAGGGGGGGACTGGGGAAATTACCGCATGCTTGATTCACACAGATTTGGAGATCAAGAAAAATAGAGAGGAACTTCAAAATAATTAGAAAACAAATTGTTTTTGGGACAACATTGAGATTAGAAATAATAACTAAAAGTTGCACGTCCAATTTAGGTATAAGAGATTTCTTACTTTCGCAGTGGTCAGACTGATATTTTTAGAGATTAGGGGAGAATCTCCTATACTCTTTCCATAGAATCGCTGCTATGGCTGATTTTTTTTTTCAAGGTTCAGAGACAAAAATAAAGAAGTCATTCTAAACAAAAGGGACATGAACTCCTTCAAGTTCCTCTTCAATCTGGAATAGCTTTCTTGGAAAGGAATATCAGTAGCCAAGGATAATTGCAATGAATAACTCTTTTCTCTACACATGGTCAATTTATGCGTATGATAAATATTTTGCTGATTAATGTCATTTTTCTGTGGCATTTGGTTGGTATTGAATAAATGTTCAGTCTTTTTTTAAGTTTGTATAGATATAAAATTATTATTTTTTCCCCGCAATTACCCCAGAAAACCAAATCAAAGTATGCTTGTTGCTTTAATACAATAAGATGTGAGATGAGGTGACAAATACTTACTGCATCCATAAGTCCTTTTACTGTGGGAGACTTTAACATCAAAGCATCAAACACTTCATCCGCTTCTTTCCTCACATACAGGAGAACTGAAAAATAAAGAACCAAATTTTGGAGAAGACGTTTAACAGTTTCACAAATGAATCATTTTCCTTGGACGGCAATTTCTTTCTTTCCACCAAATGACAATTGAAAAAAGCCAGGCACTTCTATTAAAAATAAAACTATCCTAGAAAATAAGTATGTCATGAGGCAAGAGGCATATTAGCTGATTTGGAAATAGGGTGTCCTTTTTTCCCCTTCCAATAAATTGTGTTATGAATAGCGGTATTTCTTAAAACTTTTAGAGCTTCCAAATCAATGCAAGGTAGTTACATTGAAGTTCTCCATAGAATTGAGTTCTTGACGTTCACTATAGAATTGGGTGACTTGCCATCATTGATATAAAATTTACAAATCAATAACTAAAAAATCCAGTAACTTGTAAAGCAAATACTCAAATCTGTGAATTTTATTTTTGGGATACAAGGGCAAAATAATTACAGGTAGTTCTCAACTTACAACAGTTCATTCAGTGACTGTTCGCAGTTACAACAGCACTGAAAAAAGTGACTTATGACTGTTTTTCACACTTACAACCATTACAGCATTTTCATGGCCATCTGATCAAAATTCAAACACTTGGCAACTGACTCATATTTATGATGTCCCGTGATCAATTTTTGCAACCTGACAAGCAAAGTCAATACGAAATCCAGATTAATTTAACAACCATGTTACTAATTTAACAAGTACAATGGTTCACCTAACAACTGTGGCAAGAAAGGTTGTAAAATGGTACAAAACTCACTTAACAAATGTCTCAGCAACAGAAATTTTAGACCCAGTTGTGGTTGTAAGTCGAGGACTATCTGTAGTGTTCTGATAAAACAAGATAAATCACCAATATAGTTTTTTCATACATTGTCCAATAGTCCCTTCATCATTTCCAATGTGAGGTTTCAACAGTAACATCAGCAAATATAGATGTCCTCAGTTAAAGTCTACTCATTCAGCAATCATTCAAAGTTAGGATAATGCAGAATGAAGGGCATTTACAACAGTGCTCGTACTGGCAACCATCACGGCATTCCTACTGTCACGTGACTGTGAAGTTGCCATTTGCTACTGTTATTGCTGACTTCCAACAAACAAAGACGTTGGGGAAGCCAGCAGGAAGTTGCAAACAGTGACCACATGATCCAGGGATGCTGAGACCATGTAGGATTAGCCTAACAATGGCAATTGGGATTGCTGTCATAAATCAGCATAGCCATTTGATGTTGCATCCTACAACCACACTGCTTAGTAATGAAGTTCCCAGTCCCAATTACCATCAGTAAGTAAGATCTACCTGTAATTTACCTATAACATGCATTTATGTGATTTTGTGATATACCCTGGTTTTGAGGTTTTGAGCCTAGCTGTTTCTCAACTATGTCCAAAACTCTAACCAAACTTTCAATAACTGCCAAATGTATTGGGCTGTAATCTGCATCTTCTGGGGAACTGCTACTCCTTAGATCTTGGAGGCATCCAGTTGGGAAAGTATTGTGTATTTTTGTTGATCATCAATTGCTACAAGGAATATAAGACAAAGTGTCTAAGAGCAAATAAGTACCTCTCTTTGTTCCTTCTTCTTTTATTTGTTTCAACGGTGGTGGAACAAAGTCCTCTTCAACTGTGCGGAATATCCGTTTAGCTAGAATACTACCACTGAGCAGAAAAACAGAAAGAAATAGATTTGTAAATTAATCAAGGTACAATAATTATAGGACAATGAGTGGCAGAGTCAAAAGAGGAATCAGCGTAGAATCTTTGTGTAATTACCAACAGACTAAGTCCAATATTACTTGAACTCTTATACAGCGCCAAATTAGTGTTGTTAGTTTAGTAAATGGGCATAAGTATGAGCAATAAATCAGCTTAATTGCAACTACACATGTGATCCTGATAATAATCCTCCTCTTTGTTCAGGGAAAGACTGCTGATCAAGATTAACTAAAGATGAAATATCCATCTTAACACTAACTGAATCTGATGTAACTTTATTTGATGGGATTTAAATCCCTCTTGCTGTAGAATGTATATTGATAGATACCAAGGCAAAAGTTGTAGTAAGTACTATGGATTTGTTCTACTCTCTAGACTGCTACTTTAATTCTATTTCTTCCCCGAGAGAAGTCATCAGGCAAGGCTATTTCAGTATATTTGCTCACTGTTTAAAACATCCAGAAGGCAACATTAATGGTTTTTTCTCCAAATTCCAGCTAATTATTTCCATGAAACATCATGTGTTATAATTTCATTCAGACTATATTAAAACGCAATATACATAGATCAATTAATCAATTACAGGAAAAAAAATCAAGATCAGCCTTTACAATGAAATGATGAAATAATAATTTTTAAGAAAATGCTAGTACTTTCGATAGGTCTGTTCTAAGAACAAGGTATTGTTAATTCTATGGGCATAATACTGATATATTATCTAAACTAACAGCTTGAGACATTATGTAAGATACTATGGTAGACACAAAAAAAGTTAAGACTATAAACCAGTTTTCTATTTATATATATTACCAAAACTAGAACTCTGAGGAACTAAGCTTCCATTTATTTATTTTATATAATATAGAGGCTTTCTGATTTCAAATTTCCCTGAGCAGCTCATGCTTCAAAAGCTAGAAACACTCAAAATTAAAAAGCAGATCATGGATATCAAGGAAAGAAAAGTATACATAACAATAAAAAGTGACCTACAAGTCTTCCCTGCCCCAAGATCTGGGAGAACAGCCAGGTTGTCAAAGACTTCCAGTTTATCATTAGGGTAGGAGCCATATGGATTTCTGGAGGGGATCCAGTTCCAGAGAGCAGGCTCTGTGATGGAGGAGGTATACTTTCTAGGTCCTAGCAGATCACATTGTTTAATTGTGGGGATCTGTTTTAGTGTTATTCATAGATATGAAGCAGTTTCTACTCTAATGGCCAACAAGGCAGGCATGCAGATCACAGGAAGGTAAGTGGAGCTAAGAGGAAATTCCAATAGTCACTGAGCTCCAGAGTGATTTACTAATGATTATTTCCAGAAAATATTTCAAAATTGGCGAGCTGAACTGCATTTTCTTAATGTGCATTATTCGTTGTTAAAAAAAATTAAGTCTTCTATACTACGGAATTTGCTTTGCCTTGCTTCACTGATGTGGACATCCTTTAAAGCATATCTAGCCAAAATTTATATCTCAGGAGATGCAGATTATGATAATAAATATCAGATCACTTCTATTAGAAGCAATAAAAATTGCTACAACAAAAGAAACATCACTCTTGGGGAAAAAATTACATAGCTTTAATTTGCACTAGAATTTTCATGTTTATATTTATATTTTGTATAAGGGGGTTGGATTCTTAGTTACAAAATGTATAGTAAAGGTCATACCCTTCTCGTTCATCATCGGTGTTATAATAAACCTGCAAAAAAGAACAACAAACAAATTTATAGTTATGGTGTCTCCAGGAAATCAAGGAAGGGGGCAAAGCCATTAATACGGACTTCTTCATATACCGTAAATCAGTTGCTCATTTTGCTTAGTTTTGGCATGCCCCATTCATTTCTAGAGGACCTGTGAGAAAAAGTCTCTGACAGGTCATGTCTGTTCATTCTTTAGAATTCTTCCATTCTCTGTTGTTTGTTTGAATTAAACAAAGTCAGGTAAACACAGTTGGTTTGTCTGCCAAAAGTGTAAACTGCTGTGAGAAAAATGGATAGGATGAAATTCTTCTCTTTCTCTCTGCATTTCTTCCCATCTTGGAAGAGTTGACACCCTTTAACTCTGTGGAGAAGATGTGGCTCTGCTTTAATGTGAAAAAATGGCTTTAAAAGAATACTTTCCAGACATATTTGATTTGATGCTAGGGATCAGATTTGACATTTTAATATGGGGAGGAAGACACAGCGTTTCTGGGACAGGGGTCACATTTGGATGCACTAAAATTTCTGCTTATTCTGTTGAGAAGAGTTTGAAACAGTTTTCCCTTGAATTCCTTTATTAAAAAGAGAATCATGATCAGAGGAACTGTTTGACTTTAAAACCTCAGCTTTACTTATTCAATCTTGGAAAATACTTTTTAACTGACAGTAACTCACTATTTTAAATGTTAACAGCTATTAAATAATAGTAGATTAAAAGAAATATTTAACTCTTGCCCTTTCTGTTTTAAATTTGGTTACCCTGAGCAACAGAGCTAGATTTTGATAGATAGATTTTGTTCAGTTAGATTTAATTTCAGCTGTGATCCACACCTCAAAGAGAGAAGTTGTGAGTGGCATACAGAAAATTCTCTATTCAGTCTTTGGCAACAAGATGAAATAATGACATGAATGAGCCTTTGCAGATTCAAGATTACCACTACCATTCTCTAGTATGCTCTACTAGCTTAGCTGGTCAAATAATCTGATCTGGAAGAAGACAGCTTCATCTGAATGTCAGTGGACTCCCAAAAGTTATTTACACAGAATGGATCATGCTCATTTATTTCTGGGAAATAGACGATGGACCAAAATGTTGCCAGGCAGGCCTTCACATTGTCTGATTTCTTACCTGTCCAGCTCTTTGAAGATTGCCAAAATGAACATCTGGTATGAAAAGAACAGGCTGGGAATCCAGGTCAGCCATAGTTTTAAAATAGGTGATGTCACTCTTCTTTTGGAGAGGCACAGCAGTCAACTTCCCTTCTGCTGTTCAGGGAAAATGGAAGAGAAGGTTACTGACTGGGAAGATATTATTCGCACCACACTGAGCGCTGTATAGACCAGGGGTAGGCAACCTCGGCTCTTTTATGACTCGTGGACTTCAACTCCCAAAATTCCTGAGTCAGCTATGCTGACTCAGGGATTCTGGGAGTTGAAGTCCACGAGTCATAAAAGAGCCGAGGTTGCCTACCCCTGGTATAGACCAAGAGAAAGAGATTGTATCCTCACCATTAGGGCAAGCTGTCTGAGAAGCTTGGCCTTTCGATTTCTTTCTGTTTTGCTTTCTTTCTTCATCTCGGATTTTCCTTTCAGCTCCCTATGACAAGAAGCACAGAATTTAAGCTGCTGTTCTGCAGAGGAGGCATTTGTCACCAGGAATGACTTATGGGCTTATTCTTACTAGCTATGATTATTTTTGGATTTGAACATTGTTCTGATCTCCAATTTATTATGATATTTCTGGTGTTCCTTATGTTCAGAGGTGTCCACAGAATATGGTTTAAAAAAACCAACATGATAGCAAAGCTCCGTCCATATTTTATGCATGATGTACATATAAAGCACATTAAAAAAATAGCCAAAGCTTCCATTATGCTCTCATGGTCACCATGTTGACTTTTTAGCCATACCCTCAAGCACTCCTGTTTATGATACAGGAGAATATTTGTGGCTCAGGGTTGAAATAATGTGCTCGCTGAGCTTGATTGTTTTCTTGCAAACATTTCATTATCCAAACTAGATAAGATCATTAGCACTGATATGGTGTACTGTCCAGGGTCTTTGGGGATTGAAGGTTATAAATACTGTAAAACAAAGAAATAACCAAATAGAATTAAGAAATATTGAAATGAGGCTATATATGTTCTAGCTATATTGTAGGAATTTTTGAGGCATTGATTTGTTCAGATTATTTTATTTGTACTTTTGCTGTGATATGTGGATAGCAACATAGTGCTTAAGATGTTGCATGAAAATTGTGGTGTCCATTTCCAAGCCACCTCTCAACTTTGGAAGCTCAGTAGTAAACATCAGGCCAATCACTATTTCTCATCCCTACCTACTCAAGGATAGTTAGTGAGGGAGGCAGTGCTTTAACTTTGCTACTTCTAAATAATAACATTAATAAGAATCCTTGGCAATAAATACTAGTTTGAGCTGAAAAGAAAAAGATAGTGATGTTTTTGATAAAAAAAACATAAAATCCATCTTGATGAATCATACCAACCTTTCCTAATCTAATGTCCTATTTTCCACAATGACTCTCCAAATGCCTGTGGAAGTGGAATTTTATTCCAAGAGGAATAGCTTTTCTTGGCCATTGGTCTCTAACTGGAACCTAAATGTTCTGTTTGGATTGATGTTTTGGTCTTTCTTTTCTTATCCCTTTTCATGTAAATTAAGTTTAAAAAAAGCATTAACTTGGTTTAACTTAAGATTTCTTTTTACTTTTCTGTTCTGGTGTACATAGAAGATGAATTTCCTACTCAAAGGCAAGGTCCATTACAAACAAGCAAGAAAGAAACAACTTTTGGGAATAAAATTTTGTTCCACAGTCATCACTATGTGTTTGTTTTTTGTTTATCTTGATTTACACACTGTCCAGGATATTCCAACTGATCTAGGCAGTTCTCAAATAATAAAATAAAACCAATTTATCATGAGACAACATGAGAGGATGTAAATTTGCAGAGACTCAGTTCTTACCACAATGTTACACAACATTTAGTGTACTTCAAGATTTGGCATCAACACAGAGACACAGAGACACATATTGGTCCCACCTTTGATTGCAGAGGCAGAAGACTAATGAATACCAGTTATCAGAATGAACAAAGCCATAATACAGAATCAGTAAGCAACTGTAATTACATTTGCAAGCAGACATTTAAAAGATACAGATGTGTTCTGTGGGATTTCAAAATCTACCTTTGTTGACATAGTTGGCTTCAAAGCAAATTGGAATCACTGCCCTACAATATTAAATATACTATTAAGGAACTCCATACCACTGTGCATACATTAGAAAGCAGAATACCTCTGTGGAAGCTTCTAAATTATAGCATAATGTAACATGTTTGGTATCTTTGGTATCTCAAAATCCCCACTTGAAAAAAAAATAATCCCATGGGGCCAGAAGCAGACATTCCTAAAGGGGGGTGGGTGAGAAAAAGAACAGCATGAGCAAATATAGCTCATAGGAAAGCTTCTTGTTGTTGCAGGTCAGTACAGTGTTTTTTACTTGTAATTTGATCTAGCTTTATTGTATGCTTTTATTTTTGTATCTTGTATGCCTATTTTGGTCCAGGACGGTGGCAGTGTCTGGCTGTCCTTGTCTGGGACCTGAAGGGGTCAGACTTGATTATATTGGCATAAGAACCATTCCCTGGAAATTCTAAGGCTGCAATCTAAAAAACCAGCACAACCACCACCGATAATAATCCCAAAAAAAGCAATGGCAAACTGTTTCAGTACTATAACCTAGAAGTTGAACAAATGGAGGTTTACTTTTCCTTTTAAAAAAACTGCCATTCTGAAATTATTCTTCAAATATGACAAGCAGATAGAAAATACATTTGATAAAAAAACAAAATTATGAAATTAAATGATAGTCGTGTTCTCATTCCTTAGGTCAAACCACAACCACCTTGAGTTGTGATGAAACCGAGCAGACTATAAACCAAATAAATAAATAAATAAATAGCCAGTACAATCCATTAGTACTTCATTCCTAATATCAGACTTGCAAATTGTATTGGATTACAACTCCTCCAATCATGCTGATTACTGATTGTGGACATTATATCCACTTTCTCTTTAACAACTATAATAACCAAAGAGAACCTGTTTGATGTTCTGGTTAAAGCACCAGGTTAGAAACCAGGAGACTATGTGTCCTAGATTGGCTTTAGGAATAAATCTAGCTGGTTAACCTTGGTCTATGACTTGAAGCCTCCTCCCCAAATAAAACTATTTTAAGAAACATGCTTAAAATGATCTTTTTTAGCGCAAAGGAATTCTAGCTTGGGTTTTCTGATTCAGAAAAAAAAACCTGATAACTTTTAGTAGGTTTCACATTAAGATCAGCAATTGAAATATCTTTCAACAAAGTACTTTACTCCTTTGAGAGTAAACAACTGAGAAGGAAGCTATTGACCAAAGTTAAAATTGTGCATTTTTCTATTCTTTCTTTCTTTCTTTCTTTCTTTCTTTCTTTCTTTCTTTCTTTCTTTCTTTCTTTCTTTCTCTTTCTTTCTTTCTTTCTCTTTCTTCCTTCCCTCTCTCCTTTCTTCCTTCCCTCTCTCCTTCCTTCCCCCATCTCCTATCTGATTCTTCCCATTGTTTCTCTTTCCCTACTCTCTAAATTGACCCTTTGCAGAGAGGTTTCTTCAAAGGCATGAAAATAAGCACAAGGCATGTGGCTTGAAGCACTGCTTCAACTTCCTCACTGCTGCCATAAAAATCATACTTGGGAGGTCACCCAAAGGCAAAGCAGGGTCAGTCATTTATCCATTGCTAACACAGTGGAGTTAAGCAACCCTTTTGTTCATCACCACAAGCAGTAATAATACTGAAAATCTTAGATGCTCTTCATCTATCATGCTGTTCTCACTGCTTGAGACCAGAATCTCTATTAAATGGCTATAGGATTCTGGCTTGCATCCCACTGCCTTGCACTTAGCTGGCTATTTAACTTGGTGCCAAGCTGGTGAATCAACAAGCTACCTTCTCTGTAGCATTTTATTCTCCCTTAGCATGGGATGGGGAAGGGGGATTTATAAACCGATGGGAAGCCATGTGAAGGCTTTAGAAATTTATGATATCAAGGCAGGGGTTTGCCAGGCAATTCTACATTGCACCGTGCTGTGTTTTAAATGGCTAAACTTTTAATGTTAATATTTCACAAGCTTGGTTAGTCATCTGCATATTTTCTTAAATCATTCCAGACCCTAGCATGGTAATATTGAACATATTTTTTTGCAAAAATATATGTACACATACTGTTCACAACAGGGCTTCTTTGCCTTCCTTCTTTGCTTTCTTTTTAATGCAGAGAAGTGGGATATACATTAAGTATGCCAAAATCAAAATTATTTGGAAGGGGGCTGACTTAAGGGCATCATATATCCTATTTTAGAGAGAACTCCTCTATTCCAAGAAAGAATCTCATAAGAAATAAGATGAGGAGCTTTGAGTTCTCCTTCCAGAGATAGCAACTAGGCCACAGATTTGGCAGCCCTGTAGGTCCTATGGCAAAAGTGTTTTCTACTGTGGTAAAATGCTAATCTAATGTTTTAGGATCACAATTTATGGAATTTTCAGTAGCATGATCAACAGCTGTGATAGATATTGTAAAAGTTGAAATTAGAAAGACATAAAAATGGATAGATACCAATATTGCAGGTAGAGATAGATGGTGGATGGATGGATGGATGGATAAATAGAGAGACAGACAAACAGGCTGACTGACTTGACAGTGCTTGAGTGTGTGTATTTGTCAATATACATATATGTGGATAGATAAGGTAACATCTTATTGGAGATGGATGAAGTAATATCTTATCAGAGTCTAAGTCAAATGTTAACTTTGGAAAGTTTTTACTGCAGAGGCCAGATGGACAAGTTCTATCACCCTGATGTCAACAACACTACTTTTGATTAGTTTAGTTTCTCAAGTCTCTCTGGGATGGCAAGGTGATAGAACAAAGATAAAATGAAGTAATAGTTGTAGGAGCAGTACATACATAGTATTTTAAAAGACCATGATTTATGACACAAACTCCTCCACTCAAGTAGTGATAGCAGCTTCTGCCCGCAATAAATTAATCTTAAATTTGCTTGGTGTCCTAGCTGAGTTTCCTTGACAACCTGCCTAGTGCTATTTAAGGCCTTTTTTGTTTTTATTTTTTGTAAAGTACCATTTTATGGTACTAAGGAATCGCTAGCTATTCTTCAGGAGGTGAAAGGGGTTTAAGAGCAAATTGAATTAACACTGAACGGAAACAAATCTCTGCCCTGGACTGTCAAGCCTTAATGTGAGTCAATTGCATTGCAAATTCAGACAAAGAGCAGCCTCTGCTTTGCAAATACAGCGTGAATTTATAGCAGTCCTTTTAGAAATGGATTACATAAAAATATATTCCAAAATATATGGAGCTACCTGTGAAGATTACCTGGAAACTGCATCCAAAGCAAAATGTGGTGGCCCCTGTCCTCATAGGTGAAAGTCACTATTGTCAAATAATACCTATACTAATAATAATAAAGTTGGAAGGGACCTTGGAGGTCATCTAGTCCAACCCCCTTCTCAGGCAGGAAACCCTTTACCATTTCAGACAAATGGCTGTCCAGTCTCGTCTTAAAAACTTCCAGTGTTGGAGCATTCTGAAGGCAGGTTGTTCCACTGGTTAATTGTTCTAACTGTCAGGAAGTTTCTCCTTAGTTCTAGGTTGCTTCTCTCCTTGATTAGTTTCCATCCGTTGCTTCTTGTCCTGCCCTCAGGTGCTTTGGAGAATAGCATGACTCTTCTTTGTGGCAGCTCCTGAGATATTGGAACGCTGCTATCATGTCCCCCCTCATCCTTCTCTTCCTTAAATTAGACATACCCAATTCTAGCAACCGTTCCTTATATTCTGTAGGTTGCCCATATGCTTCCATACTCCTGATCTAAAATAGGTGAAGCTGGAGAAGCCCTCCTCAAATGCTATTCCTCTGTGATAGCCTCTTTCCATTGGCTGGATCCGTGACAACTCACTCTGACTTCTTTTTATTCTTTTGACACTGATGTTGTCTAATTTATTTAATGGTATAGCCACCAATCTCACATATGAAACTCTGAGTGGTGACTTACAGCAAAAACAATAGCAAGAGCACCAAAAATATAAATAAATGTAACAAACATACAAGCATACTAAAACCACCTTTAAAACACAGTTAAATGCTAAACATAAAGACCATCAGCAAAGTGAATAAAAGCCAGACATTCCATTCAGTATAAGTACTGATAAGGTGCCCTACTACTCAAGCATGGTGGCACATATATGTCTTCAGGTGCTTTCTAAAGACTACAAGGGCAGGGACCAGTCTAAGAAAATGATGTTCCAAGCAGCAAGCACCATGGAGAAAAGTTTCTTTTTCTGGATCCTTCAGGTGACATTAGTTAGCAGACAGGACCTGTAACATATCTGGGCTGCTGGATTTGATGGGATGAATAGAAAAAAGCTGGAGAGAGGCAGTCCCTCAAACACCATAGCCCCATGCCATGCAGGGATCTACAGGTCATTACTAGCACCTTGAATAGCACCTGGAAGCACACTGATAGCAAATGTATCTTGCAGAGCAAAGGCATAACATGAACTGCTTGGAGTGTACATTTTGCACAAGCTTCCAAATTCTCTTCAAGGACAGCCACCATGTAAAGAACATTACAATAATCTCCAGAATAGATTCAGAAAATAAGCAGTCACTGAGAGCAAAGCCTCCTGTTCCAAGAAAGGATGCAACTGGAACACAACATGAACCTGTGAAAAGATAATCCACTCCATCCAGGATTCTTTGAAGCTATTGTGAGACCATCTTCTCAACAATGTTCCCTAAAAGGGGAGGTTGGATCCTCGATGAAGATGTCTAATATAGTTGGGTTTAGCAATGATTTCCTATGAAAGGGGCTAACCAGCATCTCTTTATGAGAGAGGGGGGCAATCCCCTCT
Organism: Crotalus tigris; assembly: GCF_016545835.1. Lineage (NCBI taxonomy): Eukaryota > Metazoa > Chordata > Lepidosauria > Squamata > Viperidae > Crotalus > Crotalus tigris. The sequence continues at coordinate 2,144,325 of NW_024100554.1, read as the reverse complement.
CTCAAGGAAGAATTCACCATCATCCCAACAGGATCAAACGCATCCCAAATAAAAGGGTAAGATTGCATCCTGGGTATCTCCAAAGAAAATACATTAAGTCTGGAATACAACTATGGTGGATCTGACAACATTGGTCTAACAATTGCCTTGAATATTCTATGCACAAGTTCCCCACAGGTGGAACTTCTGGGTCCCCCCCCCTATCCAGGAAACCACAGATTTCCTTAAAAAGGGTTGCTGGACAGCTATCCACAGATATAGTAAAAGCAGAGAAGTACTTATGCTTCATCATCCTTATCAACATAATGTAGGCCTTAGTAGTGGCTCTAATCCATGTTTGATTGAGTTCACGCTTTGTCTACTTCCAGCAGTGTTCTGGGCATCTTTTCACCTGCTTTATCTCCCTCAATTCCTCTGTAAACCAAGAGGGACTAATAGAATCCAAAAATGGAAAGAGTCCACATGGGCAGGATCCAATCTAAGATCCTCACCATCCTCTTGTTCCAGATTGCAATCAAGGCCTATATCAGACCACATAGCAGATCATCAGGGAGAACCCAAACTTCAGGGTTGATCAGTCATCTTATCCTAATTGACACTATTGGATCATTGAAATGATGGTTATAACTTATTTTACTCATTGCACTTTTAACCTGTTTCATTCTCAGGCCTTGTTTTTGTGAATTCACATAAGCTCAGGGTCATCTGCAACGATGGCCATTGATTTCAAAATGATGGGAATGACTGGACAATCAAAGCTCCAACCGTTTTTACATGTGAGAGATGTGTACTGGATGACATATGTCTGCCATATGAAATCAGTGACGGTCACTGCTCTCATTCCTTTGCAACTCTTTCCTTGTGGCATTTCTTTCTTTCTTTTTTTTCCCCTGTCAGGTTGCTACATTTTCTGGATATTTTATAATACATCAATTCTTACTCATTTTATATTATTGTAGTTTATTCCTATCTGGTGTAAGATGCTTTGGATACATGCTGGAAAAAGAAACTGAAGCATTTAAAAGAATAAAAAAACAAATATGCCTACTGCAAAGTCCCAGAATTAACCTACAACTTACATGGTTGCAATGAAGACAAGGTGAGGAGAAGAGAAACAATTTATGCCATCTGGAGTTCTTTGGAAGAAAGGCAAGGTATAAAAATAATAAATAAAATATTCCTCATCCCTCCTATTTCACAATATTTATTTATCCAAACTATCAGTACTTTCGAGCTATGCCACTAGATGGCACATGTGGATTTATAGAGAGAAAACAAATACAAAATAGGCCCCAGGTTTGTTATAACCTCCACCTCTGATGTTGTTAGGTCTGCTTAAATGCCATTAATTGGTCCCTGTAGCCTCAGCTTGTGTAACCAAGGCAGCCTAGTTAAAAATTGCTTGAAGGCCTTTTACTGCCTGAACTGAGGGACAAAATGGGGTGTTACTCCCTTTTACATCCTAGAAGCTGATTTAATGGGTAAGGGCACCTTCTTCCACACTTGCAATGTGGGAGTTCCTACTTCATATCACCTGAGAGCAACCGGAAGCTTAACATATATAGGAAAGTTCATAGAGCATGTGTAGCTCTATCGTCCAATCTGCCCCTGTATTTGTTGCCTGGGATGGCCACCTCACTCTGTTGAATGGCAGGGCTATCTCAGCTTGAGCTACTGATAGTTCTTCTTCTTCTGCTCCCACAAGTGCCAGAAGGCCTAAGAGACATTTCAAATGACAACCCAGAAGAGTTTTTTCCAGTATACATTATCGCAACATTTGATGCAAAGAAAATAATATTTGTATCTGTGGTGAAATGTCTCCTAATTCATAGTTATCCCTCTCTATTTGCTGTAGGACAGTCAGAATCCAGTGTACGAACAGGGAATAATACACAGTAATGGCCAAAAGAGTTTGGGATAACTTGAGGGTGCAAATAGACAAGCAGATAGAGGTAGTCATTGACTTACAACAATTCATTTAGTGACCGTTTGAAGTTACAACGAAACTGAAAAAAGTGACTTATGACCATTTTTCACATTTACGACTTTTGCAACATTCCTATGGCCACATGATCAAAATTCAGATACTTGTCAACTGACTTTTATTTACCATGGTTGTCGTGTCCCGAGGTCATGTGATCGCCCTTTTGCAACCTTCTGACAAGCAAAGTCAATGGGAAAGCTAGATTCACGTAACAATTGTGTTACTAACTTAACAACTGCAGTGATTCACTTAACAACTGTCTCCCTTAGCAGCAGAAATTTTGGACTCTATTGTGGTTGAGGACAACCTATAAACACAAGAAGAGTTTTAGTAGTATATAGATCTGAAAACAATATTCTGAGGCACTGAAATGCACGAACCATACACAAGTTGAGGCTTTTTTTGATGGGTTCCTTACTCCTTGCTTTCAAAGAGTGTTTGAATACGTTGCCTGCAATCCAGGGACTGCAGTTTGAAGAAACTCTTGGCTATAAATGGTTATCTTTGGACCACATTCCCAGAGACATTTATGGTTCCACTGATCGTTACTGGGAACGTAGGGTATAGAAATAAACTTACCTTTTCCAACTTAGTCCTCCCCGGATGCAATAGGGTTAAAATTCCAAGCCATGACCAAAGAGGACTGTACTTCAACACATCTTGAGGGGACCCAGTTTGAGAAAGATAAAATAAGCCAGCCTCAGAATCCAGAGGCGTAGAGAGATCTTTTGTAACAAAGAATCTAAGCTTTCCCAATTTCTGGCAATCTGCAGCCTGGGGCAAGCTTCAGTTTGAGTGATCACACATCCTATTTTAAGCCTCCTGAGCTACCAGGTTTGATAAGAGTAACTTTTTAACTGCCCTTGTGCTCTTTTCTCTCACTTTTAAGAGAGCTTTGATTAGATCTGTCAACACTCATTTCCTGCTTCCCAACCATGAAATCTGAAGTATCAATTAAACAGGATAGTCAAAGTGATGAATATGTATAATTCAAAGGGTCTATTTCTTGTCATCTATAGGTCACCTTTGATGAATCTTAGTCTCTTAAGCTCTTTTTTTTCTCTCTTTACCCCTCCTTCCTTTTTTAAAAATGCCAGCAAGCGAAAGAATAGTAAGAGTAAGACTGTGTTAACTGCTTTGGTATTTATTGAGCTTTTACCAGGCAGCTGTATCCTTAAATCTCTACAAATATTTGACGCAGAAAATAGACATTAAAACACAATCCTTAAGAATCATTGCTTGCAACATTTTACCCCACCCTCTTTTTATTAAAAACAAAAATATGGTTTATTGTGATATCTTATTGCATAGCATCTCAATTTGTTGGACAATCCAGAAGCAAAGAACATACACATTGTGAAGCCTGAGCTAGTGGGATAGCTTGGATAGCCTTTTGTAGTTCTACCATTCTGTCTTTTCCCCATCCCATCCGCTATTGCATCTTATGAGTTCTCATTGCTTAGCAACCAGATCTTAGTTATTATTATTTTTTCCTTTTTGTGGGCAGAATAAAATTGCTGGACTGGGATGTAATGTCCAATTGTATCCCAACAGGCCTTTTCATAAGAGCTTGGCTATCAAAAATCTTCCAATTTCTGAGCACCCCCAAGGAGTCCCAAGAGTCTTGGGATTATAATGGATAAAATAATATCTAATAAAGAAATATATGAACAAGCATTCCTCTAGTGGAGATCAAATGATGTCCTGCTTTGCAGAGAACTATCTTACTCTGAAAGGACAATCCTCTGTTTCAAGGTAACCTACTTTTAAAAGGCTTCCCAATCCAAGCTTAGTTTAAAAACAAACTCTATTAGAAAGGAGAGATCAAAGGATTTAAAGTCACACCACAGTGCACAACACATAGATAGTAGAGCAAGCAGGTTCACACTCATAAACTGATCTGACTTTCTCACCATTTTTGAAATTAGTTGTATTTCTCTTTGAATTGTAGTACCTATGTCTTCATTTGCAAATTTATACATATATAAACATGTCCAAATGTGCACTATTTCTCTCTGTATATGTGTTTGTGTGTGTGCGTGTGTTTGGATGCTACACTTCCTCTTTTTTGGCAACAATGTAAAGAATCATCTAAGAGTCATCTGATTTCCTTGTTACCATTTCTTTCCTTTCCATTCAGTTGTGTCTACAGTCCCTACAGTTTTCTTGGCAAAGTTTTTCAGAAGTGGCTTGCTATTTCCTCCTTCCTGGGGCTGAGAGAAAGTGACTGGCCCAAGATCATTCAGCTCTCTTAGTGCCTAAAGTGGGACTAGAATTCACCATCTCCCAATTTCTAGCCTGATGCCTTAACTGCTGCACCACACTGGCTCTTTACTATTTCTAAAATAATTTTAAGAATGTCAGCTGTTTATTCATTTGCAATGTAGTTTGCACTGGTTGGTTAATCTGTATTTTTAATTTTTCATAATTGTATTATTCCTTTTTTAAATGTCAATTTGTTCTAAATGTTCCATGAAAGAAACAGCAGAATATAATGCTATTTAATATAATTAATAATTTAATTGAAATATCTGACTTAATTGAAATATCAGTGTCTTGAAATTGTCCTTGCCAGTTCATTTTATCCTTTTTTGCCAAAAAAATGGAAAGAAAATACGATTGCTTTATGGTTTAAGTTTCATAAGATAATAATAAAAATTATGCAGTTTGTATCTGCAGTTTTATTTATTCTAAATATGGAGAGTAAAGAAATCGTGCAGAACTCCAATCTTTCAGAAAACATGCTATTATGTCAATAGAATACAAAACTTCCAAAAGTCTTGCGAAATAAATTATTACTAAAATCCTATTGAAAAATTCTATTAAACTGATAAGTGGATAGTTTTTTTAAGCTATGCAGTAGGATTTTTTTTTAAATGTATAAACTAAAGCAGCTTATAAATAGTACCTTCAGTAAGAGTTTGGAGGAACCCACACTGGGAAGCCTCTAGTAAGATAATATATTGTTTATAAGAAATGTTCTAGTAGTAACACCTGAACAATCAACACTGTTGCAGAACTAGATTTCCTACACATATGAATGAGATGGAATGAAGTTTGCATCGAAAATTTTGTATAATTCCGTATATGGTTCCAGTGATTTTGGTCATAATAAGAAAATAGTTACTTAGCAACAGAGTTAAACTTATCCCTTTTAATAAAATGTGTTAACCTTAAAATGTGCTACCAGAATCCTGATTTTAGCTATCTCCTTTTGAAGCTTGTCCTACTTTACCTAGTTTTCACCATTTTTTTTTCTTGGATTTCATCACATTCCATCCCATTTGCTGTAATCATCAGGAATCAATCCAATTTTATATGTCCCATTCCAGGACTTTAGTTTTATGATTATAATCCTTTCCCATTTGTCTGCCAGTGGAATTCTAAAATGGCTTTCATAAAATGCCTACTTATAGTTAGTCCTTAATTTAACAATCATCGTTTATTGACTGTTTGAAGGTAGGTCACTGCTGAAAAAAGTGACTTGCAATCAATCCTTGTGCTTATGAATCTCACAGTCCCCCTATGGTCATATAATCAAATGGGTGCTTGGCAACTAGCATGTATTTACAATGATTACAGCATCCCAGGGTCCCATGATCACCATTTGTAACCTTCCTAGCTGGCTTCCAACAAGTGAATTCAATGAGGGAAGCCAGATTTGCTTAACAATGGCACGATTCACTTAACAACCCTAGAGATTCACTTAACCACCAGGGCAAAAAAGGTCAAAAAATTGGGCGTGACTCACTTAACAACATTTCGCTTGGCAATGGAAGTTTTAGTTCAGGGGTAGGCAACTTCGGCTCTTTTATGACTCGTGGACTTCAACTCCCAGAATTCCTGAGCCAGCCATGCTGAGGGGAAAGGGAGAGATTTCCAAGCTGAGCCATGCCTACCCCTGTTCTAGTCCCAATTGTAGTCATAAATCAAGGACTACCTATGTTCTCCAGGACTATCCTAGACATGTTCCTCTGACTGACTTCTAACTTGGTGCACTCCAAATTAGTCAGACCTATAACTCCCAGCTCTGAATTCTGGACATTGTACTTTCAGCAGTGGGTCAAAAAGGCTAATTTTAATTGTAAATCTGTAGCCAAATATTTTATTTTTTCCAGCTCTCCACTGTTGTTGGGAGCCAGTTTGGTGCAATATTTAAGGCATCAGACTAGAAACTAAGAGACCATGAGTTCTAGTCTTTCCCTAAACACAAAGCCAGCTGGTTGACCTTGGGCCAGTCATTTTCTCTCAACCTTAGGAAGCAGGGAATGGCACACCATTTCTGAAATCACTTCTGAAAACTGTAGGGACTTGTCACCCAGGAGTCAGAACTAGGTCAATAATAAATAAATAAAATTGTGTGAGGAAAAGGCTGCCATTATCAACGCGGAACCATTTTTTTGCATTTGCCCCTCAGAGTTGTGAGTGACAGAACATCTAGAGGATTCTGGAATATAAAATGGTAACCCTAATAAATTCCACACTTGCTGCTGTCATTGAAAATGTCAATAGCAAAGAAAGAATGAAAAAAAAAAACCAAAGCTAAAATGAAAGTGACTTGTAGACAAAAATGATGATAAAAATCAATCTAGAAAATTAAAATAATTAACTAAAAGGAAAAAAAAGGTTTGCTCTCCCCGTATGTCATAATTAAGAAATACATTATCTTACCTTGTCACAAAAAACTTTGATTTGGCAGAAGGCCCGATGAATGGGTTTATTGCTGCGATTATTGTAACTGTATGTGTCAATCTGAATCATCAAAGGAAGACCCTTGACTCCTTTTTGAGAAGAGAAGTCTGTACTTAAGCAGTTCACTGTGATGAAAATCTGATAGGGTTGAAAAATAGAGGTTTACATAGATATACTTTTCCACAAAGAAAGGCCTGCAAGCTCTATTTAAAATTTAAAGTTCCATTTGGAGTTCCCCTTGAGAAATTTTCTTCTGTATAAACAGACATCAGTGTAAAGCAACTTACACTGATGTCTGTTTATACGGAAGAAAATTTACATTTACAGTTCTTTCAATAAATGAAACTAATCTGGCAAAGACTGCATGGTTTGTTCAGCTCAGTTAATATAACTGTTAAATAAGTGCAGTGTTGAAATCAATAAAATTACAGTAGTGGAAGTCTCAGACACAGAAATCAACATTTGAAATGCTTCTCTTATCCCCTTCACAATAGTTTCTTGAAACCCATTGTTCCCCAAGAGGAACAAAACTGCAAAAATAATCACCACCATTGACCTGTAGCCTGCTTCCCTACAGAATTGTCAACCTAAGTGAGGTTTTAAAGCCAACTGAATAAACAATATTCATTCTCTTGCAGGGTTTGAATAGTAATTAGAGGTTTCAGACCATCTTGAGCTGCTTGGTGTCATAGGTTTTATTATTACAAGATTTGGAATTGTTCATTATTGCATTAGAAAATATAAATATATTTCTGTGGACGTTTCTATGTTATTTTATTAAATATTGTCTACTAATACCCCATTAATACATGAATCTATGTCTAGGACAGCAGTTTGCAATCTCCTCTGTGACACAGGCAAATATACCTTTAGACTAATATATTGGCAGCCAACTTCTAAAAGGAGAGTAGAATCATTGCCAAAACTAAATGCAAATCTAAATTATACTTAAATATAATAAATATATACTCTCAAATATATTTATACCTTTCCCCTTCTAGCACATTAAAACTGCAAACTGGACATACATTTTGGAGGAACTCTGGTGCTGACCTAAGACATGTTCTAAAATTTAATAACAAAACAAGTCATGCATAACATTCCTCTTATCAATAAACTTAAAGCCAAACATTCTTATGACAACAGGAAACAGCAGAAGAATCCTTAAGAATAAAAGATTGGTTTTACAAATTTTAATAAATGTTGCTAACAGCTCCATGACCTGATGTGAGTCCTTAAGAAGATTATTCCAGAATCGTACTGTTGCGAAAAAGACTCTGGCTGATAATCTAATCTTGGGAAATGATGATTCTCTAAGAATATTGACTTTCGCTATTACTTCTGTAATGAGTTCCTCAGAGGGAAAAGGTTATATGTTCCTGTAGGATGCATCTTTGCGTGAAAAATGACTTCAGGTCTAATCTTGACATCTTTAGGTAGGACTGAGAAATCAACAAAGTCATGGACCAATTCCATATACTAAGGGAATTCCAGACAAAATATACTTGTTAAATATAATAAAGGACCCATCTTAAAACTATTGTACATTAGAATTGACTTTTTCTTGATTACCACGGATTTGTATAATAAAGTAAAGAATGTAAAGATTTTTCCTAGATCACTGACGGATCATAGTCCAGTTTGGATGGAGTTGATTCAAGAGAAAGAGGAAAGAAGATCCTGGAGAGTTAATGAAAATTTGTTTAGACAAGAGAAGAATGTTCAAAAACTAAAGGAGTGTTTAAAGGACTATTTTGCTTTGAATATGTACAAGGGGACTTCAATGTCAATGGTATGGGATGCAGGTAAAGCATTTATGCGCGGTGTTTTGATAAAAATGAATAATTTTTATAAGCGAAATCAGATTCAGAAACGTAGAGAACTTGAAGATGAAATTAAACTAAAAGAAAGGGCTTTGATTCTAAATCCTTCTGATGAAAGTACTAAAGAATCTGTAAAGTTATTAAGGTCACAATTTAATATGTTGATAGCAGATCAAGCTGCAACCAATTTATTATTTATGAAACAAAATACATTTTGTAATGCTAATAAGCCGGGGAGATGGTTGGCTTATCAATTAAGAAAGAAACAGAGACAGAGAATAATAGAGAAAATAAATTATAAGGGTAAACTAGTTTCTCAGAAGGAATTAATTAAAAAATCTTTTTTGGATTATTATCAAAACCTATACAAATCTACTAATGTACAACTGTTAGATATAAATAAATATTTAGCTGAGGCAAGTTTTCCTAAACTGACTGAGGATCAGAAATATGAAATTAATGGTTTAATTACTAAGGAGGAAATTGCCTCAGCAATTCAACAATTGAAATTAGGGAAAGCACCGGGTACGGATGGGTTAACAGCTGTTTATTATAAAGCCTTAATGGAGGAGATGATCCAACCATTAAATGATCTTTTTAATGGTATCTTACAGGGTTTAGAGATTCCTCCTTCATGGCGTAGTGCTTTTATATCATTGATTCCAAAGGAGGATCAAGATCTTACTTTACCAAAAAACTATAGGCCTATATCTCTTTTAAACGTGGATTATAAGATATTTGTAAAAATTTTGGTAAATAGGCTTATGAGGGTGGTGCATCATCTTGTGCATAAAGATCAATCAGGGTTTATAACAGGAAGGTATATGAAAAACAATGTTAGACAAATTATTAATTTATTAGAATACTTAGATAAGAACAACCAAGTTCCTGCAGGGCTCATATTTTTAGATGCTGAAAAAGCATTTGACCAACTGAATTGGCATTTTATGCTAAGAGTAATGGAAGAAATGAATTTTGGTGAAAACATATTACAAGCCCTTAAGGTAATATATCAAAAACAAACAGCACAACTTATTGTTAATGGAGGTTTGTCGGAGGTTTTCACAATAGAGAAAGGTACTAGACAGGGGTGTCCTTTATCGCCATTGTTGTTTGTTTTAACATTGGAAATATTATTGATCAAAATTCGAGAGTCTCAGGAAATTAAAGGAATATATGTTAATAAAAAAGAATATAAGTTGAGAGCTTTTGCGGATGACTTGGTTGTTACTTTGTCGCAACCTGATTATTCTGTAGTAAACTTATTACAGTTGATTCACCATTATGGTTTGGTCTCGGGTTTTAAGATTAATGTAAATAAGACTAAAATTTTACCTAAAAATATGTCGAGTCAGGAGAAGCAGATTTTGGTTAACTCGACGGGTTTTGAGATTGTTAATAAGGTAAAATATTTGGGGGTGATGCTGTCTGTTTCTAATGCAAAATTATTTAAAAATAATTATGAAAGGTTGTGGGTCGGGGTACAGAAAGACTTGAAGAATTGGGAAAAGCTGCAATTATCCCTCATGGGAAGAATTGCAGTGATAAAAATGAATATTCTACCCAAGTTTCTTTTTTTGTTTCAAATGTTACCAATTTTGAAAAATGAGATTAATTTAAATGAGTGGCAGAAGGGTCTCAATAAATTTATTTGGGCAGGGAAAAAACCAAGGGTTAAGTTCAAAATTATGCAAGACTTCCGTGAGAGGGGTGGACTCAAGGTACCAAATTTGAAATTATATTATGATGCGGTGGTTTTAACATTAATTAGTGACTGGGTAAATTTGACAAACTCTGAGATACTTTATCTAGAGGGATGGGATTTACTTTATGGGTGGCATGCCTATTTAATATTTAATAAAAAAATAGATTGGGCTTTTAAATCTCATATTTTAAGAATTTCTTTACTTAGGATTTGGAGAAAATATTATAAAAGTGATTTTAAAGTACCATTATGGGCTATACCTTGGCATGCGATAGAAGGAATAAAAAGAGGGGTTAAAATGGATATGGTGTCTTATAGACAGTTACTTAAATGGGATGGACAAAACTGGCAATTAAAATCACGGGAAGAATTAGCACAAGAAAATTTTACTTATTCTTGGTTCCAATATAGGCAACTACTAGATAGATGGAAGATGGATTGTAAGGTGGGTTTTCTTAGAGAAGATGAAAATCTTATTAAGCAACTGAAGGATCAAAGACAAACCCACATTAAGAGAATTTATGGGGTTTTAGTTGAATTGGACTCAGAAACGGAACTAATTAAAGATTGTATGATTAGATGGGCGCAGAACTTTGGTGAGCCAGTTTCATTGGACACCTGGGAAACTATTTGGGTGAGAAATGTCAAATTTACTCAAGCACAGAATTTAAGGGAGAATTTTTATAAAATGTTTTATAGATGGCACCTTGATCCACAAAAAATGTCTTACATGTACCCTGACGTGCAACCTAAATGCTGGAGATGTGGTTATAAGGAGGCTTCCTATTATCATATTTGGTGGTCATGCAGAGAGATAAAAGCATTTTGGATCAAAATATGGTGGAATATCCAGAGAATTTTTAGAAGGAGGGTAAAATTTACTCCGCAATTATTTTTGTTAGGTATTGTTACAGATTGTGATACAAAGGAGGTTGTATTGATGTTAAATTTGATCACAGCCGCGAGGCTGTTAGTTGGACAATATTGGAAGAAGGAATCTTTGCCTACATTGCAGGAATGGTTTTTTAAAGTAGCTTATCTGGCGGAAATGGCAAAGATTTCGGCTTTCTTAAAGCAACAAACGCAAGAGAAGTTTTTTGCTATCTGGGACAAATGGATAAAATTTATACAATTTAGATTGGGTATACAAAAATATCATATAGCTTTTTCATAAGTTTTATTTTTATATATATTATAGATATCTTTTTTGTATATATAAATATAAAGTTTTTAATTTAATTTTTATTTTTTTTTTATTTCTTAAGCCTATATTCTGCTCTGGGAAGCTCAGGGGGGGGGAAGGGAGGGTTTTTGGGAGGGGTGTGGGGTGGGGGTTTTTTTTTATATGTATTGTTTAATTTTTTTTTTCTTCTGTATATGTTGTTTTTTGTTCTGTATTGTTCTTGTTTTTCTTGTAAAATTTATAAAACTTTTAATAAAAAAAAAAAAAACTATTGTACATTTAGCTAAGTATTTATTGTAATCAATAAATAAGATTGGTCGATAAACTACTCTGAGTTTGAACTCATTATTTATAACAGAGCAGACTGTATGAACCAAGTCACCCATGGTTTAGTGAACACATTATTAAACAAACCATGGCTTAATCCTAAAGACAATTTATAGTCCTAGTAAAATATGTAGTCTACAATCCTTTCTTTGTGGCTTCCAGAAGCTTCCTCTGACTAAACTGCAAAAGCATTTGAAGGCAAGAAATTCATAAAAATTAAGGTAGACTTAACATAATTTAAAAAGCAAATAATTTCCCACCAAATATCTAGAAAAAATCCAGGTCCTAGCCTTAATGCAATGTTGTCTTTTGATTTGCAACTATAGGTACATACTCCATCAAGTAAATCTCAATTTCAGATTACTTTATAGATTATATCAATGTAAATTTTCTTGGCAAAAATACCAAAGTCATTTTCTATTTCCTTCTTCTGGAATATTTTTCAATTTTCCAACAGGCCTATTAAAACATTAATCAAGTATGACCCTTACATTTTGAGATCAATCATGATTGACTAAATGCTGGGATCTGTTCAGACACTACTCCCATTAGTCTCTCCAGAAATGTTAAACACAGCTCTGGGCTATCAAAGGTTATCCATCACTGGCTTATTGTGATGCATTGGGCAGCTTTCCGTTTTCCATGGAGTTTAATCCTGATACCTTCTATCAGTTCAAGTATTGATAATGCTGAGACAATACAATCAACGTATGCAATATTCTCACTGTTGTTGAATATATTCAGAAAGAAAAGACAAAAGGAAAAGGGAGTTTGGTTAACAGACTACAGGGCGAAAAAGCTTTGCATAGGGAATTTAGCACAATCATCTGATCACCAAGTAGATAGTACTGCCCAGTAATTTAGGGTGAAGTCAGCTCAGCTTGTTTACTTGACTGAACTAAAAGCACAGCGGCATTTCTATTCTTGATGGTTATCGCAGGACTATGCTTACGAACTACACGGTTGAACTTTAACTGCTATGAAAGTAGCTGGGACAAATATGACAGATTCAGATTAAGCAATGAGCAGCACTCCCTGTCTTAATATAAACTCCTTCAGGCACTTTGGGCACACAGAATTTAGAAAATGTATGAAAGGGGGCAGCAGTGTTGTTCTGTTCCCCCATCCTTGATGTCTTCCACAGCAGTATTGATAACTGTTGATAAGTTTCATTATGCATCTCTGACAATAGATGCAATGTAGAACAATATTCTCTTTGTTAGCAGAAATTTAGCCACTGGATTCTCTAATCAAGAACACTTCCAGAAAATATGACATAACATGTTTTTGAAGTTCAGGTTTCCCCCCAGTATTTTCAAAGTATCTTGATGTGTGGGGCAGGGACAAGAGGAAATATGACTCCAGTTTCCTCCTTTAATTGGACTCAAAAGTTAAAAAATGTAAGTTTTATTGCCGTTCTATCATCAAATCTAGCTTAGAGGTATCACCATGTCTATACATCACAAAATGGATTTGTTCTAACATTTGTTGATTAACAGAGGATAGAATCAAGATCACATGAAGTGTTAATACCACTTTATAATGCCTTGGTAAGGCCACACTAGAATATTGCATCCAGTTTTGGTTGCCACAATCTAAAAAGGATGTTAAGACTCTAGAAAGAGTGCAGAGAAGAACAACAAAGATGATTGGGAAACTGGAGGCTAAAACATATAAAGAATGATTGCTGGAATTTGGTATGTCTAGTTTAATGAAGAGAAGGACGAGGAGTGACATGATAGCAGTGTTCCAATATCTCAGGGGTTGCCACAAAGAAGAGGGAGTCAAGCTATTCTCCAAAGCATCTGAAGACAGGACAAGAAGCAATGGATGGAAACTAATCAAAGAGAGAAGCAACCTAGAACTAAGGAGAAATTTCCTGACAGGTAGAACAATTAATCAGTGGAACAACCTGCCTCCAGAAGTTGTGAATCTCCAACATTGGAAGTTTTTAAGAAGAGATTGGACAACCATTTGTCTGAAATGTTATAGGGTTTCTTGCCTGAGCAGGGGGTTGGACTAGAACAGGGCTTTTCAACCTTTTCACAGATTGTACCACTTTTAGGACATGACAATATTTGAGTACCACCAGTGCTTAGCAAAGTGTCAAAAACCTGATGACTAAAAGAAGGGGGGGGGAATTTGGGGCTTTATTGGTTAGATTCATTTGTTGTTATAGAAATAGCTAGTTTATAATATTATGGAAAAGTAAAAAGTTGAGGTTCAATGTTAATGCTTCCTTCTACTTTCTCCATGTGTTTTTTTCTCTCCCTCTCCCACCAAAACCTGTTCCTTTTATAGCTTCTCCTCTCTCCACCCTCCTCCTCCTTTTCTCTTTTCTCTCCAATCAGCATGTAGCCATGTGTGCAGATCTTGGGACCTCTGCTGAGCCCTACAGCTCCAGCTGATCTCCTCCAGGCCTGTGCGGTGCTGCTTTAGCTTGTTCCCTCCCCTGCTACATTTGGCTAGGGGTCACATACCAATTGCCAGGTGCTAAAGTATCTCCGGTGGTACGCGTACCACCGGTTGAAAAGCCCTGGACTAGAAGACTTCCAAGGTCCCTTCCAACTCTGTTATTCTCTTATTCGGATTCCTAACATTAAAAGATTATAGTGCAAAACTGATTTACACAAGACCTTTGGAGGCTATAAGCTGAGAAGACTGAATTAAAGAAATAAATTCAGTTGTAGTAAATTATATTGACAGAGATGTACAGAAGAAGAAGGATGATGCAATGAATGTTACATAGATTATCACTTAGAAAGATAGTATATTCCTCTTCTGACACCACATACAGTATATCAAGTCTCTTTAACAATCAAAAGAGGCACGCTCACAATGTGTGTCTGTAATATCAGTATTAATGTCAGGTTCTTCCTTATAGCACACAGAGTAAAGTGAAATAGAAAAAAGCAGGGTCAGTGTTTTTGGAAAGGCAAAATGCTCATGCTCAGTACACCATCCAATTGCCCTCCTTTCGAACCCACACTGGGAAGATTTATATTTAATTAAGGAATGGCAATTTGCAAGCATGTGAAATCAACATTATTCAATTCCCTTAGTCTGTTTTTAATTTTTGTTTGGCTTTGTGGTTTGGATGACAATACTGCAGTGGCAGTTGTTTCTGAAAGATGAACGACCCATCACCAATGATCTGGACAATAAATAATCTTTCAGCAACACCCTGGTATCATTTGTTTTCATAGGGGTCTTTTTTACTCCAACAACAAGGAGTTCACAAGGGAAGGGCAGGTTTACGGCGCCATAATATGGATGCTATGGAAGGAGAGAAGTTTGAAGGAAAAGCAACAGAGATCGCAAAAACATATTATCTTGCTAAACAAGTACACCAGGACAGAGTAAAATATTGCACATACTGCCTTGAGATCATGAGTAAAGATAGAGTAAAGGAAGAATAAAGCTCACAAACATGACTCTTGAGTTATCATGTACCTTATCACAAATGCTACAATCAGTTACAGGTAATCCTAAACCATTCATTTAGCGAACATTGAAAGTTATGATGGCACTGAAAAATGAGACTTACAACTGGTCCTAACACTTAACAACTGTCACAATATCTCTGTAGTCACATCATCAGAATTTGGGTACTTGGCAACCAGTATGTCTTTATGCAGCAACCCAGAGTGATTTGATTCCCATTTGTAATTTTCCCAGCCAGTTTCTAATAAGAAAAGTCAATAGGGGAAGCTTATTTGCTCAAGACCATGAGATTCGCTTACTGAAAATTGGTAAAAAAAGGATGTAAAATCAGCACAGACATGTGATAACTCGCTTAAGGACAGCAGCATTTAGTGATGGAAATTCTGGTCCCAACTGTGGTCATTAAGTTGAGAACAACCTGCCTGTGCAAACATTTTTGGTATGGAGTTGTTGTTTTTTTTAGTTTGAAAACTCTACTTTTTCTGTGAATAGAATAGGCAGGATGGGCCAGAAGAAAAAAAAAACTATAGAAGTTTTAATTAAATTGAAACAATACGTAAGTATGATGACTAATCTCCAGGCATGCATTTTATAACTCTCTCCTCCTGTTACAATAAGAGTTACAATTTGGTAACTACTCTTAGCTGACTGTAGAGTTAGAACCAAAATGCACACATAGGTCTCAAAAAGTGGCCTTCTGATGCATGAAAAAGTCATAGTGAGCTTTTGGCCTGCAGAAAGGAGTAGTACAGTCCATCCAGCAGCCAATAGAAGAGTAAGGAGATGGCCTTGAAGATGATATTCAATAGCCGTTAAATAAGTACCAGCTTAGTAACTAAATTAGTACCAGCATCTAGTAAATTATCAGAAGTTTATCCAAATTCTCAGACATTTACTGGAGACCAGTATCATGTTCTCAAGGCTTGGTAATATTTTGTACCTCGCTAAAATCTAACAATACTTAGTAGCTTGCAAATTGTACAATTTAATAGCAATTAAAACACCTAAAACATTGTTTTCAGATGTTGTTTCAACATCACTTTGAAACAATATCCTAAAAACCCAATGAAGACAGTATTTTTTAAATACTTTAAATTAAGGTTCTTCAGATGCCCATGTTTATAGTTTTACAAAATTGCTGTGGAGGACCAGCTGACTCTTCTGCACTGGCAACAGAGGTGATTGGAATATATCTCCTCTCCCTCCCATCTCTGGTAGGTAGGAATGATGACAGTTGCAGTCCAGCATATTCAGGAGACATCAAAGGCATAGAGAGTGGTTTAGGAAGAGAAGAAGCTGTCTCATTTCACTCAGACTAGGTACTTATCTCCTCCAACAATGTTTCCTCTAGTGCTCATCCTCTTATCTCGCCTCCCTTTAACTGAAGTTTAATTGGAGCTGAATCAAGAAATGTATTTGTACCACACCTGAATAACATTTCCTAGAAGCTTCTCATGCATGCTCTAATAAAGTTCTACGAAGACCTGCACAGAACTCTCCTTAAAATTATACTTGAACAGCAAGAAACCATATAATCAAAACTGGTTTCAGAGGAAAAAGGAAGTTTTAGTTTAAAATATTCCAAAGTAGTGAGTAAAATAAAAGTAAAACCTACATAAGCTACTAAGAGTGATGATGCAACAAGCTCTTGATTTAAGTACAGGTAGTCCTCAACTTATGACCATTTGTTTAATGACAGTTTGAAGTTATGACAGCACTGAAAAAGTGACTTATGACTGATTATTATGGTCATTTCAGCATCCCGATGGTCACACGATCAAAATTTGGGTGCTTGGCAACTGGCATGTATTTATGACAGTTGCAGTGTCTCAGGGTAATATGATTGACATTTGTATATCTTCCCATGATTCTTCCAACAAACGAAGTCAATGGGGGAAAGTCAGATTCGTTTAACGGCCACATGATTCACTTAACAACTTCAGTGATTTGCTTAACAACCATGGGAAAAAGTTCGCAAAATCAGCACAACTCACTTAACAAGCACCTTGCTTAGCAACAGATATTCTGATCCCAATTGTGGTCATAAGTCAAGGACCATCTGTAATTCTCTTTGGGTCATATTGCTAGAAAGTTGTCTGAATATATAGCACTGTCAGACCTTGTCAATGTGGGGACCAATGGCATTTTTCCAGAGAGGAGGAGAGTCCCTCATCGGTATGCCATTACCAAGAAGTCCCCATCTCAAGAGATCATCAAATGCAGCAGGGAACACACCCTGGTTGCGATTAGGAGAAATCTCTTTTAAGGACACAATGCAGGAAACAAATATTTGGAGGCAGATAACAGATCCTAGATAAAGTGAACAATCCAAGATCAAATATTTTCTTGTTCTGCTGAATACAGTCACCCAGTTCACGGTTTGTTCAATTATCTAGTTCAGTGGTAGGCAATCGTGGCTCTTTTATGACTCGTGGACTTCAACTCCCAGAATTCCTGAGCCAGCACGAGTCATAAAAGAGCCAAGGTTGCCTACCCCTGATCTAGTTTTAGCCAAACAAATGCAGAGGTACAAGATCCTGCAAAGCTATTGACAGCCACAGGGAACAATAAAAAGCACAAGAGAGAAATACCACAATTTATACCAGTGAACTAACTGTAAGTTATCTTCTTATGACTCCCCTCCCCCCCCAATTTCCTGAGGTATAAGAAGGAGGGAAAGAAAACACTGTCAGGTTTTGATGTTTCTGTTATTATACCTGATATCAAAATTACAGAGTCTGCTTCCTGACCTAGCCCACCTCTAGTATAAGATATCTAGTTATAATCTTAATAACCTTATGGTTTAAAAATAAAAACCCTGTTTATAGGAGAGATATTTAGTTCAAGAGAACTCCATGCCATAAAAAGATCCTATTAGCAACCGATTAATTGTGAAACAAATTCAAGTACTAATTGTATATTTGTTTGTTTGTTTTTTGTTATGTAGTTACTTCTGAATACTCAACTCAGGCTAGAGTAGGGCATTAAATAAATACAAGTTCTTTGTGCAGAGTTAGCACAACTTTTATAGCTTTTTTTCCTTATAAATTCCAGACAAATTCAACGCCTTTGTTTCTGCTCAATACCAATGTCTACAAAAAATGTTTACATTTCATTTAAGCAGCTTTTGTAACCCTGCACCACACCCCAGCAACTACATAAAAATTCAATTTGCTGCAAAAGCCGATCACACACCTGTTCAGTCATGTGTGAACACTGCCTTTTTAAAAGACGTCATGGTGTATTAGGCAAAACATTTTATTTTAATTGTGTTTTAAATAAGTGCATTCTCAAGTAAATATTTTGATGGTTGTGTTTATGTATAGTTTCCAGTTTTAATCCATATTTTTAAAATATCAATCATTAACAGAAAATGTATTGCTACAATTGTTGTATTAAGAAGATTATTCTAGGAAAATGAAATATACATTTCTTTCTCGCTGACATATACAATTGAACTAGATTAAGAAAACCTACAGCACCTAAAGATCTGAAGGACAATTATGTTCTAGTGAACTAATCAGCTTCAGTATGCATTTAATCCGAATCTTACCATATAAAATTAATACAGGAACTCTAATTCAACAGTTACATGCTGGAGACATTTCCTGAAACTGACACAAGAACTATATTTTGGCTTAACAAAGTCCTGAAATTTTGAAAATATCAGAAATATCACCCTTCCATAAGAATTTCCCAACAAGATTATATATGATGCATACTTCTCTGGTAACACCAGATGTTTACCTCCAGATATTAGAGGGCAGTTATATATACTAACTGTATGACAAGATGGCAAAAAAAAAAAAATATTGGTAGAAGGGAATGAGAAACAATTATCTTTTTTCTCTAACCAATTTCTCACTATCATCTTCTCATGAATTTATGGGAATTCTACTGTTCCACTTTATTTATATTTTGTACTCAAGTGCAGATACACGCTTCTTATCAATTATGGAATGTATGCATTCATAGCACGATGCATATATCCCACTAAAATAATCTAAAGCAGGCTTGAATAATTTCGACAACAAAAAGCTCATAAATTAGAAACTGCAATGATGGGCTGCAATGATGGTGGCACATCAGCCAGCTGTTTGGTGGCTAGTGGAGCTGTGGCAGTGCCGGAACTGACAGCAGCAGTGAGGCTTGGAGGTCTAGACTTAACCCCAACCCACAGGCCCTATATTGAGCAGGCCTAAACTAAAGCAATCTTTTTGTGAGGGAATACAGTTTGGAATACAGTTTGAATAAAACTGAGTTACTGGGTATCAATGGAGCGGGTCAGGAAACAGTGTTTAAATCTGGAAAAAGTAAAAATAGTATTGTGATCCAAAGTGACATGATTGCCATCTTGACCTTCTCTCCTTGTAGATACCCCTGAAGCTAGCTGTTTATCTCCAGTTGATGACAAATTTGATTCAGGAAAAAAAAATCAGCAAGATTTGCTCTAAAATCATTACCTGGTCAAAAGGGATGATTCTTTTTTATTCCCCAGCTACACCTGTTAGTCCTGGAAAGTATTACTTCATGATGTGCCATTCCCTAAAGTTATCCTGATCTGCTATTAAAACCCCACTTCAAGTAAATCTTTCATCCTACTTCAAGTTCATTTCAAGTGCTGGAAAATAGGCTAATTGTGTGAATCGTTTATACAAATGGAGTACATACAGTAAATGGAGATTATTTCTCTATGGGAAAGACAAATACCTATGCAGCTTGAAATAAGGCATATACCAACTTTATTCTTTGCATCTAGAAAGTCCAAAGTTCATCTTGGGAGACTCCGTGTAAGATTAGAGAAGGGAATTCACTGAAACTATTGGAACACCAAGGCTTTCCCCCCCCCCCACACACACATCTCGTTAAGACATAATATCTGCTTTTAAGTTAGTGTGATGCTTGAACCAGTTTTAGTTTTAGGCATGAATGGAACTATTACTCTTTAATCAACCAGTAATTCTAAAATTCTAACATCATATTTATCTATAGATAATGTAGACAATTTCAAGCTAAATGGCCTGATGTTCCTAATAAAAGAAGATACAGTACTTTGTACAAACTTTCAAAATAGCTTCACTGATATCTGGTACTTAAACAATATAATATAAAAGTTTCCAAAGATTGGCAATGTTAGACTAGCAAGATCTAAATAACAAAATATCCAT
Organism: Crotalus tigris; assembly: GCF_016545835.1. NCBI lineage: Eukaryota > Metazoa > Chordata > Lepidosauria > Squamata > Viperidae > Crotalus > Crotalus tigris. Next base: position 2,123,999 of record NW_024100554.1, on the reverse strand, counting down.
TATTAAAATATCTGCATTTTTATGGATATAGATGTATATCCTGTCTTTTACTCAGGAGCTTATGGTGGGGCACAGTTGGTTTGGTTTTATTTTCCTCCCCCACAACAGTACAAAATAATGCCTTACGTTTCGCTTGCTGAGCAATTCTGCATGTTACCCTAACAAAAGATATGCATTTTTGGCAAATCTTACCTTTGCCTCTTCATTAACATCCCAAGTGAATGATACAGCATTATAGGCAATTTCTTCAATATTTCCAATGGTGTTGAAGCTTTCCTTATAATCAGCTGCAACAAACAACAAAAAGATCACAGGTGCTTTTATAAAACACAGATATTTCTCCTTGCATTCCAAGATAGATAGATAGATAGATAATAGATAGATAGATAGATAGATAGATAATAGATAGATAGATAGATAGATAGATAGATAGATAGATAGATAGATAGATAGATAGATAGATAGATAGATAGATAGATAGATATCTTATCTGTTGGGTGAGGCACCCGGTCTACCAAATATAAATCAGTTTGTTCTGCATTTTGCTCCAATCTAGGAGCATGTTTTTCAGGCAGACCTCACATACTGTGAAAACTATAAATTCAAATTTTATTTTTGTCAGCCACAAAATTTTGAATAGATAGATATGTATGATTTGCAATTTAATTCTACAGTTCTGGCTCAATTTGCCAATAGCAACATTTTCTAAATGATGCTACAACTATTCTTCGAAGTTGGTAATAAGATACTTGAAAGATTACAGTAATCAGGTTCCCACTTATTAGCCTAATAATGGGTGTCTGATATTAATTTTGGTTGATTGCATTATATTAGCCAATATTTTATTGGGGAAGTTAATTATAGAACAATAATTGGAGGGGGCTTGTACTGGGAAATAATATGAAGAATTCAACCATTAACCCCCCCCCCAAAAAAAAAGTTAGTATTTTTTTTTCTGAACTGGCACTAATCAACTGTAGATGTCAACTAAATTTAGCTTTAAAAGGTTTTTGCAAATCTTACTGAAAAAATGCAACAAGAGATGCCAGCTGTCCTTTCCCTTTGCACTTATGTTCTACAAACATTTACTATTGATGAATAAGTAGGATAAAATTTTCTGAGTATTGTCCAGGAGTAGAAGAGAGAGAACATAAAAAAACATAGCATGAGTAAAAGAAGCAGAAGAGGCACCACCTGGAGTAGGAGGCCCTGGCAAAAATAACACATGTCCTCATCACCATTAAATTGAACTATTACAGTGCTCTATTGTGTTGCCTTCGAAGTTTATAGTTTGTGCATTATGCAGCAGCCTAGATACTAATGTGTGATAACAGCTACAGCCATATAAGACCTTCACTATAAGTACTCAGTAGTTTCTCTGACACCATTCAAAATATTGGTTTTAACCTATAAAGTACAACATGCCTTGGCTTCCAGTTAGCTCCAGGTAGAATTGGACTATCCTGTGTGTTGGTCCAGATTGGGGAGATGCAACAATTCCCTGTACAAAGAGACCATTTTTCCACAGTGGCCCCCACTTTGAAGAATAACCCCAAGTAGTAGAGCAGTTGTGGTTTGCAAGGCTGTAAAAAAGGACTTTGAGAGTCAATATTATTGTGGATAGGTTGGAGTGGTGCTTGTGTTCTTTTCTTTTTCTTTTTAGTTCTATTAATTGTTACGCTTTTATTGTTTTTACAGTTTTATTGTTGCATATTCTGGAACTACTGTACATTTATGGCTTATTTATATTGCCAACCATCAGGAATCACTCCCAATGCAATGGCTTATAACAAATAAATAAATTGTTCATGAGTTGAAGAAGGAAGTAGACCTCATTCACACCTGGGCAGCTTTCCAAAATACAGTTTTGTGCCAATCTAGTTTGGCTGGAAGGGAAAAAAAGAACATGAACGTTCTATACGACACATTCTTGATCTCTTAATCATAGTCTAGAGATTGCTGGTTTATTATCTAACCTGGGATTGTAATGCATTCTATTCCCTAAGATTCCTTTACATTCATCAAAATAAATTTATAGAAATTTCAAGATTTTAAACAGTGATATAAATGAACCAAAGTAGAACCTTTAAGGTATTTCTTTAAAAATTCTAAGGATTCATTTTCAAAACAAATTAATAGGTAATATAAACTCAGAAATCAACTTCTTGGAATAAAAGAAACTAATTTAACTTTATAGAAAAGACATGACATAAGCAAAATGTACATTTCTATAATGAACTTGTGAAAAACCCATGCCCACTCTCTTGTCCCTTCTTCATTTTCTGTAAAAAAATGAAACACATACATTCTATTCAGGAGAAGATTAAAAGATTAATATTCCCCATAGTATTTACATGATAGAAATCTCTGACTGACTAAAAAGAAAGAATTTAGGGTAGACTCTTTTGAAAGGCTGGGATGCTGTCTGGGCAAGTGAAACTATCTGCTTGGAATGTTGAACACACCGGAGGGCACAGGGATATGTGGAATTTTCAAATAGATCTGGTTTTCTTTGAGAAGAAGGTTCCCAGATGTCCATGTATCAGATTTTTAATCTATCTAGTAAAGGGGGGGGGCATCCTTCACAGCACAGAATTGTATTATAAAGTTAAGCTACTACTGCAGGACAATAATAATCCTAAACTACAAATGCATTTGCTGATATTAATCTACTAGATCCAAACCTCTCTTTAGGATCCTGAGACAACATGCAACTTAAGAGTAAACTAAATATGTTCTTCGCATATTGATGCAAACATGTGGTCTAAACATATTCCTTACAAGATTCTGTATGAGAATTCTTTTTTTAAAAAGTGGCTGGGAAACAAGAGATAGTAAACTTCTCCTTCATCTCTTGGCATGAAACCTGCTTGGCACAAACGCCCGTATGACAGCTCTTTGAGAAGAAAGATGAGGCTCTTTGCTTGGTAATTTGAAGACTAAAACCATGAAGGTTTCCTGTTAGAAAAACTTTTTTTTTTTTAGGCAATTTATCCCAGATATTGTTCCTTAACAATTGCTCAATATTCATAATATGCTGATGCAGGTCACTTTTCAGGTTTGACCAGTAGTTAAAATATATAATTGGTAACTGAACTGATTTTTATCTGATAATGCTGTAAGAAACTTAGATATTAATACTTAGTGTTTAGATGCATTTTTCTTTTTACTTGCTTATCATTTTCTTTATTTCAGAAAATAAATCTCTATATCTTTTCAAAGACCGCAAAAGAAGTTGTGAAAACTACTTGGGAAAAGGATAAATGATTGGCAATGCAATCTCTATCCTCCTGTTTCCTCCTAAAATCACAGCTCAACAATGGCCATCATTCCTAGGTAACATATTTCTAGAAAGGTAGCTAAAGAGATTTTATCTTTATATTGTGAATATGCTCCAAACATAGAGACTAAGTGTTTGAATATCTTCTCATATATTTTGCTAAGATTCTTACCCTATAATTCTTGTACAAATATCAAGCAATCATTGCAAAACAAACCCAAAGTAGAGAAGATTTGGGGGAAGGGGGAGATATGGTCACAATCTTCAAATAGCTATCAAGCAGAACTCTTTAACATAGAAATAGAATCAGCTGGTATAAAATGGCAGAGAAGTTAGGAGAAAATTACTAAAAACAAGAGCTGATGAAGAAGAAAAGAACAGGGTGCCCCTGAAATAGTGGCTTCTCCCTTGTTGGAAGCATTTAAGCAATGGCTTTGTCAGAGATATTGTACAGGTAGTCCTCGACTTACAACAGTTCATTTAATGAACATCGAAATTACAACATCACTGAAGAAAGTGACTTATGACCCTTTTTTACACTTACAACTGCTACATCATCCTCATGGTCATGTGATCAAAAATTCAGATGCTTAGCAACTAACTCATATTTTTGAGGGTTGCAGTGTCCCAGGGCCATGAGATCACCTTTTGCAACCTTCTGACAAGCAAAGTCAATGGGGAAGCCAGATTCACTTAACAACTGTGTTATTAATTTAACAAGTGAAGCGATTCACCTAATAACTGTGGCAAGAAAGGCTGTAAAATGTGGCAAAACTCACTTAACCAATGTCTCATTTAGGAACAGAAATTTTGGGCTCAATTTTGGTCATAGGTGGGGGCGGGGTACCTGGGCTCACATTCTATATATAGATTATACATTAAGCATGGGGTTGGACTGGATGAAGTTCAAAATTCCTATGATTCTAAACTACGTAAAAACACAAAAGGAAGAATTTAAGGTAAGCAATGGAGAACCTTGAAGAGGGCTCCTATTTCATACTAAATACTGGAATATTACACAATTGAATAAATGGAACACAGAAGACTAACTAAGTAATCTTCTGTATACTGTGTCCAATTAAGTTCAGCATAAATGAAAGTTAAAACATGACAAAAGGTTGGAAGAATCAGGGAAAGCTGATTACCTCTGAGAGAGAAAGAAAAACTAAGGGAAAGATCACATAACACTATTCAAGTAGCTAATATTAACATGTAATTTCTTACAAACTTTTTTAATCAGAAGTATGATTTGTGTGAGCTGCCAGGAAACTTGAACAACTATGGGAAATTTTTATTTTAAAAGATAAAAGGAGCACAACCCTGCTCCCTTATGAAGGGTCTAAATTTGGCAGGAAAAAGGAATAAGGGCTGGCTGGTGCATGGATGTTAATACTCCTAACCTGGATTTCAGTACCAAGAAGACAGATGGTAGACCAAAGATCTTCACAAGATCAAAGTCTCTCACAAAAATGATGAAGGCAGTCTCATGCTATTAGGCTGCAAACTCTACTGCTTTAGTACATTTATATTGCATTGCAATGCAATTCTATCATTTACCACCACCACTAGCTCCTGAGCTGAATAAGTCAACATTTGACAAAAGCCTGAAAATCACTTAAATTTAGTTTACTTAATTTAATTATTTTAAAAGCCTTAATAAAGCTCTGTTTTTCAGTTGGTGGTCTGCAACCACTTTATTGCATAACCACATGAGATAAAATGATATATGGATGGGCCTATACTACCAATCATTGTTAATCTTTTGTCAATTATTTTGAAAGATAGAGGAAGAAAAGGAAGAGTAAATAGGGAGATCAGGAGAAGGTGAGATTGGGAAAGATGGCCATGTAAAGATATCCTTACTTAGTTTAGACATCACCAAATGTCTTGAACAAGTACTCCCAGATTTACTAATGAGATACAATCTAGTACATTGGGAAGATACCAGAAGTATTAAAAACTGATGTCAAATGCAGCATACCTCATGGCCAGTTGGAAAGATATATGGGAATGTATGTGACTGGTTACCATGGCAATGAAAGAGAATGAGTTATCTCAGTTGGTGACAGAAATACGATGAGAGATTCTGGGAAACTGAAATCTGCAGTTTTGAAATAACTTTAAACACATGACTTGCTTATTCTGCTACTTTTACCCCAAGTTGTTTTTGTATTACTAGTTCACCTAAAATATTTAACACCTAAAATAAATTCAGTTTAGGCTTTGAAGATGTAGTCTTTGCTTAGACGGAATGCTTATTTTCCCAGAAATATTATACTGTAGTTTTCAAGAGGTGAAAAGCAAGTTTCATACTGTAAGTTTGCACCAAGCATGAAAAATACATTAGTGCAGCCTTGTGACATACAAAACCAGACTTGGTTTGCCAATTGGCTATTCCAGAATAAAATTCTGGATGTGAATTGGTTCTCTAGTTGCTAGTCTCCAAGGTAATAAAAAGCATTAGTGAAGACCGGAGTTCACAGGTTTATTTCATCACTCACCAATGTCCAAGACCCTCTGTTTAGCTGTGTGCTGTCGTGAATGCCAGTATTTCCAGTGCTTCAACTGCTCATCTCGATTTTTATCTTCACTGAATACAACCATGATCACACTCTAGAAAGACCACACAACAATCATCAATTGGTTATGGTCAGTAAAGCAAAATACTAAGCAATATAAATGTGTGTGTGTGTGTGTGTGTGTATACATATATACCGTAAATGCCGGCGTATAAGGCGACTTCCGCGAGCGCTGAAATTGGCGCCAAAGACGGGGGTCGTCTTATACGCCGAGTCGTCTTATATGCCGGAAATACTGGTATTTCCGGCTTATAAGACGACGTTCTAGGAATGCGGCCTGGCTATAAAGACGGGGGTCGTCTTATACGCCGGGTGGCCTTGTACGCCGGCATTTACAGTACATATGTGTATGTATACATACATTTATATATATGTACACACACATACATACTATGTATATATATATATATATATATATATGTATATATGTATGTATGTATGGCATAACAGAATACAGCATTAATGCATAAAATGTACAAAACAATATATAAAAATGTCTATCAAAATATAAAACATCAGAGCAATGAATTATTTTAAAAACACACAGCACAAATGATGAGTAAAATTATGTATAAAACTGAATTATGTGTGAGCAGTCACTGGAGTGGCTAAGCCTATGGCCGGATATCTAGATCATTTAGGCATTGGACAGAGTGCCCTCAAGATGGTGCATTTCATGCAGGGATCCAGGGAACCTTCTGAAGAGGCATTCCATCATAATATGATGTAAAGCTTATGGGCTGTTCCCACAATCACAGTCAGGATTATCAGCCAGGTCCCATTTATATTTTCAATATTGGTACCTGCCATGGTTGGTTTGAATCCAGTTGATGCTCTACTTTTAGATCCTATCAACCAGTTGTGCCTCCAATGCTTTTTCTTAATGTACCTTGTTTATCATAAGGCAACCAAGCTCCCAAGGGAAACAGAGGAAGAAACTCATAAAACCTAACAACAATTAAGCAATCCTCAACTTACAGAAAATGATTGAAAAAGTCAATTAAGTCAGTTGAGCCCTATGGCCGCCTTACTGCAGATATCCACATTAAAGCATCCCCCAGGGCCTGCTTTTTAAGATCTGTTTGTACATGTCTAATGAAACAGAGCCCACCATCTTCCTTGGGGATAAATTCTCTTACTGTCTGAACGGATACCCTGGACAAAGAATTCCTTGCTGAATTACCAGCTATCCACAGTGGTAGCATTCTCAGCAGTGGAGGGTCTGACCACTCTTTGATTTCCCACAATGTCCTACAACCATGTTTATATCAGGCACACAGTAACACTGAGATGGTGGTTAAATCGAATTGCCCTAGTATTTCTCTGTACAGTACAGCTAAAAAGAAAAAAAAACTGAGAAAAATCCTAGCCCTGCCAGCAGAACAAAAATGCCAGCTTCACATGGCACTCAGTCAACCCAAATTAGAAACAAGTCTACCTACTCCCAGATAATAAACCACAATAATTCCTTCTTATACAACTTAGTAAGTGAATGAATTATGATTGTGGTCTGTGGCTTGCCATCATCCACATTTCATATTTAGAGCTCCAAATATTTTGGAAATGTAAAGGATCCTCTTCTCCCATTGAAACATGTCTGAATTTTAGCATTACCATTACAGTTCTTTCTCCAAGTCTCCATACCTTTTTGAATTACTGAACTAACTGATGACTGGGAGATGTCTTTTTCTTTACGGTATCTTATACTCAGAAAAACCTGTTTGGTATCAAATATTATGTCTTCTCAATACCCAGTGAAAGATATATTTTTACTTGCTTGTGTTCCTAGTATAAGTTGTTTTTAACTAATGCTTTCAGATGGTCTGAAGGCAATACTGGCACAAGTAACTTATATCCACACACACAAAATGGCTATAAACAGGGAAAGGATCTCAAAACAGCCCTACTGAACTTTGAAGAGATGCTGTTGTGTTAATACTTTAAGATATGTGGATTTCAATTTCCAGAATTTCTCAGCCAGCCATGCTGGTTGGGGAATTCTGGGAGTTGAAGTCTATATGCTTTAGTTGCCAATTTTGGGAAGCCCTGCTTTAAGCTATGGATTTGAAGGAACACTTTCCGCTAGCTCTAATAGCTTTTGCGCAGTCCTTCTTGTTATCACCGTTTTGTTTTTAATATTCTCATCCTCCCTTAGTACTCCCTATTTCCATTCTCCTCCCCCTGTAAACAGAGAAACGGGGAGGAGAATGGAAATAGGGAGTACTAAGAGGGAGGATGAGGAGAATAAACAACATAAACACAGACAGTGCACATTTAACTATGTAGAATTAAGGAGTCCCCCCGACTTACAGTCATACAAAGAAGGGAGGAAGAGCTGCGGTACCGGCACAAGTAAGGAAAGTGAGGAAATTACAGCTTGCAACACAGAAACTACGATCAAACCGCAGGTGGATTGGCTGGGACCCATGACGAGGTCAAGAAGCCGGGCGCAAAGAGCGCCACATTTATAAATAGCTTCTCCCATCGACTGGACGCTACCCTGATGATGCTGGCAGAAGCCAGCGAAAGCTTGGTTTTATTCTGGTTTTATTAAAACTTTTTATAGTTTTGTAACTTCCTGGTGTTTGTATATTTTATTGTTTAATGTGTGTGTGTGTGTGTGTGTGTGTGTGTGTGTGTGTGTGTGTTAAATTGCAAAACAAGAGCATAACGTTTCAAAGAAACAGACAATACCTATAACAATTTAGAATTCCAGGACAGATATAGTGATCCATGACATTTTGCATTGAGAATTCACTTTCAGGTTCCTGATTCACAATCTTTTTGGAGAAGAATGAGCTTAAGCTTCTATTAAGAGATTGGTTGTTATAACTGTATTCAAATTTCAGCAGAATGAAAACAAGGACACACATTAAAAATCTTTAGCCAACCAACATTGTCAATTAGTATACATGCAAGATTAGCCATACCCGGACTTTGCTGATTGGATATCTGAAGCATTTGTTGTCCCCAGCTTCACTGAGTGTTATGGCATAAAACTGCCCTTTGTTTAAGTAAGTCATTGGTCCTTCTCCTTGTTTCTGACGGAGGGATTTGGTAGCTTCCAAAGTATATCGAAATGTGTTACTATGAAGAAAATAAGAATAAACTTAGAAAATACATGATTGAGGAAGAGTTGAATAAAGGCCTTAGAATTTTAAATTCATGCTTTAGATTGATGCCATAATTCATATAAATATGAAAGATTGCAACCTTTTTAATATTGTTCTTAGAACGATAGTTCAGTTATTGTTATAAAACTCCACTACACTAAACTAATGTTATTTATCTTAATAAACAAACAAACAAACACTTCAGTAACAACATTTATTTATTTATTTATTTATGAGACTTATATACTGCTTTAAGTGCAAGCACTCTCTAAGCGGTGTACACCAGTAAGCAATGTATATATATATTTACATTGCCCCCAACAATCTGGGTCCTCATTTTACCTACCTCGGAAGGATGGAAGGCTGAGTCAACCTTGAGCCGATGAGATTTGAACCGCTGACCTGCTGAACACAGTCAGCTAAAGTGGCCTGCAGTACTGCACTCTAACTGCTGCGCCACCTAAGCTACGCCATGTAAAAGGCCACACTTGAAAATCCAATCCAGGTCAATGGCAACTATTTGAGACTTAGACATGGTCAGCACCTAAAATATACATATACCTGATCCAGAGAGAATACTGAAATTCATATAAAGCTCCTTCTTTATAGTACGCTTAGCTCACATAAAAGCAAAGCTTGCTTTTGTAAAAGAAATACCTTTCTCAAGTAAAACTATACAGCATAGTCGATTTATAGCACAGTCAGAAAGCATTTGTGTTTTACATGAAACTGAACAGAGGAGCCAATCCAGATTGGCAGTGCAACATAATATGAACTGGGATTCCCTATATAATACAACAGCAAACAAGACTGTGAACTAACTTACTCTATTAATTTGTCTTATCTCTCTCCTACAGATTGGTCAACTGGTTAAGATTTTTAAAAAGCTAGCACAATAGATAGAATCAAAACCTTCCATTTACAACTTTCACAAACTCAATAGTTGTAAAAGATAAAAATTTTACAATTGAAAAAAATACAAAGAAATTATACATTTCACTAGAGCAGTGGTTCTCAGCCTGTGGGTCGGGACCCCATTTGGGGTCGAACGACCATTTCACGGGGGTCGCCAAACAACACAGTCCGCCATTTCCCCCCCCCCTTTCCTTAGCTGTGCTACTCCCTTTTATTCTATTGGCTTTTGAAAGCCAATAGCATAGACTCTCTTGAATAGAGTCTAATTCTATTGGCTTTCAAAAGCCAATAGGAATTATCCAGGCTGTCTCTGCCCTGCTGAGCCCGCCAAAAGTCCCAGTCTGCAAACGGTGCTTCACCAGTTGAGTAGTCCTTGACTTACGACCAGTTGAGTAGTCCTCAACTTACGACCGGTTGGGGGTCGCGGCATTAGAAAGGTTGAGAACCACTGCACTAGAGGATCTTGGACTATTTGTCCCAGGAATAACAACATCAAGCACAGCTCTGAGCATATTGGATCCAGTTGGATTAGTTGAAAAATATAGGAATTATGTAAAAATTAAGATTTTCACAATAGTCCCATAATGGTATCGCTGAGAGAATTTGCTGAACAAAACACATCATATCTCTTCTCATTCAGCTAAAATTTGCATTGAAATGTCACTTTAATTTCCAATCCTTCCAATGGCAATCCTACCCTGTGCTTGTTCATATCAAGTACAAGACCCATCTCTGTAGGCAGATCATGTGGTATATTAGCACTACCAGGTACCAGCACCACCAGATCCATTGTTTAGAAAGTACAGGTAGTCCTAGACTTACAACTGTTCATTTAATGGCCGTTCAAAGTTACAACAGCACTGAAAAAAGTGACTTATGACCGTTTTTCACACTTACAACTGTTGTATCATCCCCATGGTCGCGTGATCAAAATTCGGATGCTTGACAACTTACTCAGATTTATGACGGTTGCAATGCTCTGGGGTCATTTGATCCACCTTCTGACAAGCAAAGTCAATGGGAAGCCAGATTCACTTAATCAACTGTAATACTTAATTAACAACTGCAGTGATTCATTTAACAACTGTTTCAAGAAAGTTCATAAGATGGGGCAAAATTCACTTAACAAATGTTTCACTTAGTAGCAGAAATGTTGGGCTCAATTATGGTCATAAGCCAAGGACTTCCTGTACGGGGATGTTATTCTTAATTGTTAAATTTAAGAGCAGCTGCCCAGAACTAAACAAACTTTTGAACCTACATCCAGACTCAGCAATACAGAGTCTCCTCACTTTATCAACCAGTAAAAATGTCATATGAAATACATGCTTGCAATCTAGTGATCCTTCCTAACTGAATGTTATGTTTTATACTTAGTCTCAAATTCAGGACAGATTTAAATAAATATGGATTTACTTTTTAGCAGGGATTATAACGTATTCTGCCATTTCACTCAGCTTTCTTCTGTGTTTAAATTCTTGAAGTGACTGGCGGGAGAGTGGATTACTTCCTATTGTAATTCAAAGTATTTGGCTTTGAATGAAATCATTACCTTAGTTTTACAAAAGATTTACTCTGAGTGAAGACTAGATCTTGACTCTCCTTTTTGCAATATTCTTCCCCCAATGAAGAGGACTGTTCTCATTTTATCTTATGCATCTGTCTGCCTCTCTCACCCTCTCAAGCTCATATTAGTGAGGGGGGGGGGAACCAAAATTCTGCTTCAAAGGCCCATTGCTCTTCAATTCTTTTGCTGTCTAGTGAATCTTAGGTTTTAATGAAAAACAAAGTGAACCCAAGTCTTTTCTCCTTTTTATTACATCAATGATGTGATAAATACCACACCCCACTGTCTGCACTATGTGCTGCCCCATTATTATGATTATGCAACCAGAATTCTAGCTTCTTGTTTTCAAGGATTTTTTTAAAAATTCCTGTGTTTTATGGAAACATGTTTTCAAGTCACTATATCATTGACGGTGATCACATAAGAATGTTTCTGAACAGACAGAACTTTAAAGGAACAGTGGGAAAACACAATCAGAACAAAATTTAGCGTACTCTTTCACAAGTATTTTGTGATGTTAGAAGCTGAGATTGAAAAACTGTCAGTAGTTGAAAAAGTGCTATTCCAGGGCTGAAACTAGCAGGGTTCATTTAATCACCAGTTCCTAGATAAAAAAACACACCTTTGGTTCTGCTAAGAAATTATTTGATCAAATGCTTTACCTTTGAAACCTAATTATACAAAATAGCCTATATTATATTAATAATGTTCTTCTCTTTTGCTTATTTAAGAAAGGTTCTGCTTTTGAAAAAAAAAAGGAAAGGAGAAAGGATATTTTTTGCATTTTTTAAAAAGAAAATATGCTGAAGGTAATACAGATAATACTTTTGTAATGCATTCCTCCACATCTCTGTATTCATAAAGGAAAAAGTGAATTCCTTAAGGATCTGCACTCAAGATTGTGGATCAGGGCTTTTTAACATAGTTAAATGACTTATAATCGTGAGTGTTAATGACCCCAAATGTAAAACCCAAAGTGCTTGAGGATATTTTCCAAAATGGGAAATGTGTTTTGATCCAAATAACTGCAATATAATGCACATTTGAGAAAAAGAATCCTACCTTCACATATATGCAGATGAGCTCAATTCATCTTGAGACTCTGACAGGTAATTTAATGAAAATGTCAATACAATGTGAGATAACTATGAAGGTGAATTCCATACAATGAGTCATTAGGAAAGGGATGAAAAACAAAACCAACAATATTGTCATGTCTTTCTAAATATACCTTGTGGATACATTTATGATATTGGACAAACCACAATTGCTGCTTCTCAAAAAATTAATATAATACTGGAAAAGGCTGTACACAAAATGAAGTTTAGAGCTGTAGTTTTTTTCAGTTAGAAAAAAATAATGATAGAGATGGTAGAGATTTTGAAATGTATGCATGTCGTGAAGAATGTGAATAGTGAATGTCATTCCCTCTCTCATAACAATATAAATTGGATTTAACCTAGATCAATGGTTCTCAACGTTTGTGTGACGGTGACCCCTGTCACACAAACGTTCTGCGCATGCGCGGCGCCATGCGCATGGGGGCGCCGCCCCCATGCGCGGCGTGTATGCGCGGCACCGCCCCATGCATGGTGCGCATGCGGGGCACCGCCCCATGCGTGGTGCGCATGCGGGGCGCCGCCCCATGCGCGGCGCGGTGCGCATGCGCGGCACTGCCCCCTAAGGGGAGAAAATGGCGGATCGCCTTCTTTGGCGACCCGCGAAAAATGGTCGATCGACCCCAAATGGGGTCGCGACCCATAGGCTGAGAACCGCTGACCTAGATTTATCCAATGAAGATGAATGATAGAAGATTCTGGAGAGCTTAAAGCAGTCTTTCTTAATCTTTTTACCCTGTTGGAAACCTTGAAATAACTTTCAAGTCTCAGAGAACCCCTGCATAAAAATGCTAAAAAAACATGAAAATTCACAGTACAATTCACTTCTGGTCCATACAATCCATGTTTTCAACAACCTCAAAGGGGCCTTGAATCCAGCTGTGCAGGAATCCAAATTAGGGCACTTATAACTGAATGGTTTTTAGTCTACATCAATGAAAATACAGTTTCTAAATCACAGGAAATCATTGTTCCATATTACTCTGTTCAAGTATTTTATTCAATTCATCACATTTGAAGAAAGATTCAGATCATCTTGAACAGGTTTGGAGAAGGGCAACACAAATAATTAAAGGACTGAAAATTAAGTGATAGAGAAAGAAACCAAGGGTGGTATGAATGGTTAGCTGAAACTGAAGAAAATAATCAGTGCTTTTTTTGTAAAAAAAAAAAAGGTGCCGGAACTCACACACGTCATACAACCCTGGCCTACCCTACAAGGTTCCATCCCAAAAAGGTGCTGGAACTCTGTTCTGGGCGTTCTATGACAAAAAAAAGCCCTGGAAATAATACTTTTCAAATGTCTGAAGAGCTATCACCCAAAAGAAAGTAAAGAGTTATAATTTATCATTCTAGAGCAGTGGTTCTCAACTTGTGGGTTGGGACCCATTTGGGGTCGAATGACCATTTCACAGGGGTCGCCAAACAAGGCTGTCTGCCACTTTCCCCCCTTTTCTTTGGCCACACCCCTGGCACCCGGTGATGTATAAGTGGTTGGGGGGGTCACCACAACATGGGGAACTGTATTATGGGGTCGTGGCATTAGAAAGGTTGAGAACCACTGTTCTAGAGGGCAGATTACTGAATTCAATTTTCAGAAGGGCAGATATTGCCTGATTGCTTGGGAAAATGTAAGCGGAACCAATTGCTAGGGGAAATAGTAAGTACCCCTTCATTGGATAAGTAGCATTCAAATGAAGTTACTCAGCATCTGCCAAGGATGATTTACCACTCCAGGCTGTGCTGGAGATGCCATGGAAATCTGGAACTGGTGACTGGACAGAACAAACCAAACTCAGATTAAATCTTATCAAGTTGCTATTTGTCAATAAATAACTGGGTAATACAAAAATATTAGTCCTAGTAGTTATTGTTTACAGGATTGTGCTTCCTTTTCAAGAAGTAGTGGGGTTTCTCCTAGATTCTTGGGTCCTGATTAAGTAGCCAGTGGAAGCTTTGGCTAGGGAGCCTTCATCTAGATTTGAATGATGTACCAGTTATGACCCTGCTTGGATCAGATGCTCTGAAGTTAGTTAACCTTCATCCAGATCACTGGACTGCACTTTGTGTGAATCTGCCTTTGCAGATGATACAAAATGTAGCATCTAGACTGCTAATAGGAGCAATCATTGCAGGATCTCACCAGTTTTAAGGTACTAGCTGCCAATAGCTATTTGGACTCAGTTCAAAGACCTAGTTATCACCTACAGAACCCTATTCCACCTTTGCCCTTTTAGTACAAAGATCTAGTGAAGCCTTGCTCAGAGGCTGAATGGCACAGAAAGCATGGGCTAGACGCCAGACATTTTCATTTTAGCATCAGTAACTACAAAATTTCCTGTAAAGCACTTTCCGCTTGTATGTGAATCCAGCAACTATGTGGATAGAATTGAACCTTATCATTTTGTTTCTAGATAGAGTGACAGTGTTGGTGCAAGATAACACTTATATTGCATTCACATATTACAGTAAGATGAAGAATTCACTCTCACAACCATAGATACTCCCTTTGGCCATGCAAAATGATGTGCAGAAGAAATTTGCTATGAGGCCCAAATTGCATGTATAAAATACACCTCTACTGGGTCTCATTATAAGATATATTTCTTCTTCTGAATTTCATTTAGACAGGATAAAAAAAAACAGAGGCTGAGTATGCTGAATGCAAGTTAACAAATCCTTCTTAATAATAAATGGCCAAGCAAAATTAGTGTTGCAGGATCCAATCTGGGTCGGTCACCAGGACCAGAGCCTGGCCAGACAGAAGTTTCCTGAAGATGGGCTCCAGCATGGGTTCGAACGCTCGGAAGACAGAACCTCTGGTCCCGGTGACCGACCCAGATTGGATTCTGCAGCATTAGTGTCCTCCATGCAACTTTATGGCCTTACACCAATCAAAAGTCTAGTGTATACCTTCAGTATTTTCTCATTGCCAATACTTACTTGGCTGTTTGTTCATAAATATATTCCTCAGGACCCGCAGAACTACTGCGGAATTTCTGAAAGATAGAAAAATAAAATATATATCAAGAATAGTTGAGCAGAAAGTCACAACTAACTTAAGCTTTACTGATTTCAACATGACAGGGTCCGATCCAATAGATCTAAAGACAAAATCTTTTCTAAAATGCTCGTATGAGCTACAAAATATCAAGCTAACTTTAAAAGAGGCAAGCAGTGTAGTTTTATAAACACCTGTATTCAAGGTGTTCTTTGAAACTCAAAAGTATTTTGAATAATTAAAAAAACACCTCTCAAATGGACTGTTGCAATGCACTCTACATGGGGCTGCCCTTGAAGAGCCTCCAGAAGTTATGTCCTGCATGGAATATGGAAGCACAGCCAATTATGTGCACTCCTTGACCAGCGCATGTCAATTATGTGCACTCCTTGACCAGCGCATGTTTGCTCCTTGAGCTGCACTGGGATTCAATTTACACTGCTGGCTGTAATATGCACTTCATGGCATGAAATCAAGTTATTTGGAGGACTATCTCTATCTGATTATGTCTACCCATCCCATTTGGTCTGGCAAAAAAGGCATGCGCCAGGTTCCATCTTCTAAGAAATGTCATCTGGCAGAACCAGGAAGAGAACATTTTTATAGAAGCACCCACCCTTCAAAATATCATTTCCCCAGGAGAGAAAGATGGGATTGAGCTCATTGCATGATTGTGTTCCATCACTGTAGTTTTCCAGGTGTTGGATAAATAATTTCTATCAGTTCTTTTATATCGGGCTCCCAATGTATTCTTCCTTTAGAAGCTTTTTTTGCAAGAGTTCATACAACTATTTCAATCTTAGCATTTGATTCCAGGATTACTCTTCAAATCCCATAATAATGGATCATTTCATTGTTTACACTTTGAATAAATGTCCCAAAAGAAAAAAAATGTCAAAAGGGAAGTATTCTGACAATGTTATATCTCCATTATTGCACACAAGAATCACCCAAAACATTTTCAGACATCTGTACAAAAGAGATTCTTACAACATTAAATCTCAACTATTTAAAAAAAGTGTACAATCTATATTTCATTAAGCCTTCCAGGGCAACTTACAAATACAAAGCAGCATACAAAAGTCAAAACAGTCTAAATTAAAACAAGTTAAAATAATAAATTCAAATGCTAAGAGAATCAAAATTCAAATACACTAAGTTAATAGATTAGAAAATGTGATAGAACAAAACTCTCTCTCTCTCTTACTCTCTCATTTGAAAGAATAAGAATGTTAGCACCGGGTGCAGAGATAATCCTACAAACTTATAACAGCATTGAGAGACTCTCTAGTCATCCTTTGCCTTTGGACAGGGGCATTTAGAAGACTTCCTCCAAAGATGGAATTTATCCCATTTGGCAACTGAGAAATATCCATGAAATACTATGCACGCCATTATTTCAAACGTTATTTCTCAATTATGTCTAAATCACTGACTTAATGGGGTGATAAAGTGAATGAACTGCCCTGATGTTCATTGAGAAAAATAAAAAACATGTGAACAATGAGTGAATATCACACCTTCTGCTCCCACATTGCCCAAAGTAGCAGACATACCTCTGCTCCTCCATCTTTAAAGGTATCACTGTAAGTACTGTCTGGAGTGCTGCGCTGATCATCTTTCATATAGGTTGAATGGGGTGTGATGCTAGGCACTTCATAATGCGCATGTTCAAATATGACTCCCCGATGTTCTTCATTTTCTCCCCTGGCATAATGCACTGAAGGAGTCATGTAAACTGGGGTATATTCTTCTGCTTTCACCACCATTACTCCAGTCACAGAAATGGAGGATGGGCTTCCTGATACATTTGAACTGAACTGCTCCCTTTTGGAAGTGTCCAGCTGCTCTTGGTTCACCGAGAGATTTACTGGCACTGTTTTCAAGACCTGTACTCTATTCTCACCATTGCTGCTCAAGTTACTTTGTGTTTCACTGGTGGAAAGACAGTTTCTGAGGAGAAAAAAATACAGTGAGTAAAAGCAAATTTTGAGAGGTGGCAAATAGATTAAATGCATGCAAATAAATAATCAAATCATTTACTTAATTAAATGTCAACATGGTGTTGATATTTGTGTTGGACTAGAACAGAACCCTACATTTGAATTTGCCTTGAGTCATGAAATTCACTAGTAACCTTGGGCTAAGTGGAAGGAGAGAATTATGAGTGCTAAATTTGACTTCCTTCAAAGAAAGGTGAACTATAAACAATATTCCAGTCTGCTGTCCTGATGTTTATAATGCTTTGGATTAATATTGCAAACAATCCTAAAACATATTTATGAAGGGCAGTATAGAAATAACAATAAGTCATCTGAATGAAACATTTCTATGGATAGCCTGCCCATTGTCTATCAGTCCACCATGGAATGCTGCTGTTGCTTTTGCTGTGGAAGAAACAGCCAGCAGTGTTCCTTCTGGAACATGGACCTCACTATGAAAAAAAGAGAGCTTCTCAGAACAAGATGCAGTTAAAACTTTTTAATAATATTAAACAGTATTTAACATTTAAGAAAATGTTTAACAGAATAACAGAGTTGGAAGGGACCTTGGAGGTCTTCTAGTCCAACCCCCTGCTCAGGCAGGAAACCCTATACCATTTCAGACAAATGACTGTCCAATCTCTTTTTAAAAACCTCCAGTGTTTACAATACTTAGGCTATCTTCTATAATCCTGATACTCCCAGCTTGATTTTTTTTTAACTTGGCTAATTTGATCTTTATAGTTAAACAAAATCTCCCCTCACACATATACACAGAAAGAGAGATGCAGATTTAGAGACATTGTACCTTTTCTCCTGGTCTTCTTGATTATCACTCACTTTGTTAACAGGCAATAATCTTCTATCTCTTGGAACCTGAAACATCAGGACATATGACTTTTGAATGTTGTTATTTATTTAAAGGATATTAAGGTCTCCTTAATGATAGTGAAGGTAACTAGTTAGGATTGATGACCAGATCTAAAACTTCATATCAGTTTTATTTGGTCTTTGGTAGTCTATGGATTACATCAAATCAGACTACAGTTTCAAGGGCAGATTACAGCTGGTTCTAAAATATATCCCTTAGTTAATTAATGTATTTATTTTCAGGACTTATGGCCATGTATCTCATATAATGACTCCAGATGGCTCACAACAATTGTAAAAAAAAACATAGTTTAAAAAGGTATCCTTGTCCTTTAGGTGTCAGACCAATTATCCTCACATCAACCTCTTGGACTGAGTCTGGAAATGCAACAGGAGCCAGATTTATTTAAATGCAACAGATTTACCTGCTGTAAAAACCCACTTTCAGCCGTTGACTTCCTACCTTATAATAGTCATATAATAATCCCAGAGCAGCAGCACTGTCCTCATCTCCGTTGATGCTCATCATAGCTTTAGTAGCTGCTGTTAAGGGGTTTTCCAGATAAGACTTCCAAGCCTCATCTTCACTTGTGTAAGCTCTTCTGGTATTAAAGGGAGCATCACTTGGCACTATAGTCACAAGCCGGTTTTTACTGTGGTTTAAAAATACAGAAAAAGCATGCTATCATATCCGGAATACCTTTCTTTACCAATAGCTCATTTTAATCCTAAACAGGATGGGAGATGAAAAACTAATCTAATAATTTAAAAAAAAAATATGATGCAACAATTAAAAAAATGATTGGTATGCTCAGTTATCCCACTGAAAAACAGATGCAAACAATGAACAAAACTGATCGTCTCTGTATTTCATAACTGGAAACAGGGACAAGGTTCTTTACAGAACTGACATTCAAGTCTTTCCAATGTGCATATTTCATTATAGCTGTGTATAGAAATTCCTCTTCATAACTTAATACTGCATTTTTAATGAGAACCATTTTATATAATAATAACTAGGGCAGTATTACCCTCCAGATATCACAATTTGCAACATTTGTCATGATGCTGATGGCATCATCAAATACCACTGGTGAAGATGAGGTGGGCAAAAATGGGGCTACAGCATTGGCTTAGAACCAGAAAGGATAGGATCTGGTTTCTATTTTGCTAAAACTTTCACAGGGTTATCTTGGGTCAGAATAACAGACTGGGGATTACAATCTCTCTGGTCTTGTCCAAAACAAAATTTTGTACCTGGCTTTTAGGCAAGTCAACGCCTCTCAGAATTATTTCATACAGTGATATCAAGTGCAAAATGAGGGCAACAACTTATTTATTCCTTGAAGGAAAGGAGAAATATAAGAAAACAGGAGCTTTTCTTTCATGTAATTACTTTTGGCCACTTGTAATAGGGAAGAACATCTTAGGTTAAGAAATCACTGGAAATTAAGAAAAATCAAAGAATCTGACTATAGAAGTAGTCCATAATGTATTCAAAAAACATAAATGGCAGCTTGTTAAAAGAACCGGGCCCATACCTTAAATTTATATACTACATGGTCACTCTTGACCAAAATCCTGGATATTTTTAAAAAATAGAATATTCCTCTAAACTATTTATTTTGCTTGCTATCCTTTCACTTTCCCAAGCAAGGCTTAATATTTGTTACATGCAACTAAGATACTGTGATGACTGGCAGAGTTGTCCAGCTGTCCCAGTCAAAAAACTGATTTTACTAATAAAAATACAGAACTCCCATAGCTCTGGAAATCAAGTAAAATGTGGTTTACTATTTGTAACTATTGACTAAGTTTGATCATGCATTCAATTGCAACATCAGCCTTTAAAAAAAAAAGTATTGAAATTAAGCGCAGAGTTTTTTCAAAAGTGGCCATGGCGACTTCTGTGTTTGAGATTGCCTTTGGGAAAATGTTGGCCAGCAGGTCCATTTCAAAGGCAGCATCTTCCTCCAATCAACTCCCTGTCCAGCGCTATCTACAATACTATAATAATCTACAATAATAGTGATTATACAGTAGTAGTGGGCTGCAGGCTCCATTTTTATTCTCTACAATGCCTAAAATGTGCCAGTGCTCCTAAAAATGAAGATAGCAGCTCCTCTCTCAATGCTTAGTCTGGAAGTCTGAGTTTTTTTTTTTTTTTTTTTTTAGGGAGGTGAGATCTATCAGATGTCAGAAGTCGAGTCATAACAATTGCCCAAACATGTTGAGTTATTGACACAAGACATGGAAAAATGTTGAGAAATACCAGGCTATATCAAGAAGTCAGAACTTGTAGGTAGGCATGAATCAATTACACAATAGCACATTATCAAATACTAGAACTTAAAATATTTTAACAAGCAGTTTATATATACTGTATTACCTCCGTCCTTGAGCTTTTAACTAGGTATATCCCAAGATAAACTGTCCATACTGAATTAACATGCAGTTTTAAAATGCTTTTAAAGTTTCTTTATTCAGGGCACTGCTTGACAAATTATCAGAAGATAATAATAATAATAATAATAATAATAATAATAATAATAATAATAATAATAATAATAATAATAATAAGAAGAAGAAGAAGAAGAAGAAGAAGAAGTAGAAGAAGAAGAAGAAGAAGAAGAAGAAGAAGAAGAAGAAGAAGAAGAAGAAGAAGAAGAAGAAGAAGAACAACAACAACAACAACAACAACAACAACAAGGAACCTTGGAGGTCATCTAGTCCAACCCCTTACTCAGGCAGGAAACCATGGCCTATACCATTTCAGACAAATAAATGGCTGTCCAGTCTCTTCTTAAAAACTTCCAGTATTGGAGCATTCACAGCTTCTGGAGGCAGGTTGTTCCACTGATTAATTGTTCTAACTATCAGAAAATTTCTCCTTAGTTCTAGGTTGCTTCTCTCTTTGGTTAGTTTCCATCTGTTGCTTCTTGTCCTGCATTCAGGTGCTTTGGATAATAGCTTGACTCCTCTTTGTGGCAGCCCCTGAGATATTGGAACACTGCTATCATGTCCCCCTTCATCCTTCTCTTCATTAGACTAGACATACCCAATTCCAGCAACTGTTCCTTATATGTTTTAGCCGCTAGTCCCCTGATAACTAATGATAACTAACCTATGTACATCCTTAGAAATATAAGAAATTGCTCTAACATCAAAATCCAACTTATTGTTTATGAAACCCAATATTATCTGTGATAAGCAATGGATCTCACTAGCTATTGGACTTTTTTTTAAACAGAAGATGCCAAATATTGAACATGTCTGCTCAAAATCAGAAATGTTCAATCTTTTTGAGGCCATGAGTTGACTTTAATCATTGAATAAAGTGCCACGAATTTTCTTACAAAAATACTAGGAGTGGCATAAAAACTAAATTAAATTTACATTAAATTAAGATGGTTAAAACAATTGTTTTCCATCAATTTCATAATTTTCTCCAATGTCCTAATCATTATTACTTGGTAATAGTTTTTCAGGGAGCTCTAGCTATGTACCTAAATTTCAAGGACAAATTTTACACCTGTATTCTCCATGCAAAGCTTTTTATATGGCCAACATAAAAATCAATTATGGATTTCCAGGACTTCACAAATATCAAACAAATAACATTAATATTGTTGATTCAACATAGTTCCGTTCCATGTTTAAATATCTTCCTACCAGGGATTAATTGGTTAAAAATGGGAAATTAAATCAAATATCATTTTTTGTATTAGAACACTACAAATATCTGCTTTCATTTATATCACAAGAAAGTAATCCAAGTGTATGAGGAATGTACTGTATGCAGCCCCCAAATATTTAAAATGAAAGACCTACTTTCTCACCAATTGACCCAGGAAACACTTAAAACCCATACATGGATTTTTAAAAAGCAATTTCCCCAGCAAAACCAGGAAAAAAGAATCCCAAAGAAATCCCGATGTCACCCGTATTTTTGCCAAAGCTCCATTAATCCATTACCCAAAGGTACTTTTTCAAAAGGCAATCAGACTTCCTTTGTTTTTCCTTGAAGACGTTTTTCTTCTCAGAAAAGACGCTTCTTGTATGAAAGTCCAGTTGCATTTTGAAAAAACACCCTTGGGACAACTATGACAGGATGTCTGAGAATCTCCATAGACATTAATCCACTATTTTTGCCATCTTTTCTCACCCTCCCCCAAAATGTTAAGGGTGCCTTAGAGCTGCCAAACAGTGCTCCACTCCACTCCAGATTTACATCAGTTACAAAGATTATACAGCTCAATTTGAGGGATATAGATCTTGGGTTGTCAGAATAGGGGCAGTCAGTTGTTAGTATTTAGTATTGCAAGAAACACACTAAATGGCATAGCAGCTTCCCATAGAAAGCAAGAGCTCCTTGCCTTTGTTTGGATATTTTTCCCTATTACTACCGCATTATACCAAATATAAAAGGGCCACCCTGGATTATTTGAAAGGAAAATTCATTGCTGCTTATCTGAACACTTGGCTGAAATAATTTTTACAGGTGCCATTTAAAAAGAATGAATGGCAGAAGGAATATGAGGGAGGAAGATAAGGCCTGGGAGGCGATGATAAAAATATGGGGGAGAACCTAATGATTATATTTTAAATAGAACTCTTGAACTGCAAGTTTCAATTTCTCTGCCAAATGCAGAAAATGTTGTTTGTCTTCTCTTTCACCTTCATGCAGAGTTTGCTTGCTCTACAGTGTGTTTGGGGGAGGGGGGAGATCTTCATCTAGTTATCTTGATGTAGCTAACCTCAACCTAACCCTGACCTTCCCCCAAGGCAAGGCTTCACTGGCTTTGATGAAGCCAGCTAATTGAGAATGACCCAGAAGGTAGATACAATCTATACATTAAGCAACCTTGAAGCAGTCAAAGTCAGATGCAGCACAAAAGACAGGAGTAATTTCTTGGGGGCAATACAACTTGTGAGACATCGGCCAAGGGACCAAGAGCAAAAGGAATCCAAGAATGGTGCAGAAGAGGATTGGTGATCCAGGATTTTACTCCTGAAATTCTGTACTGTATACACATACACACACACACACACAAACTCCTTCCTGACTTTGATTAAGTTCACTACCTATTGAGTGTCAAGAAAACAGAGCCTAAAGAAACTGGTGCCAATTCCAGAAATTCTCTTCCACTCCACTGCAATCCACTCCCTTTCATAGAAAACTAGTAGTCAATCAAGCAAACTTGAAATTAAGGACTGGTAGAGACCTCGCTGGCTGAGAATTCTGGAGTTGTAGTTCCAAGACCTGGGTAGTGCCAGGCTAGGAAAGGCTATATTTGATGTTTCAAGAAGGAATAAGTCAATAGGGGGATCTCTCTCTCTCTCTCTCTCTCTCCCTCCCTCCCTCCCTCCCTCCCTCCCTCCCTCTCTCTTTTTCAGGATGGTCCCATCATGAAACCTTGCAGAAGATCAGGAGTAAAGTAGAGTTAGTTCTTCTGGGTGTCTTCCTGTCTGGACTATCTCACAAGTGTAGCATCAGTTTAGGATATGACAATATCTCTCAACAACAGTAGCTGTAAGAGAACCAATGTGGCATGGCAGTTAAGTTTACGAGTTGGAAAGAAAGTTTGCTAGGTGATCTTGGGCCAATCATTCTTAACCTACCCAATCTCACAGACTTGTGGGAAAAATAGGAGAAAGGACACTGTACCTCCATAAGCTTCTAAAAAAGGAGAAAAGGGACATACGTTTAATAAATACATTAAAACATTCAAATTAAAAATAATCTCTGAGTTTATTTATTTATGTTGGGACACACTATCATATTCTTATATTTCAATGCAAAATATTTTATGCCATGGACTGACTTCAAGGGGAACATACACATGGCTAGATAAATGTAAACATGATTGATAAAAGACAGCATAAAACTTTCTTTAAAAAGCCTTTTCTTCTTCATTGAAATATGTTTTATAGCAGGGACAAATAATTACTTGTGATACCAGGAGCACAGGCAGGGTTGATGGTGGAGCTACACCACTGGAGTTGGTCGTGTTGAATTTTCCAAGTGCTTTTTTTAGCTTAGGGTAAGTAATACAACAGAGATATGTGAAGCCTAGCAAAGACTTAATGCACCCATCTTCACGGTTAAAATAAAATAAAAATCATATCAGTAAAAATATGATTTTTGCTGTTAGTTTTTAGTAATATAATTTGGAAAAAGAAAGCTTTAGGTGCCACAAAAATAGGTGTGAAAACCCTATGCAGTGTGCAGGTTGCTCAGTCCTGATTCATAGTATCATTATTTTATCTCAATCAGAGTGTGTGAATCACTGAAAGATCTAAATGTGCCAGGCATCCACCCTCTGAAACATTGTTTCCCTTTTACACTGGGTTGTGAATCATTTAGCTGATGAGCATAAGACTTTTTTTGGTGTCCCCTTTTATACACAGACATGCAGCAACTGTGTGGATACCAATTTAAGGAGACAGGTATATCACAAGATGGATGAAACTAGGCACTTATAATTTTTTTAAATGGTTTTAGGACCAGTTTCAGATTTCTTTTTAATTAGACAGGTTAAACTTATTTTTACATTATAATACAGTATTTGAGTTTTCTTGCCTTAAAAGTATGAGAAGCCAAAATTTCTCATGCGGACTCTGAAAAATTGAATAATAAAAACTTTCTTATTGGCATAGTAATCCTCAGAAACGTTTATCACCATTTTCACGATCTTCATTAATGAAATCAAGCAATCCACCAAATTATGCACTGACCCTCTGTTTCCAGGGATGAACAAATTTGGACCTCCATTAGGCTTTGAGTTGAGGGTTGCTTTCAAAAGATAAGCTTTCAGCAGTTCTAAGATGTAAAATGGTGTTGTAAGCATTTGCAAATATCCATCTTGCTCCTTAATCTCTTCTATCTTCTCCATTAAAAAAAAAACATTCTGAATGTTTTGCCCCAACTATTTGATTTGGGCGGGGGGGGGGGCACAAAGGCAATTGTGTCAGATTGCATGCAATCAGTGCATCATACGCTGTACACCCCAGCTCAATTCTTATCTCATTCTACCTTAGGAAGCAAGAGAGATCTCATTTCCCGTTTCTCTTTTCTGAAGGTGGTGAGCGTGATCAGAATAGTTGTCTCTTGTCATTATTCTTTAAGAATCCTCTGGGCCCCCAGAAGGTCAAGCTGGGAAATGAAGGTGGCAAACAACTACTAGAGTCTTTCTTATTTTTCTTTTCATGATAGGAACTACAGTGATAGGAACGACAGCCGAAAGACTCCTGGGTACCAGGCATAATACTAAAAGTGCTGCAGAAAACAAGATGGAGATTAGATTAAGGAAATCATGAAACAAAGGGAGAAAAGATTAAATTAGAAGTCAATCAGGCAGCAACATTTTTTAATGCTTGTAATAGGTTGGACATCATCAGGAATTTAATAGCATCACAAAATATGGAAGTTTTATTGACTTGAATGGCATCTAAGTAGGCTGAACATTCTTTTAATTATGTTTCTATTTGGTGAATCATAGATAGAAAATTTTAAATGTATTTTCATAACTTCTTCATTGTTTTAAATCCTAGTAACTACTATAGCCAGTATTGTATTTCTATTTACTTATAGTGTAGATAATAACTAACTTCCTTCCTTCCTTCCTTCCTTCCTTCCTTCCTTCCTTCCTTCCTTCCTTCCTTCCTTCCTTCCTTCCTTCCTCCTCTTCCCTTTTGGAGGATGGATCCTAGATCAAAGCACCTCATTTTCATGTCAGCTCATGTCGTAACTGGGAGTTCTTTATTATAAAATAGTCCTAGCATGGATTAGAAGAGTAGCATAAAAAAGTCTGAATGCAAAAATAGGTTCCCTCCTCATCCTGTACGGGACAGAATTTCACAGATAGATTTAGGTCAACATTTCCAATAGCTATATTCTCTTTTCAAATACAAAAGGACAAAAATGTCTTTCAGATTTTACAATAATTCATATTTGCTGATTAATGGGACTTGTAAAATTTGTTATTGAACACCAACAGGAAATAAATCTCTGCCTTGAGCAACTTATTAACTCACTTTCTAAAGACAACAGAAGAGAGAGAGAGAGAGATGAAAAAGGAAAAGAAGGAACATTTATTTATAAATTTTCAATCCCATTTTTTTAATACATTATAACAAATCCATAGCAAGATGACTATATCAAGTCCACGCATTTAGGCTTAACATGCAAGACTCAGCACAGCAAAATCATTTCTGAATAATCATGTACAGAATTACAGTGCCAGTTTCATATACCAAGTGTGAAATTGGACAAATATTCCCATAATTCCCTGCAAGGATAATTGTTGACAGTCTTTTCCTGATGTTTTTCTCCCAGAGTAAAAGGACACAAAGAGTCAACACATGGGAAATATGCAAACATTTTTTTAATCATCTTGATTTAATTAAGTCATCTTAATTTGGCACAATGATGCTTGTTTGTTATGAATGGGAAACTGGATTAGCCAGCTTGCTAGAGTGCATGGATGGTTAATATTTTGAAATGGATTCTGTTTTGGTGGCTTTCCGTTATATGTAGTCCCACTAAATATTTTCTGTCTTATTTCTTTGTGATGTAATTATTTATTACAACACACACACAAACCTAAGATCACTGCACTACACGCGCCTCTTGATTTTCCAAGCAAAAAGTTTAGTGTACATGGAGAATTCATCCAAAACTTAACAAAGAGTTCCTATACTGTCAGGATCTGGAAAAGAAAATTTGGGTTTTTCCCCTGAAGCTATTTTGATTATATCTGCTTGATTGGAGACCTTCTCTGTGAAACATGTCTCACTTGAATTCCTTTTACAAATTTTGAGATCTAAACCTGGCTCCAGCAAATGAGCTAATATCCTGTTTAAATGAAAGGGATTCTACTTTAAGGGCATTTCCAAACTTAAAAGGCCTTAAGGTGCCGTTCCTATTTACTAACTATATAAATGCTTGGAGTTGTGTGGGTTGCTAGGAATGCAGAGAAGTTTGCTTGATCTCGCATTTTACAATATTTGTGTGCCACTTTTAAATCAGAATAATGATGAGAAATCCAATATATTATGAAGAATATAGTTTCAAAATTATAGACTTAAAAAGGCAAGATAGTCTTCCTTGGAATCAAACACTAGTAAACTAGACTGTTTATTATTCTGGCCTCCTGAAATGTAGCAATATGAGAGGTGAATCAGAAATACAACTTTACTGGAATTATTTTCACTTAATCATCAGTTCTATATTTGTAAAAAAAAAAAAAACAATTGCATATCTCTCTCTCTCTCTCTCTCTCTCTCTCTCTCTCTCTCTCCATCATTTGTTGATGCCTAATTATGGTTTCAATGGCACCACAGGCTTTTCCATTTAAAACTGGAAATCCCATTCCTGTCCCCTTGGTTGATGAGTCCCTATCGATTTCAGACCATTCCTGACTCACTAAAAGATTAAGTGCAACCACGAACTCATCTTTATAGTGGACTAAGTGGAATCATGTTACCAAGCTTTATAGCGGACTAAGAAATTCCTTCAGGAATTGTCATGCAGGTGCAGTAAAGAGAAATTGGAAAGAGGAACTGCTAATGGGATGAAGCTGTCAAGAATTGATGGAAATTCTCCTAGGAGAAAAAAAACCCTGGCATTTTAAGTATAACTCTAAGAGTACTCATGGTAGGTGAAGGGTCTTCAGCTTGACTATGTGATGAAGGACTCCTAAAATGACTTGTAATGCACATCATAATTCAGTTATTTACATGTACATGTCTAACTTACATCAGGATGTAGTAATGGGCAAACAGAAAAGATAAATCTCAGAATTGCCATCATTCAGTCAACACTGTTGCATTGACACTGCCTTGCCTACATAAATTGGCTATCATAAATACATCTTGATTTAGCCTTTTAAAAAAACTATATCTACTTGAGAGATTTCCTGGCTTTATATGAACTTGTCCAGAAGTAGAAGTAGCCTTTTAAAGCTGTTCCTGCTTTTTGATGTCTATGTGTTAGGCCCAAAGGAGAAGATCTTCTCTTACATTTTTCTCAAACTGAGAATATTCTTAAGGATCACACTCAGCTTCCATACTTTCTGTTTTTGGGAAAGGCATCAAAAATTGCTTTAAACAGTCCTTTTTAGTTTAATCTACTTCAAATTGCTCTATTATCAGGGGTTGGCAACTTTTTTCTATGTATGGTCCAGAGTCCATGTATCACTAGTATCATTTCCAAATTGTTGTTCTGGCCATGTTGAAGCATCCAGTAAAACTGTTACCAAGATGGTCACCCAAGGAGGTGCTAGGTGCTTTCTCTCCTGCAGGCTGGGTAAATATATTTATTTGGATGACCACAGGCAAGACAGTTTCAAGGAACACGTCACATCCACCCTATAAGACATAGGTGGCTTATCCCGGCTCTATATGGTACTTTAAGGAGGTGGTGCTGTGGTTAGAATGCAGAATTGCAGCTGACTGCCCAATGCCAGGAGTCTCATCCTGACTTGCTTCATCCATCCTTCCATCCTTCTGAGATCAGTAAAATGAGGACCCAGATTGTTGGGGGCAATATTTTGACTTTATAAACCACTTACGGAGTGCTGTAAAGCATTGTGGAACAGTATATAAGTCTAAGTGCTAGGACTATTATTCAATTTTTATAATATTAACATTTTATTGCTATAATAGTTCCTTGAATGATCTAACAACAACAAAAAAAGATACAAATATAACACAATAATTATACTATGCTATAGTTCATTTGCTCGTTGTTTTTACATTTCTCTTTCAATTTTCCATCTCAAAATGGCTATCAGAAATACATAAACCCTTGAACATAATTAAATGGCACAAATAAATATTGGAATCAATCTAAGGGAAATGAAAAGATCTAGTTTCCACGGCGAATCTTAAGTCCATTTCCAAAAGACAGAGACTGGGAATCAAACACCAGTTCCTAGAGATTGAACTACACAGTTAGGGAGCCTTCTTATAAATGCCCAATAAACGGGATTCTGAATGCAAAGGCATTTTTAAGAGGACCTTGCCTGCAGATCTTAATGCCTGAACAAGTTTATAATGACAGAATTATGCCTTAAGCTATTTCAGGCTTAAATCAGCACATTAAATTGTGTCCACAAAACAATTGGAAACATATACAGATTGCCCAGTTCAGGCATATGATCCTAGTATTGTCACCAGTGAGCTGTTTTGTTGCTGAATTTTGCACCAATTGAAGTTTCTAGATATTTTTCAAAGGCTGCTCAAAGTAGAACAAGTTGTAATATTTTTATCCACTGCTTACTGAACATGCTAGAAACTTTACAGATAAGCAAAATAATTATGGCTTGTTTAGCCAATGATAACTTCAGTCTTAACTGGTTTTGCCTTGCGTTTCTCTGCATTGATTGGAAACCTGAATGGGGCACAGAAACAAATCAAGAGTAAGCTAAGACACCACAAACCAACCAGCCATCCTTATTTTATATCTTCCAAAGAAAATAGCAGTTAGTAAAAAAAAATAACAAACCCTAGTTTCAAACTGTGGCTTACAGTCATACCCTCCACTCCCTTCATACATCTCATCAACCTAAGACCATATTACTCACTGCTCACTGTAGTATGTGAATTTAGTGATATGTATTCAACTGCCTCTTTCCATATTCACAGAGAGCATTGCTTGAAATGGGTTTTATATCCTCTTCATTTTAATAGCCTATTGTGTTTAACTTTCCTGCAGGGCAATACTTCTACTGACAAGGAGAAAAATTAGTTTTCACAAAATAAAACTGCATTATGTTCAGAAAAATAGGTTTTTTTAAATGCAAAATCTTCTTGAAATGCAGACCATTCCCTGTTTCCCAAGGGTTCACAGTCAAGCGAACTATTGTTATATAATTAGAGGGTTGAATTAGGACTGGAAAGATCCAAATTCTAAATCCCAGGTCATTGGCTGACTTTGAGTCAGATATAACCTCAAAGAATTGTTACAAATATAAAAAATAAATGGAGATAACTGTGCATATGACTTTAAGTAATTAAAGAAAAGGTGATATAACAAATAAAATATATACAAAGCTAGAAACATTTGGAAGACCCTTTCAAATGGAAACAAGAGATGGACATCAAATTAGAAAAGTTGCTGCTGCATCCAATGTGGGATTAAAGTAGCTGTCTCTTGACAAGTGTCTCTATGATCTTTTACAGATTCAAATCTAGAAATGTCT
Organism: Crotalus tigris; assembly: GCF_016545835.1. Classification (NCBI taxonomy): domain Eukaryota; kingdom Metazoa; phylum Chordata; class Lepidosauria; order Squamata; family Viperidae; genus Crotalus; species Crotalus tigris. The sequence goes on along the minus strand of NW_024100554.1, from coordinate 2,093,368 downwards.
ACACCTTTGCCAATTTTCCCCATTCTCCCATCTCCAACTGCTTCTGAGAATAAAAGCTGAAGGTTCATTAGAAGTCTTTCAGTCTAACTTCCTCCACATAAAAAGGAATAAAAATTGTTGCCATTGGTGGAAAAATAATTCAAAATTAGTAACAGCCATATAATAATTTTGAACGATAATGTGCACAGCAAAAAGGGTATTGTCAATTTATTGGTTAGTTTTGTAAGGAACCTTATTTTCATATGGAAATAATTTAAGTACTAGATGGTTTAATGCAACTATGTAAATAAAAATTAAAACAATAATACTTTTAAAACTTTGTATAAAATATTGCATGAAATAAATGAGAATGCCTTACCTATCACATATGTCTTGCAGAGTAATCCTAAACCCATTTATTGGAAAACAAATCCAATAAATTCAGGATATTAAGTAAAATGTTCATAGGAATGTAGCCTGAACGTTACACAAATTAATTTTGGCATTAAGCCAAAATCTGGTTGACTACTTTAGCCACAGAAATAAAGCATTAAAAAACAAAAAGAAACGAAAAACCCACATTTCCTTCACTTCTACTCAAAGGATTTTCAAGACACTTTGACTAACCCAGGCAAATACGTAACATCTCAGATACCGATCAAAATCTGTATTTTGAACCATTGTCCTTCATACCAGACTTGAATGGGCACACCTACTTTAATAATGAATAAAGTACTACATGGAACAAAACCACCTTCTAAAAGTTCCAGGAGGTGATGCAAAGGATTAAACCTTTTCATCTTGTTTTATCAAATCAAAATCATCATCGCTCTTTGCACACAATCTTGAATCAACTGACAGTTATTATGCATTAAAAGAAGTTCCAAAAGACTCCATGGAGAGGCCACCTTATTTTGAATGATCTAGCCCTCTTGTACTGACCATGAAAAGATAAATTTCTTCGCAATGAACAGTGTGTGTGTGTGTGTGTGTGTGTGTGTGTGTGTGTGTGTGTTGGGGAGGAGACCAATACATCACTGCTATATTAGTCATTTTCTAATTATGGAACTTTATGTATTCCACTCTCAACTTTCAAGACAGTCAGTCCTTTTTCACCAACCAGCTTTCTCATATTAAGAATTTGTCAAGTTCCTTTTCCTGCTAAACTGAATCCTGTTGTTTTCTGCTTCCCTCCCTCATGCTTTTGTCTTTCCCTTTTCCTCACCAGTAGCCCAGGACAGAAACTCCACAACAGGACTTTTGTCCCAGTGCTAGAGATGATCTTCTTGTGCATGATAACAATGTGCTGCACAGGCTCAGAAGTAAGTTCAAGATACAATCTGTTATTCCTTATCTTGAGACCCAGCCCACTGCAAGATCCTGGCCTTCTCCCTTTAGCATTGGTAGGATCTGCAGCTACCAGGAAGCTCAGAAGGAGCCAGTAACAATTGCCATAAGGAAGACGCAGTCATAGGGAGGTGCTGGGAGGGAAGATGAAGCCTGGGCAAGATTGTCTAACTTCCACCTTGCACCCATTTGAAAATGGGGAAAGGAATACAAGAGAGGCCACTGTAGAATAGAGTGTTATGTCTGCACACACAACAATCTCAGAATCACAATGTGTCCTTTAGGATTGGCGTGTTAGAACTTCAAAAAAAATGCTAATGTTATTTATTATGAACATTCTTAAACAGTAGGCTTTATTGCTTATTTCAAGATACCTCTATGTACAACCTAAAGTTTTTCAAAGAATTTTGACATCTTTAATAAAGTGAATTTTGATTTTACTCTTATTTGGGGATTTAAGGAAGTGAAATTCATAACATTTTATCATGGAGTGGAATATTTTATGCCACATGTACATACAACCTAGTGGAAAAACAAAATAATATTTTTACTTAAAATCACTTCCTCTTACTGGGGGGGGGGATATTCCTTTCCCCTGCATGCTCCCTTCTACAATATGCTTATTTTCTAATTCTAGAATCAGGGTGTTTTTAATCCGTCCCTTTGCTTATGCCCCCCCCCCTCGTTCCTCACCATCTTATTTCCCCCCCCCCCGTTTGAAATAAAGAATTCCTAAACTCCATCTTTTACATCTTTCTATCCCAAAATACACATGCAGAAGTGCTAAGAAAACGGGAAGAAGATGGCCGTTTCTGATCCAATATAAAAGCTCTTTTGTTGCATTCACATACAAAAGCCAAGAATCGCATTTCATATCTAGGCCCTGAAGGACATGAAGGCATTGGTCCTCCAGTTGCATAGCGCAGAAGTAAAGCTCTCCCCAAAGTTTGGGAAAGTTACACAGAGAACCCAGAGCCAATTATTTCTTTTTTTAAAAAAGAGAGGGGGGTTGGAAAAGAGATTGGGGAAGTTAGTGGAATTCAATAGCTCTCCTGTGGGTTCTATTTAACCCCTGTATTCCTTGTATAAAGGAGGAAATGTAATCGCAGTGCGTCCACCACCGAGATCGTGTTTTGTTTTGTTTTTTTCTTTAAGGGAAAGAAAACACAACCAACCAGTTGATCCGTTCAGGAGCAGCAAAAGTAGCAAGCTGGCTGTGATCACTTACTTGTCCGTCTCTTGTGACATGTTTGATCCAATGAACTCTCTCCCCTTTTCCAGATGCCTCAGTCTCTCTGGTGAAACTGGACTTTCAAGTCTGTGCAGGTAAAGGTGTGTGTGTGTGTGTGCGCTCGCGTGTGAGAGCGAGCGAGCTCCCGGGACGGCAGAACCAGAGCTACTGGTAATTCTGCTTTTCTTTCCCCCCTCTACTTCTCCCTCAGCCAGCCGTAGAGGTAGGAGTGGGACAGGTAAAGCCCCCTTCTCCCCGCCCCTCGCATGTGGGAAGAAGACTGGCTGGCCTTTTTTCTTTTGCACTCCCTCCCCCCGCGGTTTAGGGCACCGAGCAGCCAAGCAACAAAAGCTGAAGGCGCCTACAGGTAACTTTCCCAAGAGAAGCTGGATTCTTTCACTCAAGGATAGCAGGCAAGAGGGACGAGCCGCGAGCTGATTGGGTGGAGCGGGCCTTCAGGTGAGCAGCCATTGGAAGAGGCGCGCTCAGGTAAGGCCCTGGCTTAGAACTCGGCGTGATCGCGCCTCTGGGAAGCAGAGCTCTGGCGGTTGAAGGAGCGTGGGGTGAAGGGCGCGAAATTGGGGGCAGGCAGAGAGAGAGAGAGAGAGAGATCAAGAGAAGCTGAATGGGACACTGGGGTAGCAGGGCAGGTGAAGCCCGGCAGAGGAAGCCGCGGGAGGCCGAGCTGCCTGGCCGAGGGCGCGTGAGGAGGTTGCCGCTATTCCCGCAAATGAGGGTGGAGGAGAAGACAGACAGAGCAAGGGAGCCGCAGGGTTGCCTGGACTTGAGCTGGGACAGGAGTTGCGGGGAACGACAAGGGCCTTTGGCTGGCGGCTGTTTTCCGAGTCCTGAAGTCACCCCGCTGCCCGCCTATAACCTCGCGCCCAAAAGGCAGGGAAGTCAACCTGGAGTCCAGAGGGAGAGCACCAGGCGCTGCCCGCCCTCTGTGTGGACCTCGGCAAGAAGTTGGGGGATAGAAACGGCCACCTTAAGCCGCCTTTTTTCCCATAATACTTTTTTTATCTGTTACATAAAGGGCCGTTATTGTGTTTCGAAGTTCCGTGGGTTTTAAACTGCCGCGACAGGATTTGCAGGCCTGCCTAGGGCCATGAAGGGGCTGACTTAAATTAAGACGGCTTCTTCATTGCACATCTCACTTTGTTCGGATTTGCTTAGGGGGCTTTAGCTAGATGGAGCTAGATGGAGAGAAAAAGGTCAGCCGCATCCCCTTTGCTTCAACTGAAAACTTTCAAACTGCTTCCTTGGGTAAGAAGAATAAATATGAATTGTGTATTTTCTCACCTCGGTGCTGTAATGTTTGCAGTATTTATATCCTTTTGCCTTACTGCCTGACTTCATTCCTGCAAGGTGTGTGATAAATTAGAATTAGTACACACTATTTTGCTTTTTAAAAAGTAAGTTCAGGAGTGGAAATGAACAATAATAAATATCCAGTCCCTAGAGCTTGGATGGATCCTTCATGTTTAGTTCTTTGCATTTGTTTATCCTCTGGTACTTCCACAGAGAACAATCTGTTGTTGGTAAGTATATCGTGGCCTAACAGTGAAATGCAAGGTTTTCCCCATTTTCCAGGAAAGACTATCTAGTGTTTGCTACAGACCCTGTCAATCAATGGTGGAAATAAGCAATTCAGTCTGCTATTTTATGTATGCTTATTTGAAAGTCAATCCCTCATAACACTCTGAAAGTGATACCTATGTAAGGAATTTGGCCACTCAGCTGTGGAGAGGAAGAAGAGTTGAACAGATAAAGATTTTAGGAAAATGATCTCTCTCTTTTGATGTAACAGATATGACCATCTGATAGTTATCATTTAATGGGCTAGTAAATAGCTCTTGTGCCCCTATTAGCTTTTATGGGGTAGTAAGAAAGTAACAATGGAATTTACAGCTGTACAATGGGGTGATAATCACTAGCTTCATGGCTTTCAAAAAAAATAGGTGCAATAGATGACTTCTGGAGGAAAAATTGGTCAATTATTGCAAAGATAAGTATATAAGTTGCTGGGACCAAAAATAGGAAATGGAAGCTTTTTGGATGTTTTCAATGGGCAATGTAATCTTAAATTAGATGGCTTTTTATTTCAAATTAAAACTTAATTTACAGAACTTTTTGCAATCAAGTTCTGCTGTTTTAAAAAAATTTTTCCAAATAACACGTTCAGAATATAGCCATGAATTGGGAATTAATATCGTAATTTTAAATACAGTATGGAAATACAAGATACATATTAGCTTAAAAACTGAATCTTGGATCATACTGTACATCAAAAAGGTTCTGTCCAATGTCATATTTATTACTGAATAAGCCCTATTGTGAATTAATTAGACCAAATGTTAAGAGAAACCAAGATTTTATCCGTTGTCCAAAAAATAGAAAAGAATGCGATGCTTACAAAAGCAACCAGAGTAAATATGTAATCCTAAATAGAGTTTGAATGGAATAAACAAGAAAAATAGAGTGGGATTTGCTAAAGAGCAGGTCGTATACTTCATTACATTTGAAACTCAATGTTTCTATACTTTCACTTTGGCTATTTCCTTTCTCAAACAGATATAATTCTACTGTAAAAAAAAAACAAGGTAAAAGCAACTGTTTCTATATCAATTTAACGTGTATGTAGTTTTTTCCATTTAATAATAGCATTGTTTGGGTTTGCTGTTTAGGGACAGAAAAACATATTCAAACGGTTTAATGAGAGTTACAAAATATAATTACAAGTACATAAAATTATGTGTTCTAGAAACATCTAAAACAAATTTATGGGATAAAGATGCCAATAGGTTGTATTTGTATCAAAGCAATGCTGCTAATAAGTACAATAGAAAGAAAACAGATGTTTGAATAACAGTTCTTTTAATATAGGGGAAGCTTAAATATGTTTTTGCTTTTCTATTGGTATGTCATTGAAAACTCCTGTGCCAGATTCCAATAAAGAGCACCATGCACAAAGCCAGCTACTAATTTTGCAACAGGTAGCACTTATACTTAATCCCTTATGTATCTTAAAACTTAGTAATCATCTTGTTATATAATTTGTTTTGAAGGGGGTTGTGACTTAGGTCGAGAAGATTTATTTATTTTTTTCAGTTTGCAGAAGATAGAAGCTTGATTATAATGGGTTAGGTTGCCTTAATGGCAGTCATTCTTTTTATGTATATCCATCATGATTTAGAATGCATGGCTAAAAGCAATATTTGACTGGGGGTATCAAGAATTGCAATCCAAAATATTTGGAGAGTGCTGAAATAATTTCTTGGTAGGACAGCAAAATTTCTGTCTCTCCATGTTTATGATTTATCACAGCACCTTAGAGAATTACTTTATATATTACTGACTTTCTACCCCAGTCTAACAATATTTATGCAGAAGTGAGTTCATGAGAAAAGTTCCCATCAGGTGTGTCTGGGATAATGTTACTCAGTTGTTTCTCATCATCTCTATATGGCCAACCAAATACAATTAAGGGATATGGGAATGTACTCAATTTATTAGAGTTCCCAATTCATTACAATTATTCATTCAGTACAAAAACCATGACTGGCTTCTCATCATATTATATTAGGAATAATAGCCTGGTTTCCAAAATCTATGAAATTAATGTTCTCTCCAGATGAGTTAGATTATCAGAGTTTGATGAAGGTGGGAAGTGTAGTCCTATTCAATCATCTAAAATATGTCTTATGAATGTTCTTTCATTATCTCCTGGCACTCGGTCTTACCTGTTCAAACATGAATTATCCTAGATTACTTCTCAAAGCAAGAGCAAGAGCAGTCAACACTGCTGTGTGTTAGCTTTAAATTATGCTGTTGTGGTAAATTGTTAACTTTGCCTATTGTAAGCAACTGTTGACAGAAACTGGAGACAAAAAAAAAATAGTCATTGATATGGTCAGTTATTAGCACTGTGCTTCCCAAAGGCAAAACTACCTAAATTTGACACATAGAGGCTGTCTGGAATTAGATTTAATTCTTTCTCAATACCATAATTATCTGTGCAGATTGTTCAGAGTGCCTTAAGTGAAGATTATTCTTTGAGCCTATAGGTCAAGAAAATACTTAAAATATTTGAGTACTGATATTCTACTTTGATATAGCCATATTTTAAACAAACATATTTGAACCAAACTACTTATAACTTTGTTCCTATTCTTGAGGCTCATTGCAGCAGTTAACAATTAAAAAAAATAATCTCCAGAGCTCTTGCTAATCCTTGTACTTGCAATTATGAGAATAGTATCAAGTCATTGTTTATTACCGCCATAATACCAGGTACAGAATAATAGTGTTTTTTTTTCATAACATTCCATGAGTAAAACACCACACAAAAATACCCTCTCTTGATGTAATAAAAATGTTGCCCTTTTCTGTAAAGAGAGTACTGTAGATTGATGGATTAGGTATGCTAGTAAAAATGTAGGCTAGTACTCTTTCTGTTCACTAATAAATATTTAACGTTGGATATATGTACTTTGAATTTATACATATGACTGCTTTGTTTATATTTCTGAAATTTTAGGTTATGTAATAATTTTGGTGATAAGAGCCTTTTGTTGAAATTAACAAAAAAAATAGTTGTAATTTGGTTGGCCAATTAACATTACAAAAATAATAAAAACAACAATTGCAATATAAATAAATGAGGGAGCAATATATAATCTGCAAACATTTTAAGATACAAGCACTTTCATCAGTGATGTATTTTCTGATTATCTGAAGTGGGGTAGGAGGCAATGCACTTCTATCCTGCCCTTTTTTTCAAGCAGCCAGGCATTATTATTGTAGATTAGACATAATGACTTGCCTAAAGCTACTGAGTAAATCTTTATGGCTCACTGAGTATTTAAAATCATGTTTCTCTTCCAAAGTGAATGCTTCAGTTGCTATAAAACTTATCTTACCATGTAAGTCTATTAGAAAAGGATATAGTAGCAGTATTAGAAATAGCTAGAAGTACAGGAAATGTCTATAGAAAAGGTAAATAACTATGTCAAAGATAGTATAGTTGTGGTGCTTAATCTATACAGGTTAGAGATTTAGCTTGTATAGAATATGGAATCAGCATGAGAAAATAAAAAAAATTGCTGAGTATGAGTAAACGTTAACTATTCCAAACTTTTGCTTTCCAGAATTAATCTTTCTAAAGTGATTAATGTAAGAATAAAAGTGAGGAAGAAACTATGCATGCTCTGCAACAAAGATAGAACATAAGTATAATAAATTAGTATTAGTTAATGAGCTCGCTTAACCTCTCAGTGCTAGCATTAGCTTTGTACGCTGAGAGTTGGCATCACATAGATTATTACTTATGCATTTTTTTTATCCCAGCTCTATTGCTAATCAATTTTGTTAGATGATCTGAAGTTCTATTATCATATGAGATAAAAAGGGTCATATCTGTATGCATTTTCTGTAAACCGTATAATTCTTTAAATCTCTTATCACGCTCTCCTTCCTGAATAATATTTTTTTCTAATCCCAGCAAATGTCAGCCTACAGCCTAATTTACCCAACCTAGTGCGGGCTAGGTATTTTCAGCTACCTTTTATCATATCCTCTGATGTCTGAGCTATAAGCTGTACTTTTTTGACTCTACTACCTAATATTTTAAATAGAGTAACCAGAACTGAACAAATAGTTGGCTCAAATATAGCTAAAAGATATACTGGCTTTTCAAACTGGGTTATCAGATTTTGCCCTAATTAGCTCACATAGTAATAACCATGTTGAATATTCAAATTACCTCCTGTGTAATATCTTGGCTACGGAGAAGGATTTGTTGATTTACAAAATTAGTTGCATGGGGGACATAACCAACACAGACTTATCAGAATGCCACCTGACATCATCACTGTCCCTCTCTCCTGTATGATATTCTCTATTTTCTCTGCTTAATTTTATCCTTTTTTCTGAGCAAATGGCCATGTTTCCAACCAAAGTTCTAGGCTTCAGTTGCCTATTATTTCATTTTCTGAAAAAGCTAATGGGATACAAAACATTTCTGGGAATAAAATTAATGATGGAGGCCAGAACTTAGATTTGTAGCCTTTCTTTTTAATTTTTAAAGTTTTTTTTTCCAATGTGAAAAAAAGGTTGGGGTAGATGCCACTGAGAATAGCATCTAAAAATATATCAGCACCATCTACTGCCTGAGTTAAATAAATTTAACTGAGTTAAATGAGCTTTTTAGTTTTTAGTACTATATTAAATCTCACCAACACTTCTTGTGTCCTGTGTATTACATCTCATTATAAAGGAACTTATCTATCCCTGAAGACATTGACTCTCACGAGGTAGCAGCACCTGGCTGACCTTGTCTGAGGCACCACGGGTTCCTACTTGGATGGGGGACTAATCAGGGAGTATAACAAAGTTGTGGGCCAACCTAGAAAAGCAAGAAACATCATGAAGTGGACCATGGCAAGCCATTTTCATTGTTTTACAAAGGAAACTGCATGACTGTGTCCATGAAGTTACTTTGGGATTGAGCTCAGTTTGAAAAAAAACTATTTTTAATGATATTTTAAGGAAAATGCAGTTGAGATTACTCTGAATGGTGTTCAGTAGCGTGCAGTGTATTTGTGGATTGAATGGTTCAAGTTGCTGCGTGATTTTGTTTCCCCTGAGATGACTTTGTAAATAAACAATGACAGTGTTGAAGAACTTACTTCCTTATTCCTGTTCAAAAAGTAAATAGAATAAGCAGAGTTATTCACACTTGCCACAATTTTCCCTGCACCTTCAATTCTTTTTTTCTTTTTCTTTTAACTACTAGGTTTTCTTACATGGTTCATTTAAAAAAAGCCACTTGATTTACTAAAGAAATTAAACTAGATGGATGTGGTCGCAGATTTGTTTCCTTGTCGTCAAATAGAAAATTGATGATGGCTTTATAAGAGTAAAACCAATACTATGGACTTAAAATACCACCTATCTTGTCACTAGCTTATATTTCAAAGTAGAAAAACTGCACATTTTTATAGCGGCAGTGAAGTGTCTGTTCTTATAGATGTAGTTAAATATTGTATGTCTGCTCTTTTCCCCCTTTTTTTGCAGCATTCAGGGAAAAGTCTTATCTTTATTTATTTAATTCCATTTCATGTTGCTGTGCATGAATGAATAAAGTTGTAGAGGGTGTTTATTTTAACAACCTTTTTAAATATGTTTTATTGGTTTTTTTACAATAACAATATTTAGTACTTGGTAAACAATGTGTTGTCTGGGTTTATATACTTAACAACAATCAATAACAGTTAATTTCTATGATTTCATAATCAACATACTAACTAGAAATACCTTTCCTTGATCTTCTCTTCTTCCAATAATATTCTCCTTTTACCAACATTGAGCAAATATAGTTCTTAGTATTTTCAATACATATAAAGTTGAATATAAAGATTTTTCTAATATTTATATGAATAACAATAGCATCAATATGTAGCGTCTTTTCAAATCAGTTTATTTTACAATTGCATTTGCAAAAAAATCACCTTATGTAAATCGCTATAGTCCTATTTTCAGAATTCTTATTTAAGCTTAATTTTCCCTCAGTAATCAAAACATTTCTTGTCAATTATAATTTTCTCAAAATTGATTATATTTAAATATGCAAAACATTTCATACATTTAAATCATCCCAGTATTTTACATTTCCCGTATCATAAAAAAATACTATACTAGTAAATCACAAGCATTTTAACAATCTGACTATATCTCTATGATCATAAGAAACCACTGCAAATTGTATGGGTAATAATCACCCACCTTTACATCTAAAGTTCTGCAAGCTAGATGGCAAAAGCAATATGCTTAGTGATGCAGCAAAATTCTTCTAATATGAGGCATGATGTACCTCTTAAAAACTTGGCTTTAACATTATTTTGTCTGGCCAGAGAATGGGTATGCTGACAAATACACATTCAATCCTATTTCTGGAATAAAAGCTTTTAGAAATGAAAATTTTTAGTCTATTATGTGGTAACTAAACCATACCAAGTACTGATTATATTATATCTAGATAGACACCAGAGTATCATCACTGGTTTGGATATTTTGTTATTTTTAACCTTCCTCTCTTGGAAACTAAGGGAATGTGTATGGATTTCCACATATTCATTTTTTAAAACAATTTTATTAAAACGTTTAAAAATAAAGACAAAAACCAATGCAAACTAGTATAAGGAAGAAAACAAAAAAGGAAGAAATCAAAAGAAAGCTAAAAGTGCAAGAAAGAAAGCAAACAGACACAAAAAAATAGAAAAGAAAAAAGATACAAAGAAGTAGCTTTCAATCTTCTTTTTAGCAACTATACAATTATAAATTTACCTCTTTCTGTAAAGTTGCATCATGACACTCTTCTTTCTATAATCTATTCTGTCTAATCGTTAAAATCATAAATCATAAGATAATCTTTTTCTGTTTTACATAAAAAGTCCACAAGGGGCTTCCAATCAGCAATAAATGTGGGTACTGTGATTTTTCTGAACAAAGAAGTCAATTTGGCCATCTCACCAAGTTCTACCATTTTCACCAAGCATTCCTCCTTATAGGTATTGCTGAATCTTTTCATCTCATATTCAGAATAATTATTTGGAATAGGTTAAGCGTTCTAAAAACTGTTTACAGGTCAAATAGCTTTCTTGATGTTAACACCTGTTTGTTTCCTATTTTGGTATTATTATGAATTCAAAGAGAATTTGATATTGGAGGCACAGATCTAGTTTCATTCCAGTTTGGAAGTGTCATAAAAGATTCCTGACTAGGCTACATGAACTATGTAGATTCTAATTGCCTTCTCTTAGAAAAATCGCTTCTGATGGGGAAAAGCTAGAAAATTTCCACATAAACAAGATTAAAGGAAGATTCTCAGATCCAGTGAAATTCAGGGTGAAAACAAGATAACACTGAAAATGCTTAATTGTAATTTTCTCAGAAATTGTTTTTTGCCTACATTGACTCAGTTCAAAAGTCAAAGTACCTCTGGCCCCCTCTTTAATATTCTTTCAGCCATGTGGAAAGATAAGCTGGTTGGATGGTTTTAAAATGGGAAATGAAGCTCAGTGGGGACAGATGAAATAGATTAGACCACAGAATAGGAACATAGGATCCTTGCTAATCAGGATAAGTGGACTGCATAATCCTGGTTGTGTGGGCTGAAATGTACTGTTTGTATTCCTAGATTCTTAGCAAATGTTATCATTAACTGAGGCAAATGTTGCAGTATTTTCCATTACACCATAAAAGCACTCTCTGTTTCCTTGGTATACATAGAGGAAGAAGTTTGCAGGTTTGTTTCTGGTATAGGCTGTAGCTGGATCAAGCTCTTCTTGGAATTTCTTTGTATGAACCATCTCACTGTTTACATAACATTAATGCTGGGCGCCACCCAAAGACGCTGGACTTTTCTTCCTTTATTTTCCTGTTGCCCTTTGTGGAAGAATGCACACGTTATGAAATTATTTTCTTCAGAAGAAAATTAATTTAATATCAGGATAAAACTCTAGAACTCAACTCTACAAATTACAAAAATCTAAGTAGATTTATATTACCTCTAATATCTTTTGAATATGATGTAGCAGAGTAAGAGAGTCAGAAAAAGAAGCTGAGATCTAACATACAGGTTTTTTGGAGACTGTATTGATACTTTCCCTCTTGATCCATTTTAGTTGGCTTTGTATCAGTAAAATGAGAAACGGACTTCTGTACAGTGCAGTTAAGTTTGGTACCCTACCCAAAAGGAAATTTTGCTGGACACCATCCTTTTCAAGTAGGTGTCCCCCATAGGTGTATTACAGCAGCAGTTCCTCAAATTCCCACCAAACATTTGGAATCCAACAGCTTGAGGAAGGATATTCCAGACTTCCTTAACTGTTTTTATAGGAAATTGAAAGTTATTAACACAGTTTAAGATTCTCAAAGTTTCAACACAGTTGAATACAAGTGTTTCAACTTTTTCCTGTGATTGTAAAAGTTTTATCTTGTGTGAACAAATTTCCCTACAATTGATTTGAATATATAGCCAAATTGATTGCTACAGTTAATCTACACTGGTCAGAAAACTGGATAAGAAAATTCATATCATTCAATTCTTTTGATGTTGGGTTGCTAATTGGAAAAGTCACCAATGATATTTGGATAATGTATGGGAATATCCCTTTCCAGGATTAATTAGGACTAATAGTTGACTGAACCTCTCCCAGGCTCCACCTAACTAAAGCTTAGCATATTGGAGACACCCATGTGATTAAACATTAAATATTAATTAAATATTATAGCTGTTAACAATTAAACACATGCGTTTGGCAATAGAAAACTATTGTGTAAATATTAAAAGTACCCAACACACAAAACAATCGACTCTGCAATTAGACATGGTGCTAAAAGCTTACACAGTCATTTCAGTTTTGAAACCATGGGGAACTCAAAGTAGTAATAGAAATACTTATTGCTGGCACATGGTTATTTCTTCTCATGCACACCTAAATGCATATGTACATACACACACACACAGAGAGAGAGAGAGAGAGAGAGATCATTTTATGCTTTAGGAATGTGAAGTGTAAACAAATACAAACAGGTTCTAAATAGAAAACACAATCCACTAAAATCATTAGCATTGCATCACTATGCATATACTTGGATGACTTGTCAATACTAGCACAGAAGCATGCAAGTTAAGATTGAAGCACCATTTAAAGTACTAATGGGGTTCCAAAAAATTTAGTAAAAATAAAAATCTCCAAACTTGTCCCTCCTGGTCATTGTCATATTTCAAAAGCCCGTATCTGGGAACATGAGCAAGTTGCAATGTCTGAACTCATAGGGGCTGATAAACCTTACCATTGGCATTAGCCACTGAGACCCAGCAGAGATAGATAATCTTCACATGCCTGTTTTAAATCAAACCTGGTTCTGAGACTTCACTGACGTAATCAAAAAATAAAAGTATGATAAACAACTCTGTTCATATAACATTACCTAGATTTCCATATGATCCTGTAAATTGATATCAGAATAATCTTACATAAATGTTAGTAATTTAGCTGACTTTGTGATTAGTTGAAGGCCATATAATCTGATTATCTGCACTATCCTTAGATTAGCTGGATAAATATAATTCTGGTACACAACTAAAATAAACTTCTCACGGTATTGCTAGTACCAGCATAAGCAATCATGGATGACAGAAAAAATAGATGTAGTCTTGTATAGACCTTAGATGATTCATCCCTTCTGGCTATTGATATGTTAGCAAAGATATTCAAAAAAGTGCTCTTAATTTAAAATTAAATCTCTAAAATAAAAAAAGTTATAGTAGATATCTCAATAGATAAAATTATACTAGCATTCATTGTCCTGTATCTGATTATTAATCTTGTACTGGATAAAACAGCACCTACCAAAGAGCCAAGTTCTCCTTTTATCATCAAATTGTAAGTTATTGTGTTGTCTGTTTCAGCCTATGTGTGTTTTAAATGATATTTATAGTTGATCAAACAGACATTTGAGCAAATGTAAACCCTGTATTAATTACAAATAGGATCAAACATATTTCATATATGTGCTTGCAAATGCAGTATCTGATTGGATTTGGTTCTGTTTGGTGCAATATTTATTTTGAGTAATTAACACGTGAGCGAGCGTTCCTACTATTAGTTTGGCCATCTATCCTTGAGCCAAAAAAAAGGTAAATTCCCCCACACTCTAATAAGACACAAATGAGGTGTCAAAATTAACTGTCTGGTACTCTTGGCATTCACTTCCTAAGAAATTAAACATGAACTTTATTTATTTGAATCAAATAATTAAACACGAACCATTATTTATTTGTTACCCAATAACGCACATGTCTGGCTAGTATTAGGGGAGCTACTTCCTTTGAACTTCTGCCCCTTTCCAACGTGTCTAAGCACCTGGATTTATCTACAAAACTTCTTATGTTCCCCTAATTACGAAATGGCACAATGGGAGTATCTACAGTTTTCTGAGATTCATTTTTACGGTGTAAAAGGAAGAGAAAATTAGTTGCCCAATACCACAGGTATTGCATAAGCCTGTTTGGAGGTGCATTTATTTGGAACAAGTGCTGACTGTGCCTTGCTGCTTTGTGCTCGACAAGCCTGAACTGGAAGGAAGAAAAGAACAAGAAGTACCTGTTCCACCTTTCCCAAATACTGCTTCGGGAATTGGTTCCCCCATGGGAAACTTGACAGATTTCAGTGCAGCACCAGGGAGTCAAGCAGAAGGGGACTTGATATTTCCAGCCGCTACACCAGTGTTTCTCAACTTGGCAACATTAAGCTGTGTGGACTTCAACATCCAGAGCATTCCCAATGCTGGCTGGGGAACTCTACGAGTTGAAGTCCATACAGTTTAAAGTTGTGAAACATTGAGAAACACTGGTGTGGTGGCTGGAAATATCAACAAGTCACCTTCATCTACACAGATGAAGCATTTCAAGTTTGCATTTACAGCTGTGTCTTTCAGGCATGCTGTTTGAGTCCCCCTTTAAATATGACTGTTGGTTGCAAGTAGAAGAGAAGTGTTTGGCGACCATATGAGAGTGCCTTCATATATTCCAACCACCCCTGCTTAAAATTATTTGTAACCCTGTGCTGGGGTCAAAGGTCAAAAAGTTTAGGATTTCGTGGGAACATGCGCTTGTTTGGACTTGGTTCAGAAGCTTAGGTTACCCGATTGACAGGTAGCAATTAGAGAGTAATAGCTTGCCAAACTGGAATGTCGTAGCTGAGGCCCATTGCTGAAGATCTGGTTTACCTGTTCAACAGGTGTGGGCTGTAGGGCTAAGATAAGTATGTGCTCCCACAGCATTCCAAAGAATCAATTTTCCCTTTAAAAGACATTGTCATGACTGCAGGGCATAAAAGGGCTGGGTTGAGCCCCTCTGGAAGGTAGTTGGCTATTTGCACAGCAAAGAAACAAAATAAATAGTGGCAGAGGAGATAAGGAAAGGAGATGGAGGGAAGAACAAGGCTCTTGTTTCTCCTTTCTGTTTTCCTACTGGTTTGGTAAGAAGTATAACTTTGGTTAGTAAATAAATGGAATGAATGGTTGTGTCTTGGAGTGTTTTAATGTACAATACAAGCCTTCCCCAGATGAATGCTCTCCAAATGTATTTGCCTGCAATATCCATTATCTACAGTAGACCTGGGGACAGTGGGAATTGTAGCCCAGTATATTAGTGACAGTTATAATGTGCTCCAGATTTCTTTGACACTTTTCTTTTTACCTTCTCTCATGGATCTGTGATCATCATTCCAAATGGAGTTTTGTATGGGTGCTGTATATTTTTGACGTGTAGACGTATTTATAAACCTTAAGAAAATGTTTCTAATTCAGCATTGTAAAGAAAATATTTGCTTGAAAGGTCCATTCTGTAATCAGTTTATGAAAACTGAAAAATCATTCAGACATTAGAGCAGATAGTTCCTTTTTCATTTTATGTTTACACTATTCCTATAAAGTATGTTGTTATATCATCTACTTAGTCCAGTGTTTTTCAAACTTGACAACCTTAAGATATGTGGACTTCAACTCCTGAATTCCCAGCCAATCCAAATAGTTTCCAAATTGTCAAATTTGAAAAACACTGATGTAGTCCAATCTCTGCATGGAGATTTAACCCAAGTGTCTAATCTAGCCTTTTAGCCCCTATATCAGATTACTCTCTATAGTGATATTTGAAAGATCTTGTCAGTATTTAATATGTTACATATTTCTTTGCTACGATTTTCTCAAATTTAAATATTAAAAGAAACAAACATGGCATCTGAAATCTGAATGCAGATGTTGCAGTTGGGACCAGATTTTTATTAATTATTGAATCAATATAGTAATAGTTATTGCAGATTGTTGAACTAATACAGCGAGTTCCAGGTTCAATTTCAACTATGGAAGTGACTTGGGGTCAGGAAATTATTTAGTGCCCAGGATTGTTGTCATGGAAAAAAATAGAGGAGGAAGTCTGCTATGTATGCTACCTTAAGGGAAAAGATGTGATATAAATTTAGCACTATTAAAATAAATACATTTTAATCATGCGCAAAGATAGATCTGGGGTGTACCTTGAGATAGTAGCTGAAATAGAGGAAAAAGCACCACTATAGGGTCACACACATCATACTAAGCTGCACTGTAGTTTACTTGGTTTTGTATGTTGTGCAAAACTAACCATTGTGGTTTAAAAGGAGGATTCATAGCTTAGCCTGATGGGCTCAAACAGCCAATTATAGCTTAGTCAACAAATTGTGGTCAAGAAACCCAAGGCTTTGTGTAACACACTGACAGGTCAACAGATATAAACAAGCTGAACAAATGAATTTTGGTCTTCTTCTACAATATAGAGATGTCCTCAACTTGCCTTCTGGAAAACTTTTTCCTGAACTGATTAGTTAACTATTGAGTTGGTTCAAGCAATCCTGTCAGCATGGAAGAGCCCTTGTTCCTTATGCATTCTTAGCATATATTTCTAATAGTTCAGATATTCCTGAGCACCTTCTCATTTTGCACAAGGATGACTTTATCTTACCTTGTTGGTTTACCTATTCTTCTTATAGATTACTGCAGTCCAAATAAATATCCCATGTTCCTTGGAAAATTTTGGAGTGATGGAAACGTAGTTTTAAAAGGCATCCAATTTAAAAAAGCCTAAGGAGATTCTATTCCCACCTCCAGGTTTCCTTAATAATAATAATTACACCTGCAAGCCATTGACAAATGGGAGATTTCATTGAATAAACAGCATACATGACCACTTGGAATGAAGCTCCCAGGAATTCAATGCAGGGAAACCTCCAATTATATGTGTGTAAAATTGCAGCCTAACTCCGGGCCCGGATTCAACTATTTTGAAATGAAGATACATCCTGTAGTTTTTAAAGTATGTTTTAGAAGTGAAATGAACCACTGATGCATTTAATATGGCCTCTCTAGATCCACTTGAAACTTGGCTTCACATTTTAATTGCATTAGAAAAAACTATCAGAGCAATTATTTGCTTTGCATTGCTAGAGTGCCTGGAAAAGAGAGAAAGCTTTAATATATCTTCTAAAATGCTTTCAGATGCTGCATTATAAACAAACCTTATTCTTGGGGTTCCGTTTCAAAATGTATACATATTCACTCATGTACAAAGATCATATATATACAGGTCTTCAATGTATGACCACATTGGGGCAGTTGCTAAACAATGTGAGTTTTGTAATCTTCTACTTTTTATGTTTTAAATTCTTTTTAAAATGTTCCATCAATGTGAAATCAGTAAAAACATAGATATAGTTTTCATGTAGCGATCACAATTGGCACCAACTCAGTCATTAAGCAAAGTAGCCACTTTCACTAATTGAAATCCTAACTTTGCCTATGATCTTACTTTCTTTTATAGATCAGTGAAGATCATACATGTGAGGACTGGTCATAAAGTTATTTTTTTTTTCATCACTATTATTACCTGTGGTTTAAATGTTTCAGCTAAGGAAAGCAGTGAACGACACAACTACCGTATTTCTGCTCTCAACAATGATATTGGAGAAATTTGCTTCAAGTTCAACAGATTTGCTTAAACAGACTGGAGCATCAGGCCAAGTTAATTAGACCTGGTTTGCATGATATCTCAGTCATAGCATGATTAAATAGAGTATCTTAATCACAATTTTTATCCATGTTTGCAGAGGTCATCCGAACCCAGACAGAGGGATTATCTCTTCTATTTAACCTCTAGACATGGAGGTAAAAGTAAGACGAAGTTTGTGATTCTTTCATTTTTCATCCCCCATAAAATTCTCCTTCCCATTGAACAAGATTCCTGATGGTGAAATAAGAATATGGGATGGAGGAAAACACAGCCTTCTCCCATTCTTCACCGTAACCCTGATCCAGGTCGGCATGCACCCAACAATATGTCCAAGGTTATATTTGGCCTCTCCTGTTGGAGAATTGTATATTTATGAGACAAATTCCTTAGACACAGAGGTCCTAATCTGTCTTACCTCATTTCCATTGCCACTGTGTGAGAAGGTGAAAGATGTAGCTTACCACAAGGGTATTTTAGGTACTCCAAATACTGTTTATGCATTATTTAAATCCCCTCTTCCATAGCCTGAGCAATATAAAGCAGGCAAGCCTCAACTAATCTGATGAAATATCTCTGTTACAAAGAAAATTATGTGCTTGATTTTCCTTTTTATTTGTTTTCCAGAAATCAAACCATTTTCACCACAGCGCTCCTGTAATCGAAGTGATTTCAAGTGGATTTTAATTCCAGCACTTCAGGAAATAAAAAGACCCCCCCTGCCGTTTCTCACAAAAAGCAAAGACATGAGTCAAACTGTTTCCTATCAGCATTTTCTGCAGCTGCAGTTTAAGGAGCTAGTATTCATTTCAGAAACCAACTGCATCTACTCTTGGAGGATGAAACTCAGCTAATGTGAGGGGAGGGAAGAATTTTAAGCAGAGACTTGAATTTGGTCAAAGTTGCAGAAAAGCTCTATTTAGAACAGTGTTTCTCAACCTTAGGAAATTTAAGATATGTGGACTTCAACCCCCCCACCCACCCCGAATTCCCTCACTAGTATGGCTGGCTGGGGAATTCTGGGAGTTGAAGTCCACATGTCCTAAAGTTTCTACAGTTGAGAAACATTGCTTTAGAATCATGACTTAGGAAAATCAGTGGGAATAGAGTTCCGAACCTAATATTATCCTGCTCACAACAGGTAGAACTTAAAGGACCTGCTTCAGAGTTTGCACACTCTAAAATTTGTCACAATCATCTGTGATCCTAAATTCAAACCTTGCACTTTGAGATGCCTGCCTTTTAATTGTGTCTACCAGGCCTCCTTATTTTGTCTTGTAATGGATTTAATACAGACCGGTTGTCAGATGCGAAGGATCAGGTCCACATATGAAGATCCAGTTAAACTGATTTATTGCTAATAATGTATATGCACAGAAATCTTCTCAACTAATAGGCTAGATAAGAGTCAACAGAATTCAAGGGAGGTTGAACTTAGTTTACTTGTGGCTATGTAAGAATTCTAGGCTGATTCCTTTTTTGTAATGTCACCCTCAGGTTCTGCCATTCCTTCTCCTATACTGGGATAATGCATTTACTTACGAACGTTTGAAAAAGTTTTGAATAAAGTAATATAATAAAATAAACATAATGAAATAAAATGGCAGTTTTCCTGCCCTACTTGCCCAAGCATAAAATTAGGCAGTGAATATGCACCCTCACAACCACTGGTTCATTCCGTGAGTGGGGATGGTTAATGAGATATATGAGATTCATTTAGCCTAGTTTAACATGATGCATCAATTCTCAAGTGTAGCTTTGCCCATCTGGAAGATGCCTGAAAATAAAGCCAAAAACAAACAAAATCCACATGTCATGATGTTAACCAAATAGATGGCTTGTTGGCTACATATTCACATGGCAGGAGCCTGTGATTGATTCACCACCAAGACTAGGTAAGTGCAGTGGTTCATTGGGATTGGCCTGAGATATACAAGTCCCTCCAAATATTGTTGCAGTTGCTATACTTTTTTAACAAAAAGCTTCTCACAAAATAGATGCACTGCTGTAAGCAAAAATCCAAACAGCTGCATCCACCATCTTCATTTCCCAGAGGATGAGAAATCTGTGAGAATAAAATAGAAGGAGAGAAAGAGTTCAGCTACTTACCCACTGAGTAAGAAGAGATCCGAGACAAGACGTAAAAGGAAAATGAACATCCAGAAGTCCAGTATTCTTTTATGAATAGCAGGAGCAAGTAGGTCAATGCTGAGAAAAGCGAGTGGTGATTATCCTTCCAAGAAAGCAGCTTTCTCAGTGTCTACTCCACCATGACTGCACCATGGAACAAGGTTAACCTGTGAATGTGATGATCTATCTTATTTGTCTGAATGTGAAGATCTTTCCTCTATTGGCAAGCTGTCCTTTTAATTCTCCATGCTTCTGAAGGTAGTATCATCAGTAGAAAATGTTAGTGGTGGCTGGTTCATAGTTTCTTATTAGTGTTAATTTTGATAGGGACCTATACAGTATCTATAGGATGTGTTTGGATCAGTGTTGTCTCCTAATGATTGCCTGAAGGAATCCCTGCAATTATCTTGGCAAGATTTCAGAAGTGATTGACCATTGTCGCCTTCCTAGGGTTAAGAGAAAGTGACTGGCCCAAGTCATCCAGCTGGCTTTGGGCTTAAGGCAGGATTAGAAATCATGGTCTTTCAATTTCTAGCCTGGTGCCTTAACCACTGCATCAAACTGATTCTTATCTTCATAAATCTACCTGCTTATTAAGATTTACTTATCAAGCTTGGCTAGAGTTCTCTTTGCTAATGGAAGAGTGGTTTTGGTAAGTCTGTTTTCTCAGTGGCACATGAAAACTGTCCTGGTCCAAGAGATTCTTCTGCTGATCTGTATTTGTGTTACATATTTTACTTGCCATTTAATTACCTTGAATATATACGGCTAAGTTTGTAAGCCAATATGAAGCAATGTATAAATATTTCAAATAAAAATGTTCAAAATCTGCTTTTTGTTTACATTTCTTTTTAGCTATAGATTGTTTAGTTTGTCAATTCTTTTAATATAGATTAAGCTACTCTTTTAAAATATTAATCATATGTGTATAAAGTAAATAATATTTTAAAATTTTACACACACACGCACACATACCTCATTCTCATGTTTGGCTGAACAATTACCACTGATTACTGATGATTCTTACTTGCTATATGCATTTTAATGTATGGTTGTTTAGACACTTGTTATAAAAATTAGAAATCCACCCATGACTTGTTTAAGAAAATCTGTTAAGTTATATTAACTGGTGCTTTTAAAGATGTTAATTGAAAGACATTCTTCCATAGAGAAGGAATCTTTCAGCATGCTCTAACATGTAATCCACAATGACTAAAAGATACTCTAAGACAGGAACTTAACTTCACCCTCAAAAGCAATGCTAACACAGTAGAACAAGAGTGCAAAGAATGAGTACTGTTGATAAAATCTGCGTTCATTTCAAAGGATCTCTTTTTCATCTGGCTGTTTTTATTGTCTTAAAAGATACATTTATTCATCTCTTTCTTGGCCTGACTTATATTTAGCATCTTTGAGAAGATAAAACTCTTTGAGATGATATAGACAGACACCAGACAAGACAAGACAGGACCAGAAGACAACAATTGTTTGCTGTAGGACAAATTCAGTTGAAATAGTTTCAAAAGGATATTAGAGAAATTTATGAAGGGTATCAGTTGCTTACACATAGGCCTCAACTTATGACTGGTCGCTCAGCGACCATTTGAAGTTATAATGGACCCTGACAAAGAAACTGGGAACCTGTATTTGAAGTTCTAATGCTCACCCACCCCCCTTGGTCGCATGGCTGCATTTTGAGCATTCAACAACTAGCCTGTATTTATAAAATACAAGCAAATGTAATGAGATGCTCACTAAAATCTTTCTAAGAAGGACTCATAAAGGAGGGTATTCTCTTATTTGTACCCAGGGCTGCTATTGATTTTATGGACTTCCCAGTGTTGTTAGCTTTCAGCTCTGATACACTATAACTAGCATGGTCAAGAATCACAGGAATTACACTCCACTAACATCTCACATGTGGAAATTTAAAATCTGGTATACTGCTCTCCACAGCATTTCATTCAACTACTGGCCATAGAGTCTATTTACAAATTTGTGATATCTTCTTCGAAAGATCTAAATTAATGGCCTACCCTATGTTGGGACATGGAAAGCTAATAATATGTTGTATAAAAAAATACTGCCCATTTATTTTATGTTTGTGGCTTGTCCTCTTTACAAGATGTAATTTCTAGGGTTAAGTGATGGAGAAAGAAGAAAAAATCCCCACCTCATACTTGCTGATTTTACAAATCAGAGTCCCAAACTCTTTAAGTTTGCTATCTAAATAATCTCACCCATTTATTTTAAACCTTTTCACTCCATTTTTCAGCCAGAAAGTCTCCCAGAACAGTTTACAGATTAGCAACAAAATAAGACAGTCTGTAATTTTAGGATTACAGTCTAAAAAGCATGAAATAAAAGGAATACAGGACAGGAGGGAGGAGAAAGACCCAGTTCACGTACCCAATGTTTACAGTTCTTCTAAAGAAGAAGAAAACATGAAACTCCTGAGCACTGCATCCTGTGGCTACTCGGTCTCACCTAACTCAGTATATCTTAGACGTTTAAATTAAAAAATGAAAACCACCAGATTTCTGTTTCTAGGTCCTACACAGATCCGCAAACATACTTAGAAAATAAAAATGGTGCGAGTCTTCAACCCAATGCTTGCTTAGGAAATTGTTTAGTTGCTTATTAAAACAAGTAGTAAATAGCATGTATGCATGTTATAAACATTACAACCATACCTGCCTGCCTGGAAAGTTGAACCAAAAATAATACAATGCATTGATTTGCAAGCTAATTGAGAGGCCTACTTTATATGTTGTGATAAAGCAGAATACCAAGGAAGCTGTCATTTATGTGAAGTCTATTAAGCCCGAGAGATGAAATTGGATTTCCCAAAAAGTAAGCATTTAGAAGGCAACTCCTTGTTGCCTTCTACCATTTCCTAAAATTATGGTAGCAAAATACCGAGATACAGCACCATACCTTGCAAAAGTGTAGGCAATCTTGTTTTCAGTAGGATTGATCTCTCAATGGACATCTCTAGCATTGTCCTTTAAGTTTTGATATCATATTGCCTAAGTCCTCTGTATGTCAATCAATAACTCCTTTGAAATGTAAATGTTCTAGAATTATAATTTTTCAAACACAGTCTTATCAGACCTTGCCAATTTCTATTCATTGCTCAAGTTCATTCTCTTTTTAAGAATGAAGATTTTAGTAAACTATACAGAGCAGATGATTAACATAATCTAACATAGTTAAATTGTAAGGTATGCATTTATTATTTTTCAACAAAAGGCTACTATCTCAAAATAAACTAGAAATAAAAATAGAAAATGGAGACCTCATGAAACCATCTTGTTCCAAAGGAATGCAAGATATGAGAATAATAGCTAGAACATGTACCTTGCTGGGAGGGAGGCAGAGGAGAAGAAGAACCAGCCCTCCTACTGGCAGATTTTAACAGAATTCTTTGAAATGGCAGGAATAGTTCAAGAACAGTACAGTTGTGATTTAAAAATAAGTTGTAGGCAGCTTTTCAACAAAATCTCTAGAATGTAGAAGTCTCAAGTATTATTGTGCATATAAAGAAGTGATGTTCACCAAATTAGTTACTCATATATGTTATATAATGTACTTTTCCAAAATGTATTCAATTTACTCTTTGTAAGGAGTATCGGTATCACCATTTATACAAAAGATTCCAGGGGACTCTTTATAAAATATGCCAATAAATAAATAAATAAAACATATCA
This sequence comes from Crotalus tigris, assembly GCF_016545835.1. Lineage (NCBI taxonomy): Eukaryota > Metazoa > Chordata > Lepidosauria > Squamata > Viperidae > Crotalus > Crotalus tigris. The sequence continues at coordinate 2,069,361 of NW_024100554.1, read as the reverse complement.
AACAGCACAAAATCAAACTTTTTATTTCACACCATAAACTTCTGATATTTCTGGAATAGTTGGGGAACCAATTGTATAATCTCTTAGATTAGGGATATGTAGATTTTTTTATATAGAATAGTGGCCTAACGTCAAACCTGTAAAGGACTCTTCAAAAAATGGGCAGAACCGATCAAAACAAAGCTCAAATTTAATTTCAATGTAAACAATTAAAATTAAATTCAGTAAATAAGGTTTCTTCTTACAGATTTAATGATTTTGACTTTTCTGCCTGTCTCATTCAAGTTACAGTTTGGTGACAACATTTGAAGAAACTCTGATAATCACATTTAAAAAGTTAATGTATGTCATCCTGAAACTTCCAGTGTTTCTTGACCTGAGCTCGTTCCCCAGCGAGGAATTCTAGGAGTTGAAATCCATCTCTCTTAAAAGTAGCCAAGGTTTAGAATCACTGCTATAGGCTTATGTTCTATATCTCTACTCACGTAAGTTCAACAAAAATAACTATTGCAAGGACAGGGAGGAGGATGAGCTTCTATTAAACTAACATTTTTGAATTTGTGGGGACTTTTTAAAGCTCAGCATCATAATAGGGCCACTCTGAGTCATTGCTGGCCTGCTAAACAGATTTAGGATGATCCCTGGAGGTTTATAGGCATTTTTGTATGCATATGCACGTTTATTTATGTTTAATATTTATACCAAAATAGTAAATTATACTAGTTCATAAAATAGTCAATGAAGCCTTGAGCTAATCAGAAGCAAAACTCAAAAAGACAGTCGATAGCAAGCAATTTGTGTGGATTATGAAATTATAGTTAATTTATTTTATAATGTATAAAAATTAATTTTAAGAAACTCTCTTGAAATGCTTTTTTGTTTACTTCTTGCTCCTCAACTTAATATATCAAAGTGGGGTCCTTTGAATCCCAACTAGCATCTTGGGCTTTTTATTGAAACCTTTTTGCCTCTCCCAGCTCCTATAATGAAATCCACTGTTGTCACTGTTCAAATATGAGTTAATCTTCCTTTGATTTTTCAAATGAAGGTGCTGATTTCAATCTCAACTGTAATGTAAATAAAAGTTAAAAGTGAGGATGCCCAGCCTAAGATTAGGGGTCAGTGATGGTTATCTTCTACTTGCCTCTGTTCTTATGCATCAAGAGGCAGAATAAAAGAACAGACTATTAAGTCTATGCCTTGGAGCAGATACCTTGTTATGTAAAACAATGATTAAAACAATTCTAATCTTTTAATAAATCTGAATACAAAGTGCCAGGATATGATATGTAAAAATGTAAATCCATTTAAAAAAATCCATAAAAAGCATAAAAGGAGGAACATACAGGCAAAATCCATTCATCATTCATTGCTTTTTTTTAAGGGATTATTTTCTTCCCAATTTATGAGTCTGGTTTCATTTTGTTTGGAAGTATTTATATGGTAATCCAATGTGTTCTCTTTCTTCAACTGAACACATTTTAAAAACCTAACTATTGGAGTAAGCAAAATCCAGGTAATAAGATACCCTCTAGATGATTTTGATTATAGTTCCCATGATTCTGGTCCATAGATTATCACGATTGGGGCTGTATTCTGAAACATCTGGAGGACTGTCCCTGGTATTAGGGTTCTATGCTACAGCTTCCCCATTTTAGTTACTTAAATATCTACTCACATCAGCTATTCAAAGTCAACATGATGACATCTGGAGAACAACTGCCTAGAAAAGGCTGTCTTCCTCTTTCAGTACTTCTTCTGGGGTCTTTGAATCGTGGTGGTGCAATGATTAGAATGAAGTATTGCAGGCTAAATCACTGCTCACTGCCAGGAGTTTGATCTGACAGGCTCAAGATTGACTCAGCCTTCTGTCCTTCTGAGTTCAGTAAAATGAGGACCCAGATTCTTGGGAGCAATATGCTGACTCTGTAAACTGCTTAGAGAGGGCTGTAAAGCACTATGAAGTGGTATATAAATTTAAATGCTATTGCTAAATACTATTGTCCCAAAGAATTACATACAGGAGAAAATAGGTGGTGGGATTCAGCCAATTTGCACCACTTCGGTATAACTGGTAGCTAATTTTTTGTTGCCCAGGCCCAGAATTGACTTCCGGAAGCAGCATTCACACAGAGAACCAGTTGTTCACATATTTGAATCCCACCACTGATTCATTTGTTTATAAACCCCATACAAGTGTTCATAAATGCCTAACATAGATATAATACAAAGTGTATTTTAACTTGTTTTTAATTGTTTTTATTTATTTTTATTATGGCATATTACCCCTTTGAGCTACCAACCCCAAGACTTAATTCACCTTGATATGAAAGGCATGTTTTTATGGTTCTCTTATAAAGTGCCTTAAGAATAAGATGTATACAGATCATCTTCTCTTCTCTCCCGTATCCTCAGTATAGGTTTTGCATGATATTGCCTCTGCAAATAATCCCCCCCCCCAAAAAAAGACTGGTAAATATGATACCTAAAACAAGGTTTGTATGTTTGGCAGCAGAAAATTGAATGTCTCCCCAAGAGAGGTATAATGGAAAAAAAGAGCTATTTATTTATGCAGTCTAGGTCTTAATTACTGATGGACAATGTCAAAGTTTCTGTCCGCTCTTTTAGGTTCTTCTCCTTCAAACAGAATTTGGGGCTATCCACTGAAAAGTAGTAGATTTTAGGGCTAATTGACCATATATCATATTTATTAATATTTCTTGAGTAGAAACATGACATTGTTCCTCTGTTTCTGTTGCCCACTTGCTTTATTTATTTTTATAAATAACTCAAGGCTGTGAACATACCTAATATTCCTTCCTATTTTTCCCACAACAACCTTGCAAGGTGGGTTGGGCTGAGAGAACATGACTGGCCCAAGATCACCCAGCCAGTTTTTCATACCTAAAACAGGACTAGAACTCAATGGTTCTTAGTTTCTACACCAAACTAGCTGTCAAATATCACAAAACAATAGGCAGGGACCCCCATGGGGGTGTTAAAAAGTCATAATGACAGCTGCAGTCATGCAATTAAGTTCTGCCCTTTTTTTATGTGCATCACAGAGATGTCTTGATTTATCACCCTCCCATTTAAACTCCAGCAATGATAGTTTATCCTTCAGAAAATAATGCCACATCAGATGAATACTACCTCGAGGATTGAAGGACAGGTGAATCAATAAGGTTTGGGAAGGAATTCTTCCCAGCCTTGCTAAATACCAAGGCCTGTTGAATCTTTAGTAGTACATACCTAATGATTGCATAATGCCTCAAATGATTGTTTAACTTCCAGAGGCATTTTTGTGTCTCATTCTACTTTGCCAATTTCCCTCGCCTTTCATTATGCATACCTGAACAGTGCATGTTATATCATGATGCCTCTCAAGTGTTTTCTTCCATTTTTGCTTGTTTTTTTACAGATGCACTTCAAATCACCTTCTTAAAATAAGCAAGATATCACAGAAGAGAAACTTGGGAAGAAAATGAGAACTTCCGTGTTGCTCTTCCTACTGATATCCATAAAAATTGACGTCGGAAAGCTGAAATATTTCTTCATAGCATTTTTGGCATAGTTTATATTGCTGATGAAAATTGTATAATTTCTGGTAATCATCAACATGATTTCAGATTTTATAACTTTGTGCAAAGTTGACAGTTCAAACAATGAAAATACTGAAAGAATCTCATATGAGTCAAGGACAACCAATTGCCCAATCCATAACCAAATAGATCTCTAAGCTTATTGCTAAGCTAATTGAAAGGTAAAAGTTATTATATTCAAGTTCATACACGTTATGCAAAATAGCTACAAGCACACACAGACCTTATGTGTTATATTAGTTCAAACAAAATGCAATTAACTGAGAATTATAACTGTAAACATAACCACAGGAATGAATTTATTTCACTTAGCAGGATATACAGGAATCACCAAAAAAGCTAATTTACAGTTCTCCACATATTTTCTGAGATCATGTCCTATTGAAACTTAATATCTGCTTCTGCATACATATGAATGCTACAAAAAGTATTTCTTACTTATTTATGATCACTTAGTTATCATCTAACTTATTTATGATGCATTAGAACTAAGAGCACAGTTATAAATTGAAAAACTCATGCAACCTATGCAAACTAATTTACTTCTAGTATAATATAGTAATCATGCAATAATAACATACAACCTCGTGCGAGCATAGTGCCCACACTACTTAATGCCAGGTATTTTCCTGCTTCTATCAGTCTCAATGTTCTCTCTCCTGTATGTACAGGAATGTTCTTTGTTAACTCTGTTTTGCCAGTAGAGTTACAAAATCTTCTAAATACTTAGGAGATCTTCTGGCTCTCTGTGACCTCCTTACTTCTGGGTACCTGCCAAGTGCCCCTTGACTGAGGGGTGATGCATACCTGTCCCCCCTGTTATACCCTGGTGATTCCCAAGGACTGTGCTCCAATGCCTGGCCTGCTTGCTTGCCCACCGGGCTCGTCAGGCCAGGGCTTCTTTCTTTGTTTGACCTGGTTGTCCTGCCTAGCTGCAGGCTCTCTGACCCCTTTAAGTGACTGTCACTGTTGGGCAATTCTGTAGAACCTCCCAGGTCCGTCCCAGACCTGTCAGGAGGTTGTCTGTCCCCTTGTTCGCGTTCTGTCCCCGGGCTTGTGGGGTTTTCAGTACTGTCCCAAAACTCAGTTGTCCCCTGAGTGAAGTCAGGGGTGTGGTAGTCGGGATTTGGTTCCTCGACCACCTCCCTGTGTACTTGCCCCCTTCTAGGGACAGGGTTAGTGTCGGGCCAACTAGAGGGAATGTGTGCCAGCTCTCTTGCAGGGTGTGGTTTGTTTGGACGCTCCCGGATATCCTCCCTGACTGGAGTACTGAGTGATGCGGGTGAGTAGTGATTATGCCCCCGGGGTGACTCCCTGGCTGGAGTAGGCACTGATGCCTGAGTTCTAGTTGGGCTCCGTGAATTCCTGTTTGGAGCACTTGCGGAATTTTGAGATGAGCTGTCTGTAGCTTCCTCATTAATGATGGGCAGCAGCCTGTACTCTTCCCTTTGCCCAAAGGGGTCCCCCTCCCCCCCTGGAAAAGACCCAGGAGTCTCAGTGGGAAGGTCCCGTCTAGGGCGGAGCTGGTCGATGTGTCGACGCAGGACACGACCATTGTCCAGGGGCACCTCATAAGACAGAGGACCTGTGACCCTGGATACAGCAGCGGGGACCCATGAATGACCAGGCCCGTAATTACGAGTCCAAACCGGGGCACCCACAAGCAGTTGTCTAGGTGCCCTGGGGTGTGTGATAGAAGAAGGCAGTCTGTCCGGATGCAACCAGTCAAGCTTGGTAGTCAGTTTGCACCCCCAACGAAGTTCAGCTGGGCTCCTCCCCATAGAAGTGGACGGTGTAGTGCGATAAGAAAGGAGGAAGTCAGCCAACCTGTGATGCCAGTCTCCGTAGGTAATTTTCTTCAAGGCGTCCTTGGTGATGCGAACCACGCGCTCAGCCATACCATTGGTGGACGGGTGGAAAGGCGCAGAGGTGGCATGACGAATCATGTTGGCCTGTAAGAAAGCTTGGAATTCAGAAGAAGTGAATTGAGGGCTGTTGTCCGACACGAGGACGTCTGGAAGCCCGTGTGCAGCAAAAATCCCCCTCAGTAATTGAATAGTCTTTGCAGTGGTGGTGGAAGAGACAGGTACAACCTCAAGCCATTTTGAATGGCTGTCAACTAGGACCAAGAAGAATTGGCCCTGAAAGGGCCCAGCGTAGTCAATGTGCACCCTAGACCATGGAGACTGTGTTTCTTCCCATCTATGTACAGGAGCTTGGGGCATTTCGGGGCGCGAGCGTTGACACAGGTGGCATGCATGCACCTTAGCTTCAATGTCTCTATCTAACCCAGGCCACCACAAATGGCTGCGCGCAAGCGCCTTCATGCGTACAATGCCAGGATGACCCTCGTGGAGGGAACCTAAGACCCTAGTCCTCATTGAGGTAGGAATGACAACTCTGCTTCCCCAAAGCAGGCAACCCTGGAAGGTGGACAACTCGTTCCTTTTGGACCAGAAACTCTGAAACTCAGTACCAGGACAGCTCTCTGGCCATCCAGATAAAACCCACAAAAGGACACGTGAAAATGTGTGATCTGTGGCTGATTCAGCAGCCACATCCCTGGCATTTAAAGGGGACTCCGGCAAAGCCTGAATGGAGAGAAGATTGATAGTTGGTGCAGGGTCAGCTTCTATTACCGGCAGGGTAACCTACTGAGGCCATCAGCATGGCCCATTTCCTTCCCAGGTTTGTGAAGTAAGGAGAAATCATAAGCAGACAGAAAGATAGACCATCTTAGCATTCTGGGGGAGATGACTTGGGGAGTTTGCTTACCTGTGGTAAACAGTCCCAACAAAGGCTTATGGTCAGTGAAGACCATGAAATGCCTGCCGTATAAAAAATCATGGAATTTTTAAATTCCAGCAACAACAGCTAAAGCCTCCCTGTCTATCTGAGCATAATTACGCTCAGCAGGAGACAAGGTTCTGGAGTAATATGCAACAGGAACCTGAGTTCCATCTGATCTGAGGTGGCTTAGTACAGCTCCTACCCCATAAAGAGAAGCATCACAAGCGATGCACACAGGAAGGGATTCATTGAAATGTGCGAGTACACTGTTAGAAGTGAGTAAGGCCTTGACCTCATTGAAACTTGCTTCGTGTTTTTGTGACCACTGCCACACTGCCTGTTTGTCCAATAACCTGTGAAGAGGCTCAGCTACACTAGGCTTATGTGGGAGAAAGGAATTATAGAAATTCAGAAGGCCCAGAAAAGCCTGTAGTTCGGCCTTAGACTTCGGCCTAGGAGCATGCATAATGGCTTTCAGTTTGGATTCAGCAGGGTGAATCCCAGTAGCATCAATTTTGAATCCCAGAAAATCAGTAGAAGGCACCCCAATTTTACATTTGTCCTTCTTAAGTTTGAGGCCCGTTTTCCTGAACCTTAGCAGAACAGCCCTTAATCTCTCAGCTAAATTGTGTGTAGAGTCTCCTGCAATTAAGACATCATCAAAATAGGGGCAGACCCCCGGTATACCCCGTAGTGTGTTTTCCATTAGGCTTTGGAAAATTCCAGGAGCGACATTTACTCCAAATTGTAACCTCTTTACCTTGAATGCTCCTCTATGGGTCACAATGGTCTGAGCTACAGCAGCATCATCATCAACAGGCAGCTGTTGATACGCCTGAGTTAGGTCAAGCTTTGCAAAAACACGCCCCCCCTTGAGGGAGGCCAGAATATGACTGACCACAGGAACAGGATAGGCATGTTGCTGCAATGCCTTATTCAGAGTGCATTTGTAATCAGCACAGATGCGAATGTCCCCATTTGCCTTGAGAGGCGTGACAATGGGGGTTTCCCAGGGACTGGAGTCGACAGGTTCTAGGACTCCTTGCTGAATCAATTTGTCCAACTCAGCGTCAATTTTACTTTTTAAAGCAAAAGGGACCCTTCTTGCTTTAATTCTAATGGGAGTGACGGAGGGGTCTAACTTTAATGACACAGGGGGTCCTTTGTATGTGCCCAGCTGGGGGCTGAAAACATCTGCAAATTCTTTGCAGACTTCTTGTAGGTCGAGTGTTTGCAGACTATTGAGCCCTGTGACGTGTATTCCCAAGGCCTCAAACCAATCGAGTCCTATGAGACTCGTTCGTTCACCCCCTACTACTATTAGGTCTAGTGGACCTTCAAAATCCTTATACTGTACGTTAAGGGTGGCCTCCCCCTTAACACACACTCTGGAGTTTTGAAAGTCTGTTAACACAATGTCAGAAGGCCTCAACTTGGCCTGAATTCCGCTGCCAGAACAAATCTTCCTAAACGTCTGCATGGAAATGATCGAAAGTGCAGACCCCGTATCCAGTTCCATAGCCAATGGAACCCCTTGTAGCTTCACCTTAAGTGACAGCTTTTTCTTAATGGGCTTGTGTGTGCCTGTCCTATAGATGCTTCTACGCGAAGCGCAAAACCCCACCCTATTTTGGCTGAGAACCCTGGTACCTCTCAGGCGCAATTCTTCTTGAGGTTGTATCTTCTGACGGCCCAGACACACAGCTGCAATGTGACCTTGTTTCCTGCACGCCCTGCAGATAGCGGAGCGGAACTTGCAGTCGGTTCTCTTGTGGCGACCTCCACAACCGAGGCACTTGGGAAGAGCTGAAGGGCTTCCTTTCTGTTTTCCTTCCTTCGTGGGGTAGAGACGGTCTACTTCATCGTCAGGATCCTCCTCTGAGTTCCTTTGGACTCCTTCCTGGTGCACGGACGCAGTATCTGGAGTGCTTCTGATCGGCCGCATGTTCTTGATGGCGCCGCCTGCTGCCTCTTCTGCAGTAACCTCTCTCAAGGCATCTTGGAATGATAAGTCTTCTTTGGCAAAAAGTCTTTGCTGCAATTCTCTATGCCTTAGTCCACATACAAATCTATCTCTCAGCCGTTCTTCGAGGTCCTTGAACTCGCAGTGTTTAGCGGCTTTTCTCAGCGCGGCAATATATTCCTTGGCTGATTCTCCGGGTCGTTGATCCCTCTGTTCGAAGGTGTGGCACCACACGATGACGGACATCTTGGGCTGGAAGTGCTCCTTTAGTAGCTTTTTGAGATCTGCGTAGCTGACAGATTCTAGGGGTGCAGGTGCTGCTATGTTCTCAGCGATTTCGAATGCGTCTTGACTGCAAACGCACAGCAGGGTGGCAGCCTTTAAACTATCTTCCCTCACTAGATTTACTTTGAGATAGTTTTCCACCCTGGCTACGTAGGACTCCCATCTCTCCGGATGTGAGACGTCGAATTCCGAAAGCCTTCCAATTTTTGCCATTTTGTAGAAAGGAAGGGTCTATCAGCCAGCCTACCCCCGATGCTCGCTGGATTGGCGGGTAGCTGCTGAGTCAACGCCGTTCCTGCCGCTCAGGACTCACTCGGGTAAGCTTACACCTTTCTTCTGTCGATGTAAGGCATCCCACCTTCGTCGCCAGTGTTGCGTCCTTCGCGAAATGGCAATGACACGAGAGGCAGTTGTAGTTCTCAGGAACCGCTTTATTCAGTTCAGCATACTGGTTACAAGACGCCGACGACGCCCAAAACTCCCGGCCTCTTATATAGGCCATTCCCGGGTCATCTGCAACTTTTGGCGCGCCAGCACTTGCGCATGCGCACAAGTACTGGCGACAGCCTGTCTGGTCCCGGGCAGCTTGCACCTGCCAGGGACCGCTTGCAATGCCCCGAGCCTGCTTCCACAGGCTCAGGACATAACAATAGTATAGTTAGTATACAGTATATAGTATAGTATAGTATAGTATAGTATAGTATAGTATAGTATAGTACAGTACAGTACAGTACAGTACAGTACAGTAGATGTAAATCAATTGTGCATAGGTTGCATGAGTCTTTCAATTTACACCTGTGTTCTTAGGTTCTAATGCATCATAAATGATATTTATATATTATGTATATGCTGCTATGGCTTTAGGGTTCCCAAGAAGTTCCTTCCTACTCCCTAAGACCTTGTTTCATTGTGACAGGAGAAATTCAGGGAAGGAGAATAATGCACTGTTCTAATGGGATGATCTGTGAAGTCTGGGCAGCCGAGAGAATCAAATTGCAGATAATACTGAAACTTATAAGGAATTTTTGCAGTGGATTTCATCTAGTATATGTAGTCCTCGATTTACAACAGCTCATTTAATGACCGTTTGACATTACAAAGGCACCTGAAAAAAGTGCTTATAACCATTTTTCACACTTACGACCAGTGGTGGGATTCAGCCAGTTCACACCAGTTCGGCAGAACCGGTAGCTAATTTTTTGTTGCCCAGGCCCAGAATGGACTTCTGGAAGTGGCATCCACATAGAGAACCGGTTGCTCCCATATTTGACTCCCACCACTGCTTACGACTGTTGCAGCATCTCCATGATCATGTGATCAAAATTCAGACGCTTGGCAATTGACTCATATTTATGACGCTTGCAGTGTCATAAGATCTGCAAGGTCATGAGATCAACTTTTGCAACCTTCTGAGAAGCAAAGTCAATGGGGAAGCCAGATTCACTCAACATATTACTAACTTAAGAACTGCAGTGATTCACTTAACAACTGTGGCAAGAAAAATCATAGAATGGAACAAAACTTACTTAACAAATGTCTTGCTTAGCAACAGAAATTTCAGGTTCAATAAATCATAACTCAAGAACTATCATTCTGGCCTATTACCTATTTCTCTGAATCCTGTAAAAGCTGAATATATGTCTTTCTTTGCACCATAAATTTGCATTTTCCTGCATTAGTGCCAGGGCTTTACAGACAGATCCTGCTCTCTTCTGTTCAATCAATATATGTGGGCCATCAATATAATATGATTAGACTTCACCAAAATATATGTCAAAATATTAGAAACACACCACTTTTTTTATATCATGCCACTGAAAGCACACTATTTATATAAAACAGTCAACAGTTTTCCTGACAATATTTAAATTTAAATATAAATATTTAAAACATATTTAAATTTAAATATATAGATCTTTTACAGTAGAGAGAAGAGGAAATCTATTCAATGGTACCTTAAAACTCATTGAATTTTGTACTCAATGCATTTTGATGTGAAAATGTTGTCCCAGTACTTTTGTTTGGTACTCAACACACAAGCTAGAACTTGTCAGTGTTGGCTGCTTTGTGACTCACCACATTATTCTTGTGGGGAAAAATTGTTCGGTACTCAGCATTTTTGGTACCTATCACACCTCCCAGAATCAATAACGATGAGTACCAAGGTACCACTATATTATAATAGGTTGGATTCTTACTGTTTCATGTTACAGCAGACTGAGTAAAATCAATGGAACATAGTGGATGTATTCATTCAGTTTTATCAAGTCTATTGTAAATACAGCCAACTTAGATATATCCAACTTAGATATGTAAGTTAGATATATAAATGTACTACTATGAGAGTCTAATGTACTGTAATTTATATCATTTTAATCAAAAGGCTTAGCATTTCTTTTAAATTTTTAAAATTCTAAAACAACAATTACCATTCTAGCAGTTAGATTATATACTGTATCAATAGCATTATTCCAATATTGGAACGGCAGAGCTTTGGCATGATAGCTTAATAAATGTAAAGAAAAAGATGTTCTTGAATCTGATTTCTGATGTCTATGACGTTTTCTTGGATATGGTATTGAAATGGTTAGCTACTACTTCTTCATATTCCCTCTCTAGCCTATAACCTGAGATTTCCTGTTTTCTGTCTGCCAACCATAGGCAAGTGTGGGACTACCTTACTAAGACAATAAATGTTAGTACTAGCTGAATACTAGACTATTGCCTACAATTAAATTAATTGTGATCCAATTCAATTATCTCCTTGTGATATTTTAGATATAGTTACACATATCCCAATCAGGTCAGTGGAAACAGAGCCAACAAGACCAAAATATTTGTTTGCTTAACTGGAAGTTTCTGTTCACCTTGTTGGTTAGTTTGAGTTTGTAGGATGCCGTGGATCAAGAAATAACTATTTGAGTTTCACTTTGTTGGATGAATTAACACTACAAGAATACCTTTCTTTCAGCTTCCTAAGATCAACTGACCTTCAACTGCATGAAGATTGAATGTTCTTTAAATAATTATCCTGGGACAGAGTAATCATGAGAAGTTTCTATGGCTTGTGTTCTTAGTGATGTACAACTGGATTTTAACACTAAAAGATATAATTGTTTAATCTATTGACACATAAAGGATCAAGCTTTCTTCTTATTGTTTCTTTTAATTCCACCATGGCTAGAAAGAATGAGATATCTTGACAATTACTTGGGTCCAGTGAGGACGAAATAAGAATATTTAAGCATTAAATGTCTAAACAGCAAATGAATTTTTCCATTACTCAATCTTTTTAGGTATTATGCACATGTTCTTCTTGACTTAATGTGTTTTTCTTCAGGATAATTTAGTTACTATTGTCTGGAGCAACTATTCATATAAATATGATACAATTATGGCTTTTCTAAACTCTTCTTTTAATGATATTTATCCAAGGAACAAAGTGCACCTCTTGCTAGTTTTGCACATTAGGGTCCCAATCAACCCACAGAAGATACCAATAGTGGCAGCTGGAAACTTGTGCAGTGACAGAACTCAGTATCGGGAGGCTAAGACAAAACTCCATAGAACATCCTCAGAAGAAGGAAGGAATCCCTAATCTTTGGAATAGATAGAGCAGGAAAAAAAAAAAACAGAGGTGAAATCAACATGAACATGTTAAGATGGGAAAAATGGGCAGGGAAGAGTTCTGTTATTTTATTTGTTTAATAAAAACTCATTTTTCTCGCTTTTCTTATTGGGAATATGAAGAAAACTAGCTTACATGAATTATTTGTGTGTGTGTGTGTGTGTGTGTGTGTGTATGTGTGTGTATGTGTGTAATGTCTTTACCACAAAGTTAAAGTCTAGTTTATATCCATTATCTCATTATCAGTGACATGCATAAATCACATTGAAAGATTGTAAAGAAATTATCAAGTTATGTGAGGATTAAATTTGTGTCTTTTGATCTTTGAATTTCTGCTGTGAGCCAATATTTCATTCAGTTAGTGGTGAAACAGACTGCTTTGATTTCAATGAGAGAGTTAGTGAACTTGCTTTTCCTAAACCTGAACATATGTCGTTCAAATAGAAGATAATACAAATACAACTGATCTGATATGCCAACATAGTGAAAAAATTGTGTTCCCTAACTTGTCCCTGAGACAGACTAAAGTCACCCAACAAGCCTGGCAACTCCCCGTGTGAACTAAGTACGTACCCTCTAGAGACAACTTCCAGCATCCATGTAATTGTATAGATGTTTTGTCTTTAAAATGGATTTAGAGTGAACAACCTTCAAAAGGTCATTCTTTTACATAAAGTTGTTAAGCAGGATACATGGCTAGACTACTTTTCAGAAAGATTGAGTTGTCAAAGTTAAATGAACTTCTACTATAAAAAAAACCAGAAGAAAGGACAGCGAAGGTCTTGAATCTGCCCCTCAATAGTTACTGCTTGTGTAATAGTCTGAGCAGGCTCCATTTACTATGGCAAATTATATTCTGTTTCTGTTAAACTTAAATACATTATTCCCCAAGGTGTACATGTACATCTAGCCCAACAGGATGGGTCTGTTCTGGATTCTATCAATCAAGACACATTGGCTGGCAGGGACAGGAGGCATGCCTTCTCAGGCTGTAGTCCCTGTCCTCTGAAAAATTCTCTCTCCAGAGGTTAGGATGGCCCTGACCCTGTTGACTTTTGTAAGGGCTTGAAAACCTAGTTATGTGCTCAGGCCTTGAATCCTGAATATATTAAGGGCCCAATTTCCTGGTTATACTAGTGTGGTATTTTTCTTGGCTACTATAAATATTTATTTTTGTATTGAGTTCATACCTGGTTTTCATTGAATTTATGATTGTTCGCCACGCAGTCACTTGTTTGAGATCGGTGGCCATAGAAACTGAATAAATAAATCCATAGATCTTCTTGTATTGTGTCTCTTTGTTCAGCAATGTATAGGAGGCACTCTGGTAACAATTATTCTTGTAAGCCAGAAAATTCAAGGGGTATCTCTGTCCTGAAAAATAATCTGCCAAAGTTAGGTTGCCCAAAATTCACCCATAGGTGTTCTCCTCTACATAATACGATTGAGAAACCCCATGGCCAAAGTTGGGCTTTCTACCAACCACTGAGCAATTTTCTCCCTTTGGAGTGACTCAGTATGGCAACATTCCCAAACTTGACAGTACACAGAAATGTTGGACCCATTTTTCAACAGCCTGGGACACATAGGAATGAAGGCTAATATATATAGAGGACACCAGGCTGGTAGACAGTGGGTGACAACCAGGCTGCTTTCCAGTAATTAAACCAATAGATTTCTGCCCAGCTTTAGCAACAGGTTCTTGTTGGATCCATTCCAGTGCTTATTCCAAATGAGTAACTGCAGAAGATTTACAAGTAGTCCTTGACTTACAACCATTCCTTTAGTGACTGTTCAAAATTGCAACTGCATTTTAAAAAGTGACACAACCATTGCATAATCCTGACAGTCACATGATCAAAATTTTTGATGCTTGGCAAACAGCATGTATTTATGATGTTTGCAGTATCTAGGATCATGTGATCACATTTGTGATCTTCCCAGTTGACTTCTGACAAGCAAAGTCAGTTGGGGAGATCAGATTTATCTAACAACTGCATGATTCACTTTAGCAACTGCAGTAATTCACTTAACAACTATGGCAATAAAAGGTTCATAAAATCAGGCACAACTCACTTAACAACTGCCTTGTTTAGCAACAGAAATTCTGAAGCCAATCATGGTTCTACGTCAGGGACCACCAGTACAAAATTGTCTTATTATTTTAAATTTTATTTTGTGTTAGTCCCAGGAACTATCAGAATGTTCCCTTTATCATTTGCAGATTATTCCTTGCTTGATATAGTGCTTATATGTTGAAGAGTAATTGAAAAAAAAATCAATAAAGAGAGAATCCTGTGGAAGCTCTAGTAGCTCAGTCTAATGATTGCTATATCCTTGGATTTTTTAAAATTACTATCCTAATAAATGTACCTACAAGGTACCTAAATTTCAAAGGTATACACTTATTCATATTATAAATTCTAGGAACATAGAAGGAATATCCAAAAATTTCCAGTGAAAAAACAAGGTTAGTTTTATCTAATATCTCATGACTAATAAAGCCCATGATCTTTAATTATAAAATAAAGATCCTGAGCAAATACTTACATTTTGAATTAAATAGAATGTTTATGCCTTGTAGGCCAAGAAGGATTGAGAGAAGAGCAACATCCTCTATTAAACCTGAGTCAATCTCCTGAAGCAAATGTCTTTGTTTGCATTCAATTTTTTAAAAAATCATAATAATTGCCCCCAAAGATGAGTTATACAAAGTGTGGCTAACAGCTCACCAATCTGCCAGGGGCATTAACAGAGTCAGTAGATTGGTGTGCAAGCTGACAGGTTGCATAAGAATGGAATGAAATGTCTGTGTGTGGGAATAAGAGAAATGATGGTATTCACAAAGCTTTTCCATTGAGATTCTTTGGGGATATTGGAACAAACTCAATTAACTTCCTTCTCAAAAAAATAAAAAAAAATAAATTCAGGCTCTCCTAGAACCCAGTCCTTGACAGAAGATTCTGGATGAAAAGCTGTTAAGATATTTAAATTTAGTACGGTAGCTGGAGCAGAGGGGTTGTGCAGTGAGCCAGAATACACAATTGTGGTTGATTGGTTGAAGAGAGCTGCATGAAGCAATCTGCACTGTGATTGGTTGCTATGGGTGTGGAGGGGGGGTTTCCCTCCCCCCACCACCTTTTTCTTCTGTGTTCTCTGTGATTTACCTCATGATGCTCCTGTTTTCCTGACTATCTCGTTTCCTGTATATATATATAGATGTAAAATATATTTATTTATATAAAACTACAACTTTGTATGAGTGTCTCTGTGTAGTTCCCTGACAAAAGCTTAATATCACCCTGCAATGATAGATGCATTATAAATCCACAGAATAATTGGTTGCAACACTGAAGGGAATCTAAGAAATAAAATCAACAGATCCATGATAGATAAAGTAATTAATATGCTTATTGGGAGAGATATGCAAATTTGGAAATAATTTTGATTAAATGATTATGTGACATCGTCATTTTTTACTTCTAGCAACCACATAGATTTTCTATTATTATGATCTATCCCTAACCTGCTTTTTCAAGACTCCCAAAGTCCACATACCTTGCTCTTCATTATCCTCTTCTCTGTCCTTCCACCTTTCCCAGCATTAGATACTTTTCCAGAGATTGAAAATAATCACTAGAATTTAAATCAAAGTACCACATCTTTCAAAATAATGCAGGAGATTGTATGACTTGTATGTCTACTCAGTCTGCTGCTTGGCCAGCAATTAATGATAGCCACTTCAAGGTCAGTGGTCTTGCTTTCTTAATATGATTCTTTTTTTTTTAATTGAGCAGACTGTTCAGAGCTTCAGTGAGAGAACACCTTAGGAGATTGCTATCAGATAGCCTTTCAAATGGAATATTGTCCTTTGCAAAATAAGGCTCAAAGTCACCCTGTCAACAGAAGGAAAAGGTGTATTTCCCATGTTGCCTTCATCAAAAATTGTGTAGATATATGTAAATCAGAGAACCTTGAGTTGTTTTAATTTCAGTTATTCACCTTAAAGAACCATGGTGGTGCAGTGGTTAGAATGCAGTATTGCAAGCTAACTTTGCCGACTGCCAGCAGTTTGACCCTGAAAGGCTCAAAGTTCATTCAGCCATCCATTCTTCCAAGGTTGGTAAACTAAGGATCCAGATTGTTGGGCGCAGTGTGCTGATTTTGTAAACCACTTAGAGAGGGCTGTAAAGCACTATAAAGTGGTATATAAGTCTAAGTGTTATTGCTATTGCTATTAAAACTATTGAATGGGTATAAACATACCAAGCTACCTGACAGATTTAGTTTAAAAAAGGTTAGACAATTTAAAAAGCACTGTGATCTTTGAGAAGCACCTCATAAGTATTCAAAACACTGTAGCTCTCTAAACCACCATCTTACCCTTATCTACAAGTTATAAGGAAAGAAAGATTGTTATAACTGATCAACTGCTAAATGCTTCTGAAATTTGAGTAATCCCATGAAATTAGCAAGATTTAAATATGAGTAGATGTGAGATCAGGGGCACTGAAGAGACAATGAGATATAAAAACCAAGATGGTAGATGCAAACGCATGTCTGCCCCCTTCCAAATGTTTGGGCTTCAATTCCTATGTATACTGTTGAGGAAATCTACAAAGTCTGAAGAAAAGCACGTTGGAGAAGGCTGGTATCAATTCAAAACACATACAGTATATCCATTGTTAATCAGAATTTAACTACTTTTCACTCCCTAAGTAACTGTTCATACTTCCAAATTTAATATTTATGTAAACATAGTCTACATTGTGCTATAGTTTTCCATGGAGCTTCAGACATTGCTTTCCTCCAAATACAAATATAACAAATGAAGTAATTTTAGAGGCAGAATTATTATGTCATGGAGTTATATCCAAGTGAATAGGTAAGTAGATAGATCGATTTTAATTGGCACTTTGTGTCAATTGCTCTTAGTTCCAATATTTTTCTGTAAGTTGAGCAGATGCCAGAAGCCTATTGAGGCTTTGCTGCGTATTCTGCAGTTTGCAGTGCACAGGCCTCCTATTTTAGCAGCATTCTGAGATCTTACACTCTTATTATTATCAATTAAAATAAAATGAAGTCTAATGTTTAACATGTGGCTAATATTTAAAACAGAGGAAGGCAATCTGGCGCCCTCTAGACATTTGGAACTACAACAACTACAACTCCTCACCATATACTGTAATTAAAACAATGTTAGAAAATGAAATTATAAAAATATAGTGCAATGGAGGTTTAAACTAATGTCACGGGCAAAATGCTTATATAAATAAGAAAGTCTTAATCTGCCAATAAAATCTTAATACCATCAGTACTAAGGAAGTGCGGGCATTCCAGAGATAAAACTGTAGCCCAGCAAAAGCTTTTCCTTGTTGCTACTCAACCAACTTTCTCTAACAAAAGAATCTAGAAGAAATCTTAAAGCAGATGGTAATTAGCATTTCAATAAAAAGCTAAAAGGTGCAGCAAATTAAAGAAATGAACAAAGAATGGCCAACAACCCCATAAAACTCTTGCAGTTATGGCCAAAGAAATAATCTCTCAACAAAGCTTTCTACAAAAGGACAAAGCAAGGATAGAAGCTCCCTAAATCTATCCACTTTCCTTAATATTTGTTTGCAGGAATTTACCCCAAATAAGAGTGGAAGATACAGAAGATGTGTGCCATGTGCTTACACCCCTCTGCCTTGCCCTGCAATAACTCTGTGCTGAGTGGAACATTATTACTTAAACACATAATACATAAATAATAACCTAATACTTCTGTTACATTTCATTTTGTTTAATTTATTTAGTACTGTAGATTGCCTAAACTGCAGTTGGCAACAGCTCAGAGAGTTCCTGAAGATGATTCACATACTGTACATGTGGTCAATGTGTTTTCTGCAAATATTAGTTACAAACCAGAAAAAGGAGGACAAATGAGAGGGGAAAGAGGGATACACTGTTTAACTTTCTTTGTATGGCAAGAAAAGCAACAGTGGAGGGAAATAATACTTACATTAAATTACTTTTTCCAACATTAGAAGGACTGGTTTCTTCAGTGTGGTTAATTGATTAATTAATTGATCACATGCCATGAAGTCAATCTTACTCCCCAGCAACCTCATAGATTTTCTCTGATATCTTCCCCGACCAGTTCTTTCAAGTCTCCCAATGGATTAACTGATTAAGTAACTCATTATGGCTCTGTCAGTTTCAGGCAACAGCCCAGAGTGGGAGGGTTCTAATCAACTAATTAAGGTCTCAGAGGGAGGTTGTTTAGTTCTGGTTAGCACTTACTAGGGAAGTGCTGTGTAGTGGAGAAAAGTTACTTAGGAAGAGATATCAGAAGATAAAAGAGGTATTAGGAAGACATAGCACATTGAGGCATCCTATATAAATACATCAATATTCAAAACAGAGGTGTTGCCTATTAAAAAAAACAACTTCTCGTGTTTTTGAGGCAAATACACAAGATTCTTCATATGGGAGTAATGCATCCTTATAAGTGCTCCAGCATAACTACTTTGCTTCTCTACTAAACATCTGTATTTAAGATTATACCTTCCCTCCAGGTAGAAGATTGTTGTGTTCTGAATCAATTATGTCTGAAAAATAATTACTATATTGGGAAAGAATCTGAGGGCATCTAATCATATTTTTCTTTACACCTCTGTTGCTGTTCTTTTGTGCTTCTCTGGAGTTGTTGGTTTCTATCCCCTTTGCTACTACTCACTAATGTGTAACAGATGAATCACATACCTTGTTTTTCATTCCTTCAACAGCCAGCACATTATTACTAAAGACTAGGTCACTTTTTTAGTGCCTGAAATTAATGGAGGTTGCAGTCATATCGGGCAGTATTTAGAGCTCTCACGCATTGCAGCAGAAACACATATTTCTATAGAAACTACTTGCCAGCTCAGCTGCAGAGCTTCTGCACACAAATAAGGTACAAATAAGGATTATGATTGTGCCTCTAGAATGATACATCTTTGTTGTTGTTACATAACAATAAAGAAGATTCTGTTTCCCATGCTTTTAGCTAATTTGGCTTCATTTGCCCTCAGGATAGGACAAACAAGGAAAGAGGCTGGAGATTTAGGCTTCCATGGATCAAAGCTAAATAATCGATTACTCCTTAATGGATTATAAATTTGGATTAATAGAGAACAGACTCAACTCTCAGGAGGCACATATGGAAAGGATGTAGGTTACAGTTTGTTTCTAGGATATCGAAATCAGTCTGTGAGTTGTAGTTAACAAGGTGCTTCTGCCGTTGAGAACAAAATACTTCTGATTGGCTCCCCTACATCAGAAGTGGCAATCTCCCTTCCCACTTGAGAAAGTGGGAGTACAGTAGAATGCAAATGCCTCTTGCCCTGTCATATCACCTGTCACTTCCTTATCCTTCAGAAGGATTTTGAGGACAGCCTGTGATCATCTCCAAGCTTCCTGACACTGAAATGCTGAGAACACAAATAACTGTCTTCCCCAATATTACCATACATCTTGGAGTAATAAAAATTCTTTCTCTCCCCTTCTCCTGTGCAAAAGAAATTAATTATCCATATCTTCCTGTCCCCCTCCAAGCTCTACTTTGTTTTCTATTTCTCTTATGTGAAAGAGAGCGAGCTGAAAAGGCTTCATCACGCCACCTTTCTTCTTGAAAGGTCTGCAGCTCAGAGCTGAGAGATCTGGGGAGGCAAGATTCTTGCAAATGAGGAAATGGACCCCCTCAAGCTCCCAGTACCATGTTTTCTAAAACAGTAGCAGCAGCAGCAGCAGCAACTATTAGAGCTTTATTGCAGTTTCAAGTATACAGCTGCTGACATGAAATCACAAAAGTTTGGAACTCCTTCTGAACTCCTTCTCTTATACAAATGCCCTCCACTTCTTGTGTTATTGCTGTGACGGGCTTTAGAACTGCTCTCTAGTGTTCCTTTTCCTATTTATGAGTTCCCTTTCTTCTGTTTTTGATATAGCCTGAGGCAGTCATAGAACTAGAAATACAGAAGTTGTCACCATTTGCCACTATCCCTCTGCTAAGGTTGAATTCACATTTATTGCTATCCATCTCCTGGCACTGCGCAGTGGTGGTGCAGTGGTTAGAATGCAGTACTGCAGGCTAACTCACTGTTCACTCCAGGAGTTCGATTCTGAGTGCCTCAAGATTGACTCAGCCTTCCATCCTTCTGAGGTTGGTAAAATGAGGATCCAGATCGTTGGAGGCAATATGATGACTCTGTAAACTGGTTAGAGAGGGCTGTAAAGTACTGTGAAGTGGTCTATAAGTCTAAGTGCTATTGCTATTATGTGGAGCAGGGTTTTTTGTTTACATTTTTAGCCTGCAGAACCTGTTAGTTATAGTGATATAAAATTGGCTGCATTTAAGTGAACTTGATTTTTTTACATTAATGTCTTAATTTACCTTAGGATTCCACAAAACTGAGTTTAAAAATCCTTGGAGCACAACTGGAAATATCTGTGCTACAGATTTGGTTCTGGCTTCTTCCTAAATTTTGGCTCTCTCTAGTCCTTTTTAGCAAAATAACTAGACAACCTGTAACCCATTGGTTCATTGTTTCAGAGATATTGTTTCCCTACTAGATGCTTCAACAATGGCAGAACTTCTAAAGAGGAGAAGGAGGAGAAGGAGGAGAAAAGGAGAAGACAATAATTTAATGCAATGTTTTTCAAACTTGGTAACCTTTAAGATGTGTAGACTAGCTCTCAAAATTCCTCAGAATTCTGGGACTTGAAGTCCATACATCTTAAAGTTGCCAAGTTTGAAAACATTGATACAAAGGAATAATTATAATCAAACTAGGTCTGTACAGGCATGTAGAATTTATGTATTTATTTACTTAGCAAATTTATATGGCTACCCATCTCACCAGAAGCTATTCTGAGTGGCATACAACAATATTATTTTTTTTTTGCCTTTGTGCCCTTATGGCGAAGCTGATTCATCTCCTTTCATAATGAAAAAACATGCAACACACCCTTTTACTAGTGAGCAATGCAGATTCCAGTATCAACTATTGCAAGCTTCATCCTGTATTAAACAGTGCTTGTCCGTTAGCTTGGCAGAAGGGGACAGGGTTGACCAGAGTCCACCCTTATTGTCCTTATGTTATTTTTTCCCTTTTCACTTGCTTGCTCTTTCTGCTGCCTGCCTTTTTAAAAAGCTCCATCAGACAGGGACCTCCGGTTTTGCATGGTAGTGACCGGTTGCGGGCTTGCAGATTCTCCGCACCCCCGTGGCTAATTTCACCCTGCCTGGGGACCCTAAATGGGTTTAAGTGGCCCCAGAGAGGTGTCAAAAAAAGAAGGGTGTTCCAGCGATTCTGGAATGGCGGCAGCCATTCCGTTCGACTTGGAGAAAGCCTTCTAACTTAACAGGAGAAAGGCTAGCCGTATTGCATCGACCTGCCCAAGCTACTAGCAACTGAAGTCCAAAAGCATTAACCAGCACAACTGTGAACAGCGTGCTTGAAACTGGATGAGAAATTTGATCTTCTCTTTTCTATTCTACATTTAATTTCCTGGAAAGATCCCCAAGAAGCAAAATACCTCCGAAAGGGAAGGAGGGGGATTTCCACCTCACGCTTATATTAATGGAGGCAGCGAATTAATCTTTTTATGGAGGATCAAAATATATAGAAGTGAAATAAATATAAAACCTGAAATTTAAAACTTAAATCTGGATAAAGCTAAAATTATTTAAATGGTTAATACTCTCATTTTAAAGATAATTTTTCATTTTGTAAATCGAAAAACAAATAGTTGCTGACACCTAGTGATGGATGAAGACTATGCCAGCAATGACTTTAATATAAGACTTGGCAAAACCTGGGAAAAGCTAATCTGTACTTGTGACCTTCAAAGTTTTAACAACAAAGAACAGCTGTGACAAAAAAGACAATAATCTGGGCTGTAGACAAGAGAGAATTATAAATTTCAGAAAAAATCTTTTTTGAACTATTTAGATATCTAGTTAATTGGGACACTAAAGCTATTTGCAGAGAAAAGAAAGGAAGAGAAAAAGTCAAATTCTTGGCCATCATGTATCAGAGACATGTAGAAAGAACATATCAAGAAAACACAAATACTTCACAGGGGGAGATATATAGTATACTGCAACTAATTCAAACAACAATGACTTTAAGCCACAAAGAAATCTGAAATAACTTTGAAAATATAAATCAATCTATTTCTAAGTTAATTTTACAACAAAAAAATTCCCAGAAAACAACAACAGAGAAGGAGCAGATAAAACAGATAAATGGATATAGAATTGAGAATAGAGACTTAAAGATGGAACTTAACAAAACAAGGAAACAAGATTTAATCCTAGTGGAAAAAAATTCACAAGAATTGGAAAAAACAACTTATCCCTTAAGACTACAAAATAAATCTGAGGACAAGAAAACAGATTGGATAAAATGGACTGTAGAGATGTCAGGAACATCAGAGAGAAAGGAAATGATAAGAGAAGCGGAGAGAAAGAAAAAGATTTTCAACAAATATGGAAAGGCAGAAGCCCTGTACAAAGAGGCACGGAAGGCTGAGTTATGAGAAACTGCACTAAAACAACTAGAGACTTAGCAGAATATAGTTTGTTCTGGTAACATGAGAATGGGGTTATTTTAGAATCTAAAAGCCTATTATATATTTTAAAAATTAAAAATCCAGAAACAACTCTGATGAAGTACAGGTATAATATTTGCATGTCAATAAATTCTACAGGGTTCAATTCCTCTGCTTTCTGTGTGGCTCTCACCAAATAGGAAGGTACAGATAAGCACAAAGGGCATAGGACAGAGGCCCCCAACCTTTTGGGCACCAGGGACTAGTTCCATGGAGAAAGGTTTTTCCACGGAACGGAGAGTGTGTGGTTTTGTGTGCTAACTGCATCCCACGGATGGGGCCTTGCTTGTTTGTGTGGACCAATTGCCAGCATGCCGCAGCCCAGTACCAGTCCACAGACCAGGGGTTGGGGACCCCTGGCATAGGAGACGAAGTGCACTTGTTAGATTTTCACCCATCTCACACATACAATATTGCTGTTTTCATCTTCTAATTTTCAGTTTGTTTTGGCCTGGGTGTGTATAAGTTTGTCAGCTCAATTTAATAGATGTACATATTTTTCTGTGTACATTAAAAGTTGCACACAGAAAAATATATGCATGGCTATGTACAACTTTGGAAATATTTATTGTGTTAAAAATGTATTGCAAAATTCAGAAATACAAACAGTTCAATCTGGAAGTGAATCCTACTTTGCGTATAGATCTGAGAATAATTGTGGACAATTGTGAATTCATTTTTTAATAAGTACACACTGTCACAGAGACAAATTACTCATGCTGTGTCATACATATATTATTATCGGTATCATATTACAGTAATTAAATTTATTATGCTAGTTCAAATTATTATTATAATAAATATGAAAGACAAGCATATATATTCTGGCTTACTCTGAATCTTATTTTGTGATTTCATAACATCAGAGATGAATCACACTACATATTCCCTTAATTATAAGAAAATGAATAAGGCCCTTTTTTGCTAATAGGGATTTATCATCTTAGGTCTGCTGATCTGTCGCCTATCAAATTCCAATATGATGTCTTTTCCAGCATTTTATCCACAAATAGAGGAGCTTTTATAAAAACAAAACTTTGTTTCTGGTAAAAAGGAAAGGGGGGGGGGCAAGCAAAGGTTCCTGATGGCACCATGCTGCCATCTTCTGCCTAAAGAACTCCATTACATTTTCACTACTACGTTTAGACAGAGATGGAACAGAAATTATTTCTCCATCAACAATTACATTACATTAAAAATACTCTAACCACGAAAATGGCCCAGCTCTGTCTATCACAGTCAAGACCTTGCTGCAGTAGAGGGACCTGGAGATTTCATAGAGTCCAGATCTCTAGGCAGATCCACCACAGTTGGAACCAATCTCTTAGGAAAGAGAACTACCTGTGAATAACTGTGTTTCCTGCCCACTCTAAACCCACAGACTTGGCACAGAAGGATTCCATGATCAATACTATTAAAAGCCAGTAGAGGCCAACAGAACTAGGAAGACTGCACTCCCTCTGATCTCTAAAGGTCACCTAGATAGAAGCATGACCAGTATAGTTTCCATGCTGATCCTCCATCTGAAACCTGATCCCATAGATTCACATAATCCACTTGTTCAGCTTCTATCCACAAGGGAGGATAGACACTGGTCCAAAGTTATCCAAAATAATCAGATCAATAATCAGATTTTCTGAGCATGGATTGTACCATAGCCTTTTTTTTTTAGAGGAGATGGAAACACCCAAAGAAGCATTAATTACTGCTTGGATATACTCTCCTGTTATTTTGTAGAATGCCTTAACCAGCCAGGAGGAACAGGGACCCAGCTGAGAGGTAATGGAGCTGACACTACAGAGAGCCTTAATCACTTCCTCAGGACTCAGATTCAAACGGTAGCTGATTTCACAAGAAAATCCTCAGTCAGCTCCCTCAGTCAGCTAAAGTCTAAGGGGGCTCAGATCTGGGTGGTTTATCAAACGCTAGGAAAATTCTTCACAGCAGACCTTCAAATGTTTTTGATAATCCTGATTATGCAAGAAAATTCACATGTTGAGAGCAGTCTGCATCTATAGCAGCAGCATCTGTTAAATTTGCTCTAAGCCTAGGGGGAATATCTTCATTTATTTATTCTTACCATGCAAATTTATAACAAAAAAAAAAAAAGAAAAGAAAAGAAAAGAAAGGCTTTGTAAGAAAGTGTGGTGACAAAGAAGAAACAAAATGCCTTGGGCAAATTGCTACAAGGAGCCACAAGTGATTGATCTCAGATCTGTTTGCTCCTTGGTTTGAGACATGTAGCTGATCAGCTGCTGTTTAGTACTAATCTGCTCAGCTGGAATCCGTGAGCAATAGTCTTTCACTCATAGGGACTTTTCAACCACTTTGATGGAGAAAAACAAGCTTTCATTAACCTCCAAAGTTTAAGTTCTTCTAAATATTAATCACAAATCTAACCAGACATGACAAAGCATGCTTAATTATTAGGATCTTTGCACAGTTTACTAAAAGGTTAAGGACAACTGCTGAATTATAGGCATCTAGTACAAATTGCAAGGATAAAACAATGGCAAAATGTATACCACAATATTACAATACAATTGTTAGCTTTTCACCCTTGCATCCTGGCATTGGAATTCACATTTTGCAATTTGTACCCCTTCTCCCCACCCACCACTCAAAGCCTATGTGCAACATCTCTGAAATTGGAATTCGGAATAACAGAATAACAAAATAGGAAGGAACCTTGGAGTTCTACTAGTGACTAGTCCAACCCCCTGCTCAGGCAGGAAATCCTATACCATTGATTGTCCAATTCTTAAAACCTCCAATGTTGGAGCACCTACAACCTCTGGAGGCAAATTGTTCCACTGATTAATTGTTCGGTCAGGAAATTTTTCCTTACAGTAGTTCTAGGTTGCTTCTCTCCTTGATTGTGGGTGCTTCATCACTGGAGGTTTTAAAGAAAAGACCGCGCAGTCAATTGCCTGAAATGGTATAGGGTCTCCTGCTTGAGCAGGGGGTTGGACTAGAAGACTTCCAAAGTCCCTTCCAGCTCTATTCTGACTGATTAATCACAGCTCTATCCTTTTTAGTGTGTGTTATGTACAGATTGCAGTTGCAATTTTGTTTGTTTAATCCCCCACATGGATGCTCCTGTTTCAAAGCCAACCTGAAAAATGATTTTCAAAAAGTAGTACTCTGCAGTTGTGAATAAAGTTCATTCATTTAATACTTAGCTATCTGCTTCATAAAGGAAAGAATCACATCTTTTCCCTGCCAATTAAATTCCCAATATATTCTATTTCTATGGGCATAAGAATAAAATAACAATTAACTTATATTAATTGATTTTATTTTAGTCCCATGCTAATGCTGCTAATCTCAGCCTCCTGATTAGAAGAACCCTTGTCCTCTGTTGACTTGAAAAAAGGTTAATTAACTCATCAGCGAGGGAATCCTCAAGTGGCATTTGAGCCCTTGCAATACAGGTCAAGCTTCCATATAGAATCTACTGTGGGCTATTTATTGAACCAGTTGGAGAGTGTGCACAAAAGGAAATGATTTCACATGTAAAAAAAGGCAACTGTATTTTCTCTATGCTCAGATTTCATATAGACTCTCACATACACAAAACACACAAACTATATATATGTATATGTGTATTGGTTGGGTTTCTATTCATCCAGTTATTATTAAGCAATAAAATGTTAACAAACCTTCTATAGCAGCAAAGTTTACATACAGGGTGGAGTTCACACATTATACTAAGCTAAATTGTGATTTGTCTGAGTTTGGTTTAGAAAGAAGCATGCTAGCTGCTGGGATATATAATTAAGAAAATGTGGTGTAGTGTATGATACAAGCCCAAGTAATTGTGGTTCATTTTAAAAAACCACAATTAAGGATGGTGTGAACCCAACTGCGGACTTTATTTGCTTGCTTTTCTTCTATAATGTTTGGCACTCACTGGATTTTCTGTTGAAAAGAATCATAAAAATCCAAAGAAGATCATTTTCATGGCACATCAAAGATATGATTTTATATTTCTCTTTCTCTTTTGCTTATATCATAGTTTGTTTTAATCATGATTTGTTGAATAAGCCAAGGTCCATCTAGCTGCTAGCAGATAAGTGTTGTGTTTTCTCTCTTTTGTTGCTCATTTAGGGCAAGGGTGGGCAACTATGGCCCAGGAATTCTGTGAGTGGAAGTCCACAAGCCATAAAGGGGCCATAGTTCCTCACCTCTGATCTAGGGTAAACGTTAAGACTAAGGCAGCATCTAAAAACAAGCATGGAATAATTTAAAAAACTACAAATAAAAACTAAATCATCTTTACACGTCATTTAACTAACAAATCAACACCTTAATCAATTTGTGATTCCTCCTCCAACTGGCCAGAGAATTCTGGGAATTCACATATCTTAAACTTGTTGAGCTTGGGATTCACTGAGTATTAAATAACAAACAGTAATTAACCCAAAGTTACTTACAGATTTCTATGGATTGGATCCTCAACCCTCCTACTTTTTAATCATTACACCACACTGGCTGCCATGTTTTACCTCCTAAACCATGAATTATTGATAAACATCTTGATCTCCTCTAAACCTAACTGAAAACTCATTTTTTTTAAATGTGAGGCATGATTTTTCAAATCATACTCTACAGGAGATCCAATTTACCATTTAGAGCCAGTCTGGTGTGGTGGTTAAAGTGCTGAACTGGAGACCATGAGTTCTAATCTTCCCCTAGGCATGGAAAGCTGGTGTGGTGAGAAGTGACTTTGAGCCAATTATTCTGTCTCATCCCAACCTACCGCACAGACTTGTTGCTATAAGTTAAGCAGGAAGTGGAAGCATAATATCACTCTCTTAGCCAAGGTTTAAAAATGACTGCATTACTCAAACCCTATAATATAATAAGAGGAGAGATAGGTAAATCCATAGCAGCATCTGTGGGGAGATGGGGGTAAAAAAGTTACTTTATGGCCATTTTTACATAACGATTGTGAGTTGCATTTTGACTTATTTGCCCTGTTAGATGCCTCTGCAAATCTGATGCTTATTGGATTTCTAAAAACCCATAATAGGAATAGATAGTGGTCACCACGGTTTCTGCATTCCAGAACTGGTAGCTTTGGTTAACCAGTTCTCAAAATCTTAATATAATCCCAATTACAGAAACATTATCAAAAAGCAGTTTCAAAAAGACAGTCTATATTACATGCAGTTACAATAATATTTCCAGATTAGTATATAGAAACAGTCTCCATCATGTTGGACTTTTCAGCTTGCCCACTTGCACCCTGATGGGAGTGGCTAGTGTCACAAAATCTTACCTCCCTGAAAACAAGCTGGAGATACTGCTCTAGCCACTACTCCTAGCCTGCCAGGATTTTCTCAGCCACCTTCATTAATTTCTACCTTTATTCCTACATCTGGAACACACTTTCAAAGAAAGCACTTATTTATTCTTTCCCACTAAGAATATACATATTGGGGGGTAGATAGGGCCCAGGCACATCATTATAAATAAAGATGATGCTGAGGCTAATAGTTTACTTTGCACCAAGCCAACTTCCCATTTACTTCTCTATAATAACAATTTTTAAAATTGGGCAATGGTGGGGAGTCTGGGAGATGCTAGATGCCAGCTCTATAAATTATACTCCATCCTTCTGCATTTTCTAGAATTCTTATAATTTAAGCCAAAGTATATGGCTTAACTCTACAATCACATTTTCCCACCTGGTATCTATAAAAGGATGACTTACAAAAACATGCCGATTTATCCAAAATGCCATATCTGGATTTACTCCCAGAAACACCCTTGGAACAGCATGGGGTAGAAGGAGGTTTGGCATAATCCAGAGGGAAAGAGAACATTTTGCATTTATGAGTTTGGCATGGCCCTACCTCCAATTATTTTAAATTACTTTGTCCTAGAGCTGTCATAAGCCCTACTCTTTCCCATTCTGATTGGGAAATGTCCTCCAAAATACTGTATTTGAATGATATCAAATCTGGCAAAGCTGTTCCATGCTAAATATAAGGTTAATGCCAATTTGGTGCCCTGTTGGTGCCAAATTTTGAGAGATTTTATTGCAGCCTATGCAGAGTAGGCTAAGAAGATGCCCTTGCTGCCTGCAGCAACTTTCTCTCCTAGTTATGAGGCTTGCCTGCTGAAGAAAATATTTCTTTTTTGGGCATATATTGGTTAATCATTAAATGCAGAAAACAGCAGGGAGAAAAGGTGTATGAACTGATAGTGATCTTTGCTCTTAGATTCCCCCACCCACATTTTTCTAGTGGTATATAGCAGGTGATCAGCAACAAGCGAAAGATAGGCAGGAGGAACTCAAAGTCTAACATAAAGGCCTAAGGGTGGACTTCATGCTCCTGGCATTCCCATGGATCAGAATAAGATTTCTGTGAATACACCAGTGGCAGAAGGGAGAGGAACACCCTATGGATTGGGGAAAAGATTCTTAGACAAAAGGCGTGTAATTAAAATGAATGAAATCAAATAAACGCTGCTAAACTTCGGGAAACATCTGCTCTCCAGGCTTCCTTCAGCACCTTCAAAGCACAGGGCACTGTCAGTAGCATCCAGAGAAATAAATATTTGGGGAATATTAAAAAAGGCAGAACATATTTCTCCAAAGGAATAATGGAGAAGATCTTTAAAAAGACAGAAATCAGTCCCAGCCTCTCTCCCCCAAGCAGAAACTAGGCAGAGACCAGTTTTTAGAAATGCAAATTCAATAATCCATTCAGGAAGGTTGAAGCCAGGAAGCTAGAAGCTGATGAAATTAGGAAGACAAAGACCCCAAAAGTCTACACACCCCACCCAACTCTAAAAGTCATGACCTTTGGGGGCATAATAGGTTTAACCCACAAATACCAAAAGGGCACACTCAGATTCAGGTCAAAGTACATGACACAGGAAATATAGAACCTCAAACAGGAACAGGAAACAACCTCAGCCCCAGAAGGTATAAAAAATCACCACTCCCAGCTACATGTGGTCAGCTTTCCAAGAGCCATCTTTCTGTCTGGCTCTCCTCATCAATAAACTACAACCTTCTTTCTAAAGCAATCTCCATTTTGTTTATTCCCAGCTTGGACTGGACCCTGATGAAGATTTTTTCTTTCAACAGACACAATTGCTAGGTTCCCACAATGGACTAAGCCACAGCTGGGAAACTGAGAATGAATCTATAGCACACATATTATTAAATGTCTTTTATATTATATCTAACATCTTGAACTTCTTACCTTCCACCATCAGTACACATCAGCTACTGCAACATGAACATATTGAAGAATCTAAGATGTTTGCTAATTTTTTAGTTACAAGGCTAGCTAACTTTGGGATTTTTTTCCCATTTGCTGTTATAGTATGTTCCTTGCCTGCTTTGTCTGTATCTTCTATTAATCTCCATATTGGAGTTGGTCAGGCAATAACTAGTCTCTGTTGGGTTTGAGTCATACCATACTTATTCCCAATGTGTACTTCAGCTATGAAACACAGAACCTGGCATGCCTTCCTTTTAATTATTGCATAATTTCTGCTAATTTTGATATCAACTTTAAAGATGGATGAACTTCAATTTCCAGAATCCCTAGCCAGCTTTGGGGAATTCTGGGAAATGAAATCTACTCATCTTAAAGTTGCCAAAGTTGAGAAACTCTGCTTTAAACAAATTGACTGCAATGGACTTTTAGTGACTGTCTTTTTTTTTTTTTTTACTTCTTCAGAGGATCTCCTGACTTGCCAAGACCTGCACTGTTCCAAGCTGCAAAGCCTTGATCCAAAAAAGTGCTCTGCTAAATGAAAGCAACTCTATCTCTCTTTTACATCACCCACCACCACTTTACTCAAGATCAGAATATCTTAGTTGAGCATGATGGGGGAAAAATCTTCACCAAGCAACTGTCAAAAAAATTGGATAGCTCCTGCATTTAAAGTTAAGGCCACCAGATGTCATTAGGAAAAGAGCCTGGAGTTCTGTTGAATTTTATATAATTTATTTCCCAGATGGAGGTGAAAAAAGGAGAATATTAAACTGTAAATTTGCAAATCAAGGAAACAACAGAATCTTTGTCCTGAAAAGAACAAAATAATAAGAAAATAGAAACTAATGAATGGCATCTTCAAATAAATAAATTCATTTTTTAATTTGTCATATTTAAGAATCACCCATCTCTCGTAGAAGGAATCTGGGCGATGTAAAATAAAATATTAAAAGCATAAAAACAATACATAAAATTCAAAAGAGGCAAGGGTTTAGTGCTTTCTTGAAATGAGACTAGTCATATGTTGCACAGGGAAAAACTGGGAAAGGGAGCTGGGTTCTGTCTGCTCTAGTGTTATTGGTTCTGTTACCATCGCAAGCATTATAGGTTTTCCACTTGCTCTGCCAACAAAGACCTTTGGGTGGCTTTTTTTTAAAAGCTCTTTTTTATTTCTTGTATTATTTCTTGCAGAAGCCCAAATGTCATCCTATCCGGTCAATGCTCTGAGGGCCAGTGTCATGCAGCTGCTTTTCCGTGGATCTTTCTGTAACATACCAGTTTCTTATGACCCTTGCTTTGGGAGGGAGCAGCCCTCTTTTTGCCTCCTCCATTCCAGCTTTAGCAACACTACGTTTCACAATGATGAGTGTCATTGTTGCGAAGACACCAAGCATAACCCCATGCTCTCCATAGCCATCTTCCGGAACTGAGAGACATGAGATTAGAACTTGCATTGCAGAACCAGGATTGAATATTTCTCCTGGTATCATGTAGATGTGATCACACATTTTTGAGTTAGAGCTCCAATATTCCAACTGCTTGTTGCTCCAGGGGTGTCTGCAGGAAGATCATAAAAGTCAAGATGGCAACTGTGATCACATGACTGAAGTCCTGATCTTTTTAATGTGTACTAATACATATGGTTGACTCTGACTGATTCTGTGCCATCAATTCATTTTCAACTCCTAGTGACCCTACAGATTTTCTTCTTAACAATCTACTTGTCTTTCAGATCTTCCAATGATGCATTCATCATTGTAATTGAGTCCATCTACTGTGCTTCTGGTCTTCCTCTTCTCTTTCTTCCCATCTTTCCCAGCATTAGAGTATGATATATGTAAAAAGAGGTGGGGCTTTAATAACATGGTTGTAGCTGCCATCTTGACTTTCTTGACTTTCCTGATACATCCCCCACATTAGTCCTTTACTGCCAGACAGACCACTGTGGTTTAGGATGGAAACTGATCAAAGAGAGATTCAACCTAGAAATAAGGAGAAATTTTCTGACAGTGAGAACACTCAACCAATGGAACAGACTGCCTTCAGATGTTGTGGGAGCTTCATCACTGGAAGCTTTCAAGAAGAGACCAGACTGCCATCTGTCAGAAATGGTGTAGGATCTCCTGCTTGGGCCGGGGAAGGGGGAGGGTTGGACTAAATGACCTACAAGGTCCCTTCCAACTCTGATATTCTCTTCTGTTCTATTCTAAATGGGTTAGCTGAGCTTTAACATCACTATCTCTGATTCTCATAAGCAGTCAAACTGGATTATGTTCTAGAATAACTATGTTATTTCAGCTTTGGAGCTCTGTTGGCAGCAGGGGAAGCAATTTTCAACATTCTGTCCTTCGGTTTTTCTGTTTATTTTCATCACTTCTTATAAGAAAGCTTATTAGAACTAAAGCTCAGGATGGAGCTATAAATCTCTGTGTTTTAATATTGCAAATGGTAAGCCAAAGCAATTGTATTAAAGGCTGAGAAAATTGGCCCCACTTGGATAGATTGGCTTTCATGTTTAAAATTTCTTTGAAAATTACTCTTACAGTATTACTAATGACACTGCTGTCAAAAAAAAAAAGAGTTGGGGAGGAAAGGATTGTCAAAGAATGGAATTAAAGCTCTCTCTGTGTCTGATGGTCTGTGCTGAATCACACAAACTGCACTGGTTGCTCAAAGTTCAAGCAGAAATGTTACAGAATCTCTTTGTCGTACATGTAGTTCTCAATTTACTGTCGATCACTTAATAACTGTTTGAAGACAAAATAGATTCCCCCAAAAGTAATGACCCAATTTGAAGTTTCAATGGTTTCACACACACACACACACACACACACACACACAGAGAGAGAGAGAGAGAGAGAGAGAGAGAGAGAGAGAGACAGAGAGAGAGAGAGAGAGACAGAGACAAACACACCACAAGCACATGATCACATTTTGGGAACTTGGCAACTGGCTCACCTTTATTTATTTGTTTGTTTACTTGTATCCTGCTTTATTACTTTTACAAATAATTCAAGGTGATGAACATAACCAACACATGGGGTGGGGTGGGGTGAGGTGCCCCAGGGCTCTGTTCTGGCCCTAGTGCTCTTCAACATCTTCATCAATGATATGGATGAGGGGATAGATGGGGAAATCATCAAATTTGCAGACGACTCCAAGCTGGCAGAAATAGCTAACGCTCCGGAAGAAAGGCTTAAGATACAGGAGGATCTGGACAGACTTGAACACTGGGCACTATCTAACAAAATGAAATTCAATGGTGAAAAAAGTAAGGCTCTACATTTAGGCAAGAAAAACCAAATGTACAGGTATAGTATAGGGGGTACCTTGCTCAATAGTACTAACTGTGAGAGGGACCTTGGAGTCCTAGTGGACAATCACTTAAATATGAGTCAGCAGTGTGCTGCAGCTGCCAAAAAGGCCAACACAGTGCTAAGCTGCATTAATAGAGGAATAGAATCAAGATCACGTGAAGTATTAATACCACTTTACAATGCCTTGGTAAGGCCACACTTGGAACACTGCATCCAGTTTTGGTCACCACGATGTAAAAAAGATGTTGAGACTCTAGAACAGTGGTTCTCAACCTTTTTAATGCCGCAACCCCCAACCGGTCGTAAGTCAAGGACTACTCAACCGGTCATAAGTGCACCAGTTGAGCACTCCCTGGCTATCAAAAGACACGACCCATTATCCCTCATGTCTGTCCACGAGGACTCAGAAGAACACAAGTTCAATCTAACTGGGACCACAATTATAACCCAAGAAAAGTCAAGGAGAGAAAGAGAATTCCTTGAGGCCTGGTTCTCCATCAACCAATCAGTGAACAGGCACATTGACATCGACCCTGCCTACCAACCACTGAGAGTGAGAGAGCTGCTTCAACTGAAATACCAGAAGCAACATTCCAAACAAACCAAACACAATTCAAACTGCATTGAAGATGTCCTCCCGAATGGAGACAAAACATTCGCATCCTAATTACCAAGCCCGGAGATCAAACCAACAGCCCAAAGATAACTGTATGTATCAAAATGATAGTTTTACTCTTAAAGAAGCACCAAATACTTAAAGAAGATTCTTCAGTCAGTAATCTTCACTAGTCCATGTTCTTTCAATATTCACACAAAAAATGTCCCAAAAGGGGAAACTGCCCAACTTGTTACCCCTGTGATTTGCTTCTGAGCTGCTACATATGCTGTTATCTACATATTTGTTTATATGCTCTATGTTGTATTACAATAGAGAAAAACAGTATGAAAATTTAATTAATTTAAGAATGCAAATACTACCTGTTAGGTTGGTCTGTTAAAAAGGTGCTTTAAAAAAGAGGTAGTCTTGCATTACTTTGTTATTAGGAAATATTAAAATTTCACTTCTATTTGTTCATTGCTAGACCTGTAATCCTCTATTAGTCTTCTCTGAGAATGAATCTTATTGAAATCAGTAGCATTTATTTCACAGCAGAAATGTATAGAGTGCACTATACATTATTTTACACGTTTTCTAAAAAAAAAAGCACTAATACCTTAGTAGTAAACCAATTCTAAATTAATCAAACAGGAAAAGCAAGAAACAGCAAAAAGATTGCAGTTAGATTATATGTGAACCCAAAAAGCAAATAATCACTTTGGAGGACAAGAAGAAATATAAATTAGCACATTTATATGAGTTTCTCTCCTTCCTTCTAAGGGGAATATATGAATGTGTGTGGGCTGTGAGCCTGTTCAATCTCTTAGATCAGTGGTTCTCAACCTTTTTAATGCCGCGACCCCCAACCGGTCGTAACTTGAGTACTACTCAATCAGTCGTAAGTCGAGGACTACTCAACTGGTGCAGCACCGTTTGCAGAATGGGACTTTTGGCGGGCTCAGCAGGGCAGAGACAGCCTGGACAATTCCTATTGGCTTTTGAAAGCCAATAGAATTAGACTCTATTCAAGAGAGTCTATTCCAGGGGTAGGCAACCCAAAACACTCAAAGAGCCACTTGGACCCGTTTCCCACCAAAAACAAAACACCGGGAGCCGCAAAACCCTTTTGATATCTAAAATGAAGATAACACTGCATATATCCTTTTTTACCTTTATTATAGGTGTGTGTGTGTGTGCGCGCGCGCGCGCGTGTGTGTATGTATGTATGTGTGTGTGTGTACACACACACACACACACACACACACACTAAAAAAAAAAGTAAAAATATGACTTTTGGGAATATCCATACTATTAAAACAATGATCACCAAGAGAATGCTTTAAGAGAATAAAATTACATACACACACAGGTAAAAAAAAGGATATATGCAGTGTTATCTTCATTTTAGATGTCAAAAGGGTCTCTCTCTGTCTCTCTCCCTTCCTCCCTCTCTATCTGCCCTTGGTCTGCCACTCCTCTTCCCCCACTCTCTCTCTCTCTCTCTCTCTCTCCCCCTCCCTCCCTCCCTCTTTCTCTCTCTCTCTTTCTCCCCTCCCTCCTATCTGCTGCTCACCTGGCAAGCTTCAAGCTGTTGTCCAACAAGATCAGGGGTAGGCAACCTCGTCTCTTTTATGACTCATGGACTTCAACTCCCAGAATTCCTGAGTCAGCCTAGCTGGGCTAGCT
This sequence comes from Crotalus tigris, assembly GCF_016545835.1. Classification (NCBI taxonomy): domain Eukaryota; kingdom Metazoa; phylum Chordata; class Lepidosauria; order Squamata; family Viperidae; genus Crotalus; species Crotalus tigris. The sequence continues at coordinate 2,033,610 of NW_024100554.1, read as the reverse complement.
AGCTCTCTCCTGCCCTTCCTGCTTCCTGCAGAGACGCAGCAAAGGGAGGAGCTCCGCCCAGAAAGCTTTTCAGCTCCTCGGAGAACACTGTGAGTACACTCTGTTTTACACATACACACACACAAAAACACAAACACACACACACACACACAGAGAGAGAGAGAGAGAGAGAGAAGCAGGGAAGTGCAATTGCCTCTCTCTGTCTCTGTCTCTCTCTGCAAAGGCAGAGGAGGCTGGGAGCCAGAGGGGAAGGCTCAAAGAGCCGCATGCGGCTCCGGAGCCGCAGGTTGCCGACCTGTGGTCTATTCTATTGGCTTTCAAAAGCCAACAGAATAAAAGGGAGTAGCACAGCTAAGGAAAAGGGGAAAAAAATGGCGGACTGCATTGTTTGGCGACCTCCGTGAAATGGTTGTTCAACCCCAAATGGGGTCCCGACCCACAGGTTGAGAACCACTGTCTTAGATTTTGGTTCAGTTACTCTCTCTGTAATGATATGTGGGGATGACCTTGGGAGATTGGGGAGTGGTGATTGTGGAAGAAATGCTGCCTCAGGAATGTTGCCAAAGAGACCCCATAGCTCACAACTACATAATGGGTAGAGAAAGAGAGGCAGAAAGAAATGTCCCTAACTTGTCAGACAGTACAACAGAAAGCAGCAGATTTGTACTATCAGGCTTGCAAGATTTCCCATGTAGATCAGGCAGGAAACATGACCAGATGAGCTAATTATACTTTATTGTAAGACTAAGCAGTGTTTCTTAACCTTGACAATTTTAAGGCATGTGGACTTCAACTCCCAGAATTCCACAGCCAGCAATGCTGGCTGTGGAATTCTGGGAGTTGAAGTCCACATGCCTTAAAATTGTCAAGGTTGAGAAACACTGGACTAGAGTAATATTGCAAGTCTGATAGTACAAATCTTCTAGGATAGGATATACATATCCTGTTTTTATGCATGGCTGTGTCAAAGTCAATCAAAACAAAAGGTGGCCTAGAGATGTTAGAAGCCAGACAGGTGTATAAAAATATGTTTCACTAGCGGACATGTCCAACATAATGACATCATAAACTCTTTGACCATATCCTATCATTTACTTTTCCTATTCTTGTTTCCAGGCTTTTGAGCAGCAACTATTCTGTATAATCTAATGGGAGTTAAATCATGTAATGACAAACAAGGATATGGCATAATGCTGTAATACTATAATTGTAATGCAGCTTTAGGAAATGACAAAGCAAGAGCTATTTCAGGAATGTCTACAAAGTTCAAATTTGTAGCCCTATCAAATTACTCAAGGACATGATGGCAAGCAATTTCATCTAACAAACTTATGGTTTAATTATGTGTGAAACTGGGATGTAGCACCTAGTTACTGAAACAAATATTCTTTTTTTACATCATAATAAAACTTAAATGCAAACTTGCTTCCTCTCCTTAGATCTGAGAACTTGCATCCTTTACCACTTCCAACTACTTTTTTCTGAATGGCAAGTGCATTTCTCTAAACTAGAACTCTTTTCAAAAAGACTCAAAAAAATAAACAATGCATGTAAAAGAATCCTTTTTCAAGTGGTTTATAAAATATCTTTCAACCTGGTCATACTTTATGAAAAACAATTAAAGACTGTTTGCCAGGAAACAATCCTATACTCTTTGACTGTATTCTATGAACGATCATAAAATACATAGGGTCCTATCATACTAACAATCATATTTAAAAATAGGAATAAAACCATATTAACACATTTAACATAAAACATATCCATTCAAACAGATGGGAAAGAAAAAACAACTCTGTTCTCTGATTTCACAAAAGAAAAAGCTCTATCATTTTCAGTTTCCATTACCTGATTTATACCTTAATTCATAAATGAAGACCAAGAAGCACCTTTAAGACATCTGTAATATTTTTACCAGGAAGAACTCTTGAAATAATCTTTGGACATCAGGGAACCCCTGCATGAAAATTACAATAAATATGAAAATTTCACAATACAATTCACTTCTAACCAACACAATTCACATTTGCAACATTACAACAAGAGCAAAGCACATCAGCAGCTGATTTGTGGTACATAAAAGCTTACACTACTGCTAGCTTCGTATAGCACATAAAATAAAAAAAGGATTTTTATTTTTTCTTCAGTCACAATCTCTCATGAATCCTTACCAACTACTGACAGAACTGTTGAGAAAGACTTAGAATGTATTTTGTTACTGCTATTCCTCTATCAGGAGAGTTAACCAAAGTACTGCATTGTTGTAAATAGGACATTAGACAATATCACATAATGAGATGCCATTGTAACTTTGCAGAAACTGAAACTCTTCAAAACACGCAAGATGATTCATAACCATACCAGCACATCCTACTTGGGTTGTTCCAGACAACTGGGATGGGACAAGCCACTTAAGTGTTGTCCCATTTTACACTGCAGATGGATTCTCACCTGATAGTATGCTTGTTATATAAAGTGCTTTCTGTGTAGAGAAATCACATGTCTTTAAAAAAAAAAACATTATTGTGTAGCTTTCTTTGAGACAGAGATTCCTATGTAAGATTTCCATGGCATTTACTGAATACAAGGAGAGAGGTCCCTGTTGCAGCAACTTAATTACAAGTAAATGGGAGCAGGTCATCTTACATGTACTGATAAAATAGAAGAGGCTATTAAAAACAAAACAATTGTGCCAAGGGTGGCAAATGGTTACAGAAATCATTTCTGAAACCTGAGGATGTTAGAAGATGAGCATTTCATGGGAGGATTTGTTTAGTACTAGTGGCTGCCATTGCACATACTCATACACAGCTGTTACAAGTGAAACACCAACCCTCCTCCTGTTTCCTGCATCAACTAATTTTAGACTGCAAGTCTTTAGCAAGTGTCTATTTTTTTCATATAAGTGCATGCAAAAAAAATGTATAAATAACATGTCAAATTATAAAAATCAATATATACTTGACATCTCAAACTAAATAGCCAAAGGATTTAACAGTTGGCTACTATTATGAAAAAGAAATACAGAACAGAGAAAAACATGCCAAGAAATTGTTCTTATTGACTGCAGTCAACAAAGGTAGGCATTCTGTATTTTAAGCAGTTTAGCAAAAGAAAGGTTTCCCCAGTTTTCAAAACTATTGGAATGCAACTCTCAGAATTTCCACTTCTAAATATTTAATTCTCAATTCCTTTAGATCACTATATAAAACAGCTTGTACCAATTATGTAGCTACACCAATTCGAAAGCAAGCTGCAGCTTTACAGTCAGTAAGTAATTGATTAAATTTTGAAAGACTAATAATGATATTTGAAGTCTGGAGAAGTTATATAACATGCATTATAACCAAAGCATGTGCTTGCACAGCTGTTAGGCACATGGTGGGCTTTTATTCAGATTAAATCAAGGTTACTGTCTAACTATACTGCTGACTGACTTGTCCAGCTATCATCTACAGAAGCTGTCTGGTTTATCCCAAAAAGAACTGGGATTAAAGAAAACAGCTTTTTTCATATCTACAGCTAGGCTGTGAAAATCTTCCAAAGGAATTCTATCTCACTTTAAAAATTAACTTCGGGGGGGGGAGGGCATATATAGTGTAACTTATGTAACATGTTAAATTCATATATGTATGTGTGTGTGTGTGTGTGTGTGTGTGTATAATCCCCAAATAGATATTAAGTACTGAACAAACTAAGTTATAGTGCTATAGATGCTTGTTTTGGAATAAGAGCTTTTGATGGATATCACTTCTGAACAGTCATGCAAAGCATAGACAAAAATTATTTTTGCACTGAATTGTATTTGTCCATTGTGCTCCAATTTCTGAATTGGAATTGGAATTAATATATGACGGCAATTCAGAAATAAACCTCCATTTGGTTATCAATGACAGACACTTGCAGATACAGAACTTTTATTATACACATTAGAAAACTACATTACATTACTTTTCAACATAATCGCCATTCAAATTGAGGCACTTGTCATAACATCTTACAACAGTGGTTCTCAACCTGTGGGTCGGGACCCCATTTGGGGTCGAACGACCATTTCACGGGGGTTGCCAAACCACGCTGTCCGCCATTTTTTTCCCTTTTCCCCAGCTGTCCTACTCCCTCTTATTGGTGGCCACACCCACTTGGGGGTCACCACAACATGGGGAACTGTATTATGGGGTCACGGCATTAGAAAGGTTGAGAACCACTGTCTTACAAGGTTTGGAGTTTTCTTAATAGTAGTCGCTTGGTGCCAAATCTGGGCTATGTGGAGGGGGGTGATCAAAAACATCCCAACGGAACTGCTTCAAAAGTTCTTGGGTGCATCTAGCGATGTGCAGGCGAGCATTATTGTGAACCAACACCACAGTGGAAGTGGTGCCATAGAAAATCCTGCCAAATGTGAAAATACCAAAGGAGTACTGCTAGTGAAGTTCATGGAACGTGGTTCAACCATCAGTTCAGAAGTCTACTGTGAAACATTACGAAAACTCAGACGAGCCATCCATAACAAGCGTTGGGGCATGCTGACTTCCGGTATGGTATTGGTTCAGAATAATGCTTGCTCGCACACAGCTGGACGCACCCAAGAACTTTTGAAGCAGTTCCGTTGGGATGTTTTTGATCATCCCCCTCCACATAGCCCAGATTTGGCGCCAAGCGACTACTATTAAGGAATTCCAAATCTTGTAGGATGTTATGACAAGTGCCTCAATTTGAATGGCGATTATGTCAAAAAGTAATGTAATTTTGTAGTTTTCTAATGTGTATAGTAGAAGTTCTGTATCTGCGAGTGTCTGTCATTGATAACCAAACAGAGGATTATTTCGAAATTGCCCTCGTATGTTTCTCCTGATCTGCTGCTATTGTAGTGATTTTTTTTGTAAGCCACCATGAGTTAAGATATAGAAACATATATATATTTTAAAAATAAATGAATTAATTAATTAAATTAAATTAAGCCAATGATTAACAATCCCAGATCAATGGCTTTCAAGTGGTCATACTCATGGTACAGATATAATAGAATAGAATAACAGAGTTGGAAGGGACCTTGGAAGTCTTCTAATCCAACCCCCTGCTAAGGCAGGAAACCCTATACCTTTTCAGACAAATGGTTGCCCAATCACTTCTTAAAAACTTCCAGTGTTGGAGCATCCACAACTTCTGGAGGCAAATTGTTCCTCTGATTAATTGTTCTAACTGTCAGGAATTTTTTCCTTAATTTTAGGTTGTTTGTCTCCTTGAGTTTCCCTCCATTGCTTCTTGTCCTGCTTTCCGGTGCTTTGGAGAATAGGTTGACTCCCTCTTCTTTATGTCAATTCCTTAGATATTAGAACACTCCTATCATGTCACCCCTAGTCCTTCTTTTCATTAAACTAGACATACCCAATTCCAGCAACTGTTCTTCATATATTTTAGCTTCCAGTCCCCTAATCATTTTTGTTGCTCTTCTCTGCATTCTTTCTAGAGTCTTAACATCTTTTTTATATTGTGTCGACCAAAGCTGGATGCACTATTCCAAGTGTGGTCTTACCAAGGCATTATAAAGCGGTACTACTACTTCACGTGATCTTGATTCTATCCCTCTGTGTTGGCTTTTTTGGCAGCTGCAGCACATTGCTTGCTCAGATTTAAGTGACTCTCCACTAGGGCCCCTCTAACAGTTACTACTATTGAGCCAGGTACCATCTATATTATACTTGTGCATTTAGTTTTTCTTACCTAAATGTACAACCTTACTGTTCAGGTCTTCAAGATCTGTGTCTTAAACCTATCGTCTGGAATGTTGGTTATTCCTTCCAGCTTGGTCTTGTCTGCAAATTTGATGAGTTCCCGATCTAGAATAGAATACAAATCATTGATGAAGATATTGAAGAGTACTGGGCCTAAGATAGAGACTTGGGAACCCCATTGCACACTTCCTTCTATGTAGATGCAGTTCCATTGAGGATTACACATTGAGTGTGGTTGGTCAACCAGCTACAAATCCATGTGGCGGTAATGCTGTCTAACCTACATTTTTCTATCTTATCAAGTATCAGGTTGTGGTCTACTTTATCAAATGCCATACTGAAGTCCAAGTAAATTATATCCACAGCATTCCTCTGTTCCACTAATTTTGTCACTAGGTCAAAGAATGCAATAAGATTTGTCTGGCATGTTTTTGCCAAACCCATGTTGGCTTTTGGTTATGACTTGTTTGCATCTAGGTGTTTGCAGATTTGTTGCTTATCTTTTCCAGAATTTTCCCAGGTATTTATGTCACATGAATAGGTCTGTAGGTTCTTAGGTCCATTTCTTTTCCTTTTTGAAGATGGGAACTACATCAGCTCTTTTCCAATCCTCTGGTAGTTCCCTGGTGCTCCAGGATCTTTGAAAGATATAGTTCCCTGGTTTTGAGACCACATCTGCCAGTTCCTTCAGAACCTTGCAGTGTAATCCATCTGATCCTCGTGATCTGAACTCATCTAGGGTGGACAGGTGCCCTCTTAATATTTGAAATTTAGAAATAATCTAGTTGCAGCTCAGGATAAATCCTGAACTTTCCATCCATCCTTTTTGGAAAAAATTGTATTTTTAATTCTATCAGATGAGACTTAGGTTCTTTTGATAGTATTGATTTATAACAGGGGTATCAAATTGCCGGCCCGTGGGTTGGTTGCATCATGCTGAGGCCGCGCCCACCCCAGATCCGGCAATACAAAAAAAGTTGCGATATGTTGCGACACATCACACGATGCGGCGAGTTAGACACCCTGGTTTAGGACCTACATTATCTTCTAAGACACCTTGTGGCTGAGAATAGAAATGGCCATTTTCTGGACTACTAGAGTGTTTCAAATTCATTATCGTATAAATAAACCACCTCATTTTCTTTCTCATGTTCATCTGTGTAATCTTATAACTGGACATAACAGAAATAGGGCTTCTACAACCAAACCTAATCGCTAGGAAGGTTCATAGAGGAGTAGGTCCTTTGTAGACAAATAGATCCTAAATCCTTTATGACCTTGAATTGGACCCAATAGGATATATTCCCATGAAGGATGTAGCTATGCAGCTTATTTTAAACTTGGAAAAAAGACAATCTGTAGAATGTAAACATAGAGCTAGCGCTCAGAGCATCTAAGAATGTAATATTCTTTAATGCTTAGTTCCTTGATATTTGATTCTACCAAAAGTAAACTCATTTTCTGCAAAATTTCACACCTTTTGGACCAACTGACAACCCCCAATTACTTTTGAAATGGCAGGATATACATTTGGCTACACAACTACACATTAAAAATCAACATCTTATCTCATCTATGCCCTTTTCTGAAAACATGTACTTTTAGGACAACGATTTCATTACTCAACCCTAATTTTCATATTTTTCCCAGTCTTGAATGTGATACTGTGATTATTGTTCAGGACAGAATCAAGCTTGGATTACTAGATAAACTCCAGGAGAGCCAAAACGGAAGTTACACCTTTCAGTAAATCAAGGACACTGGTCTCATTTGTATCATCCATGGTTCACTAGCAGCCTACCAAAGTGAATTCGAACATAAATTGTGCAACTCCTTGATTACTTTATTTATTTATTTAAATACATGTATAAATACAGTATGTACTTATAGCAGTGTTTTTCAACCTTGGCAACGTTAAGATAAGGGCATGCTGGATGGTGAATTCTGGGAGTTTAAATCCACACATTTTAAAATTGCCAAGATTGGAAATACATTGATTTAAAGGGCTGCTCAACTCGCAAAAGCGCGACTCCAGAATTGCAACATCCCCAACCACAATCCAAATTTAACCACAACGAAACCCACCCACGTATACTTTCATTATTCATCTAATCGTAGACGCTCCGAAGGCTTCAGCAGGCTGGGGGGGGGGGTTTCCCGCGTCTTGCCAAATCAGGCTCTTCCCAAGTAGGGAGGACTAGAAAGCCCATCATTCTGCTCCCGAGGCAACATGTAGTACAAGTCGGAAGACCAGGTCGCGCCCCCTGAAGCAAGGCGGCTGCCCCACACTGGGGGGGGGGGGGGAGACCAAGCAGCCTCCCCCCGCCCCGCCGCTCTCGCTCCCGCCAGCGGTAAGAGCGAGGCGCCGCCATTGGCCCAGTTCGGGCGCAGCCGGGAGCGGCCTTGCCTCGCGCTCGGGGCGGCGCGCGGTGAGGGGAGTGGTGGCGCGTGCGCGGCCCGGCGAAGGTGGGGCTGCCGACGGACTGACGGACCGGACGACAGACCGGAAGACGCGCGGGCTGTTCCATCTTCTCGAGCGGGCGGCGGCGGCGGCCGCTGCTGCTGGGCTCCCCGGAGCCACTCCTCGCCGTCGACTGACGCCTCGCCGGCGGAAGAAGGCACAACTTGGGTAAACGAGGCGGGAGAAGGAGGGGGTCGGGGGCCAATGCCGCCCCGCCAGGCCCGAGGGCTTCTCGGTGGCGAGGCCGACCAACTGTTTAGGGCGGCGAGCGGCACCTTCCCGACCCACCGGCCACCCGAGCGAGGCCGCCCATATCCTCAGGGTGGAGGGGAGGCGGCCCGGCGTTCCTCCGGAGCCGAGACGGGCGTTTGGGGGTGACGGCTGGGCACATTGTTGCGCGGACTCAGAGGGGCAACAGCTTGTCATGGCATTTGCTTCTCTTCTCGGGGAAAGGTGGGAGGGCGCTTACCTGGGACGGGACGGGGAATGGTGGCTGCCCTTTCTGAAAGAGCTGCTTGAAGTGAGTCTCAGCCACGCTTCGGGAGACGACGTTTCTTTGTATTTTTCTCCTCTCTGTTTTTGTTTCAAAACTATTTACCGGGATTCCTGGGAGAAGTTAACTATGGAGATGCAGTAGTTTGACTGGGAATACCTGTTTACCTTGAATAGGTGAGGCTGGTGGAGGTGTAATGTTCCTCTAAAGGTCCCAGGCTCTTGTGGCCTATCTCTGCCTGAGAGAGGTTTCTGCCTGCTGTATTGCACAAAGTTAGGCTTGGCCTCTGTTCCCCCCCACCTTCCACTTGGGTTATTGTGTGTGAATATTCTATGTACATACAGCATAAGCCATAACTTTTTCATAGCTACATTTCTGATCCTGCCGCCTATTGTCATTTCATTCCTTGCCTTAAAGTCGCTTGATGGGCCTGTGTCTGTTATTGTCATCCCAAGCAGCTTAAAGTCTGTCTGGAATGATTATATTTTTGCCTTTGGGTACAGGGAAGATGAAATATAATGAGGTATCATAAAGTTCAAATTAAGTTGAATAATAGTTAATTTGTGTTCAGCTTCCTGTATACAAAGTAATGGGTTTCAGAGCAGAAATATGAGACCCTGTTACCATTTGTTTCTCAGCTGTTTGTACTGTTTGTTTTTGAATTTAAAGATTTCCTCCTAGGACACAACTCTTATTGCATGACAGATGTAATACTTAGCAGTTTAATCTAGTATTACTTCTTTTGGACTTTGTTGGGAAGACTTGCTCAATTTTATAGTTTTATCCTCCTTGGAAAAATGTGTTGCTGTTGATTGATAATGTTAAGAGAGCCAAATGTGTTGCCCCCAGAGTTATTTCAGAATATAATTTATAATGCAAGAACATGAAAACGACCTAAAAGAAAGTATTTCATATTGTGCTCTGCTTTTACAAACGAGAAGCTGACTTTCAGAACTCGTGTTGAATATTGTGAGTTTGCTTGAAAACCAGGAATAGTCTGGTAGCATATGTTATGCACAGTTTCAGGAGAACTGGGTGTCACAAATATAAAATTCTTTTGGGACTTAAAGAATTCTTCTAGTTGGCAATGTCATGGACAATCTTGGTTTGTTTTTAGAAATATCCAACCTACTTTTTAGAATTCTCAGCTGTTCCAAACAAGATAATCAATTGTATCCATAAGCCTACTAAAGACCTAAAAAGGCAGTGGCATGAGTTTTTGGGGGGAAATTGCATCATAATAGAAGCCAGTGTATAATGCTGACTGACCCAGTGTAATACAGATAATAATTTTGATTAAAACAATTGTCAGTAATTGACATTATATATAGCAAATATAGCCCACATGGTTATCACTCTCTTTTGTTTTGAATTAATTTAGTGATATGTAGATGAAGAAAAGGGAACATTTGTAAAAATTAGAGAGGATTATTTACTAATAAGGAAACATAGATCTTCCACATGTCCCCTTTGAGGGAAATAAGAGATTCAGTCATCCCGTAGAATTGCTAATTTTGTCCTGTTCTATTATCACACAAAGAAAAGCCAATATTTGCTGAATAAAGCTAAGCTAGGTTATATACTGTAATGCTAAATTTTATACCTCCAATATTCATTGTCTCAAAAGAAAATGGTTGCATGTTAGGTCTTTATTTTACTGATTATTGATTGCTGAGCTCAGTTAAAATTATTGCTTGTTGTAAATTGTAAATCTGCAATTTAAAATCATTTACAAAATTCATCTATTTTTTAAAAAGCCAATTAACTGGATAACATACCTTTTCTAAGCAGTGGAAGTACTTTTGAAAAGTTACAACATTACTGAATAGGTTTATCATCCCTTCTCCCATATATTTATTTTCTAATCTGATAAATTTTGTACCTCTTAAAAACACTTTAACCAAATTGCAGACCCAGTAAGTATTCACATAAACTTCAGAGTAAGGATTACAACAGATATAGTGTTTCCACAAAAATAAGACTGGATCTTATATTAATTTTTGCTCCAAAAGACATATTAGAGCTTATTTTCAGATTAGGTCTTATTTTCGGGAAATTGTACTAATTAAATGTGTCTGTCTGGCTAACAATCTTAACTGGAACTTATTTTTAGGGTAGCAGCCTGAAAAATCATGGTATGGCTTATTTTCTGGTTAGGTCTTATTTTCAGGGGAACACATTTATGTTTTAAATATTAAGCTGAATAAAGCAGATTTTTATTATTTTTATGGAATTGATTTTTATCTGGATTCTAGAGGATTTGGCTATCTTCAGGTTTTTTTAATCTTTTCCAGTAAAATGGACATTATTGCCAGGGTGGATAATAATTGGTGATTTTTTTTAAAAAAAAAATTAAAATCAGATTTTTTTTATTTAAATTGGGTTTTTAAATTTTTATCAAATTTATTTTAATAAAATGCTTTTGGAGTAAAAATCTGTCTAAATATAGTTTTCTATTTAAGATACATTAATAATTTAGTTTATTCAGCATAAAATGGAGTTTAGTTATGTAGCATGAAGCTGTATATTCTGCAATATTTACATTTTTGGTAAACTCATTCAATGAATCCAAGCTTTGCAAGATGAGATAACATGCACTGCATTGATTCATTCACACAATTTCACAGTAACCATGAGATAAGTCATAAAATAAAGTTCTGGAATATTCTTTTATCCCATTGTTTTGCAAATCTGTGTACACTACAAACTGTATGATTGTTTGAAGAAAAATGCATCTCTAAGTGTTTTAATTAAATAAAAGAATTTGAGTAGTTTCCCAGCTGTCGTGTTTCCCCAAAAATAAGACCCGGTCTTATATTATTTTTGCCTCCAAAAGAGGTATTAGGTCTTATTTTGGGGTGATGTCTTATATTTTTTGTGACACCTGCCTCACCTCATGGTGGCAGCACCAACAGCCCCGTCCAGCAGGTGCCCACATGGCTGTCAGCCCACTTCTGCGGCTGCTTGCAGCAGGAGGCCATGTAGCACATACAGTGGCGGCAGCAGAGCCTTTTGCTGTCACTCCCTCTGGCTCCGAAATGGCAGAGGGGTACTCCATAGCATGGTAGTCGTGCTTTGGGAGGGGAGTGAAAGGGAAGGTTGCCAAGCAAGGAGTGGTCTGGCTGGGGGGGGGGCCTAGAAGTAAGCAGGTGCAGGGCATGTGGGGCAGTTCCACCCCCTCCCCCACCTGCCTTGCCTTGTTGTGGCGGCAGTGGCATGACACGCACTCTCCTGCCCCATTGCGGCAGGAGGTGGGACGGAGTGAGCAGGGTCCTAACTAGGGCTTATATTAGGCCACCCCCAAATATCAGGGTAGGTCTTATTTTCAGGGTAGGTCTAATTTTCAGGGAAACATGGTATGTGTGATTAACGTATTAACCTAAAATTGGTTCTGATATCGCTGTTTTACTAACCTGACAGCTTATTATTCTAAACAGGAAACCTTCATTTTGTTTGCAAATAATAATATTAAAGATTCTAACTACCAGCAAAAATGAGTCCTTTAAATGAGTCATTTAAAGAGCACCTGTTATTTCAGATCCATCGTGGCAGTGTCTGTTAGCGGGCATCCACTTACCTGCTGCCCGCTACGTTCCTCACCTTGTTGTGTCACTGCTGCATCCCCAGCCATCCCATTAAAGTTAAGGGGACTGTCGGTGAATCAACAGCGGGTCAGAGGAGGAGCCACTGCAGGACAGAGATGACAGTTGCTCTTTAAAAATTATGATTTAAATCAAATTGATTTAAATCAAGCCTTTTTATTAGTGATTTAAATCAAACCCACCCTGATTATTGCATGTTCCTTTTCAGAGTTAACTTGCACGTTGTGAGAGAAAAGTGGTTTAGGATACAACTAAAGCTTAAAAGAAAATTATTAGATATTTTGTTGGCACACTTGGTGGTTAATGCAAATCTTATCCAAGCATGTAACCATAGAATGACCTCAAGCCAATCATGCTAACTCGGATTTCATAAAGCAGTGATGGCGAACCTTTTAGAGACCGGGTGCCCAAACTGCAACCAAAAACCCATTTATTTATCGCCGGGTGCCAGGTGGGCATGGCCCACTGGGTGGGTGTGGCTATAGTGGTCATGGCAGACTGGGTGGGTGTGGCCAAGGTGGACGTGGTCACCTCGATGTTGGTTGTAGGGAGGGACACCTGTGGGGGCAGGGCAGGGTTAGGGGAGATCCAGGAGGTCTCTGGCAGGTGGGGCGTTGGGCAGAAGACTCATCCTGCGGAGTCAGGCGAGGCGAGGCAGGGCAGGGGTGCTATTGCCGCAGGGCAAGGTGAGGCAGGGGCCGGGGCGGCTGCTGCCTGACATCATCAGCCCCCACACAGAGGCCAGTGAGTGCATGGGGGCCAACAGCCACAGCCTGCCAGCCCCTCAACTGGCGCTCTCTGGGGCTCCACTGCCAGTTCAGAGAAGCCGCCTCTGAGCTGGACAGACGGCCAACAGTTGAGGAAGTGATGCAGTGGGTCGTGCTCAGGAAAAGGAGAGCATGCGAGGCCAGGAGGTATGGGACGGGGGTGGGGGAAGGAAACCAGCCATTCTGGGATGCATCCGGCCATGTGGAATCTCGCCGAGTTAGCGGGCAGCTGGTTGAAGAGGGACGGTTGCCATCTCCAGGGCATGGCGCACAAGCCCACAGAGAGGGCTCTGAGTGCCGCCTCTGGTATGCGTGCCATAGGCTCGCCACCACTGTCATAGAGCAACTTGGAGAATAAGAAGATATAATCCTGTACAGGTAGTTACAACAGTTCATTTAGTGACTGTTCAAAGTTACAACAGTACTGAAAAAAAATGACTTATGACTATTTTTCACACGACCTTTGCAGCAATTCCATGGTCGCATGATCAGAGTTTTGCTGCTTGGCCACTGACTCATATTCATGACGGTTGCAATGTCCCAGGTTCACGTGACCACCTTTTTCAACCTTCTGAGCAAGCAACGTCAATGGGGAAGCGAGATTCACTTAACAACCATGTCACTAACTTAACACCTGCAGTGATTCACTTAACAACTGGGGCAAGACAGGTCATAAAATGGTGCAAAATTCACTTAACAAATGTTTTACTGAGCAACAGAAATTTTGGACTCAATTGTGGTTATAAGTCGAAGACTACCTGTGTATATTGTTCTGAGTTTCCTTAAAAATTGGGATAGAATCCAAATGTGTAACTTTTTGTGTAACAGTTACATTTTCAAAGCAATTTAACTAGATGCAAGCAAAAGCAGTTTTAAATTGTAAATAAGAGTATACTGCATATTGTTTGCTATAGTCTTAACTGGGTAGATGCAAAGGACTATGGGAAATATTAATGGATTTGTTTGGTTTTGTTCATATTAGTACTGTTAATAAGAGTTGCCTCCAGGCGAGATGGGTGGCATATAAGTTGAATGAATGAATAAGTAAAGCAGTAAGTATTTATTGCAAAAAAACTCTGTAAAACATTTCAATTCAAACATTCCTGCATGGATTGGCAGCCTTAGTTATCACATGGTTGCCTTAATGACCACATGACAATTACTTTGACAGACTTGTGTTTCATATTTAGAGCATTTGTGTAGATAAGTAGGATAATCTTTGCAAGGCAGAATTGGTTTATGAAAGAAACTTTTATTCTTTTGCTAATGACTTTTTTATCTGCACTTACTTCCTCACAACTTTTAACCCATTGTAATTCTGTATTGTAACAGAATTGGTGGACAGGGAAACTTGTCCTATAGCAATCTGGATTTGGCTTTTTTGCTGTGTGTGTGCTGTGTGTGTGCATTGTTTAGTTAGTAGCTTCATTTTGCAAGTTTAATTTTCTTTAAGGCCAGTTGTATATAACTGTACAAAATTAAGAGTTTGTCCATATCTAGTAAAATATGTTTCTAATAAAATGAAAAAACACTAAGCTGGTGTAGTTTATATTTATTAATACCTATGTTTCTTGAACGTGGGGTATTTCTGTACATTAACATGAGTACAGCCATGAGACTCTTTCCCCAATTATTTTTCCTCTTAACATTTTCCTCTTAATTAAATACAATCCCCTCCAAGTTGTTAATGATGTTTAGTGGCTAAAGACCTGTTATTTTTTTTAAAAAAAATGGTATTCATTGTATCCAGAATTGTTGGCAAATATTTTCCTGAGTGGTAAAAGGACAACCTTCCTTTATTCAATGAGAGGTTGATAGTATTCCATTCATACTGCTATGTGCATAATAGAAGAGTAGAATAAAATACATTAGGAAATGTTGATTTGCCAGAAAATGTAATGGAGTTCTAAGAGCAGGCAAATGTACAATAATGACATTGGAATATAAGGCAGATGAGTAGTAGAAAGAATATTTGTTATGAGAATAACAGTAAGAGCCACAACTTATTCATTTCCATATTTATTTAATACAATTATATTTATTAATGTACATTTGAATAGCTCTGTGTGACTTATAATATATAATAAACAGGATTTTGAAACCACTCTAAAATAAGATTAAAAATAAATGCTTAAAACTGAAGAAGGCAGGAATATTAGATATTTTTGCTGTCTTGGGTTATTGATAAAAATAATAAAGGCAACATAAAAAAAATCTCAAGTAAGTCCAAAATTGAAAAAGAGAAGGCCAGATTTATTAGCAATACAGTAGTAATGTATGTTGTTGTGTGTTAATATATCTGTGGCAGGAGCTACAAAACATACTCCATTGAAAACTGAATTTGCCAAGAAGACTTTGTGAACAATCCTGCAATTCTTTTAGGCCTAGGCTTTATAATGCTTTATACACCAAAGCCAGTGGTTCTCAACCTTTTTCATGCCGCGATCCCCAACCGGTCGTAAGTCGAGGACTACTCAACTGGTGCAGCACCGTTTGCAGAATGGGACTTTTGGCGGGCTCAGCAGGGCAGAGACAGCCTGGACAATTCCTATTGGCTTTTGAAAGCCAATAGAATTAGACTCTATTCAAGAGAGTCTATTCTATTGGCTTTCAAAAGCCAATAGAATAAAAGGGAGTAACACAGCTAAGGAGAAGGGGGAAAAAAATGGCAGACTGCGTTGTTTGGTGACCCCCGTGAAATGGTCGTTCGACCCACAGGTTGAGAACCACTGACCTAAGCAAACACTTGAATTTGGCTTGGAAAGCAACTGGCCATCAATGTAAATGTTTCAACATAGGAATTTTCTGGTGGAGCCACTCCCACTGTATATACTGCATGCTTCCTTTTGGAACAGTCACAATTCTGGAACAATTTCAAGGACAGCCACACAACACAGGAATGTTGCAATAATCTACACCTGATGTTACTGGCACAGATATCACTGAAACCACGTCTCTCTTTAAATACGAACACAACTATAATAGCAGCGGAAGCTCATGAAAATCTTTATTTGCTATTGTTATCCATTATTTTATATGTTTATATATTTTAGGCTATCAGTGCAAGTTCAAGGAGAACTCCTGGACTATGAACTTGTTCCCCATTCCAAATAGATTGTATCTCACAGAATAAGAGATAATTTTGTAGTTGTACTGTATTGCAAAGGAAATTGGAAGTTTTATTTATACTCTTGGCACTCCTTCCATTCTCCCTCCCTCCCAATAATTCAACAATTAATTCTCATCAAATTCCATCATTGTGAAGTATACCTAATTCTATACTATTTTGAGGATCCATGAAGTAAATTTGAATACATTTGGCTTGCAGATTGGGGTCTGCATTAGTTTTTATGTAAAACTTTGCATACAAATATTTTAAAAAATATACAGTATCATCTGACTCTAAAGGTTTTACTCTCATTTTGGTTCAATTATCTGATGTGTTTAACGAGCTGCCTTCTGCAGCTGATATGTGATCCTGGGAAAAGGCATGTTTGGCTGCAAGTGTTTCTGATAGCTGCTATTGTACATGTGTGCCCTTGTTACTATGAATCACGTGTTGCCCTTTGAATCAGGATCATTGCAATACCCTACTTCATATTTTAGCTTCTGAATGCTAAATGGGTGATACGTTCATTTAATTTAGGAATTATATGTGAATAATCAGTTATAATTTCTGCACTTCTAGATATGGCTCGTGGACAGCAGAAAATCCAGTCACAACAGAAAAATGCCAAAAAGCAAGCTGGACAGAAAAAGAAACAAGGCCATGATCAGAAGGCTGCAGCTAAAGCTGCTTTAATATATACCTGCACCGTCTGTAGGGTAAGGTCCTGAAACAACATATTGGGCAATCTTTCTAGATTTTAAATCAGGAATATGAAGTATAGCAATGGCAACATCCTTCGGTTTGAAAGTTTCTATTGTATACGTAATGGATAAGGAAAATTTGCATTAGAGCTGTTTTCCCTTAAGAGTAATATATTGATGAGGCTTCTTCCAGAAGGTGAGATAGCTAGAGTTCTTTTCCAAATAAGAGCTATATATTATTTGATCAATATGTGATTACATTAAATAAAATATATTAATATGAGACTTCTAAAACTGTGTGCAATGAACATGAAATTAGAAGAAACATGTTAGTTAAAATATGTAATACAGGTAGTCCTTGCTGTATGACCATCAGTTTAGCGGCCATTCAAAGTTATAACAGCACTGAAAAAAGTGACCTACAGCTAATCCTTATATTTGTGACTGTTGCAGCATGCTTGTAGTCGTCTGATCATCATTTTGGATCTTCCCAGCTGACTTCCCTGATTCTAAACAAGGGTTGGATAACCTCTCAACATGTTTTAAACTAGGAACCCCACCTACTCCAGACAGCATGGATATTTACAGAAATTATTACTCTTCCAATTTAAAGATTATTGATTTGATAGGGGTAATGATAGAAACTTCAGTCTGTCAAAAGTTGAGTTATTGACTCCTAGTTAATATTTATTTTGGGGGTCAGAAGATAGTAGTAAAATGTTTTCCTTTAATGTCATATTAGGATTTCAAGATTTAAGCAATTCTAAATAATTTATCAGGAAAACTATATATGTATTTCATTAAATAAATTTTATTATAGTTTTCTGATGCCCAACACTAAAAATATAGGGAGTTGAAATGTTTGATTTTAATAAGGAATGTCAACTAAATATAAATAAAAGGAAGGGTAGGTGTAGAAGCACTATTATGTGGCCAAATTTGTAAGAGAATTAAAGATGAATATGAATGAATATATTAAAAAAGGCAAATTAAATGATGAAAGAGATTGTAATGTTCCAAAACCCATTGACTACAGGTTGAGTCAACAGAAACTAAAGGAATGGGGGCAGATTTTAAGAATACTGTCAACGCTGCTAAATCGGATGTTCTTGCTTTGATAACATATGGAACCATTTTCCTTTACTTTGTTTTACTCTTAGAATTAGAGTTAGAAATAGATGATACTGGGGGGGGGGAGGAATGCATGTGAGTTTAGTTAGACATAACAATATTGTAAATAGTGTGAGAACTTAGGTTTTTTGAAATAGATGATAAGAAATGGCGGGTTGAAGAACTGGAGGGAAAGCCTGCATTTCAAACTAATTGGAGAATGTGGTTTATGACTGTTAACTAGGGGAAGGAATTGTGCTTTGATACTATGTGCTCTGGGGAAGGGAATTCAGATTTTGGCTTTGCCTATGTACATACCGATGCTATGCTACTTGAATAAAGATTCTTTAAGGTAAACAATGCCTCAAAGTTCTTTGAGAGTTTCGTCTGCAGGAATCATGACAGATACAGGAAGAAGAAACTGTCCTTGATTCTATATGAACATTTGTGTTGCTTTATTCTCTCCTTAATCAGACACAGATGCCGGATCCCAAGACCTTCAAGCAGCACTTTGAGAGCAAGCATCCCAAAACCCCCCTTCCTCCAGAATTAGCTGATGTTCAGGCATAAAGTTCACTGGTAATTTTGTACCATTTAAATTTTGAATTAATTGATTATAAATTCTAAATAATTTTGCCTCATATTTCATTAGTTGTGTTTCTGAAGGATATGAAAATGGAGAGAGTTAACTAATATAAAACCAACTGCTACTTGCGCTCTTTTTTCGGGGGGGGGGGAGATCTATTGTATTTACAATTTAACTTGTATAGTTAGTCTATTGTTATCACCAGGCCTATTTGCAAAACTGGAATAAATAGCTGAAAGGATATGTTTATAATGTTCTCATTTTGATTTAGTCAGTTCTGTTTACAATTGTTGGGGGTGGTTAATTTTAAAATTGGATGACATTAAATTTGGCAACCTTAAGATGTATGGATTTCAACTCCCAGTAATCTGAGAAATTCTGAGAATTGAAGTCTGCACATCTTAAAGTTGTCAAGTTTGAAAAAGACTGCATTAAATTATTGCATACTGTTAATAAGATAATGACATAACAGTTCAATTAATAAATTTATTCTTGTGTTTCAGGTGAATTCATGGAATCTATTGACTCTTCTACTGTCAATAGTATCTATTATGTGTCTATTACATAACAAATCTGCAGCTGCTTTTCTAACAAACTGTTGATCAGCAAAAAATGAAGGGGCTATAGAAACATTCATATTTTTATGCTGTTCCTCTTGGGCTTCATGTAAAGAAAACTCTGTGTAATTGTACAGTTGTGGCCTACTTGGAAATCTGGAAATCGGTTCATTCTAAAAAATTTTTACAGTTGTAATTATATTGATGTTCATATTGTGTAAAATAACTCATTTAATAAAATAGTACTTGGATTTTACAATATCACAGGTCAAATGCTTGTAAAAATTCTATTTCCATATTTTATTTGCCTTATAAAACTTCAAGTGAACTTCTCACCCTGCCAAAAATTAGGTTGTTTAGATTCATTGCTGTTAATGAAGTCCATTAGAAACAAGGAAATAATTTCTCCATTCAATATACTTGCTTGAGCGTGATTATTTTCTAAAAAAAAAACCCCACTGCTTTGAAAACATTCAACTATCTAGGTTGGAGTGCCTATTCCGCTGGCCATTGTGAAATTTCACTCTTTATGCATAGAGGCACTTGTATCTTGGATTTATGCACTGGAGTCACCTGCAGTAACAGTGACTCATTATACTAAATGGTGGAATATCAGAAGTATACTTGAACTGAACATTATTTTTTACATGACCTTAATGGTTCAGACTATAGCAACATGAGGTAACAGCTTTCTGTTGTGAAGACCCACTGTGTAACTTCTCAATTGTATCTATAAGTCAGCCACCTGGCAACCTTTCTTATGTAAAAATGACTACTGCAAATGTTTCCCTGTTTGAAAACAAAAATTGAAAAAGCTTATTTGATGGAATAGGGTGGCATATGCCAGTGATGGCGAACTTTTAGAGACCGAGTGCCCAAACTGCAACCCAAAACCCAGTTATGCATCGTCAGATGCCGTGTGTGTGTGGCCCACTGGCTGGGTGTGGCCAATTGGGGTGTGGCACATTGGGTGGATGTGGCTGCCGTGGTAACGGCAGACTGGGTGGGACTAAAAAGTTCAATCAATCAATTCCAACTTTGCAAGATCTTTTTTTTCCCTGCGAGAAGTTGAAATTGACTGATTAAACCTTTTTTTTTTTTTTTTGCACATGGCAGCGGAGGCCTAAAGCGAAAAGGTTTTATAAAACCCAGCTGAAGGCCTAGAACTGGGGCGATGACGCATGTGCCCACAGAGAGGGCTCTGAGTGCTGCCTCTGGCACCCGTGCCATAGGTTCGCCACCACTGGCATATGCAATAGAAATAATGGCTTGCTCGTTTGATTAGTTGGAACTGATTACATATAGCAGTATGGATGTTAAAATTTTAATACCAGGCAGTGTTGCATTATGTTACAGATTTCCAAACTCTTGTTTCAGCAGGATTCTGATCTCAGGTGCAGTCTATAGGTTCTGCCCCAGGTGCTTTTCACTCGAACAAATAACTTGTGACAACTTACTTATGTTACTGATTTGACACTGACAGTAATATTGACCAAAGTTTGCTTTGTGCCTAGAACAGTCATCTTTGAAATCATTCTGTTAAGCCAACACACATAATACACACTTGATACATAAAGAAAAAATAATCGTGTTTGTTTAACAATCTGATATGTCAGTTAAGTTGATGTTATTTTCATTGCCCTGGGCTGAACAATACCAGTTACACTGCTTACTTGCACTTTTACACCTGACATTGGAATGAAGCTCTCGCTTCATTTTCTTTTCTTACCTAATAAAATGTCTTCATTATAAAATGACAACTTGGTCTCACAGGCAAGAAATTTGCCTTTCAAACTGATAGAAGGTACTGAAAAGTTGGAATGGAACATGGTTTTAAAAATAATTTGAGATGTTATATGTTCACTAATTTTATTTTAGTTTGTTTAGGTGGAATTCTAGAAAGTTGCATTCAAATAAGTTCATTCCTCGAGCTGATGCATGTAATATTTATTTCAGACTAGTCATCAAAAATAAAGAGGTGGAAACAAAAAATAGGTTTCTACTAGATTAGTACAACTGACCCACTTATGTTGTAGACTGCCTTTTTCAGAATTGCTGTTTATAAGTAGCCTGTCTGTGTTCATTGAGCAAGCTAAACCTTGATTTATACATTAATTAAACTGCTAAAGATAATTTATTTCTAACCAGTCAAAGGCCACAAGAAAATCTTGACATTCAACATATGGGAATGAATTGGATGGGTTGGAACTATCCATAGTAAGAATCTTTTAATTCTCTGTATTGATTAAAGGAATGGGTGTAAGGAAAAGTGATTTTTTTTTCAAAATCTTGTGGATGGAATCTGTTAATTCTGGATCAAAAGACACAATTGTGCATTGTAATGTGTCTGATTAAAATCTTTTAAAAGCAAAAGTCGAAAATGTGATATTTCCTGCTTAACCTAATGCAAGTGTCATTTCTTTAACCTTGATGCTAACTGAGCAGCTTTGGTTCTTTGTTTAGCACAAGGAATGGAAATAACAGCAAAGATTTCATTCAATTTGCATGTGTTATTCATAGATAAAATCAGGATAAGATTAGAGAAAATATGCACAAGGATTTTGCTGTTATAAATATTGTGTATTTATTGGTAGTTAGCAAGCCAGCATGCTTTTACGTACTTTGTTTAAAATATCATTTGTCATACTTAAAATGCACAGGATATAATGTGCCAAAATACACAATACAGTAGTGTGTTTCCTTCCAGTCATATTGTGATATTGGTCACAGTCCTATTTCAAAGGCTAATTTGAATGTGGATATTCCAAAATAATATCCTTGTGAACTTTTGGTCATATCTCATCTTTTAAAATGCTCCCTAACCTTGGAAATCTGAATGTTGGCAAAGAACCTTAGTAAAACTTTTGGTTTAAATACTGGAATGCTAAATACAAAATCTGTCTAATAGTTCAGACTTTATTGTTACTGTTGTGGAGAAATGTGTCAGGCTACTTGAATTTCAAAATGATTATATCAAGTGAGGCAGTTTTCTGGTAGCATCTTATGTTTGGGGTTATTGCTGTTGCTTTACTTATGTGATGGTACAACTCTAGCTAGAGTTGCATAATTCTTGAGAAAGTGGGGGTGTGTGCAACATTTTAAAAAGTATGCATTTAAATACAATCATTTACTGAATGTTTGAGTTTAAACTTTGGTCTTGTCTGAGTATGAACCAGAGTACTATAAAGCAATAATAAAAATAAAGGTGGTGGACCATAAGTGTCTATGGGGATTAAAATATTTGAAACATGAATTTGATTGATTTTAGTTTGTACTTCAGGTAAACTATAAAATCAAGAGAACATCCATGATTAACAACTTTGTTACTGCTTAAATATATTCTTTCTCCAGCATGATGGATGAAGAATCCACCAATGGGTTATTTCAGTCCTCCTGCCCAATCAGACTAAGTTGTCAAAGTTGTCACGCCCGTCCTTGCCTGGTACTTCCCAGTTTCAACTTAGTCTGTTCGCCCATGAGGACGTGACAATTTTGACTCCCAAATTCTGACTTCTGACAGGTTTGATTCAGGGGAAATACTTTTCCTTCTAACCCATTAGTAGATTCTTCTTTAGGGGAAAGAAACAGAACCCACACAGTTTCTGTCTAATTTTAAAATCCTTAGGGTTTCTGCCATCTGACCCCCCCCCTTAACTGTCAGCCCACAGTGGACTGCAGTTTCCATTTTGGAAACGCTGCTCTACCAAAAATTTTTTCAGAGTTTTAGGAATCCATTAGAGATTGCCTTGACAGAACAGCCAGAAGCCATTTAGCTTCTATTCAGCTCTGCTACGATCCTACAGGCTTCTGTCCCCTGAAGCCTCCCTTAGCTGTCAGCTCCGAGAGTTTGAGCTGCAGCCGCCATTTTGGTGGCTGTTATTCTGTCAGACGCTTCAGGGGCCTTTAACAACAACTCGCAACAGCTAGAAGAGCAGTTTCAGTGTGAGGCTCACATCTCGCTGCTGTTTACCACAGCAGCCATCAGATCTAACAGTTTTAACTAATTTCGTCTCCGGATTTTCCACTGCTGCTGGGAGGCGCCGCGGCCACCGTGCCTCCCAGCTGATTGGCGCGGATCACTAAATTCCATTGTGCAAGCTACAGAGACCAGGAAGAGAGGGAGACTGCTCTCTACGCGTCTCCCAGCTTTTTTGGGAGCAGACTTTGGCATTTCAAGCTCTTGCTCCTCAGGTTTCAAGGGTTTGCCCTTTCCCGTTCTCAGCTGCGTGGCCACCATTTTGGTGCGCCGCGAGGTGACCGTTTGCTGGCACTGACAAGCCCTTTGAAGGCTTGAACCTTGGAGGAGGATTAGTCCCTTGCTCGTAACGCCCATTAGACGGCCGCCAGCAATATTGGTCGGTCAGAGCTGCTTTCCTCGCTTTACAGCTGTTAGCTCTATTTGGGATTCCCTCACCAACTGCTCCCTTCCTGCCCATGTGGCCGCCATTTTGATCACCTCAAACAGCGGCTGGGCCTCACTCCTTCGAATTCAGACCAACATACAGCTGACAGCTTCCAATCTCACTTGGAATTTATTTTCCCAACCTAAATTCAGTGGATCCCCTTTCTACTCCTTGCTTGCACTATATTTGGCAGCTCTCTCAGCATCAAGCCTCCACTGAACACACAATTTTGCGCAGTTTTTTGCCACTTAGTACTCCTTCACCTTAGCCTCTGCCACTCTGCATCTAGTGGTTGCTCACTAGGACCTGACCATCGCCACTAAAGTGAGACACGTGACATCTCGTTACCACACGGGCCACAGGACTGTGCATTACGGACACATTAACTTTGCCTCTTCTCCTGGTGACAAGCGCCTTGATGTGCCCAGTGTGAGTCCTGCTTGGCCAGTGGGCCGGATTACACTGATCCATGTGCAAGTCAGTCCCATCATGGTGGGTAACTGACGTCTCTTGCAGAGCAAGATCGTTCCTGTGCCGCATCAGGAACCCTTTTTGATTAACCATGGCAGACAACACTGAGCCACTGTCCGCTGTCCTCTGTCTGCTGCCAACAAACTCCAGAAACAACAGGAACAACATTACCAGCAAAACTTTAATGCATGCAAAAGAAAAAGTCAGCACTGGGAGTGGATTGCTCCCAGTGCCTTACATAGGCGTGCCACGCCCTCCAAATCCACCCCAATCAGCAAGCCAGCATCCAGTCTGTATTGATATAAGCCGCAATTCAATTTCCGCCTTTCCCCCCTCCGGACGCATCAGTGCAGCCTCCGCAGGTCCTGCTGTCCTATCCGGCAACCAGCTAATGTCCTGCTCCTTCCCTGCCACCAGCGAGGCACTACAACAGACTTCTCCATGTTCTTCTACTGTGAAGTGGCTGCCTGCAGCAACCGGCGCCCTCCCCCGACCGCTGGCAACACAGGAGGGGTGGTGGCAGCGGGATACGCCCTCCCGATGTCCAGCTGGTTGTCTCCGCCGCCCAGCTGGCTTCCAGGACTTCCCCCAGCGCCCAACGAGAGGGAGAGGCGGCAGGAGGCGGTCCCTCCGGCCTCCGGCTGGCTTGTCTCTGATGCTCAGCTGGGTTGTGGGACTTCCCCTGTGCCCGGTGAGAGAGAGGCGGCCGAGGTGAGAGGCGGTCCTTCCAGCAATCAGCTGGCTCGCCCCTGACACCCAGCCAGCGTTTGGGACTTCTCTGGCGTCCGGCGACATGGAGGGAGGCAGCCGCAGTGCATGGCGGTCTTGCCGACTCCCAGCTGGTCCTCGGGAGTCAGGCGGTGCATGGCGGCCTCACCGACTCCCAGCTGGTCGGCACCAGGATGTCGGCTGGCCGCTGGCTGCTCCTTCCCTGTTCCCCACCAGTTCGTGACAAGCCCAGGGGCTTGACAGCCACAGGCTTCTGCTATCAAGCAACCCAGTCGCAAGTCTCCAGGTCAAGAAGCCGCAGCTAAGGTAAAGGCCAAAGCTAAGTCTAAATCTGGCAAGAGCTCAACCAAGTCAGCTGACAAGCAGGCCGATCGCTCGCACCGGGCCCTGGAGAAGCAATTCTCTCGGGCTCAACGATTGTCAGCTGGGGAAGGGTGCAAATCACCACTTCCCCCACCTACAGCTCCCACAATGGACTCGCAATCGCTTATTTCAACACGGGTGTGGTCCCCAGAGCGAGAGCTTCAGCAGGTCTCAGTACAGACCTTTGGTCAGGGAGGTCCACTCCTCTTTGAGGAGGAACTCGAGGCACCGGGCCCCTCCACGGCACCTACAGTGACCTTCAACCCAACTGCAGCTGGGCTTCGCTCTTCACAGGATCCCTCCTTTGCTGATCAGCTTCAGGCTATGATATCACAGGCAGTCCTTCAAGCGATGGCCTCATCGGGTCATCAACAACCTTCATCCCTGCCAAGATCTTCATCAGTGCCAATCGTCTCAACACGACCCACACTGCTCGACCACCCTAGTGCTATCTCGCCCCCCCATTCACCAGAATCTGACTCTTCCAGCTCATCTGATTATGACTGCACTGCAGACCAGTGGTTGGATTGCAAGGAGCCTCCACAAGACTCTCATCCCATGGCACTTTAATGCTTCGCTCTTTCCATCTTTATTTTGCAGAGCATGTGCAATGGGTACGATCACTTCTGACCCTATTCCCACCCCAGAAACTTCCGCTACTCAGGACACGAATCTGCTGTTCTCGGAACCGGTAATTCGGCACCAGCAAATCCCCTGTTCCCCTTTATTCCTTAAAAATATTCAGGGACAATGGGAATCCCCGGCCGCACAACCTTTCCAGGGGGGAGCTGGGCGCAAGCTAGTAGATATGGCCCTAAATCTATCTGATCTATTGGAGGTGCCTAAAGTGGATGAATCCGTAGCCCCACTATTCTCAGCCACCAGGCTACCAGCAGATGTCTCTGATGCCCTTGGGGTGGAGGATAAGAAATCCAAGCTAACATTTCGCAAAGCTCATCAAGCATCTGCGTGGGCGACAAAGGCGGCAATCTCCACTTCCTTTTTCACCAGAATTTCCCTCATTTGGCTTAGACAGCTTCAGGAGAGGATCCCCCTAGAGGAGGTTAGAGTCCACCAAGACCTGACCAAACTGATAGCGACCTCTGAGTACATGGCAGATGTGTCCTTATATGCCGCCAGGCACTCGGCCCGAGCAATGGCTTCCAGTGTCATCACACGGAGGCTGCTTTGGCTTAAGAACTGGAGGGCTGAGAGTAAACACAAATGGCGTGTGGCCACGGCTCCATTTAAGGGAGGTCGGCTATTTGGGGAGGCATTAACACCCTACCTAGTGGAGAATAAACAAAAACAGAAGGTGATCTCTCATTTGGCTAAGAGAGCAAACAGGCAGTTCTTTCCTTATGGTTGCCGTCAGTCCTTTCGGACTGGTGCAACAGCAGAGGCTGGACAAACATACCATCCCTCTACTCCCAAAGCAGACCGTCCATTTGACAGGACGAATTATAGGGACCGGTCCCGACACCAGATCCAGAATAAGTCTTCCTTTTGAAGCAGAGGGGGTCGTCCCTTCTGTCGCTCCAAGTGACTTAGGGGGGACCCCTCCCACTGGTGGCAGACTCACTCTCTTCATCCGCCAATGGGAAAACACAACCACAGACTCCTGGGTACTATAGACTAAGGGAGGGTTTGTCCCTGGAGTTCATAACCAGACCCATAGATCATTTCATCTCTTGTCCAACATTAAGAAATCCAATAAAAAGGGGTCTCATGACAGACGCCATTCGGCATCTATTAAGCATCAGGGCCATAGAAGAGGTTGTTACTCCATCCTGTTTTTAGTCCCAAAATCCTCAGGGGGATGGAGGGCAATCCTCAACCTCAAGGGCTTGAACTACCTTTCCAGTATCGGAAGTTCAAGATGCAGATGCTCCACTCCATCTTGGGCAGCGTCAGGCGAGAGGATTTCATGACCTCAATCGATCTCACAGAGGCATATCTACACATCCCCATCCTCCCGGATCATCGCCAATTTCTGCGGTTTTGTCATCTCAACCGCCACTTCCAATACAGGGCCCTACCATTCGGTCTCTCCTCTGCCCCCAGGGTCTTCACCAAGATCCTGGTGGTTCTGGCAGCACACTTAAGATTAGCACCGGTACATGTTCAGTGTTACCTGGACGACATCCTGATCCAATCAACCTCCATCCCGACCACCCAGTCGGATCTGGCCCTTATGATCAGGACTCTTCAGGACCACGGGTTCTTGATAAATTTCCAGAAAAATCAGACGGTCTCCTCAACCTGGGAGCGGTAATAGACACAGACTCTTGTCATGTGTTCTTGTCAGAAGACCGTCAAAACAGCATCCGAGACCTGGTCCTCGGGGTCCGCAGGGTGACACTAGCTCTGCTTTCCCAGCTACTGGGGAAATTAATATCTTGCATAGCGATAGTGCCTTGGGCCAGATTACACGCCCGGACCCTCCAATGGTTCCTGCCCCCGTTCCAGAGACTACACACCAGTTCCTCCAACCAACTGGTAACGGTTCCCCATCAGGTCCTCCGCTCGCTCAACTGGTGGACATCCTCAGCCATGCGCAAGGGGACTCTTCAAAGAGCTTCACCGAATTCTTCTGACCACAGATGCAAATCTCTTCAGCTGGGGTGTGCACCTCCAATCTCAGATGGCTCTGGGTCAATGGTCACGGTTGGACCTGAAACACAACATCAATTGGTTGGATCTCAGGGCGATCCATCTGGCTCTCCAACACTTCCACATCGAGATTGGGGGGCAACATGTGCTGGTCCTCATGGACAATGTAGCTGCAAAGGCTCACGTGAACCAGCAAGGAGGCACTCGTTCCAGGTCACTCATGACGGAGGCTCATGCGTTGGGCTCCTGGGCAGAGACCAACCTGCTTTCCATCAGGGCCAAGCACATTTCGGGAGAGGCGAACCAGCAGGCGGACTTTCTCAGCAGGTCAATAGTGGACCATTCGGAGTGGCGGTTGCACCTGGATCTCTTCATGGAGATAACAGACAGGTTTGGCCATCCGATCGTAGACCTGTTTGCCTCACCAGAGAACGCCCAACTTCCCAGGTTCTTTTCATGCTTCCCCTCTCGAGGGGCGGAGGGGATGGACTCGCTAAGCAGCCCATGGCCACAGGGCCTATTGTACGCCTTTCCTCCTCTCCCTCTGATCCCAGCGGTCATCAGGAAGATCCTAGGGGAACAGACAGAGTTAATATTCATTGCACCTCACTGGCCGAGACGACCATGGTTCACAGACCTAGTGAGCCTGTCCACAACTTCTCCGTGGCGGATTCCCGACAGTCGCATACATTTAACACAAGGGGCTCTACAACATCCAGACCCCCAATGGCTCCAATTGGCCGCTTGGTGCTTGAACGCCGCACCCTGACTCAAGAGTCATACTCGTCAGGAGTGATTGACATGATTCAGGCTGCCAGGAGACCAGCGACTAACCGCATTTACAATCACACTTGCGGAATTTTTGCCACTGATGTGACAAGAACCAATTGAGTCTCTCTGAAGTGACCATTTCAAAGGTCTTAGACTACTTGTTGGAGGGCATCAATAAGGGGTTGTCACCCAACACCATTCGCAGGCAGGTAGTGGCTCTCTCCACAGTGCTCTCCTGGGACAGATCAGAATCCTTGTCTCAATATCCCATGGTCCATTCCTTTCTCAAAGGAGTTATGAATAGCAGACCGCCCGTGGTTCACAGGTATCCCTCCTGGGAGCTATCCCGTGTTCTGCAGGCCCTAACTGTGTCACCCTTTGAACCAATCAGAACCTGGTCTTTGTGATCCTTGTCACTTAAGGTTACCTTCCTGATTGCCATTACGTCCACCAGACGCATCTCGGAGCTGGCCGCTTGTTCTAGCAGGAAGGACCTCTGCACGTTTCACGAGGACAGGGTGGTTCTCAGATTGGCTCCTTCCTTTATCCCTAAGATAAACACAGTGTTTCATAGGGCACAGGAGGTTGTTCTCCCAAACTTATGCCCCCATCCGTCACATGACCTGGAATGGCAATGGCACACATTGGACGTACACAGGGCCTTGCGCTGTTACATCAAGTGCACGGCAGCTTTTCGTAAATCAGAAGCCCTGTTTGTCTCATTTCAACCTTATTCCATGGGGCAGAAGGTATCCGCCTCTACCATAGGCAGGTGGATGAGGGCGTGCATACCAGGGGTGCATGTGTCACTTTCCCTTCCAGTTCCAAGTCATGTGACGACACATTCCACTCACAGTGATGCCATATCTGCAGTGTGGGTACATCTCTATATCTATAGAGGATATTTGTAGGGCGGCGGTCTTCGCCTTTCCCTTTTATTAGGCATTACCGACTTGACAAATTTGCATCTGCTGAGGCTTCCTTTGGTTGACGATTACTACAACAGGTAGTGACAGGACCAGGGACACAGGTCCCAACTGACTCTCTCCCATAGGGACAGTGGGGCTTTGGTACATCCCATTGGTGGATTCTTCATCCATCATGCTGGAGAAGGAGCGTTGGCTTACCTGAACACCTTTTCTCAGCATGATGATGAAGAATCCACGCCCACCCCTTTAGAGGTCAGTTAGGCCCTGTGTCCGGGGGTTGCTCCTTTTTTCCTTCCCTTGGGAATCACTACGTCGGACTATCGTCATTGGCTCCGCCATCATTGAAACTGGGAGGTACCAGGCAAGGACGGGCGTGACAACTTTGACAACTTAGTCTGATTGGGCAGGAAGACTGAAATAACCCATTGGTGGATTCTTCATTATCATGCTGAGAAGAGGCATTCAGGTAAGCCAACGCTCCTTCTCCTACCATGCTTGCTGAATTCAGTATCTAGTATATTAACATGAAAGCCAAATTGCTTTTATGAAATATAAGTGCATGAAAAGAAGCTATTCCTTCTTTACGTCTCCGCCAGCTTCCCATAGGAAAATTCTATTTTAAAAATTTACTGGTCTTTCTTAGTATTATAGGTAGATGTAAGAAACTAGGTTTCATGTATCTTAAAAGGCTTGTGCTAGTGCTTGCAGCATGTTTCATGGAAGTGTTGTTATGACTGATCTGCCATTGAAGCCTCATTCTATGAGACCTACAAGGGTCTATGGAGATTCTCAGTCATCCAAGTCATAGTTATCCCAAAGATGCTTTTTCACAAGGTAACCGGACTTTCTTGTTTTTCTTTGAAGACATTTCACTTCTCATCCAAGAAGCATCTTCATCCTCTAGTCAGCTAAAGAAGCTTCTTGAATGAGAAGCGAAAGGTCTTCAAAGAAAAACAAGAAAGTCCGTTTGCCTCGTGAAAAAGCACCTTTGGGGCATCCTGCAGGTAAATATTTGCCACATGTTGCTCTTCTAAATGTTTAATTTGGGGGTACTTTATGTAAAATATATGTTTACAGTAGTTCATTGATAGAGACCGTAAATGCCGGCATATAAGGCGACTTCCGCGAGCGCTGAAATCAGCGCCAAAGACGGGGGTCGTCTTATACGCCAAGTCGTCTTATACGCCGGAAATACTGGTAGTTTCCGGCGTATAAGACGAAGTTCTAGGAATGCGGCCCGGCGATAAAGACGGGGGTCGTCTTATATGCCGGGTCGCCTTGTACGCCGGCATATACGGTATATAACTGACCCCATCACCTTCCCTCATAATGCTGTGCTGATCTTCAAAAAGATAATTTTCATACTTTATCCATGCTAAGTATAAATAGTTTCCCCTAGGCCTGCTAATATGATGTGTACTGTACTGGAAAATTTTATATGAAAAAAACAAGGTACTCCCAACTCTGTTAATAGCACTATCAGTTTAAATTTATGTTTTCCAGTTGTGTTAGTATTTCAAAACTTAGACTTCTCAGACAAAAACTATATGTCCTAGGTATTCTGGGGAATGTAGTTCCTAGGACCTTTATTTAATAGATACGGATTTAATAGACTTAAGATTTAACTAACAAAAACTATTCTATCTAGGCTTGGCCTGAATTTCAAGCAATATCACACTGCCTGAACAAAGTGGCTAGGAATAATGTTATCCAACACAACTGCAAAGTGGTAGTCCAGCCGAGAGAACGATCTCCCTACTAGGCCTAAGCACTACTGGCCACTATTGATTAGCAAGTCAGTTCTAATCCCAAACATCCCTGATTGTGGCATTTGTACATTGGGCATTTTTTCTGCCTCCCCCCCTCTAATTATTGCTATTAATGGCAACAAGCCAAGTGTGTTTGGGGACTCAGAAAATCCCCTTTGACGATTAATTTCCTTTGGACATTAGTGAACATCCCTTTCCCATTTATTAAATCTCGGGCTTCCTATAACTTTAAGGCACTAGATTGGAAGAATCTGCAACAATGAAACTTGAATAAATCCACACTAATTTGTAATCTGCATATAACCATGTATTTTTATTCAAACGCAATTTTCTCAATTGTATATGGACATATCCAGTACAGCTTTTATTTCTCAGAATGGTCCTTTTGAATTATTTGTTTTCCTGTTGGTAGTAAGTAAAACAGGCTACTGATGGATAGATAAAATGCCTTAGGCCAGACGTAATAGAATTGATGTATACTGAACTGGTCTTGAATTCAATTTTCTTTGAGTATCACAATAACCATAGCAAAGAAATTAGACCCCCGAGTCTTCAACCTGAAGATGCTACATAAATACCAGAAATGTGCAAACTTGATTACTAAGGAAGAAATGTATACCTTTAATGGTAAGAAGAAGCCACATTAGTCTGTGCTGTATAGTGACAGGAGTCAGGTAGCATAGTTTTTGACTAGCAAATTCTATTAAAAGACATTTTCCTGAACTGCATAAAGCATGTTAGTTGGAAAAGGTGCTATCGGACTCTGGGTTGTTTTGTAAACTTTTGGGGAAATTATGTGAACTACTCATGGTGTGTGTGGGATCACTAGATGATAGATGGTTTCCTTTGGCTTATTAGGTTTCACCTGTAGTGCTTGCTGCAGCTTATGAAAGGTTTGTGATATAGAAACTAGAATTTTCCACCACAACTGGACTTTTTCTGCCCAATCAAGGAGTCCTTTGGGAATAGAGTGAGGTGGCAATCTCAGCACTAATTCTATGAGGACTGGTTTACCATTTCTCTCATAAGATATTTGCTTATGGCCTTCGGATATTTGTATGGGTTACGATTGAATCTCAGGACCATCACGTGGTCTGCATTCTACTTGGTGGCTTTAATCATTGCTACCCATCTCAAAATCTCAATTGCATACTTTTCCTTAGAATGTTATATCTATATTCTGTGAAGTAACATCCTAGTACTACAAATACAAAATGTATTCCATATCCAGCCCTATTTAAATGTTAGGTCAAAATCTAGTCTTCAAGTCCAACTTAATTCCTGGTGATTTTATAGGTCACAGTGAGTTTCTTAGTATACAGAAATGTTTTGCCACTGCCACTTTGCATGTGTTTTGACCTCCCAGTCTAGTCTAGAATTCTGGGACTTCCTGGTTAGCTCCTACCCAAATAATACTAATTAGATATAATCCTGTTTAACTGATCAGCCAAAGCTGGTTAGTTGCTGCCACCTAGCTGAACTTTAAATCCATACACCTTCAGAAAAAAACTCAGAAAAAGCAAAGAGGTGCTATATATACTGCTCAATTGTCTGTTGACTATTAGTATTGAATAAATTAATTTTTTCAAGGTTATGGCCATCTTTGCAAAACCTTATTTTCTTAGCTTGAAGAATATTTAAATTAGGAATTGAATAAAATCCTGATTGGACAAGACAGACATATCTTCACCCAAGGTTTTTTTTGGACATGTGCATAAATTAATCATTCCAGTGCTATATAATAAACTCCTATGTCAAACTCATGCTGTTTTTCAGCATCTCAAAACTTTCAGTGCAATGCATAAACAATCTCAATTGACTAAAACCTGGAAAATTTGGGAAAGAAAAGAGGAAAGATGGGAGTGTTTAATTGCTTAACTGAGTGAGCTAATACAATTTATATTCCAAGCTAATTGTATTCTTGGCATGTTGGCTTATTTTTTTTAATTCACACAAGAATCAGAGTGAACCATAAGTGATTAAGGACATATTAAATAGAATAAACAAATACTACACTTTTAAAGGGTGAAGTTTTCTACCGTATCACTTTTGGAGCAACAGTAAAGTGGTTTATTAGTGACATTTCCCAGGATGTTTTTTTCCTTTCTTGTCCCAAAAGTGCTTTTTCAAAAGGCAACTAGACTTTGTTTTTCCTTGAAGGCGTTTTGCTTCTCATAAATAAGGTCCAATTGCTTTTCGAAATAGCACCTTTGGGACAACCATGACCTGGGTGATTGAATCTCCATAGACATTTTTTCCTTTCTTCTTTTTTTAACCCCTGATATTTCTTGATAGTCTCTTGTCTCAATACTAACCAGACCCAACCTTATTTAGCTCTCTTAAATTAATTAAAATAATCTTTTCTGAAAAATAACTTTTTCTCTCACTGTTCTGAGGAAAAGCTTAGAACTTTCTCACCCAGTATGGTTTTTATCGACAAATGTAGACATGGAGAAAAGATTATAAAAGATACTTAGTTATTGTAACGGACAAAAAAAAAAAAAAACGACGTGCTTTTTTTGGTAAAAAGAGAAAACTCTGAAAAAGGGAAAAAAAAAGCTAGAACAACCAATCTTTTCCTATTCCAGTGGTGGCGAACCTATGGCACACGTGCCAGAGGTGGCACTCAGAGCCCTTTCTGTGGGCACGAACACCATTGTCCCAGCCCTGCCTCACGGCCCCCTCCTCACCAGCAGTCCCCCTGGAGGAGAGTCACCCCTGGGCGCGGCCCGCATGGAGCAGCACAGCCAAGTACATAGCCGGGCAACAGGGACTAGACTCCGCCCTCGCACCCCCATAGTGTGCAGATGATGCTGAGGGGTGTGGGCGGAGAGCGTGGCTGCCATGGCGCTGCAGGGCTGTCTGGGCAATCTGCGGCAGGCCATGGACGTGATGTGTGGCCCTGCGGGTGGGTGGGGGCGGAGCAGGCAAGGCGGGAGATGGACTGGGGGCATGGGGGTGGGTTTTGGGCACTCGGTCTCTAAAAGGTTCGCCATCACTGTCCTATTCAATGAAGTCACTGAGTTGGGTAGCCATATGAATTTATTAAGCATATGAATGTTTAATAAATAACATTTATTCCTATCTAACCTACAATCTACTGAGTTCCTTGAAACAAATTTTAGTATTTTGTGGATCACAGAAATAGCTTGAAATTGAAAAGCTTGCCCAAACAGTATAAGATTTTTCTACTTTTTATAAGCAATTTTCTTTGGAAATAGTATCACATATTTGAATTAAAGCAAATGTAACGATCAGTCATGCCATTTCATTTACAATAGGATGGACTAAAGATCTTGTTATAACATGTACAAAATCTAAGATAATGATGCAAAATTAACACATTAAAATCTCTTTGATCCATATTTCAAAGAGAAAATCTGGATTCGATACAGCAGCTCTTTTCAACAATTTTCCACTTTCTAATAGAAAGGATAATAAATCTTAATGCTAAATCCTCAGGGAGGGAAGAAATAATCATGGTGTAGGGGAAAAGATTTTAGTTCTCAAATTTCCTATGTCATCTATCTTTGAAAAAAAACATGTATTTAATATTGTTCTGCTGTGCTAAACAGTCTAGACCTGTAGCTAGATACTTAGAATGGATAGTGAATCTATTTTTAGAGAAATAGAAGTTTGTTTTTAAAATTTAAGCTAAAACTTTCCTGAGACTGGGAGTTGTCTTTGTGTCCAAACTTGGCAACTTTAAAACTTGTGCTGGCTGGAGAATTCTGGGAGTTGAAGTCCACAAGTTTTAAAGTTGCCAAGCTGGACACTCTTGCTTTACAAGGAAAGTATAACAACCACCTAATATTTTAGAAGGGCAGATACTATACCAGTTTACCAGACAAGTAATGCAGTAGAATCCTTCACTCCACTTTCATCTTTTCTCTATGTTCAGCAGATATATAGGGCATAATCTTTCCACCAGCAGGGGCAGAATAAATTCCCAGATGAATAACAATTAGCATTAAGAATTACTACTCTGTTCAGTTGCATTAAAAGTCCTCTGTTTTCCTAGAGTTGCCAATCAAATTCTTCTAGGAGTTCAAGTAGTAGAAGCAAGCAGACTTTTTTTTCCTACTAGCTCTTCCCAGGATCAGGTTATCATAGGTTGACTATCACTACTAGCTTTTTTTTAAAAAAAGTCATTTCATCACTATCCTACTGTAGGTGAATCTATGAATGAATGAAAAAAACATTTATTAAAAAGTAAGCAAAACTAACTATATATAATTAACCTTCACTTGACACCAAGGGATGTAAGATTTTCAAAAATACCTATCTTAGCTTTGATTAGGATAGTGCCAGGTCTGTCGTCTGAGAATTATAGTCCCCTTTACACTTCTTATTGATAAGTATTCTATGAAATCTTTCTTATGACCAATGTCCATTATATGCTTTTATACTTTCAATTTTCTTAATTTCCATCTTATTGCTCTGTTACCTTATGTCCTATGCTAGTTCTCTCTTTGCTATTATTCCTTATGTTATTTTATTTCATGTTTGTTTTCCCCCATCAGGACTAGCCTGATCACTGGCATATCCAGCTGAGTTGCTATTTTTATGTGTTGGTTTTGATTACCAATCAGCTGGATGTTCCTACAGGTCTCTTCTTTTAGTTTACCTACCTGCTACCAATCAGACTCCTCTCAGAATGTCAACCTTCTCAGGTGAACCAGGAAATACAACCCGATGAAACAATTCTACTTTACTGTAAGGTCACATTAAGAGAATCTTGCAAATCTGAAAGTACAAACTTCCGGACATCACTTTCAACTGCTGTTTCTTTCTCTCACCATTAAGCCAATGGGAGCTCCTGCCTCTCTTATCTAATTGTTTCCTGTAGTATCTCTGCCTCTTATTTCCCAAGGCCATTACACTTGTCCCTGATTCCATTAGGTTAGAAGTGAAATATGGATAAGGAAAAACTTCAGTAGAATATGGTCCCCTTCAATGTATCCATTGTAATTTTATATTCACAAAGTGGATAATATGGTGTTGCCATGATATGTTTAAAAATGTGAATGTGCTTTTGAATTAGATATTAAAAATTTGGAAGGTATCACTATGGATTATGGATTTCTCTTGTAAGAAAACTTGGAAGAATGGAGTTAGTCCAGATTTGCAATGCATTCTCTAACTGGCATTCTCTTGATGCAATGAAAAGACTAATTTGAAGCTTGACCATGCAAATAATGCACACTCATTTGGGTAGATTCTGGTTTTATATGTAATATAGTTTCCTCCCCCCCCCTTTTTGCTATATAACAAAATAAAAATATTTTAAAAACAAAATATTTTCTCTAAAGTCTGCCATAGATTTGAGGAAACAGATAAAATTAACTTTTCATGTTATAATTTAGCCATGGATTATGTTCTATGTTTTTACAAAAAAACCCAAATTAAAATATAAAATGCATCCTTAGAATGAAACACATTAAATAAACAATTATTACTCCATACTAAGTATTGTTTTTTATTTATCCCTTTTCTACACTGCCCATCTCACTGAACTGACTCTCTTAAAACATCCATGCACAAAGCAAGTGTTTTGTAGGTTTAGAGTACAGTTTTGCAGAAGACCAAAATCCATTTAAATAGAAAAAATTATAAAGATGTGGGAAGAGAGATAATTTTTCTTCCCCCCCATCCCTAAAAGCTCCATAAGGATGATACAGCCTGTCCCAAAGGTGCTTTTTCACGAGGCAACTGGACTTTTTTTTTTCTCTTTGAAGACATTTCGCTTCTCATCCAAGAAACTTCTTCAGCTCTGACTGGATGGTAGGGAATAGAAGCACTTATATTCCTTGCAGACAGCTGGTCATTTGCATTCTTTTAGTGAGTTGTTGATGCCACTTGGAGGCAGGGTCACCTGAGTAGTGCAAATGGGTATGGACCCTTCTTCCTTCCATTTCAAAGAGAAAAAAGAAAATCCAGTTGTCTCGTGAAAAAGCACCTTTGGAAGAACTATGACCTGGATGACTGAGAATCTCCATAGACATGATAGAGCAGTGATGGCGAACCTTTTAGAGACTGAGTGCCCAAACTGCAACCCAAAACCCACTTATGCATCGTTGAGTGCCGGGTGGGTATGGCCCATTGGGTGGGCGTGGCTGCAGTGGTAACGGCAGACTGGGTGGGACTAAAAAGTTCAATCAATCCCAACTTTGCAAGAACTTTTTTTCTCCGCGAGAAGTTGAAATTGACTGAACTTTTTTTTTTTTTTGCACATGGCGTTGGAGGCCTAAAGTGAAAAGGTTTTATAAAACCCAGCTGAAGGCCTAGGACTGGGGCGACGACGCGCGTGCCCACAGAGAGGGCTCTGAGTGCCGCCTCTGGCACCCATGCCATAGGTTCACCACCACTGTGATAGAGCATGTCTGTATTTTGCAAAAAATGGAATAAGGAAGGGAAAGCCTAACAAATCATTCCATGCCATGATTTAAATTATTTCCCATTAATCAGAAAACTAATTAATACTTGGGAAAGCCTCAAGTATTAGCCCCAACATACACATTTTAATAACCTAAACCATCAAACTGGAAGCAGTGTGTGCATGCATGCAGACACATTAATCTTACTGAAAAAATTTCCCATATTGCTTTCTCACACTGCCATAGTTAATTTTTAAACATCCCTGAATTATCAAGAGCATCCAGCAAGCGGAAAAGGTGAGGCTTTAATTGCACAGTTGTGACCCACCATTTTGACTTTTTTGACTCCTGGAACCCCCATGGTCCTTCTCCAGACTGAAACATTCACTGTATAAAGGGCAGTGGTGATTTATACAACACCAAAACCTAGGAATTTGTTAACCCACTCAAACTAATTAACAGGGCAAAAATAAGCACAACTGAATAAATTTAGAGTTATAAAAAGCTGGCATAATGAAATGGAAATATCATAGAGTAACCATTGATCTACGTGCTTGCATAATCTGCTGCCCCTATTAACTGGCCACTGCAGCAATTATTCTGCCCTTGGCTGTGTGACATAATAAGAGGTGACAGCATATGCGTAAAAGTGGCCCCACAAACAAAATCTCAGACCCCTCATTTCACTGGGGCAGGAGCATCTGTTCTTCAGGAGAGAGAGTGCAGAATTGGTTCAAGATCAGGATTCTTTTTGATTAACCTGATTATGGAGAATGAATGGGGACTTTAGCAACAGAATGAGCGTTCTGCTGTATAAACTCTCTTCCTCCCTACTTCTTTTTAAAACTCACCTTTTCCACCTGCAGAAACCTGCCTGGGCTAATAAAGTAATTGCAAGGAAATGATTCATGCTGAACAATTACAGCTCCCTCCCCAATACATCATAAGCCACACCTGCTCAGGAAGCTGCGATGTTTGCCTGGTAGATTTCACCTTTCAGCACATTAGATGGTGTACAGTGCATATTTTTTTGTTTTAAAGAAGTCTACACAGTATTGACATATACTGGGAGGATATATACACCAGGATGCTGAAAAGCAGTCCTGCACTGGCAGCTTCCTGTATCTGATGACATACACTCACACATATTGACATAATAACACTGCATTGCACGCCCATGAAACTGCAGCTGATTTGATTGTTTAATGAAAGCTTCAGAAAAGAAGCTGCACAAAATAGTGGTTTGGCTTTTATTTATTTATTTCTGCAGAAGTAACCTTAATAGCCTCAGTTTTTCTGTAACATTGTTGGAAATCTAAAGAGGCATGAGGCCAAAGCTTCCCTCCCTGGAAATTTTGAATTTTTGGGGACCTGAAACATGCTAATTTTACAAAGACCCATCTTGCTTGGAACTGCCTATATCCTTATACACTACCTTTAATAATTTTAGGCCCTTGCGTGGAACTTGAATTATTCAGTTTTCATCAGACTAAATCCAACTGCAGATTACTATTAATACCAATACTAATACCCTAACACTATGCTGCCATCTAGTGGTCCTTTTCATTTTATCAGCCAGATCCAAGCCTATGGACCGATGCATTTGGGAATTTTTATATAAAAAATTGTCCTAACAAAGATATTTAATAGGTCAATTTTGCTTCTTTAGAGAAAAAAGGCAGAAAATCATGCTCCATGATCAATAGTTTTCTCCTCAAATGTGTTTTACCAAGTGGTAATGGAATTAATATTTTGTGCGAACAGTAGAAAGTGGGTCACTTAACCCAATCATTTCATTCACAGAGGTAAATTTAACCCCAACTGATTTAATCACACATAGGGCCATATGAACTCCAGCCAACCAGGCACGTCCTGGGGCACCTAAGCCAAACAAATTACCCCTTTCACACAGTGCTCTTAAAAAAAAGAGCAGCTGAAGAAACAAATCTCTCTGTATCAGAACTCAGGCCTAGAAGCCAACAATATACCTGCAAACTTTACTTGTCCTCACAGTTCAAGCACATCTGCTGTTGTTCATCTGGTTAGTAAGAAAGAGGTCACAGCTTGGGGGGACATCTCTAAGCATCCAGAGATCAATACTTTGCATCTCTGCAAAGTTTCCTTGGTGCAACAATATGGGGGTAAATTATCTGCAATAAATTCAATTAATACTTATGCACTGATCTTCCAAAGCCCAGAGAGCCCAATCACAAGATACCTACGATGAACCTGGGCTATCTCTATTCCAAGAGATCCAAAGGAAAAAGCCATTAGGGATTCTTTTGGTGCACGAGTTCCTCAGATTTTATATACTTTCTAGAGAAAATAGGCATTTTGGGTTCTCAAAATGTGGGTTATGACACAGGATGGTTATGTCCTAATAGAAATACTGGTAAGCAGATCTGATTGGGTTTGTAGATGACTGGATGAAGCACATTGTGGAAACCATGATCTATGAATGGCATGATCTTGGAGGTTATAGATGCTGATTCCAATTATGGTCATTAAAGAAAAAGACTCTTGAGTCCGCGTGTGGACTGCATAATGGCTGCAAGTTGGCCATCTCTCGTATAAGCTCTGTCTTGGGTATACACAAATTCAATTTGAAAAGTGTTTTTTTATCCCTCTTTTATGTGCTAGGTTTTGGGTCATGAAAATGGGAAAGTGTGTTTTTCCAAGAGAAATAGAAACAAGCAATAAAGACCAAATATGTTTATCACAGAGGCATGTTAAGGCACATAGCACCCATGCAAAGTGCCACTGGCACACCCACCATTAACTGATCCCCACTTAAGGTTTTGGGCATGAATTCCAGAGCAGAGCTTTCCTTTGAAGCTTCTTTTCTTTGCTCTGAAGTCTGCAAGAAAGAAGGTTTTTACTCATAACTCCCACATGAGTTATCATGCTTGCCAGAGCTTGCATGGCTTATATGTTGGGGGAGGAGGGAGGAATGTAGTACCTCTGAATTGGTTGCTTATCAGATTATCAGAACTACCAAGGCAATTAGATTCAGAGCAACATGCTTAAAGTTAGCTTCATAAATCCATTTGATGGAACTGAAATCAAAGGAGCCCAAATTCTCCTAGCAGCAAAGCAGTGGGACAGCCCAGCTGAATTGTTAATTGCAAAATGCATCAGCTTATTCTAAACTGCTGGTATCTATGTCGCAACAGTGGTAAGGTAGGACTTAGGCCTTCCAAACTGTAGCAATTTGGTCCAGACATAAGATAAAAGAATGAAACAAGATGTCTCAATATTTAAATACCTTCACTTGCTCAATTTGGATGTTATCCAAATATGAGGGAGGATAGTATGCAGCATAGTAAATACAGGTGATCCTTGACTTACAACCACAATTGGGATCAGAATTTTTGTTGCTAAGCAAACCGGTTGTAAGTTATGCCTGATTTTACAACCTTTTTTTGCTATGGTTGTTAAATGAATCACTGCAGTTGTTCAGTGAATGATACAGTCATTAAGTGAATTTGGCTTCCTCCATTGACTTTGTTGGTCAGAAGTCAGCCAGGTATGTTGCAAATGGTGACCATGTGACCATCACATACTATACTGCTATCTCCATGATAAGCATAGCAACTTGCTTGTCTGTCACAAGCTGGGAAAAATTTGGGAGTCTTTACTAACCTGATGCCTAATGCCTTTCAGGAGTATTAAGACTACAACTTTCAAATTAGCCAAGGAGGATGACAGTTGAAATTTGACCAATCTGGAAAACTCTGGAGTGGCTAAGATTCTCTAGGGATTTAAAACAGAACCCCTGTTTGTGGATCAAAAGTGATATAATGTTTTGAGCTCAAAAATTGCTCCTAAGAGGAGACTATCTCATGACTATAACTTATCCATATTTAATCAAGGCATTTCAGAGATGAAAAGATGGCCTGCAGAAATTGTTTGAGAGCCTCTGACTCAACTCCAAAGAAGAAAGTCATTTCATTCTTGACTGTTTTTCCGACACAGGCTGTGTCATGTTGCTGCCTTGCATTGCTCCTACTCTGTGACAGCACAGGATCAGTTTGTTTGGAAGAAAAATGCAAGTTTCCTTTCCCAATCACTTCTGACAAATGATTTGCAATATGACAGTCATTCTAAAAAAGAAAAAAACAGGTATTTTTTTACAGATGTTGGGTAGGCCATCTTTTCTAATTCATGACGTCCTGGAATTTCATAATATTTAACTGGTCACTTAAAATGCACCATATAATTTATAAGGCCAACAATGCAGACCGTTGGGGAGAGGAGTGGCGAAAATGGAAGGCTCTTTTCTATCTCATATTAGTAGGAAAAAAAAGGAGAGAAATATAAAAAACTTGGCATCCTGTATAGTACAGTAGGCTAAAAATGGTATGACTGTACAGAAAAGGTAAGATTAATTTATGGTTATGGGGTGCTCCAATAAGGGGGTTAATTACATAATGCCCATTCCCAACCTGACACCATCCAAATGTGGTTGACTGTAACTTCTAGTAAAAATTGCAGTTCCAATTTTAGGTGCTCTAGGTTATAGGAAAGTTCCCATAAACTATGAATCAATTAACTATGTATAAGAATGTTATGTGAACACTAATGCAAACTCTCTGTATATGAAAATAGCCAGGTGTTATAATAGATCCCTCAAGTAATATATATTGTAGGAAGCTCTTTTGACAGCGAAATAGCATTAGGTACCAGACATTGTTGTTATCCCTTTGTTTGGGGTTGCTTTCTGGTTTGGGAGCTGTGACTTGATAAGAAGAACAATCAGTGTAAAGGGATCGTTGCTGGGTGTTAAGCTTTATATTTATAAATTTTATGTATAGCTTTAGGCAGATGCACAAGAAACAATTGCTTTCAGCTAGACCAGGGGTAGGCAACCTTGGCTCTTTTATGACTTGTTGACTTCAACTCTCAGAATTCCTGAGCCAGCATAGTCATAAAAGAGCCAAGGTTGCCTACCCCTGGTCTAGCCTAATAATCA
This sequence comes from Crotalus tigris, assembly GCF_016545835.1. NCBI lineage: Eukaryota > Metazoa > Chordata > Lepidosauria > Squamata > Viperidae > Crotalus > Crotalus tigris. Next base: position 1,991,092 of record NW_024100554.1, on the reverse strand, counting down.
CTTTGGTTGCCCTTTTTTTGCAATTCTTTGAATGGCAGGGTCCCAATGAAAATTACCTCCTTCCTTTAGATGTCCTTCATTGAAAGTGAGAGGGAGATGCATGAAGAAGAAGTTACCACAAGTTCCTGTCAAGCTGAAAGACTTGATTGGAACATTGCGCTCCCCTTTTTGCTCATCAGCTTTACAGTTTTATCCCAAATAAGTCGGCTGCTTGCAGCCTGACTATTATCATTTTTTATTTTTTTAATTTTATTTTTAGCCCACCTTTATTATTTTTACAAATAACTCAAGTCAGCAAACCACTCCTTCCGCCTCCTATTTTCTCCACAACAACAATCTTGTGAGGTGGGTTGGGCTGAGAGAGAGTGACTGGCCCCAAAGTGACTCAATTGGCTTTCATGGCTAAGATGGGACTTGAACTCATGGTCTCTTGCTTTCTAGCCCAGTGGCTTAATCACTAAACCACACTGGCTCATTCTGTTTTATTATTCTAGTCAAGAAATATATTAAAATGATCACATTCAAAAAATTTTGGGCAACCATAAAAAATGGTGGTGCAAAAACATCACTGCAGTTGGGGAGGGAGGCTCCTTGCACTTTGAAATCTATTTCTTCCTGTAGAACTGAAACAGAGGTCTTTATTCCCTGCTTCCTTTCACACTGCCCTGGAATAACCTCCTACGCTGAATAAATGCTGGGATCCACCTTAATTCTGAGCTATTAAAAACTGTTAGAAATCCCACCTTTTCTCTGAAACATTACACCACCAAGCACACTGGCTGTTCATTCATATGACGTGACATGCCATGACCTAGATTTCCAGGTTTAATCTCTTTTTAATGCATCAATTGTTCTGCTCCCGGTTTTACTCTCACTTTTACCCCATCACCAGACCACTGACACACTTCTTTCCTTCTGACATTTTACTTGGTTCAATTCTTCATTTTATACAGATGATTATTCTCTATTGGACTCTCAGAATATTCAGGATGAAGTGGAAAAAACTCCTCTCTCCAGCAAATAATCAATTCATGGCAGGGATGTTTCACTTTCATCAGCTAAAAGGTGGCACTAGATTTTGCGCAGAACATCAAGGACCACACTCCATAAATAAGCAGGGCTGGGCCAGGCCAGGCCAGGGCTTGATTTGGTGGGCTTGGAAGTTTTCAAAGGCTGGCACAGTGCCTTAATCCAGGCATGTCAAACTCGTGACGTCATGTGACATTGCACGTCATGTGACTTTTTCCCCATTGCCGGCAATGGGGTGGGCACGGTTTCAGTATGATGCATCTGGCCCGCAGGCTAGCAGTTTGACATGCCTACCTTAATTCTTTGCAAAGCTAAAATAACCAATTTTGTCCCTTAAACTTCCACCACCAGTTCTACCAAAGACTAAAACAGTTTTTTGGTTTTAAGGATCTGCTGCTATAGAGTTCCCCAACCTTTGCAGCTTTGTGGACTAGTGCCCCTCCCCGCCAGTCCACAAAGGGGGAGGGCATGGTTCCTTGCAAGTGGAGATGCGCACGTGCATGCACTCAGCCACCACTTCTGCAGCCCGGTTCCGAATGACTCATGGCCCGAAAGTGTGGGCCACAGCCCGGTGGTTGGGGACCCTGTGCTAATAGATTCAGCAATGGTCACTGGTTGTACTCTACCCTGAGACTTTGATCCTATTCCTTTCCAATTTTAAAAATTGGTACTGTTGTGCAGATTTCCATGTAAGAACTTTTGTCTTACTCATAAATCATTATCACGATCAAATATCAAAAATCTTAAATCATTCATATACAAAGAACTTCATAAACAAGTACCTACATTTGGCTCTGTGTTCTGCTCTTCATTGATGCCATACTGGATTCCTGGGGGAAGCAGAGTTCTCTGCTCAATAATTACATGACAGCATGACATTATGCCCCACATTTCTGAGAACTAGTACCGGTGCCTCCTTTAATTTTTTTTCTCTGATTCAGTGATTTGAGCAATGCTGTGCAACTAGGGCATACTCGGCCTCATTCTAAATCAATGGTTCTCAACCTTTTTAATGCCGCGGCCCCCAACCGGTCGTAAGTCGAGGACTACTCAACCGGTCGTAAGTCGAGGACTACTCAACTGGTGCAGCACCGTTTGCAGAATGGGACAGGGCAGAGACAGCCTGGACAATTCCTATTGGCTTTTGAAAGCCAATAGAATTCGACTCTATTCAAGAGAGTCTATTCTATTGGCTTTCAAAAGCCAATAGAATAAAAGGGAGTAGCACAGCTAAGGAGAAGGGGAAAAAAATGGCGGACTGCGTTGTTTGGCGACCCCCGTGAAATGGTCATTCGACCCCAAATGGGGTCCCGACCCACAGGTTGAGAACCACTGTTCTAAATGTTCTGTGTCCTTCAGTGAACCTAACCGGCAAAAGAAGAATAGCTGCTGTAGCTCAACATTAAAACTTATGGTCCCAGATTCAGCCCCAGTTTTACACCTCTATAATCATATGTGTTATAATACAAAGTATACTATTTTTTTTCTGCTGGCTCTAAAGGACTCAACAGCAGAGGTAGTAAGCAACCAGCTTCCTCCTGCCGCCACTGTTCCCAGAAATATCATATGGTTTGATTAACAAGAAAAGAATTCCTCCACTATTTCCATGCTGGATCTTTTTTTTTTTTCATTCAAAGAAAACAAAGTATTGTTTTCTTACAATAAAGTATTGACCTTCTCATTTGCATCCTCAGTCTTTTTGTGATTTTGTTCTGAATCAAAACTGCTATAAAAGAAAAAGGCAAATCTCTCATATTCTTATTTCAAACTCAAGGAAGGAAAACCTTTCCCTCACACTGGACCCAGTTCCTTCATCCAACAAGGAATCATTGTAGTCCAGCATGTGTCACTCAGGAGGCCACAGCCAGGCGATGCTTGTGAAAATATCTGACACGGATGGTCCCTGTGTGGGATTTGTACTCAGCTATGCTGCACACTAAGCAAGGTTTTGTTGCCATGGCAACAAGAAAACCACATGACATCCACATTGCACAGCCAGAGATGCCGGAAGGCTTAAAGAGTCCATGCAGCAGTTGGAGCTGGGTGTCAAGATGGACTCCTGCTCTACTGTGCCCAGTTCGGCGGTACGGCTGACGGATTTCTCAGTGCAAGATGCAGGCAGAGATTTGTACTCATGTGGATCAGCTGCTTCCAGGGCTACAGGTGGGTATATGGAATTCATGAACTGATATCCAGAATGGTGAAGCAGCCCTAAAAGCAACGGATTCTAAACAGCCCCTCATGTTCTGAAATCTAATTGACATTCATCTGAGGTGTCAGGGAAAATACACTCTGTTTTATGTTTTTGATTTGTTTCTGGCTCTCAGGTAGGCCTCAACTTATGACCACATTGGAACCAGAATTTCCATTGCTAAGCAAGGTGGTTATTAAGTGAGCCACACCTGATTTTATGACCTTTTTGCTATGGTTGTTAAGCCAATCACTGCAGTTGTTTAGTGCAGGGGTCCTCAACATTGGCAACATTAAGACTTGTGGACTTCAATTCCCAGAATTCCTCAGCCAGCAAAGTTATTTAGTGCAGGGGTCCTCAACCTTGGCAACATTAAGACTTGTGGACTTTAATTTCCAGGTTTAGTGAATCATTGTAAGGTGCAAAAAATCAACTACAAGTTTATTGCATGCTAACACTCTGCAAGAATCTGAACTACTAATGGTCCAAGCAAATTGGTAGTAGATAAGAGTCAACTGAATTCCAAGTGGGCTGGACTTAGATCTCTAGTGGGTGAGAAGGGACTCGAGATTGATGACGCTCTTGACCCCTACCTTGGGCTCAGCCTGGTCCTCTCCTATAATCATGCATTCATTAAGTGAATTTGGCTTCCCCTATTGATTTTGCTGGGAAGGTCGCAAATGGTGATCACATGACCCCGGGATGCTACAACCATCATAAATACATATGCTGGTTGCCAACTGCCTGAATTTTGATCATGGGGCCAAGGGGATGTTGTGATGGTTGTAAGCATGAGGAAGGAAGGAAGGAAGGAAGGAAGGAAGGAAGGAAGGAAGGAAGGAAGGAAGGAAGGAAGGAAGGAAGGAAGGTTTCTGTTTCTAATGCTCCTTGCCAGCTTTCCTCAAGGAAACACAATAGCGAAGATGGCAGGAAGTCAGAAATCACTCCCACTCCTGGGTTTTTTGCCCACCCATCAATCTGTTTGTTTAGGTAAGGAAATATCTCTGAAACAATGACCCAGCAGGGCACGGGTTGTCTAGTGTATCAAGCTTAAGCTAAGGCAATGATGGCGAACCTTTTAGAGACCGAGTGCCCAAACTGCAACCCAAAACCCACTTATTTATTGCTGGGTGCCAGGTGGGCATGGCCCACTGGGTGGGCATGGCTGTGGCAGTCATGGCAGACTGGGTGGGTGTGGGCAAGGTGAGCGTTATCACCTCGATGTTGCTCATGGGGAGGGATGCTTGTGGGGGACGGGCAGGGTTGGGGGAGATCCAGGGGTCTTTGGCAGGTGGGGCGGTGGGCAGGAGGCTCATCCTGCGGGGTGAGGCAAGGTAAGGCGAGACAGGGCAGGGGTGTCATTGCCGCAGGGCAAGGCGGGCCAGGGGTCGGGGGCGGCTGCTGCCTGACACTATCAGCCCCCGCACACAGAGGCCAGCGAGCGCATGGGGGCCAATGGTGTCCGTCAGCAGTCACAATCTGCCGGCCCCTCAACCAGCGCACTCTGGGGCTCCGCAGCCCGCTGCCAGCAGTTCACAGAAGCATAGATACAGTGGGTCATGCCCGGGAAAAGAAGACCATGTGAGGTCAGGAGGGATGGGACAGGGGGGAAGGAAACCAGCCATGCTGGGATGCATCCGGCCATGTGGGACCTCGGTGAGTTAGCAGGTGGCTGGTTGAAGAGGGACGGTTGCCATCTCCGGGGCATGGCATGTGTGCCCACAGAGAGGGCTCCGAATGCCACCTCTGGCACGCGTGCCATAGGTTCGCCACCACTGAGCTAAGGCATCTGTAATGTTCCCATAAGATATATGTGTATTTTGCTATACATACAGTATGTGTGGAGGTGATAGAACTGGCCACTTGTTTTAATTATGGATATTAAAGAATCAGTTGTGTAATTTCACACCCCATTCAGGATGTGTAGGATTGCTTGGCTTAAAGCCAGCAGACTGCATGAACATCTGAATTATTTAAATTGCAAATTGAAGGAAAGTAGCCATGTTTTTACCAGTTAACTTGAAAGAGAAATTGAGGGATTATTGAATTTTTACTTTAAGGTTTTAGAATTTGGAGATTGGCTGAAGCATTTGCTACCAGACACAATTTGAATATAGTTAACATTGCATTATAAAACAAAACTGCATAATTATTTTTATTCGTAATTTTATCTATTTATTATGCACTTATAAGTAAGTTCATTACAAATGTGGAATAAAACAATTGGAATAGAACAACGATTCGCCTAGAGTCATTGGATATGAGATGGGCAGCAAATAAATTTCCTAAATAAATAAATAAACAATTGATAAAGCAATTTTCTCACAGCTCCCTATGTTTAAAACAAATACCTATCACTTCGAATGTGTAGAGATTAGTATCATATATCATGAATCTCTTAGTTTTGAGGGTCCTTATTGTGTGTGTGTGTGTATGAGTATGTGTATATCTTATCCTTTGGTGGTACTTGGATGTTGCTGTCTTTCTTGCCTCCTCAGTCTGGTTCCCATGTAATTGTGGCATACCAAGCTACTTGTAACTGGTGTATATGTACGCTATGTGGTAGTTCTACCCCATCAATCTTAACTACCTTTTCCTTTCTTGACTACCATCTGGCCACACTTATCCAATTTAAAAGGCATCTCAGTGTCCTCACTGAATATTAGTGTCAGGTAGATCAATGAGTCAATTTCTTGTTTGCTCTTAGTTTATGGCTTGATGTCCTCCATGCAGAGGAAGTGGCTGATGGTAGTCCCACTCCTTAATTTATATCCGTATCTAGTCCTTTTGATTCTCTGGCTGAAGCGGTTTAAGCTTATGCAAAACAACAGTTGGGACAGTGCGTCACCTTGGTATATGTCACAGTTTTTATTCATTCATTCAATTTCTATATCCACTCATCTCAATCAATAACTGAGTGGCTTATAATTCCAAAAGTATAAAAACAAACTATTATTTGTAATATGACACATTCACATCACATTTCAATTCACTTGTCTGGAATGGTATAGAGTCTCCTGCTTGAGCAGGGAATTGGATTATAAAACCTCCAAGGTCCTTCCCAATTTTGTTATTCTGTTAAAGCTGTTAAATCACATCAATTCAATTCATATCACAAACCAATAAAATCAACGTAATGGCCACTTCTGTGAGCTGTCTTGAGTTAACTTCCAGTGTTGTTTTCCAGTTTCATTGAGTTCTTGAGGAAAGTCCATGGTGTCCTGTTGACTTTGTATAATGCCAGGCACACAGATCCATGTGTGTGGCATTGAGTCACAGGCTTTTCTGTAATCAATCCAGGCTGTGCTCAGATTGATCTGTCTAGATCTTGAATCTTGGGCGACTGCCCTGTCTATATGTAACTGGCACTTTGAGCCTCTGGGGTTGTTCCCAATGCTCTTTTTTTTTTTTTTTTTTTGCTGTGCTCATGCACTGACCCATATGGTCCTGTAACCTGATTGGATTTCCCATGTTGTGGGAAGGCAGGTTATAGGCCGTTAGTTGGACAGTGCTGTTCCCTTGTGGAGGTCTTTTGTGATCAGCACTGTCCTTTCTTGTATTAGCCAGTCTGGGTGCGACTGCTGCTCTATTAAGAAAAACAAACGAAATGTGGCTAAAAGTAATTTATGCCATCAGTATTTATTATGCTTCTCCATATTCTTCTGCCTTTGTGAACATATTTTCTTCCACCACATCTATAAGCTACTTCATGGATTACTTTTGTTCTTTAAACTTCCCATCTCTTTCTTTTTTGAAGATTTTATGACTGTCAGTTTCTTGGGCTACCTCTTCCTCTTAGTTCATTCTTTTTTCATACACTTGTTCTGCTCTTAAATCCTCATTTATTCACTACATGACTAATCCATTTCAATGTACCCTTTTCAGATTGTCCTCTCCTTTTTGTATTCAGTCCATATTCATTCAGCATCCATTTATTTTGAACAGCATCTTCTTATTTTACTAAACATGCTTCTGAAGTATCACTTTTTCATTTTTTGTTTACTTTCGTCTCCATATAATAGTGGGCAGAAGCATTCTTTTATACACAGGCATTTTCATTTCTTTCAACAATCATTCCTCACAACAGACTGCATACTATCTCTCTATCAGCATTTACAATCTCTCTATCAGCATTTGCAAATCTTAAAATTTCTCCATCCATTTTCCCATCTTGAGTAAATATTCTATCACTTGCAAATGTTACACTTGCAAATGTTAATTCAATTTTCCCTGGGAAAGACATTTGTCGTTGTTGCATTATGCAATCTATATAATTCATTAAAAATCATACATGTTTTCAGCCAACATCCTGGCATCATCTGCATATAAAACCCAAACCAAGACACCAAAATCAGTCATGCTTAATATTTATTCCTTTTTCAAATGTAAGTTTAAATAGATTTATGGTTAAACCATGAATTCAAAATAAACAAACTTCCACAGAGAACTAACAAGTAGTACATAACTCAGTTGAACCTAAATAGGTTTTATTTGCAGACAACATTCTTTTGTTTATTTCTAAATATCACACTATTGCTGAGATGCCTTTAGTAAATTAGCAATATACTTATTAACTGGTCCAAATTGGAATTGATGAAAATAGGTGAAATTTTTGTTAGCCATCCTTTTAAGAAATATAAGTTCCATATTTGTACCTAAGCCATTAAATATCTAGGTAGGTGTATATCAGAATTATAACTCAGTAACATGTGCTTTTAACAGTATGGAAAAATCATCCAATCCTCCAACTATATCTGGATTCATTTATAGCCAATTTGCTCTTGAGCATTTGGACCAAGCAAGTTGTTCTGTCTTCTAACCATTGTAGGAGAAAAAGGCTTTATCCAGCAATTTCATTAGTTACTTACTTTATTAAGAAAATGTTGGAGCTTCTGGAGAAAAAGTAGAAACATTTCAAAACATAACACTTAAAGAACATGAACATGAAAAATCAGAATCACCTCCTGGGCATGTTACTAAATCCAAAAGGATAATCAAGATTAGTAAGGACTTTGGCACCAACATCTTTATTCTTCAAAAATGTGCCAAATAATGTTTTGCATTTCGGGACAATTTTTATAGGGGTGAACTGGGGAGGAGTATGAATTTTATAGTATACTTGAGGTTTAAGAAGGAACTCATAGTTGAATAAGATAGTGTTTTTAATCATCTAAACGAATGTTCCCTTAAGATAGAATTGTTCAAACTAAAGACCCAAAGTAATAATCACACCATCTTCAACAGTTGTTCCCAAAGTATAATTAATAATACATATAAATTATATTTAATACTAAATTATAAATGTTTAAATATTATATGAGTTATGTGTCATTAATCATATTCAATATAATTAAAATTCAAAGTATAATGTGGTTTGTTTTGGTCTAGCTTGCTTCTGTGAACACACCTTCACGGGTAGAGTTGTGTCTCTGTGTGACTTTAAGATGGCTTTAACAATGTAGACAGTTTTATAGCTCAGCATTTTGTATACACACAGTCAATATAAGTCACATATGCCTTATTCTAGAATCAGGGATTGTATTAGGTTAAACTAGAATTGGGGAAGCTTCATGTTGTTGCTATGGCAAACACCTGGGAGAAAATGAGCTTGCTATCTACTGCAAACCATCTAATTATCTTCCAGAAGATTTTTATCTGCCTTAAATTTGACCATATGTTTACCTTATGTCTGGAATTCTTCCAAAAATTGGCACTAAAAAACCCCCAAAGACATTACTTTTAAAAAAAAATGATGGGGCAAACCAAGGTATGTTTGCATAAATCACACTTCTGCTAATAATGTATATATGTGCAGGTAGTCCTTGACTTACAACAGTTCATTTAGTGACCGTTCAAAGTTACAACAGCACTGAAAAAAGTGATTTATGACCATTTTCCATACTTACAACCATTGCAGCATTCCCATGATCACATGATCAAAATTTGGATGCTTGGCAACTGACATGTATTTGACACTTGCAGTATCCCAGGGTCATGTTATGATCTTTTTATGACTTGTGGACTTCAACTCCCAAAATTCCTGAGTCAGCATGGGAGTTGAAGTCCACAAGTCATAAAAGGGCCATAGTTCCCCATCTCTGCCATATGCCAAGGAGACAGACTGCAGCCTAGCCATGAGGCTCAGGTGTCAGTTTCTGATGTGTAGGATTTATATAGAGGATTACTTAGCCATGTCACTCCTGATCATTAATGATACAGTTGTAGGAGCTTATAAACATCAGCATGCCTACATCCGATGTCTTCTAGATCTGTGAATTTCATCTTACAAAATTACCCAGCCAGTTTTGCCAAGACTGAGATTTCTGGAGCATGATGAATTTGGGGAAGGCTGCTATAGAATGTGCAATTTGTTGGCATCTCAGTTCTGCCATCCATTAACATCTATTATCTAAAGAAGAATCATTTTCTTCATTATCCGTAACATAATGGCATGACTCATTATAATATATTTATACAAAGTCAAGAGCAGAGGGAAACATTTTAAAATAAAATGTATGAATCTATGTTAAAAAAAAAACAGTAACCCAAGAGTAATAAAAGAGTAATAACGACAAACAGGTTTTTTCTTTGTGTGGCACACAAATTATATGTGTTATTGAAGTCTGTTCCAGCACAGTATCTTCCAGATGTGCTGAATGTAACCCCCCTAATTTTTGCAGTCAATAAAGCCATTATTTGAAACCTATTTTTAATACCCAAAGAAAAACAGTGAGGGATTTTGCAGTCATATGAACTGCAAATAACAGAATAAAATATCCAACCATGAGAAGTTGAGTTCGTATCTGAGAGTTAATGTGTTGAATGTTAGCTACTTATTAGATCCAATTGTAATTGAGTCTGCTTGGTATTTCAGTTTAGCATATATTTGGACAATGATTCCACATCATTTCCACTTTGGTGTAGTGGTGGTCTAGATACCAGGAGCCTGTGAGTTCTAGTCCCACCTTAGGCATGAAAAACTGAGTGATTTGGGGCCAGTAAACTCTCTTTCAGCCAAACCCACTTCACAGGGTTAAAGAGGAGGAAGGAATATTAGATATGTTTGCTGCACTGAGTTACTTGTAAAGTAATAAAAGTGAGATAAGAGTCTTATAAATAAATATACCACTTTCCAAAGTTATTTTCAGAACACAAAATGCTGCTATTCAGGCCCATTTTTGCATCATTTTCCCCACAAATGAATTTTAAACCCCGTTTAAGAAAGGTTATTAAGAGATCATTTTACCAATGGCTTCCAATATCAGCAGACAACCAACTATTGTGCAACATAAGATGAAAACAAGAGAAGGCAACAGCTTGATAAGATAGCAGTAGCATGTCAATCGATAAATAAAATTAAGTGCCTGGTAAAGAATACCAGCAGCAACGTCACATATAAATGGTGACAGTATCACAAACCATCGGGCAGCTGGCTGATTTAAATGATTTTGCAGAAAGTGGCGCCTGAAAATTACTTATTTATTTAGGTAGAGTGGCTCTTATACGTGGTTCTCAATATAAATGCCTTTCACATCCATTAGTGAGGACAGCATCAGTCACTCCCCCTCTTCTCAAGGTCTTCTCTTTCTCCAAACCAGCCTTAAATTCACACCCAGCTTCTGCAGTAAACAGGACAACTGCATCGTATTCTGCACCACCTGCCATGTGGAACTGAAGCTTATTGCAGTATTCATGCCAAAGGGTGCTATATTATTTGTATCTCACTCTTCCCCAAGTGCCATTATGTGTTCCTGCATGTTAAGCACTTGTTTGCTTATAACTCCCTGCTGGGACAGCCTCATAGCTGATATACTAAGGCCATGGTGACGAACCTATGGCACGCATGCCACAGGTGGCATGCAGAGCCCTCTCTGTGGACATGCGCGCCATCGCCCCAGTCCTAGGCCTTCAGCTGGGTTTTATAAAACCTTTTTGCTTTAGGCCTCCGCCGCCATGTGCAAAAAAAAAAGGTTCAATCAATCAATCAATTTCAACTTCTCATGGGAAAAAAAAAGATCTCGCAAAGTTGGAATTGATTGATTGAACTTTTTAGTCCCACCCAGTCTGCCGTTACCACCGCAGACATTCCCACCCAATGGGCCACGCCCACCCAATGGGCCACACCCATCAGCACCCAATGATACATAAGTGGGTTTTGGGTTGCAGTTTGGGCACTCGGTCTCTAAAAGGTTTGCCATCACTGTACTAAGCCAACTTTTTCCAACCCAATGCTCTCTGGGAACAGACAACTACAAGTTCCTACATCTCCAGCAAACATAGCCAATGGGAGGGATGAACACTATAGTCCAACATGTCCAGAAGATGCCAGGCATGTTGGTCTAAAGCAGTGTTTCTCAACCTTGACCATTTTAAGGCGTGTGGACTTCAACTCCCAGAATTCCACAGCCAGCATTGCTGGCTGTGGAATTCTGGGAATTGAAGTCCACATGCCTTAAAATGGTCAAGGTTGAGAAACACTGGTCTAAAGGAATGCTTGGGTAGCTATTTTGCTTTGGTTTGGCCTGCTTTGTTGATCTGCTCTTAATGACCAGAGGGAGAAATTCATTGAGTTTTCCAGCTTCTCTTAAATTATGATGCCATTGTCCCTGGAAAAGATTAATGAATGCTAACTCATATTTATATTTGGGAAGACCTGAGACATTCATGTCAGACATGAAAATCGGAAATCATGATCACATGAATGCAGGAAAGACACTGCAGCGGCCACAGTTTTGCAAATGCAAGTGGTCTGAAGATCCTTGACATTTCAATTCCATAGGATAATGGGTCTCAGTTTTTATTTATTCTTTTAAGTTAGCAGATCTGAAGTACCTTGATTCAAAATTTGTTGCTCTATAATACACCATCTTGGCTTATTAAAGGTTATAAACAAACTATAGTAGTATATATATTAACATCATCAGGACTATAGATGATCAAGACCGTTGCTTCACTCTTTGAAGGGAAAAATTGGAAATAGTATACCTTATCCTGAGCTCCAGGAGGAAAGGCAAAATCTAAACCAAACGAAAAAACTGTATGAGAAAATCCAAGATCACGAAATAATTCTTGGAGTTATGGTCAAATTAAACAAAAAGTATTGATCCCTCAGATCATCTCAAATACTGATCCTACTTTGCATCCCTCCCTGTGTGGAGTCCAAAGCAATTTTCCCCATTGCCCTTGCTTTAGAAAGGGCCCAAATCTTGCCTTGAAATAGCACCCGATGTTATCTCTGCATGAATTTTATAATAATAATAATAATAATAATAATAATAATAATAATAATAATAATATATAAAAATATATTTTTTATACCGGCTCGGACGTCGCCCGGGTTAACAAGGTCCGCACTAGATATTGGAGTTCCTGGATATCTGGTGAAAAATGGGTTACAGGACTCAGGACTGTTGGCTGAGCAACCAGGGCCAGCAGCTGCAGAACTACTGGAAGAAAAGGTGTTTACCCGTCGCAGATACACAGTGATGGAAAACAAAGAAATAATGATCTGTTACTACAGATCAAGTCCAACAAGACGAGGATATCTAAAACGAATGCACGAATTCTGGAAAGAACAACATCCAGAATCAGAAATAACAGAACAGAGACTAGCAGATCAACGCCGATTTATAACACGAAATAAAGTATTTACAGAAACAGAATTGGACGAACTGCAAAGGTTTACCCAGGGCAAAGAAATCAAAGCCTTACCAGAAGTAATTCAGAATGTAGAGGCAAACCAGGGGGAGTTGGCAGTGAAAGAATCCAGTAGAGATATACAACTGTTCTCATTTGGAAACCAGGCACCTCTTCCTCAGGAAGAACAAAACCCTCTAACTAAAGAAATAAAAGAATTGAAACAAAGAATAACTGAGCATCTAGAACAGCACAAAAACAACAGAATAAGGCTGCCTGCATTGAAGCTTGTTCCAAAGAAACAGCTAGCACAAGCATTAAAAGATGCAAATACTGCAATAGCAAGTATAAGCACCAATTCACTGCAAGAAACAAACCAACTAATGTACAGCACAGCTGCAGTTATAACAGAATACCTGGGATGCAAAATCAACAAAAAGAAAAACAAACAAACAGTGCACCAGAAAAATGGAAGGTTAGACTAGAAAATAAGATCAGCAAGTTAAGATCACATGCAAGCAAGCTAGAACAGATGAAAGAAAAGAAGCTGAAGAACAAGAAGACCAAAGAATACCTAATCAAGAAATACCACTTAGAAACAAGGAAGATCAAGGAAGCACTGGAAATAATAAAGCAACAAATAACAGCTATAGCCAGGAAAATCAGTAGATATGAAGCTCGAATTGCAAACTATAGGCAGAACCTCCAATTTCAATCCAATCAGAAACGTTTCTACCAATCCATCAATGGAGAAACTGCAAGGAATCAGTCAGTACCTGACAAGGAAGAAACAGTGCAGTTCTGGAAGCAGATATGGGATAACCCAAAGAAATACAACAAGGATGCGGCTTGGTTAAAAGAGGTGGATGCAAATAAAACAGAAGTTGAAATGAAAGAACTAGTAATAACAACAAAAATGGTAGAAAAAAGAGCAAAGAAAATCAAAAATTGGTCAGCACCAGGTGAAGATGAACTGCATGGGTTTTGGTTGAAACATCTAACTGTTATACACCCACTCATTGCCAAGCATTCAACAATATACTACAAGGAGGAGAAATTGAAAAGTGGCTAACAACTGGGAAAACCTACCTAATAATGAAAAATCCAGCAAAAGGGGCAACACCAGGTAACTACAGGCCAATTACCTGCTTACCAACAACATTCAAATTACTAACTGGTGTGGTAGCTGATGCAGTACAACAGCATCTAGTTGAAAACAATCTCTTTCCACCTGAGCAGAAAGGAAACCGCCCCAATAGCAGAGGAACAAAAGATCAACTCCTAATAGACAAAATGATCTTGGAAAACTGCAAGAGAAGGAAGACCAACCTGAATGTGGCATGGATTGACTACAAAAAGGCATTTGACTCTCTGCCACATGATTGGATAATCAAGTGCCTAGAAATAACAGGAGTAAGTAGAAACATCAGAAAATTTGTGCAAAATCGATGGCACAATGGAAGACACAGTTGCAGATCAATGGTGAAAAGCTGGGAGAGGTTAATATCAAGAGAGGAATATTTCAAGGAGATTCATTATCACTGTTATGTCCCGAGCCTTTGCAAACGGCTCGGGCGTTTGCAGGCAGTCCCGGGCAGGTGCAAAGCTGCCCGGGACCAGACAGGCTGTCGCCAGCGCCGTGCGCATGCGCGGGTGCTGGCGCGGGAAAAGTAACCCATTTACCCGGGAGTTGCCTATATAAGAGGCTGCGAGGCGTTTGGGCGAGGCTGAAGCCATCTTCCTGTAAGCTGAACGCTGAATAAAGAAACTGAGAACTCCAGCTGCTTCTCGTGTCTGTTTTCCCGCCACGGACTCAACACTGGCGACGAGGTGGGATGCCTTGCACTACCTGGAAAGGAAGAAGTGTAAGCTTACCCAAGGAGTCCTGAGCGGCGAAAGAGGAACGGCGTCGACTCGGCAGCTGCCCGCCAATCCGGTGCGCATTCGGGGGTAGGCTGGCTGATAGACCCGTCTCCTGAAGATCCGAAGATGGCGAAAATCGGAAGGCTTTCGGAATTCGACGTCTCACATCCAGAGCGGTGGGAGTCCTACGTATCCAGAATGGAGAACTACTTCAAGGCAAACCAAGTGAGGGAAGATAGCTTGAAGGCGGCCACCCTGCTTTGCGTTTGCGGCCAAGACGCCTTCGAAATCGCAGAAAACCTTGCAGCACCTGTCCCAGTAGAGTCTGTAAGCTACGCAGACCTGAAGAAGCTGCTGAAGGAGCACTTCCACCCCAAGGTGTCCGTTATCTCATGGCGCCACACCTTCGAACAAAGGGATCAACGGTCCGGTGAGTCAGCCAAGGAATACATCGCCGCGTTACGGAAGGCCGCCAAGCCCTGCGAGTTCAAGGACCTCGAGGAACGACTGAGGGACCGATTCGTGTGCGGGTTAAGGCATCGAGAGCTACAAAAGAGACTTTTCGCAAAGGAAGAATTATCCTTCCAAGACGCCTTAAGGGAAGTCACCGCAGAAGAAGCAGCAGGCGGCGCTGTCAAAAACATGCGGCCGATCAGAAACAGTGCAGAGGGTGCGTCCGTGCACCAGGAAGACGTCCGACGAAACTCCGAGGAGGATCCGGACGAGGAAGTCGACCGTCTACACCCCGCGAAGGAAGAGAACCAGAAGGGAAGCTCTTCGGCTCCGCTCAAGTGCATCGGCTGTGGAGGTCGCCACAGGAGAACCGACTGCAAGTTCCGCTCCGCTACCTGCCGGGCATGCGGTAAACAAGGGCACATTGCAGCTGTGTGCCTGGGCCGACGAAAGGCACAACCCCAAGAAGAACGCCTGAAGGGTACCAGATTCCCCAGCCAGAATAGGGTAGGTTTTTGCGCTTCGCGAAGAAGCATCTGTAGAACAGGCACACACAAGCCCATGAAGAAAAAGCTGTCACTCAACGTGAAGCTACAAGGGGTTCCATTATCTATGGAACTAGACACAGGGTCTGCCCTGTCCATCATTTCATTGCATACATTTAGGAAGATTTGTTCCAGAAGTGGGTCTAAGGCCAAGTTAAGGCCTTCTGATATTGTATTAACAGATTTTCAGAACTCAAGAGTGTGTGTTAAGGGGGAGGCCACCCTTAACGTGCAATACAAGAGTTTTGAAGGTCCACTAGACTTATTAGTAGTAGGGGGTGAACGAACGAGTCTCATAGGACTCGATTGGTTTGAGGCCCTGGGGATACACGTCACAGGACTCAATAGCTTACAAACACTCGACCTACAGGAAGTCTGCAAAGAATTTGCAGATGTTTTCAGCCCCCAGCTGGGCACATTCAAAGGACCACCTGTGTCCTTAAAGCTAGACCCCACTGTCACTCCCATTAGGATTAAAGCAAGAAGGGTCCCTTTTGCTTTAAAAAGTAAGATTGACACTGAACTAGACAAACTAATCCAACAGGGAATCCTAGAACCTGTTGATTCCAGCCCGTGGGAGACCCCCATTGTCACGCCTCTAAAGGCAAATGGGGACATTCGCATTTGTGCTGATTACAAATGCACACTCAATAAGGCATTGCAGCAACATGCCTATCCTGTTCCTGTGGTCAGTCACATCCTGGCCTCTCTCAAGGGGGGGCGTGTTTTTGCAAAGCTTGACCTAGCTCAAGCATATCAACAGCTGCCTGTTGATGATGATGCTGCCATAGCTCAGACCATTGTGACCCACAGGGGAGCCTTTAAAGTAAAAAGGCTACAGTTTGGAGTGAATGTCGCTCCTGGGATTTTCCAAAGCGTAATGGAAAACACACTACGAGGTATACCAGGGGTCTGCCCCTACTTTGACGATGTCTTGATTGCAGGAGACTCCACACACATTCTAGCTGAAAGGCTTAGGGCTGTCCTGTTAAGATTCAGGAAATCAGGCCTCAAGCTCAGAAAAGACAAATGCCAGATTGGGGTGCCTTCTACTGAATTTCTGGGATTCAAAATTGATGCTGCTGGGATTCATCCTGCTGAATCCAAACTAACTGCTATTTTAGAAGCACCCAGGCCAAAGTCTAAGGCCGAACTTCAGGCCTTCCTAGGCCTCCTGAATTTCTACAATTCTTTTCTTCCACATAAAGCTAGTGTAGCTGAGCCTCTTCACAGGCTACTAGACAAACAGGCTGTGTGGCTGTGGTCACAAGCGCATGAGGCTTGCTTTAAAGAAGTCAAGGCCTTGCTCACTTCTAACAGTGTTCTTGCACATTTCAACGAGTCTCTCCCTGTGTGCATCGCTTGTGATGCGTCCCCCTACGGGGTTGGAGCTGTCCTGAGTCACCTCAGGTCTGATGGAACTCAGGTTCCTATTGCATACTACTCCAGAACACTGTCTTCTGCCGAGCGCAACTACGCTCAGATAGACAGGGAGGCTCTGGCTGTTGTTGCTGGAATTAAAAAATTCCACGATTTTCTATATGGCAGGCATTTCACGGTCTTCACTGACCATAAGCCTCTGCTGGGACTGTTTACCACACGTAAGCAGACTCCCCACATCATTTCCCCTAGAATGCTTAGGTGGTCTATTTTCTTGTCTGCATATGATTTTTCATTACTCCACAAGCCTGGGAAAGAAATGGGCCATGCTGATGGCCTCAGTAGATTGCCTCTACCAGTAGTAGAAGCTGACCCCGCGCCAGCTGTCAACATTCTATCAATCCAAGCCTTGCCCGAGCTCCCTCTTAGTGCCAGGGATGTTACCGCTGAAACAGGTACAGATCACACACTTTCACGTGTCCGCTCCTGGGTCCTGTCCGGGTGGCCTGAGCACTGCCCTAGTCCTGAGTTTCAGAGTTTCTGGTCCAAAAGGAACGAACTGTCCCTTTCTCAGGGTTGTCTGCTTTGGGGAAACAGAGTTGTCATTCCCACCTCAATGAGGACTAGGGTCTTAGAATCCCTCCACGAGGGTCATCCTGGCATTGTTCGTATGAAGGCTCTTGCACGCAGCCACTTGTGGTGGCCTGCTTTAGATAAAGATATTGAGGCTAAGGTACACGCATGCCACCTGTGCCAACGATCTCGCCCAGAGATGCCCCAAGCTCCTGTGCATAGATGGGAGGAAACACAGTCCCCATGGTCTAGGGTGCACATTGACTACGCTGGGCCCTTTCAGGGCCAGTTCTTCTTGGTCCTTGTTGACAGCCATTCAAAATGGCTTGAGGTTGTGCCTGTCTCATCCACCACCACTGCAAAGACTATTCAGGTACTGAGGGGGATTTTTGCTGCACACGGGCTGCCAGATGTCATTGTGTCCGACAACGGCCCTCAATTCACCTCCTCCGAATTCCAAGCTTTCTTACAGGCAAACCTGATTCGTCATGCCACGTCTGCGCCTTTTCACCCGTCCACCAACGGTATGGCTGAACGCATGGTGCGCATCGCAAAGGACGCCTTGAAGAGACTCACCTACGGGGACTGGCATCACAGGTTGGCTGACTTTCTCCTTTCTTATCGCACCACACCGTCCACTTCTACAGGGAGAAGTCCAGCTGAACTTCGTTGGGGGCGCCAACTTACTACTAGACTTGACCGGTTGCATCCGGACAGACTGCCTTCATCTACCTCACATCCTAGGGCACCTAGACAACTACTTGTGGGTGCCCCGGTTTGGGCTCGCAATTATGGGCCTGGTCATACATGGGTCCCCGCTTCTGTGTCCAGGATCACAGGTCCTCTCTCCTACGAGGTTGCCCTGGACAACGGTCGTGTCCTGCGTCGGCACATCGACCAACTTCGCTCTAGGCGAGACTTTTCTGCTGAGACTCCTGGGTCTTTTCCGGGGGGGGAGGGGGACCCTTTGGAGCAAAGGGAAGGGCAAGAGCTACTGCCCATCTCCACTGAGGGAGCCACAAACGGCCCATTCCAGGGTTCCGCAATTGCTTCGAAAAGAAAGTCATGGAGCTTACCCACACAACAGGCACTCACGCCTACTCCAGCCAGGGAGTCACCCCGGGGGCATACTCACTTTCCACACACATCACACAGCACTCCAGCAACGGAGGATACCCGGGGGCATCCCAACAAATCATTCCCCGCAAGAGAAGCTGGCACACAATTCCCAAGGTTGGCCTGACCTTACCCCAAATCCTACAGGGGGTCAAACATACACAGAGTTAGTCGAGGAACCAAGTCCCGACTACAACAACCCTAGCACAAATCAGGGAACACCTGAGTTTTGGGAAAGTACAGAAACCCACACGAGCCCGAGCACAGAATGGGGTTCAGGGAATGGACAGCCTCCTGACAGGTCTTGGACTGACCTAGGAGGTTCTACAGAGACGCCCAGCAGCGGCTATCACTTCAAGGGGCCTGAGGGTCTACAGCTAGGTAGGTCAACCAGGTCACAAAGTAACAGAAGCCCTGGCCTGACGAGCCCGGTGGGCAAGCAAGCAGGCCAGGCATCGGGGCACAGTCCTTGGAAGACACCAGGGCACAATAGAGAGAACAGGCTCACGCCTCCCTCCAGTCAGGGGACTTATGCCAGTAATTCAGAGCTAAGAAGGTCACAGAGAGCAAAGAAATCTCCCAAGTACCTAGAAGACTACATAACATTGCTGGCAAAGCAAAAGCCAGTAAACAGTGGGAACATTGGGGAGCAAAATGTCGTATAAAATAAATGTTGTATGTTGGTAGTAGTTTTAGCCCGGGGGAAAGGGGTGTTATGTCCCGAGCCTTTGCAAACGGCTCGGGCGTTTGCAGGCAGTCCCGGGCAGGTGCAAAGCTGCCCGGGACCAGACAGGCTGTCGCCAGCGCCGTGCGCATGCGCGGGTGCTGGCGCGGGAAAAGTAACCCATTTACCCGGGAGTTGCCTATATAAGAGGCTGCGAGGCGTTTGGGCGAGGCTGAAGCCATCTTCCTGTAAGCTGAACGCTGAATAAAAGAAACTGAGAACTCCAGCTGCTTCTCGTGTCTGTTTTCCCGCCACGGACTCAACAATCACCATTACTATTTGTTATTGCACTGTTTCCTCTGTCAACAATACTGAATAACTCAGGACATGGCTATCAAACATCAAAAACATCTGCCAGACTATCCCACCTCCTTTACATGGATGATCTGAAGCTGTATGGAAAAACATCATCTGAAATAGAATCGCTGCTCAACACTGTCCGTATATATAGCCAAGATATTGTAATGGAGTTTGGCTTGGACAAATGTGCCACACTTACTATCAAACAAGGAAAAATAGTGAAAACTGAAGGAATCAAGATGCCCCACGAAAATAACATTAAGAGTCTGGATGAGGAAGAGTACTACAAATACTTGGGTATCCTTCAAGCTGACAACATCAAGCACACTGAAGTCAAGAAAAAGATTAGAGGTGAATACATCAAGAGAGTGAAGAAGATCTTAAAGTCCAAACTCAATGGAGGAAATACCATAAAGGCAATCAACACCTGGGCAATCCCAGTCATTAGGTACACAGCTGGAATAGTGGACTGGACTCAAGCAGAACTAAAAGCAATGGATAGGCAGACCAGAAAAATAATGACAATGAATCATGCCCTTCATCCACGCAGTGACATTGATAGACTTTATCTACCAAGGCAAATAGGTGGGCGTGGAATGCTACAAGTACATCAGATGGTTGAAGAAGAAAAAATGGCTTTGGAAGAATATCTGAAGAACAATGATGAAGATGCACTGAAATTAGTATATCAGGAAGGCTTACTAACTACTGGAGAGACCAAACTGGCCTACAAGAAAGACCAAATGAAGAACAGAATAGAGGCATGGGAAGACAAAGCACTACATGGCCAATACATGAAAAAAATAGCTGGGAAAGCAGATAATAATAAAACCTGGCAATGGCTAAGAGCAGGAAAATTGAAGAAAGAGACCGAGGGACTAATTCTGGCTGCACAAGACCAAGCCTTAAGGACAAATGCATACAAAGTCAAAATTGAGAAGACAGCAACAGACAGTAAGTGCCGCCTATGCAAAGAAGCTGAAGAAACAGTGGACCACTTGGTAAGCTGTTGCAAGAAGATTGCACAGACTGATTACAAGCAGCGGCATGACAAAGTAGCAACAATGGTGCATTGGAAGATCTGCAAAAAATATCATTTGCCTGTAAGCAAAAACTGGTGGGATCATAAAATAGAGAAAGTCATAGAAAATGATAAAATTAAACTGCTCTGGGACTTCAGAATTCAAACAGACAAGCACCTGCAACATAACACCCCAGACTTAACAATTGTCGATAAGAAAGACAAAAAAGTCTGGATAGTGGACGTGGCAGTGCCTGGAGATAGCAGAATAGAAGAGAAAGAACTGGAGAAGATAACAAAATACAAAGACCTACAAATAGAAATAGAAAGACTGTGGCAAAAGCAAGCAAGGGTAGTACCAATAGTCATAGGCTCCTTGGGTGCAATCCCAAAACAACTGGAGCACCACTTGAACACCATTGGCATTGACAAATTCGCTATTAGTCAATTGCAAAAGGCGGCCTTATTAGGAACTGCTTCCATCCTGCGACGATATCTGTAATACCATCAAACATCCACATCTGCCTATCCCAGGTCCTGGGTAAGGACTCGATAGGTAGACAAAATGCCAAATCCAGTCTGAACATCTGGCTGACTGTGCGATGATGATAATAATAATAATAATAAAGTTGGAAGGGACCTTGGAGGTCATCGAGTCCAACCCCCTGCTCGGGTAGGAACCCTACACCATTTCAGACAAATGGCTGTCCAGTCTCTTCTTAAAAACTTCCAGTGTTGGAGCATTCACTGCTTCTGGAGGCAGGTTGTTCCACTGGTTAATTGTTCTAACTGTCAGATTGTTTCACTGGTTAATTGTTCTCCTTAGTTCTAAGTTGCTTCTCTCCTTGATCAGTTTCCATCTGTTGCTTCTTGTCCTGCCTTCAGGCACCTTGGAGAATAGCTTGACTCCCTCTTCTTTGTGGCAGCCCCTGAGATATTGGAACACTGCTATCATGTCCCCCCTCGTCCTTCTCTTCGTTAAACTAGACATACCCAATTCCAGCAACCGTTCCTTATATGTTTTAGCCTCCAGTCCCCTAATCATCTTTGTTGCTCTTCTCTGTACTCTTTCTCGAGTCTCAGCATCTTTTTTACTTCATGTGACACTTCTGCAGGTTCTCAAAAGAAAGCCCACAGAGACGCAATTGGTTCAAGAGCATAGTGTAGCAGGATGCTATATTTCCCAAGAGGGCTTTCAGAACAAGTTCATGAGAAATCTCCTGGCCACCAAATAAAC
Source organism: Crotalus tigris (assembly GCF_016545835.1). NCBI lineage: Eukaryota > Metazoa > Chordata > Lepidosauria > Squamata > Viperidae > Crotalus > Crotalus tigris. The sequence goes on along the minus strand of NW_024100554.1, from coordinate 1,969,024 downwards.
AAACAAATAAGGAAAGAGAAAAAAGAAAAGAAGGAAGGAAGGAAGGAAGGAAGGAAGGAAGGAAGGAAGGAAGGAAGGAAGGAAGGAAGGAAAGAAAGAAAGAAAGAAAGAAAGAAAGAAAGAAAGAAAGAAAGAAAGAAAGAAAGAAAGAAAGAAAGAAAGAAAGAAACCTAGATTCATGATCCTCATGCTATTGGTATATTCTCATTCCCCTAATGACCAGGTCAGATAAAGCAGATGGACCTGAGCCACATGTTAAGTTTAATAACCTTTAATGCCACTCTGTGTTTTGTGTGCAACCAGCCTGTTTGATTAATGAGTGCTTCAGTGTATTGTGAGGATTCAGAAAAAGGGTTAAGTGAAAAACCAGGCTAAGCATTCGGCAAGAATGAAGCCTCAAGTGGAAAACACAAACTATTTCTCAAAATTTCATGTTGGAGACAGGTTGACTGTATTCTAAAAGCTTCATTTGTGCTTACAGAAAATAGGCTATTAATTTTAACACAGAGAGAGAGAGAGCAATTTGACCTAATTTGTGTTGCACCTTCTGCTGAAAAGTACTGTATTTGTGAGAGAGCTGTGTTAATAAGGTTGGCAGAAGAAGAGAGAGAGAATGAGGATATGTGCAAAGCGGTCTGAGCTGAAACACAGGGAGCAGATAGGCAAGCCAACTTTCTACCATTGGATTGTCTTTCCATAAAAAATGCCCAAAGTATTTAGGGAACAACACATCTATCACAGCAACAGCTAGAAGTTCATTCCTTTGTACTGTTGCTCATGACAAGCAGAAACAAAGAGAAAACAATACATGTAACAATATGGGATAAGGATAAGGATACTTTAGGACATTAGGACATTCAACAGATTGAACTGTTTTTATTTAAATGCATTTGTATTCCTCATTTCCATCCTGCAAGGTTCTACAAAGTGGCTACGCTTTGCAAAAGAAAACATAGAATTAAAGATATTAAAATAAATTTGTGCCTCCAATTAAATGGGCATCATGCATCCGCCTATCCCCTGGAATACATTTGATATTTGTGCAAGGCAGGACCTTTTCAGTGGAAGTGTCAATAACGTGGAATTCTTACCTCAGATAGAGATGTAGATCAAAATGTTCCAGGTTCATAGAGGTGAATTGCTTATTTTCATCTACCTCTTTGCTGCCTCAGGTAGCTTAATTGCCACATTCCTTATGGCTAGATTGGCTCAAGTTTGTCTCAACTTCACAAGGAACCAAAAGGGGAGAGACTAGAGGAGGCAGCAAAGGCAGACCTAAATATGCACTTATCAAAGTTGGTTTTGGTCTTCACACCCAATCATAGGAGCATTGGACTGAAGTAGACTCTTAGCTAGGCAATAGAGCTCATATCTGGCATGATCAGGCTCACTGATGCAAACACAAAGTGCCATTCTCCACAAAGAAAACTGGGAATCATGCCAACCAGCCACACCTGAGCTAAACAAAGAACATGGACCAATAGTTGGATTTTAGAAATTGATTGTATTATAGGCATTGACTAATCAACTAGAGAAATACTATACTTACCAGCACAAAAGACTTTTGGGTAATGCCAATAAAACATAGTCTACCACACAGACCAGTGTTTCTCAGTTTTGGCAGCTTGAAGATATGTGGACTTCAAACATCCAGAATTCCCCATCCAGCCTTGCTGGTTGGGGAATTTTTGGAGTGGAAGTCCACATATCTTCACGCTGCCAAGGTTAAAAAAAACACTGGCATAGACTACATATTCTTCTGTTTTGTTTGATTCTAGTTTTCTGGTCAGCTATTCCTCAAATTAAATTGAACCAAACCATTGTTCTCTTGTGATTATTTAAAATTTGAAAGGAGGAAGGAAGAAGTATAAAAAGAAAATAGCAAAATTTCCTTGCACGCTACTGCCTTGTGCATTGATAGGCTGCACTGCAGACAGTACTTTCTGGGGAAGAATTTTTCAGACTTGGAATGATTCATCACCTAAGTTGGCTGGTGGATTCTTCAGGGCCAAATTAGCATCAAGCTTCAGTTTGGCTTTGCTTAACTAATGAAATATTCTTATGCAATCATGTATCTTGCTGTGGTCATAACTTCCTTTTGGTACTTACTTCTTGCTCCAACAATAAATACGTGTGTTTCTATGAGGCATTAGCCACAAACTTGTCAATCTCATTTTAGCCAAGCATATTGTATGACCCAGTTTACTTAGTTTGTTTCTGGTTCATTGTGTTGAGTAAATGCAGAAAACTCAGTCATTGGCTAGTTGGATATTTGGGGGTTTGAGAGCATGCCATGGCTGCCCTCAAAACATGGTTGCCATGGTGGGTGTGTCCAAAGGAACCAAATACTAGAACTAAAACAAAATTTTAGGGTGTAGTTAACTATCAATTTATTTGCTATGAAGCCCTCTATGAGGTCAAGAAACATTGCTGGAACCAGAAGTTAAGTTGAGAGTAATGCTTCTGAACAGCAGGCTAGCTCTTTTTTTCATTTTTAATTAAAAGAGTATTTTAAAAAATTAAATAGCATTGTTCTAAATAAGATCATCCTAAGGAGGTTCTATCTGTGGTCACTAGGAGCTGAAAATGACTTGATGGCACATAATCAGATCAAGAAATTAAATAACATTTTGGCCCCAAAGCTAGTATTTTTCCAAATGCATCACTTTAAAATAGAGGGAAGTCTAACTTTTGGCTACAAATCACAGTCTGGTAAATCATCAAATAAGGCTGTGAATGATGTGTATGCAGCATCAATCAGTTAGGCTCTACTTCTTTGAGTAAACAAGCCTATAGACAGCATACACATGACATCCAGGACATTGGGAGGGGAATGTGCAGCAGAAACATTTTGGACTTGCCAAGAAGTAGGGTATATTAGAGCAAAGAGCCCAACAAATATTGTATATTAAATTGTTTTAAAAAAAGCCAGAGATATTGTCTGGGAATACAGAAAACAAGTCTTTGATTTTAATGTGTTAGATCTTGGTCACATTATTTCTTAGGTTTATAATCCCACCAATTGATTTATATTATGTATAGTACATGTTTTTTATTCCGTTATTTATGTATTTATAAATATTTTTAAATACAATATAAAATATAATATTTAAATATAAAATATTAAATGCTCTTGGCAGGCATTCGGCAAGCTAAGTGTGATTTTCAACAATAACAGCCCTCTATGCCTGAAGAGAAAAGTTTTCAATCAGTGTGTGCAACTGCTCTAACATATGCCGGTGAAACATGGACAGCAACCTCACAATCGATACAAAAGCTACGAGTGGTGCAAAGAGCCATGGAAGGTACATGCTCGGCATTACAAGACAAGATAGAAAGACCCACACATGGATTAGAGAACAAACAAAAATATAAGATATCAACCAGAGAGTAAAAGAATTGAAATGGAAATGGCCTGGTCACATAGTAGTTGATGGCAGGTAGGCCAAAGCAGTCATAGAATGGATTCCGCTTGATAAAAAGCATCCATGAAAGAGACCTAAAACAAGATGGATTGACGACACCAGCCTTTGCTTGTCAGAAAGTTGCAAAAGGTTGATCATATGCCTGCAACCGTCATAAATATGACTCAGTTGCCAAGCATCTGAATTTTGAACACGTAACCATGGGGATGTTGCAACAGTCGTAAGTGTGAAAAACGGTCATAAGGTTTTTTTCAACACCGTAATTTTGAACAGTCCCTAAATGAACTGTTGAAAGTGGAGAGCCAACTGTTTTTAAATCATCTAGCTTTCTTTCATTTTTCAAGGCCCTGATTCAATTTTTAAACAATAAATTGAATTTAGGCCATATGGAATCCCATCATCCAGTCTTACCTGTGTCAGTGCGAAGTTGCTACAAAGGCTGAGACTTGACCCAGTTCATTAAGTCAACATTTAACATCCGGAATAGATCAGTATACAAGCTCCTTTTTTACCAACTTCCAAGACAATTCAGTTCAACTAGGTGAAAAATAATTTTCACATTGAAGTTAAGCCTCTGTGGCTTAAAAGGTATTGTTCAGTATGGCCAAGTGCACTGACAAAGTTCAGCTATGAACAGCACCTTGTTTTAGCAGCAACAGCTAGGCTCTCAAAGAGGCACAAAATCTCACTTGGGTCCCTGTGGCCAGGGATCATCTCTCACCCATAGGCTGCAGGCCCATCCCTTTCTTTAGCTGAGGAACAACTGTGAGTGATTGTAATTCTGTATTAATTCCAAACAAGGAATGAGCAATTTCCCCTTTCCACCCCAACCAGTTGTCCAGGTTCCTATTGTTTTCACATTACCTCATCCTCAACTGTTCCCTGCAGTATGGATCTGATTTCCAACCAATCTGTATGCATGCTGATGCTTTCCAGGTGACTAGTGAAGAAATAGGAAAGACACCTGCCGTGAACAAGTTTCCATACAACACACTACTTTACAAGGAAACTTACATGGGTGGGTCCCGTCTACAAATGCAAACCTGAGACTGAAGGACCTATTCAGAAGGCATTGCAGCCCACTAAAAATTGTTTCCAAAAACAGAATTTGAAATGCATTAAGTATAGCCCTAGATGGATTATTGTTGCCTTTAAAGGTCATGCTAATAATATGCATTTAGCACAGAAAGCTTTCTTTTACTGCTGTGAAAATTATTAAAGTGTAGCATTTGCCAGGCCTAAACCATACAGTATGTTTTGAAGAAGTTACCTAAAATTGATTTCCCCCCTAAAACCTTTCTGTATACATAAGCTTTTCTTTTGCAGAGCTACATTCTTATGTTTTCTACAACACCTTGCATATGTGATTTTTTTTCACCTAATTTAATTTGGTGCTAATAAGCTGCTAAATATTACATTATTTCAGGCATGTCAAATTCGCAATGTCACGTGACGTCGCGCAACGTATCGGGCTGGTTTTGCCATTGCCGGCAATGGGGTGGGCGCGGCTTCTACATGACATGTCCGGCCCATGGGCCGGCAGTTTGACACCCCTGCGTTATTTCCTTGGTTCTTTTTTTAGGGTACTGAATCAGGGTGGGGATGAAACAGGATATAGAATTTTAGCTCGCAAAAACAAAAGTTTTGTTGTTGTTTAGTGAGATAACAAAAGCAATGAACATCTATAAAAGGTCGAACCTTTGATATGCTACTAAACTTGCATATATAATTCAGCACACAGCCTTCTGATGAATGTTTTCTCTACAGAAATTGTATATGTTTATCATCACAACCAGTTCCCAGGATTTGCATAGCAATAAAATATGGGAGGTAGGTATGAGAGGAATATCTGTAGTCTGGTCTAAATATGATACTAAATCATAATATGTTCATTTCTATATTTGGCTTAGCTTGGTCCAGGGGAAAATTGTTCATTATTGGCAATAAACCATCATTTAACCCTTATTTGTTAATTTATGAATCCTGGCTAATTAAACTAAGTCTGTTTGTTAGATCTGAATCCAAAATCTTTGCTTAATTCTCAAATATTTTATATTTTATTTTTAATTATTGATTCCAGCAAATCAGAAATTGACCAAATAAGAAACACATATTTTATTTCACTGATGTGTTCTTGACTAGTTCAATAAACCATGGCTAAAACAAAGTCTCTCTTAACATAATGTGCAAATGGAGCTGTCTTCTGTGTTTATGATGCCCACAAAAAATAAATCAACCTATCTCAGTCTCTATGCTTAGTTATATAAGATGGAAGGAAGATTCTGAAGATCATTTGCCTTAAGAGCACTTTCATCCATTTTTTTTCTAATCTGATCTTTCTATCTAACCTGATAATTTGAGACTACATCTCCATTAATTCAATGCTATATGTCTTTGCTAGCTAGGAAGATGGGAATTATGGTTTAATACATCAGAAGTACAATAGATACGGTGATATATCCTGTATTATTCCAAAGGCTTCTTCTTTTAGAATAATCTACTGCTAGAAAAGGGTAGAGGAACCATACTTAATTTGATCTGTGCAGGTATTTCTAAATTTTTTTTTTAAAAAAATCCTATATTTCTATACTGGCCTCAGGAAATACTTCAAAATTTAGATTAAGGTAAGATTCGTTCTCCTGAATTAATAAAGTAGCATGCAAGTTTGTAACTTCTCTGTATTCCATTAAGCAAGGTTAACAGACTGTTACATCACTGAGTGAACAAAGCTGAAATAAACTGGACTTTGGGGGAAATGGTTAAAGATAGCAATGGGCAGGGCGTTCCATGAAAAAACAGGGAAGGAAAGGGAAGGGGAGGGAAGGGAAGTAGAGGAGGGAAAAACTAACATCTTCAAATCACGAAGGTCACATTTAGTTACAGAATTGGTGGAAAGAAGCCATGAAGTCTCAACTTTTGCTACAATAGGTGCCCAAAAGTTTGAAGCTTGTATCTTAGAAACTCACAAGGGCTACTAGGACTGCTACCATTTAAAGAAAACCACCAGGTCTCTTGTCATGGGAAAGAGAAATAAAACAACATTCCCCATTATTTTTTCCTGCTCTTGAAATTTTTTTAAACATTTGAAAGGATAACTTGTCTGAGAGAAACCCAAGCTGCAAATATGAAATAGAAACTGAGAAGACACTGGTTGCCACGCCAGGCTAAGCCATGCTTTGACCTGCATTAAGGCATTCTGCAAGCATGGCCATTATGGTCTATAAACCATGTCATGGTTAACAAACATATAAGTCATATTCTGAGCAGCTACCTGTTTGATTCCAGTACTTCCACATAAACTTTTAAAATCAGACACAACCCACTAGTATGCAATGTCTGTCATGCTTCATCCTTTGAAAAGAAGTAATGTATTGATTCTAGTTTAATTATATGAGTTTATCTTCTAGGGACAATGGGATTTAGAATAGAATAGAATAGAATCTGGAATGGACTTTGGAGGTCTTCTAGTCCAGCCCCCTGCTCAAGCAGGAGAACCTATACTATCTCAGACAAGTGACTGTTTAGTCCAGTGGTGGCGAACCTATGGCACGGGTGCCAAAGGCAGCACTCAGAGCCTTCTCTGTGGGCACGCACGCCGTCGCCCCAGTCCTAGGCCTTCAGCTGGGTTTTATAAAACCTTTTTGCTTTAGGCCTCTTCCGCCATGTGCAAAAAAAAAAAGTTTAATCAGTCATTTTCAACTTCTCGCGGGGAAAAAAAAAGATTTTGCAAAGTTGGAATTGATTGATTGAACTTTTTCGTCCCACCCAGTCTGCCGTTTAGTCCCACCGCAGCCACACCCACCCAATGGGCCACATCCACCCAATGGGCCACACCCACCCGGCACTCAACGATGCATAAGTGGGTTTTGGGTTGCAGTTTGGGCACTCAGTCTCTAAAAGGTTCACCATCATCTAGTCCAGTGGTTCTCAACCTGTGGGTTGGGACCCCATTTGGGGTCAAACGACCATTTCACGGGGGTCGCCAAACAACGCAGTCCGCCAATTTTTTCCCCTTTTCCTTAGCTGTGCTACTCCCTTTTATTCTATTGGCTTTTGAAAGCCAATAGAATAGACTCTCTTGAATAGAATCTAATTCTATTGGCTTTCAAAAGCCAATAGGAATTGTCCAGGCTGTCTCTGTCCTACTGAGCCTGCCAAAAGTCCCATTCTGCAAACGGTGCTGCACCAGTTGAGTAGTCCTTGACTTATGACTGGTTGAGTAGTCCTCGACTTACGACTGGTTGGGGGTCGCAGCATTAAAAAGGTTGAGAAGCATTGATCTAGTCTCTTTTTTAAAATCTCCAGTGACAAAGTGTCCACGATTTCTGAAGGCAAGCTGTTCCACTGGTTAATTGTCCTCACTGTCAGGAAGTTTCTCCTTAATTCCAGGTTGCTTTTCTCTTTGCTCAGTTTCCAACCATTGTAGTAATGACTAACTCAATTTCTACTGACTCAAAGTGTCTAACTTAATCTGGATCATCTAATCCAGTTTCAATATCTATGCCTTCTCTGCTCCTTTAATTTGTCATTTCTCTACTTCACATTGCATCAAGGCAGGGGTGTCAAAATTTAGGCTGATATCTACAATCATATAGTTGAAGCCCTGCCTTTTTTTTACAAATATAACATGTGTAACATATTTTAAAAAGAAACAAATCTTTAGTCGGAGGGTCACAGATGTTTCCTTGATTTTTCACCCCATGGACACCCTTGTCTCTAGGGTAGAATCTACATTTTTAACAGGATCACTGCAGTGCTTATTTTAATTACTGGGTTGCAGCTAACAAGGTTAATTGTACTAAATTTTCATTTAAATCTGTAGGACTTGATATAGTTGTAACTATCTTTTTTCCACTGATTTATTTCACTTATTCTGAATCCAATCTATTGTGGCAAACCTTCTGTGGAGGACAGAATTCTGTCATCTATTTGGATTTAGAAAAGGCTTAAAGAATTAAAACAGCAACAACGGTGCCAGAAATCTATCTCACACGGATTCTAAACTTTTCACCCAGGACCATACAGTGCTGGATCATAAACCTGTCATTTCAAACAGATAACTAAATAAACCCACAAAGCCACTGGGTGTTTTAGTGATCAGAAAGAGTAATATGCTTAATAAAAAGAATGACTCTTCTGCCCTTTATCTGTTTAGGGCAATGACAAAATATTTTGCCCATGGACTAATTAAGTAAAGGGAAGGGAAGGTTATTCTTTACCCTTACTTGTCAGTTATAATAGTAATCTTGTCTCACAGGTTATGTATTCATTTATTTTACAGCATTTATAGTCCATCCCAATCCTAACAGATTCAGGGCAGAAGATAGCAAAGTCCCACTCCAATTCCCCTCCCCCCATTAAAAACATATATAAGTAATATACAGTATAGAGACAAACTCTGCACCAAGTGGAAGATCAAACAGATTCCTGACAAACCTAGCAGACAACTTTGTCTCCCAAAAAGTAGAAAAGGGAACTAGAGGATTAGCCATTTTGGATCTAACTCTCACTAACAGAGATGAAATGATAGAAGGTGTTGAAGCCATAGGAACCTTGGGAGGAAGTGATCATGCAATATTGGAATTCAACATTATGGAAGCACAAGTAATAGAACACAGCCAAACTAGAGTCTTGGACTTCAAGAGAGCTAATTTCAATAAACTTAGAGAGGGTTTGGGAAGGATTCCATGGATGAGAATCCTCCAGGGGAAAACAACTCAAGAAGCTTGGGAAATTTTGAAAAGTCAGATAATAAAAGCCCAGTGTAGCACAATACCAACAAAGAGGAAAAATAACAGCACTCAAAAGAAACCAGTATGACTGCATAAAGAACTCTCTGAAAAATTGAAAGATAAAAAGGACAAGTATAGAAAGTGGAAAGAGGGACACATAACTAAGTCAGAATATCAGCAAATAGCCCGAGCCTGCAAAGATGAAGTGAGGAAAGCTAAGGCTCAAAATGAACTACTAAGGCTTGCGACCAAAGTCAAAAATAACAAAAAAAAGCTTTTTTCAACATGTAAAAAACAAGAAAAAAGTGAAGGAAATGATTGGTCCATTAGTGGGTGAAAGTGGCAAGAAGGCGACAAGCCATAGGGAGAAAGTCGAACTATTTAATTCGTTTTTCGCATCTGTCTTTACACAAAGGGAAAAAACCGACCAACCTATCAAAAATAGTGCCATAAAAAACAGAATAGAAACACAAGTTAAGATAGGCAAGAAAATGGTAAGTGAGCACCTGTCCAGCCTAGACGAGTTCAAATCACCAGGACCAGATGGATTACACCCCAAGGCTCTCAAGGAACTGGCAGATGTGATCTCAGAATCACTGAACTATATTTTTCAAAGATCCTGGAGCACTAGGGAACTACCAGAGGACTGGAAAAGAGCTGATGTAGTTCCCATCTTCAAAAAAGGAAAAAAAATGGATCCAGGAAATTACAGATCTATTAGCCTGACTTCAATACCTGGGAAGATTCTGGAAAAGATAATCAAACAATGAATCAGCGAACACCTACAGGCAAACAAAGTCATTACTAAAAGCCAGCACGGGTTTGTCAAAAACAGATCATGCCAGACAAATCTTATTGCATTTTTTGACCAAGTGACAAAATTAGTGGACCAGAGGAATACTGTGGATATAATTTACTTGGACTCCAGTAAGGCATTTAACAAAGTAGAACACAACCTACTACTTGATAAGATAGAAAAATGCGGGTTAGGCAGCATCACCACCGGATGGATCCGTAGCTGGCTGACCGGCCGTACTCAGCATGTGGTCCTCAATGGAGCCACATCTACATAGAGGGAAGTATGTAATGGGGTGCCCCAGGGCTCTGTTCTGGGCCCAGTGCTCTTCAACATCTTCATCAATGATTTGGATGAGGGGATAGATGGGGAACTCATCAAATTTGCAAACAACATCAAGCTGGCAGGAATAGCCAACACTCCAGAAGACAGGCTTATGATATAGGAGGATCTAGACAGACTTGAACACTAGGCGCTATCTAACAAAATGAAATTCAATGGTGAAAAAGTAAGGTTCTACATTTAGGCAAGAAAAACCAAATGTACAGATATGGTATAGGGGGTACCTTGCTCAACAGTAATAACTGTGAGACGGATCTCGGAGTCCTAGTGGACAATCATTTAAATATGAGCCAGCAGTGTGCTGCAGCTGCCAAAAAAGACAACACAGTGCTAGGCTGCATTAACAAAAGGATACAATCAAGATCATGCAAAGTATTAATACCACTCTACAATGCCTTAGTAAGGCCATACACGGAAATTGCATCCAGTTTTGGTCACCACGGTGTAAAAAAGATGTTGAGACTCTAGAAAGAGTACAGAGAAGAGCAACAAAGATGATTAGGGGACTGGAGGCTAAAACATATAAGGAATGGTTGCTGGAATTGGGTATTTCTAGTTTAATGAAGAGAAGGACAAGGGGGGACATGATAGCAGTGTTCCATTATCTCAAGGGCTGCCACAAAGAAGAGGGAGTCAAGCTATTTTCCAAAGCGCCTGAAGGCAGGACAAGAAGCAATGGATTGAAACTAATCAAGGAGAGAAGCAACCTAGAACTAAGGAGAAACTTCCTGACAGTTAGAACAATTAACCAGTGGAACAACCTGCCTCCAGAAGCGGTGAATGCTCCAACACTGGAAGTTTTTAAGAAGAAACTGGACAGCCATTTATCCGAAATGGTATAGGGTTACCTGCCTGAGCAGGGGGTTGGAGCTGATGACCTTCAAGGTCCTTTCCAACTTTATTATTATTATTATTATTATTATTATTATTATTATTATTAATAATAATAATAATAATAATAATAGAAATCAATAATAAAAAAGCTAGTATATCAAAGAGGCCATTCACCAGTGGTGGGATTCAAATATGTGAACAACTGGTTCTCTGTGTAGATGCCACTTCTGGAAGTCCATTCTGGGCCTGGGCAACAAAAAATTAGCTACCAGTTCTGCCAAAGTGGTGCAAACTGGCTGAATCCCACCACTGCCATTCACCTAACCTTAGGGCTAAACTCTTCCTGGAACAATGCTGTGTTGGTCTGCTTCTGAAATATTTCTAGAAGAGGGGCCATACATATCTCCAAGGTCTCCTGTTGCCTGACCCACCTCCAGTGAGCCTCACAAGGAGCAAGACATGCAATAAGATTTCTCTTAGGAAGCATGAAAAGATGCCTCCTGATTAAGGCAAACTAATGAATGGAGAACTGTACATCTTCCTGACATGTAAAGATATCCTCAAGTTGACTTTTTTATGCCTTCAAGTCACTTTTTGACTCCTAGCAACTCTCTGGACAAGTCCTTGCAGTTTTCTTGGCAAGGTTTTCAGAAGTGATTTACCATTGCCTCCTTCCTTACAGAAAGTGATTGGCTCAAGGTCACCTGGTTGGCTTTCTGCCTAAGGTGGGGCTAGAACTCATAGTCTTCTAGTTTCCAGCCTGATGCCTTAACCACTACCTAAAACTGGCTCTCTAACCAAGTTGACTTAGCTTTCAAAATAAATATAAGCTGCTCATAAGGATGGCTTTACTGGAAAATGAAGATATTCCAATATAAAAAAAAATACTCCAATTGTTAACTCAGATGTGTTTTTTTAATTTCAAAGTAATGCTTATAAAAAAAATTGGAATGGACCTTGGTTTGAAGAAAAACTATTTAACAGCGTCATGTAATTAATTTTAGCATTTCTATTAGCATATCCATTTACTGTTATTCCTCCAACATAAATTGGTTAGGAAGAAAATTAGCCTGTCACTGGCAGAGAAGAGATTTTTAATGACAAACACAAGTGATCACTCTGACAAAAGTCCATTGCAAATGTTTCAAAAATGGAAGTCAGTCAACCCAGCATGAACTCTGGAAAAAATAGGGAAGGGAAGGTACTGAATTGTAATCATTATTGTTGAATACTTGAATGATAATCAAATAGAGCCTCTACAGCCTGGCTGGATATGATGGGGTAGTAGCTCAATATATCTGGAGCATAGCAGGTTGGGGAAAGGTCTTGACAACATTAACATTTGTCTATGTAGTAGTATATTCCTAGAAGTGCTCACTGCTAGAAAATGTAACTTGCCAATCAATATTTAATGCCAATTCCATTCTTTTTATGGCCCCCAGAAGAACCCAGAGATTAAAAACAGGAAGGAAAAGCATTTTCTCCAAACCTCATTTAATAAGGTATAATGTTATGACAATGATTTTTTGAAAGGAGAGTAATGTGCTTTCAGAAAGGGTAGAAGAAAGCCAGGTGTACAGCCACGTTGGGAATGCTGGAAACTGTGCCCAAAATAACTACAGGATTTCGAGACTGAAGAGGATTTTTCTACAGAATCCAGTAAGATTTGCTTCACACCCAGACCATTTTAAAATGGGAATGTTAAAAAAATGAAGTCTATTTCCATTCCCACCATCAACTTTGCCTGTTTATTTTTTCCTCTGGGCAAAACAAAACATTGAATGTTTGTTAACCATAAAGTCATTTATTATATGTTTCCCTGAACCTGGACCTGTTCTGGGACCCTGGGAATATCACAATGTATTTTCCCATTGCTTAGCACAAAGAAAGCCTGTTCTTACTTAGAGCGTACCATAATTATGCATAATGCATAATTATTATGCCCTATAAGACTGTGTATTGCATGCATTTATATGTAGTTTAGGTTTTGGAGGTTAATTTATTATGTGTTCTTTTAAGATTGACTGTCTTTTTGTTTCAAAAAAAATAAATAAATTCCAGCATTAACTGCATTTTCCCTCATATTGCAAACAGCAAAATATTGTCATTCAACATGGCGCAGCGCAGCAGAGGAAAAATGTTATTTTTAAAAAGTGTTCTAGTTCATCATTCCCAAAGGTTATGAGGCAAAACATTTGTTTTCAGGATTATATACATTTTGTTTTTGACTCTGTTTCAATAATACATTTAACAGATTCATGAAAGAGGGGGGAAGTGGCTAGTGGTTAGTGATCCTGTCAACTAACCCTATGGAAACTAAATTTCATCCACAACAGATCCAATTATGTTTGGTTAAACCAGGGGTAGGCAACCTTGGCTCTTTTATGACTCGTAGACTTCAACTCCCAGAATTCCTGAGCCAGCCTGGCTCAGTTTGGAAACCTCTCCCTTTCCCCTCAGCATGGCTGGCTCAGGAATTCTGGGAGTTGAAGTCCACGAGTCATAAAAGAGCCAAGGTTGCCTACCCTGGGTTAAACTAAGTCCACCCAATCCATCATTTGTAGGAAGATTTAAATCAAGTCACTTGACAATTTACTAGTCTCCCAAGAAAAAGAGCTGGAGAGAAAGAATGCCTGCTCAAGCAAGCTCTTTCATTACAGAACTCATGTGTCAAGGCCTGGCAGTACAGAACGTATCTCCCCAAACATTGGCTCAATGCAGTAACTAAACCATGCTTACTGTTCCTTGTCGAGACAGTAAAGAGTTGGAAATGTAATGAACCTTTGTTATACAGTCCTGGTCCAGTGCTCATGGCTCTTCCTGGGAAAAAGTGGTGGGAATTTTCTCTAAATGGCAAACTTTAACCCAGTTAATATGGTTGCAACCTGCCAGAACCACCCAGGAGGTGGGTTTGGGTCTGTGTTTAGCCCACTGTGGGTACAGGTTCATAAAGATGTAGTCGATCTTTACTGGAACAACCTGTAACTCCTGAGAACTGTCTCAGGGTTTGTCTAAACCTGGCTGTTATAGAATTCTTTTCCATAGTCAAGTCGCAGGTCCCAGAGGATCTTGCCCAGTAACCCATCAATGCCCAGGTTGGCTTTATCTGAAATAATGTTAACTTGCATAAGACCTATCCTTCCAGAGAAAAATTAAGGAATGTTCCTCCACTGTTAAAACTAAAGTGGAAAAGGGATAGTTTCCATTGGCTTTAGCTTTTAAGTACATTCAAAAAATGGCGTGTTTAAATTCTATATGAGTGAGGGAAATTGTAAATCGTAGGGGTTGTCCACCAAATACCCCTGAGGGATCTGCTTTATATACATCCTTTGGAAACAGAAAAACTGCATTGCCATCCCCTTTTTTCAGAACTAAGGCATCTTTTTCCTCTAAAGCAGTGTTTCTCAATCTCAACAATTTAAAAAGTATGGGGCTTTAAACAGCATGCTCGGTTGGATAATTTCGGAAGTTGAAGTCTACGCATCTTAAAGTGATGGAAATTGAGGAACTCTGCTCTATCTCAGTCAAACTTGTTGGGATCTTGCTTTAGCACCGGAACAGATTAGAGAAGATAATATTGATGTATTAGTTTTGTTTAACACCCAGTTTGATATAGTGGCTAAGGCTTTTGGCTAGAAACTGGTAAATTCTAATCTAGGTTAGGCATGGAGCCAGCCAGATGACTTTGGGCCAGTCATTGTCTTTCAGTTCTCAGAAGGAGGCAATGGCACTTCTGAAAAACCCTGCCAAGAAAACTGCAGAGATTAGTCCAGACAGTTGCTATGAGTCAAAAATTGACTCAAACACATACACAAAAACAATGCTTTGTTCAATGTGCAATACAGAAATAGGCTGGTATTGAGGCATTATTTATCCTTGGATTCTGCAAACTTTCTTTTGTTTGCTTTCTGGCTGGGAGCACAGAAAAAGTATGGAAATCATGCATAATAATGACAATACGGACAGCATTATAGATTTTTTTTCTTTCTTTCCTCATGCACACAATATTAGCACCCAGAAATAATCGCTGCAGGCAACTGATGAAGTTCAGGACCGATCAAATTGTTCTTCATAGGAGACAGGATTGAATTTTGGAATTGCTGCCATATTGGCAACTACTTACCTTTACAAAATAATTAAATAATTCCAAGGAAGTAGGTTGTTAGCAACTATGAGTTTTAACAGCTGTATGTTACCTCTGGTATCCAAAGCTCTAAATTGATGGAGAGCAACAATGGAGAAGGCCTGTAAGAATAATAGGGTGCATCTACCTTTAGTGTGATCCAGCAGAGCTCTTTCAATAGTAAAGAATGTGGTAAATCAAGAGGTTTTGCTTCCCCACAGTACAAGATCACCCACATGTCCTTGCCAATACACAGGTTCAGCAAAGGTGGAAACAAAGATGCAACATTTCAATACAAGTAGTCCTCAACTTACAAACAATCATTTAGCAGCTGTTCTAGGTTACGATGGCACTAGAAAAAGTGAGTTACAACCATTCCTTGCACTTACAACCATTGCAGCATCCCAATAGTCATGTGATCAAAATTCAGGCACTTGACAACTGGCATTTATTTACAATGGTTGCGGCATCCCAGGCTCATGTGATCTCCATTTGTGACCTTCCCAACTAGTTCTGACAAACAAAGTCAATGAGAAAGCTGGATTCATTTAAAGACCCTATAATTCACTTAACAAACATATAGCAAAAACGGGGCAAAAAGTCAGGAGTAACTAACTTAACAACTACTTTGCTTAGCAATGGAAATTCTGGCCCCAACTGTGATCATAAGTTGAGGACTACCTGTAGTCCAAAATTCATTGTTCCCAGAGAAATTCTGGTACTAAAAACAATTTTAGCTTATTGGGTAAAATCTAGTTCTCTCTGTCTATGTGACTAATTCCAAACTGGAACTCATTTGTTATTACCCTTTTCCACTGTTGGGTTGGAGGAATCAGACTAATTCATCTCATCTAATCAACACTTAGATTTTTGATTCACATGGCAACATATTGTTGCCATGTACCTAACAAAAAGGTTTAAAACACTCCATCTTCTCATTAACTTTCCTCTATGAAAATCCAATTTTATAATAAGACATATCAGATTTCTGAACTAAGTGAAATGCTCATAGTCGAGATCTGATATATGTACATACATTTTAAGATATGCCAACCCTCCTGTGATATTCAAATAGATTCTTCCAAGCCAGTTTGCATATTATACAAATCCATAACTTGATTTGTCTAGATTTTCTTTAGAATTTGTTTAGAATGCTCTATGAACAAAGCCATTATTGTATATAATACAATTGTATATAATACAATTGTCAGAATAAAACATGTATACAGATTTCTCTTAACCAGATAAAAATGGAAATAGCAAATCGATTCCTTGTTATTGGAATAAACTTAAGAATGATAAGGATCTAAGAAAAGATTGTTGAATGATTTACAGTACTTATAGTAGATTAAGGTAACAGATTTCCTTATCTGATAGAAGTCAGACATAGATTTGAATTTATACATGCAGATTTTATTAACATATGGGTATTCAGGGTAGAAAGTAAATGGATTTATCTTCCCTAAAGCTATCATTTGGCATCTGGCTCAGATTATTAAGCCTCAGGGTTCTAGTATAAGTGACAGTAGATCTTGCAAGTCTAACATCTGCTTGTACATGCCATGAAAACACAAGCCCTGTCTTAAGGGAGTTGATCCAATATCTTTTAAGTCCATCCTTCTGTTATAAGCAAAACCTTGCTTTGAGCCCTTTCTTATGCACTCTGTAGCTTTCGGGGGGGGGGTATTAGGTAAAAAAAAAGAGATAGCCAAGCACACTGACTCTCCATCTTCTCAGTTCCTGACCTTGCCAAGTTGAGCACTAAGGTGTGAAAGCCACTATATGTAGAGTCAGCTGTATGCATATTCAACATTTTGAAGCTAAGTCCCTAACAAGGTACCTAGGTACATCAGTAATCTGGTAACACCTCTCCTGATAGCTGCCAAGCTAAGCTCCCCACTTGATTTTACTTATTAAAAACTCTTTTAATTATAAAATAAATATGAAGGTAGTATGTTGGAAAGAAAAGCACAAGCATCACACGTTATTTTATGGTAGCTGTATTGCCAACAATGCCTCCAGGCCCCACATAGACATCAGAGGTCTTCTCAGCAAATTAAAAGGATAGGAGGCTGCAATCCAGGACTTTGACTAGAAATGTGCCCACCTGCTCAGCAAAACCATAGAGAGCATCTTCAATTGCCAGAGGGAAACAGAGAACAATCATCTCAGATTGCCTACCAATAAATGGATGTTTTGTAAATATCTATGACCACCAAGGCAGCCATATTTTCACAGTGCTCATAATATGTTCTGAAAATTATCAGTGTGCCTCTTAGAAGGTGACAGATGGGGATCCATGTTCTATGTAATCAGGGCTCCAAAGAATTCTAATGATGTTCAAGCAAATATGTTATAATTCAGGATGGCAAAGTTAGGGAGTGCAGGAATGGCTTGCAAAGAAACATCAGAATCAGGGCCAGCATGCCTGGCTCAATACCTCTTATACGTAATTAAACATTCCATACATGCCTGAAAAGGACAATGTATATCTTCAGATGATTCTCTAAATGCTTGCAATCATGGCAAAGAAGTAAAAATGAACTTTCATAAAATAGCTGTAACCCCGTTGCCATGCACCAGTTCTGCTGCTATTACTAGAAGAAAACTGCATTGCATTTCAGAGAAAGAAGCTTTTTTGTGTGGTAGGTATTTTTCAGTTTTAAATCCATTATGGAAAGGAGTCATTAAGACAGAAGATGACAATGTATTATGGCACTAGAAATGTACAAATAAGGGCAACTAATTGATGGACTGAAGCATTTTTTGCAAAACAAAATAAAAAATTAAAAAAATAGATTATTCAGATAACTTTTTGGCTGGAGCTCCCCCTTAATGGGGACAAGGCTGGTTTATAAAATTATACCTGTTTGGGAGAAATTTTGATGGAAGAAAATGCTTCCATTTTTCACACCTTGCCACTACATTGAACTTCACAACAATCAGGTTTCTACAAGATTATGGAATTGCCAGCATGATATGATAGTTCAGATGTTGGACATAAAACGCCTTCAAAATTCACCAGTAAGATAGGCTGAGGATCAAAGGAAGGCATGGTCTTGAGAACCAGGGTTATCTGCCAAGATGGCAGCCATAACCATGCAACTGAAGCCTCATCTTGCATATAAAAAATGGATGGGATTTTGATTGTATGGTTGTGGCTGCCGTCTTAACATTTTGAATCCCTGTAGCCATCCCAGTTGAGGACATTAAGAAATAAAGGAAGCTGGAGCATATTTATTTATTTATGTATTTTAAAAAATTAGAGGCTGCCCATCTTACCTCAAGGTAACTCTGGGCTTATTTGTGCCACAGGGAGGCAAAGTGACGTGAAGACGAGCTCAGAAAACGAACAGTGGAGAACAGGAACCATATTCCTGCCTAATGTGCTGATAGGAAAGGACAGAGAAAGAAAATGTTCCCTGGGGAAGAAAATTGGAAAGGGGGAAGGGTATTTTATCCCAAGCCTCCTTCAGTTCAGATTATGCCACCATCTTCAAATACATGTATATTTCTCTATCAGAAAGGCTTTTTGTAATACCCAATTTGCATTCTTAAACTTCAGAGGACTTGAACACATAAGGAACTCATAAAAATGGAAAATCCATACTATATCTACTGTACTTTCTCGTTCACGCCAGAAATGAGCAGCATAATAGCTCTTTTTCAGGCAGGCAGGTAAATACAGCAGAGTTTTCCCTTTAGGATCAAAACGTTTAGGGTGCTACTTCTGGTTCTAAATACCTTAGTTAAGCTTTGCCAGGCCGCCTGCCAAGACACTATAGTTAGTGTTCATTACAGGAAAAAAGAGAGGATCCTTTGCTCATTCATTGGATATGGCAACTGGGTGAGATTTAATAGGGGGAAGAGAGGGAATAAGCACTGGAAGTCGGTGAATGCCTGGCTTTGCAAGGTATCATTCTGGAACATATTTCAGATCTTAGATTCTGACTCATTCTATAGTTTGCCAAATCATAGCACAAAATGTGTTGAATGCGAACATAGAACTACTCATATTAGAATGTCATTGTACAAATGCACGGCATATCCATGCCAGTAATGTTATGAATGGCTTTGGTACAGATACACCTCATTTGAAAAGGGATATTATATAGCTGGAAAAAGTGCAAAAGTGATATTAGTGCTCACTGACATTCCTCAAGAGAAAAAGTTGGATGGATTATAACTCCTTATAATGGAGAATTTGACCAAGGTATATAAAAGCATTCATGGGATGGAGAAAATGGACAGAGAAAAGGTTTTTTTTTTCCTCTCTCAAAAGATTATCAGGGGTCAGGCAAAGAAGCTGATTATAAAGAGATTTAGAACAAACAAAGAAAGTGTTACTTTACAAGGACTTCAATAAATGGTGTAATTCATTAGTATGAATGCCAAATCTGGGTTGCAGCAATCCAGATTAGTAGTTTGAGCTTTCTGCATTTCTTTGTTGCCATATAGTGGCAGTCTGGATTTCTTTAGCATAAATCTGGTTGCTCTATTTAAAATAACATAAAACAGCTTAACAATTTTGGGAAAGAATTGTTGTCACTGATGCAAATGTGCCATGTATTGGATGGTTTAAAAGGTCTTGTAGGTCCGACTTCCAGTTCCGGATCACGGCGTTTGCAGCCGTGCAAAGAGACTGCTCTCTTCGCCGGCTGGTTCTCTGCTGCCGGTAGACCCTTAATCGGGTCGAAAAGCCGCCTTGGAGGGGCGGCTACTGCTGGGGAGGTCCTCGTTGATCGTTGGAGAGTGGCAGCTTCTTCCACGATCTGAGATTGCTCCTTTGGGCTGATGGTGTAAAGATCGGCCAGTAAAATGGCCGATCACCTTGCTGCTGTAACCAGAAGTCAAAGAACATCTAAGCGCAGGACCCACCGTGGCTGGGCCGGGTGAGACTTTTTGTTTTCCCTCTCTTGGTTCTCCTTTTTTTTTTTACCCTGTAAAAAGCATTTTTGAAATTACTTCCCTGTTCTAAGAAAGCAGCGTTTGAGAGTGTGGGAAAAGAAGCTATGGACTGAATTAATTTAAACGGACTTCTTTTTTTATTTTTATTTGTTTTTTACTCACTTTGGGGTCTTGGAAAAAACTGTTAATATTGAATTTACTACTGGAATTAGTTTATATGTAAAGAATTTTTTCTTGCTTAGCTTTTTCTGATTTTGTTAATGTCATTCCTGGTATCTGGGAGGAGATTTTACAGTCTACTGAGGACATCTGGTGGAGAACGTTAAAATTGCAACTGTCTTTTTCTCTGATGGTGAGATTGACTTTGACCTTCAGATTATTACAAAAGGGGAAAAGACAAAGAAACTTAACAGCTGTCTTTGTGGGGGTGGATACTGACTAAATGCTTTTGGAATATAGCCTCTATTAAAAGATAACAGACTGTTTCTAAATATTACTGAAATGGAGAAACCCTCTCCACAACTTGACTACAAACTTATATTGAAAAAATTTATGAAACTACTGAGCAAATATGTTTCCAAATAAAAGAATGCACTACAGTAATAAAAAACAGAAACTCTGCTTTGAACTTACAAACTGACTGCCAGATTCTATCTGAGCATTCAATAGATCAAAAAACAACAGAAGCAGAACCAACCAATATTAAAGAAGATTTTACTTTAGTTCATGTGCACTCTAATGAGATTTCCAAGGAACAAAAAAGGACTGTAATTAAAAAGGTCTTGAGGGTCCAATGTTACCTCTTTGTTGGGAATTATTATAATTTAAATATGAATGCGAATACCTCAGTAGACAAAGCCAGCCCTTTTTTTAGGAAAAGCAGGACCATCATCTTGGTCAATGTGTTTGGAGGAATGGGAGGTTGTACATCTGTGCTGAATGTCCTACTGTAAGTAAAGACGCTAAGCAAGACAAATACTTAGGCAGTTTGCTTGTATTCTTCCTCTGCAGCAACTGAGTGTGATATGGGACCCTGCCTAAGAGCAAGGAACAAAACAACGCTAAAGTAGAAGTACAGAAATGATGTGCAGGGCAGGGTTAGCAACTTTAGTCCATCAGTCTCCTCCATCAATTTGCAGAACATATTGTATGCACAATCATAAAATGCTTGCAAGGAGGATCAGAACCAAATACAAGTCCTGGTATCCTCTCTAATCTCCCCTTCTGCACACTGCTCCATGGTGCTCTTGTTTACCTTTGTTCTTTTTTTCTAAGCAGGTGATCATCCAAACAAATCATTAAGTGGTTTAAACTGCCCATCATTTTGAATCTCAAATCTAAAAGTTACTGAGCACTTTTGGACCCCAGGGACATCTCTGGAGATAAAAGTAATTCTGAACACTTTGCTGTGTATCTCCTATTTTTAAAAAAAATAAAAAGAAGAAAATCAGCTTGATAGGACTTGTGAGAATTCTAGACACATTGCTGCTTCTGGATGCTGTATCAGAGACCCTGGTTCCTTCACACATCTCTTTGAACAGACTGGGATTTCAATGAACAAACTTGACCTGAATTATAGCTAATTTAAAACCAGTTATTTGACAGCCCCTGGGGTTGTCAAAGGAACTGGCACAGATGAAGTCTGAATGAAGGAAGAGAAATATCACAACCCCTGCCAGGCTGCATTTGCTTGTAAGGCCTCTAGCAATTTCCATTTCATTCATGCAAGTGCTGTGAAATTATTTAAATATGAGAAGATGATTTATAAACTATGAAGCCCCAAATATGTTGTTTAATTCCAGGATCTTTCTTCTCTTTGTCTCAGGCAATAAGAAAACAGCTCTTCATGTAACTCAGGGGTGTCAAACTCACAACGTCATGTGACATGTCGTGACGTATCGTGACTTTTTTTCCATTGCTGGCAATGGGGTGGGCATGGTTTCACCATGACGCATCCAGCCCGTGGGCCGGCAATTTGACACCCCTGATGTAACTGATATGTGGTACATGCCAAAGGAAAAGTGTCCCCTGTGCATTGTCAGATGCTATATTTTTTCTATCCTGCTCTATGGAGTAGAGAGTTGGTCTCTGACAGAAGGCCACCTGAAGAGACTAGAAGCATTTGAAATGTGGATTTGCAGGCAGCTGCTACATATAAGCTGGGTTGACAAGATCAGAAATGAGGAGGTGATAAGTTGCTTGGGAAAGCCAAGGGAAATCATCAAAACAATTAAAAAACAAAAATTAGAATATTTCGGACATGTGATGCGACACCCAGAAAAATATGGCATACTCCATTTAATTTTCCAGGGAAAGATTGAAGGCAAATGAGGTCCAGGCAGAAGAAGAACATCATGGCTTCAAAATCTAAGGGACTGGTTGGGACAAAACTCAGCAGCACTTTTTCATGCGGCTGCTGATAAAAACAGGATCACCAACATGATCGCCAACGTCCGGTAACGGATATGGCACAACAACAAGAAGAAATGCATTTTATTAGAATTTGAAAGCAATTTGCAGTTAAACTTTCTTCCCTTTTAACAATTTTATGCCTCCCCCACACCAATTGCAAGTATGTAATTACTGAATGATTTGCAGAATTTTAATGAATTATACCATCACAACTGAATTACCATTGCACTGACTTAAAGCTTATCCCTAATTTCCCCTACCTGTGCCTCAAAGATGGCTTGTTGATCATGTCCTCATGATGCACCCTCATCTCAACCCCCACCTTGTGGCTGAGGCTGCCTACCTTCATTTTATCTGATCCAAGACAGAAAAGCAAGCAAGAGACTGTGTGAGAGTAAGAGGGACAGATATTCTTTCTTCTGCATGGAGAGTATGTGATGCCTCACCTGATCCCAAGAGTGAGTCGGGGCTTCACAGAAAACCAGAAGATGCAGAAAGCCCTTATCCACACCACACATCAGGTTTAGACAGAAAACTAAACCCAGATGTCCCTGGGAAGATCCTAGAAGCATTTGCTTGCTCTTGGTCCTACGCAACACTATTCAACTTGTCAACTCACCTGGCTGATAAAAGAGACAAAGGAAAAGAGCAATTATAGGCTGCTAACTTCTGTATTGATATTCTTAGTCATTGTTTTTTAGAAGATGTTTACCCCACCTAGACATAAACCACCAGTTCTGAAGCAGAACTGTTGAAGAAGACACACATCTCCACTGTTCTCAATCCATTGCCTCTACTTACTCCAGGAGACACAAGCTTTTCTCTGACAAAGTCACGGTGGAGAGCCAGGTTAGACAACATTTCTCCCTTCAATGGCTGCAGGATGAGGAAGTTGCTTTCTTAGGACCAGGAGAAGTGATAGCAGAGTGGCCAGAAGAAGATAGGGTAGTAGAATCTATCTGCAAAGCAACAGAGGCTTGGTTGTTGCTGAAGAAGAAAATATTAAGTGGCAATTGCAATAAAGTACTGCCTAGCTCTCTGTATCTGGATGTTTCCTTCCTGCAACTACTTTAGAGTTTCCATTTTTTCCTTTCTCCCCCTACCCCCCCCCCATACACCCAAATAAGATTTCAGGAAAACAAGGGATTCAGAGAAAGGGTTGGAAGAACAGATTAGATGCAGATATTTTGGCTGAGGATTACTGGCCTAAGGAGCAGCAGGACAGAAAAAAGACTCCTTAAGAAAGATGGATGGAATGGTAGGCCTAGATCAGGGGTAGGCAACCTCGGCTCTTTTATGACTCATGGACTTCAACTTCAAGACTTGACTTCAAGTTGAAGTCCATGACTCATAAAAGAGCTGAGGTTGCCTACCTCTGGGCTAGATGAACCCCAAGGTACCTTCCAATCTTTCTATTCTATGATTCCTATCTCTGGGAGTCAAACTTCCACTTATGAGAATTTTCCCCAGAGTATTAAATTAGTAGCTGCAAGGAAGACACTTATGAATTTCAGGTTAGCAACATTACCATGGAGAAATTTAGTCCTTTCTTTTTCTAAGGTTGTAGCAAAAATCCCTCCATTCATAGGGCTTTTTGCAACTTGTTGAATCCTTGGCTCCTTCTTGACTGCCCTGTCACTTCAAAGTTTATGTGAGCATTGTTATTTCTGAAAATACCTGGGCAATTGTTTTGCGATCAAGGACTACCATTTTCTTTGTTGGCCTCCAAGGATTACAGGGATATGACAGTACCAATGATATATAACTACAGACCCCTCACATCCTGGATATAAATTATTTGAACTTCTTCCCTCAAGAGAACACTATAAGGCATTGCATGGCAAAACAACTAGACACAAGGACAGTTTTTCCCCATGTCATCACTCTGCTAAACAACTAATTCCCACAAGTCTTATGCCCTAGGATGTCAAACCACATAGTAGGGCTGTATTAGTATTATCCTTGCCATCTTTCCTATTACTTATTCCTTTACCATCTTATGACTATAACTTTGTTGTTTGTATTTTATGGTTTATGTTGATTGCTTTTATTTAGTATCCTATGACTTTCACTGAGTGTTGTATCTTTTGATTTGTGATGATTGTATTTTATGATCATCATGATTATCACTTGTGGCTTGTATGTTTACTGAGAGCTTATGCACCAGAGACAATCCCTTTTGTGTCCAATCGCACTTGGCCAAATATTCTATTCTATTCTATTCTATTCTATTCTATTCTATTCTATTCTATTCTATTCTATTCTATTCTATTCTATTCTATTCTATTCTACTCTACTCTACTCTACTCTACTCTACTCTACTCTACTCTACTCTACTCTACATTATCAGTGAGGGAAAAGTTAATGCTTTAACCCAGTGGTTCTCAACCTGTGGGTCGGGACCCCATTTCACGGGGGTCGCCAAACAACGCAGTCCGCCATTTTTTCCCCCTTTTCCTTAGCTGTGCTACTCCCTTTTATTCTATTGGCTTTTGAAAGCCATAGAATAGACTCTCTTGAATAGAGTCTAATTCTATTGGCTTTCAAAAGCCAATAGGAATTGTCCAGGCTGTCTCTGCCCTGCTGAGCCCGCCAAAAGTCCCATTCTGCAAACGGTGCTGCAAGTTGTCTGCAGCAAAGGCGAGCTGTCTGGAAGCTTCCACCCATCCCTGCTGAGCAACTACTAAAAATGTAAGTAAAAGAGGGCCAGGGGTGGGAGGTGGGAGGCTGGCGGGCACAGGGAGGGTTGCTGGCGCGCGTGGGGTCCGGCAGGTGCCTTACCTCCCTTGGGCTGGGCCAGCTGGTGGCCCAGCCGGTGATCGGCCTGCGCCGTCTCTGCCGCTTGCCAGCTACGCCTCGACCGGTGCAGGGGGCGGCACCACGCATGTGCAGCGCTCCCGGGCAGGGAAAGTCCTTGACTTACAACCGGTTGGGTAATCCTCGACTTATGACCGGTTGAGGGGTCGCGGCATTAAAAAGGTTGAGAACCACTGCTTTAACCCATTTTGGGGAATTTGGAAAAGAGTTCTGGGGGCTTTTAAATGCACAAAAGGCCTGTCAAATCTAGTGCAGGTTTAATGCACTTATTAAAGGAGTTGGGTAGAAAAAAGCTCAGCAAAATTCACACCACCAAAATCAGCCTTTTACCATCCAATTTTGATAAAACAATCTTGTATAGCTTGAGGTCTACAGAAATGCTACTGGAAACCCTAGGCAACTGCAGGCAGTGAGTTACCTCACTCTGTTCTAAACTTCAGGAGCCTACGTATTTGGATTCTTTTGTAGACTGTTTCTGTTCTAGATCAGACTCTTGCTACAAACCTTGTTTTTAGAAGTTATGGACATACAAGATAGAATTTATTTGCATGAGTCTGAATGTGCATTTATGAAAACAAATCATTCCAAGGTTCCATCTACTCCAGTTTCATAATCACAACAATGTAGAAGATTCTCCAAGAAAAGGAAAATAATATTCTGCAACTGTGTTGGGGTTCATCCCACCAGTAGCTATTATGAATGGTGAGAACTACAGCCAGGTCACGTGCAAAGCTCTTTCTTTCGTCTATCTGGTTTGACTGCCGAAAAGCAATTCCACAAATGACATTAAGCTACTGTAACCTGAGAGTCCAATAAATATGCAGAGATATAGTGGGAGCAGACGCCCACAGCAAATGTGGGGAGTATATCCAATTAGACTAGTGCCATGCACTCATGTATCAAAGACACACTGAAACCTGCCTTAAAACACAAGGCAACATTTAATTGACAAGAGGACAATCTGCTCTTTCTCTTCCCCCATATACATACATACCACCTGCCTTCGCTGTGTTCACATGAACATAGCCTGCTTGAGATGTCACCTTTTCCAGATTATGCAAAAGTCTGCAACCCATGTTTCTGCTATTTATTTTCAGAAAAGGTTAGGGTTAGAACAACATTAAGCTGAAAACTGACTTGGTTTCAAGACAACACTGTCTCTCTCTGCTGTAGTGGGAGCAAGTTTGCTGAGCCTGGGGGTATGGGGATCGAGATGTGTTATCTTGGGCACCCTGGAAATGATTGAAGGGGGAAAAAAGTGGTTTTAAAATGAATAAAATGCTGACTTTATCAGTCAAATTTGAATGGCAAGATCAATGAGAAATGCTATGCTGACAGTGCAGAAACCTTGAAAGAGCAGATTGCTGCATTGTCTTCACTAATGACAGGATATCAGACAGCTTGGCTATTAGCAGCTTGAATGGTAAAAAGACTGAATCTCAGAATCGAGATAAAACAAGGGAAGATGTCTCTGTGCAGCATTTATCTAATATAACCTTTGTAAAATACATCACTTCTGACAAAATCCATTGGTGTCACTGCGTAGTAGTGAAAGATTTTCTAGCTCCACAATGCCAGCAAATATTGCCAGTCTGACTTAGCTACAGTCAAACTACACTAAAGTGATGACTTAGCACAAAGTTCCTAGGGCACTAATCCCTCTCCATTATAATAGTCAGGGCTTTTTTTCTCATAGAATGCCCAGAACGGAGTTCCGGCACCTTTTTTGGATGGAACCTTGTAGGGTAGGCAAGGCAGGTTGTATGACATGTGTGAGTTCCAGCACTTTTTTTTTTTTTTTAGAAAAAAAGCACTGATAATAGTAATAACTGCCATTTATTCTACATCAGAAAGGCTAAAAAGATCCCATATGATTTCCTGATAAAGGGACCATTTTTCTGGTCCTGATACAGGGTCTGATATCTCTTCCTATTCTTTAATAAAATATCAGATATCGTGTCTTCTCTTTCTGCAACAGAGAGAAAGAAGGGGAGATTTGGTCCACACAGGATCCTGGAAAATTCCCACCAAATCCTAAGAAACTTTGGAGTGTCTCTTATTGCCAAAATCAATAACACAGGCACCCAAAGAAGCCATCTTACTGCTTCTGCTTTTGCTCATTCATCTTTCAGAAACATTTGATTGCTGGTAAGAGGAGAAAACAAAAACATATCAAGTAAGTTACTGAAATTTCATTTTGCAACCTTTTCTTTGCTCTTTTCTGCAATTAAAAGAAACTGGGCATCACATTGGTAATGAGGAGAGCCACATCTAAAGAGCCACTGTATGTGTTCATTCAATAACAACAAAGTCACAAGACTCTCTTAGACTGATCTCCAAGCTGTCTGCAAGCAAGCTTTAAGATCTCTAATAAAAGTGATCTGTCCCTTCTTTGGCTGTCTGTGGAACGGGAGAAATAAAAGAGTGTTGTAGAAAGAATCAGAGAGAGGTGTCAAAAGGCAAAAATATAGATCGTCAGAAAGAAAGAGAACAGGCAACTCTCCCACATTTGGCTTCTGTTCCACTCACAGACTGCTTCTTCCCACCCATGTCTATGGAATGACCTAAATGACCTTGCACAAGTTCTTAGCTTTCATAATCTGTGGAGCTGGAATTATGGAAGTTGAAGCCCCATAGACCTGCAGGGTATCATATTGGCAAAGCTGCTTTAGAGAGATAATCAAGCACAAATGATCCATTTCTCCCATCTCTCCAGTAATGGCATTCAAATTTTGTCATACAAAAAATACATACATTACATCAGGGGTGTCAAACTGCCGGCCTGGGGCCAGTTTCATCATACTGGAGCCGTGCCCACCCCATTGCCGGCAATCAGGGCTTTTTTTCTCATAGAACGCCCAGAACAGAGTTCCGGCACCTTTTTTGGATAGAACCTTGTAGGGTAGGCAAGGCAGGTTGTATGACGTGTGTGAGTTCCGGCACTTTTTTTTTTATATAGAAAAAAAGCACTGCTGGCAATGGCAAAAAAAGCTCTGATATGTTGCATGATGTCATGTGACATCGCGAGTTTGACATGTCTGCATTACATGATCAGATTTCCTAATATCTTCTATGAGTAAGAAATTCAGGTAGCAAAAAGTTACTACTTTTGATCAGGTCTTAGCTTAGCCTTTTCTGCCTGTTTTCACTGGAATCACTTCAAAATAACCTGAAGAGCTGAAAAATTACACTCATTTTGAAAATTAACAACAGACAGAATTGATAATTACCCAGCTGTTCTGCCTAAAGGTTCTGAACAACTTAAAGGTCACCCAGCCTAAAGGGGACTCGCTTGGGGGAATAAAACTGTGCAGGGTTTCAAGGCAATCAAGTTGCTTCGTTCTTCCTGGTTTCTGAAAATTTATGGCTAGGAAACCTACTGCTGCTGCCAAGAGAGCTCAACTTTTGTATCACTCCCTCTAATTGAAAACTCAATTGGTAAGGGCTGACAAGTTGTAACCAAAGTGGTTTTCCTGAAAAACACAGAATTGGAGAATTGGGTAGGGCCATTTAGGTTTAGGACAGCTGAACAGAAATCCAAATTAAGGTACCCATGAGAGGTGGCTCATGGATGTCCATAGGGACACCTGTAACAATCCACAATCATATAAAAACTGCACCGTGAACATCATGATATCCTCATATACAAATGAGATTATTTACATACTTGTATCACTTTGGATTGTGATGCTTGTTTGATGCAACTGTATTAGTTTGATAAAATGATCCATGAGTTGTCACTCAACATACATCCTCTGCTTCCTCTTTTAGATGCTTAGAGCTTTTCAGGCTGTGCTTGAACACACCCAGGGAAGGGGAGCTGCCACATCCCTCTAGTGCTGCAATGATCTTGCTAGGAACTTTCTCCTATCATTCAACCAAATCAACTTCTGCAAAAGACACTATTCTCTGTCTTGCCTTCTGCATTCATGTGAGACAGACTCCCCTACAGAATTTGTAGAGGAGATCCTGGCATGGAGCAAGAATCAACCAGCCAATGAGGACTGAGTATATTCAGTTGTCTTAAAATAAAGTGATAAAACCAGAAAAATGAGAGAGGATGGAAGACCATCCTTGAAATGTCCTAGCTGATGAAACAGGAGCTTCTCCATCTTTTGTTCCAGAGAAATGAGCCAAAATTCTTTATTTTTTAGATTAAAGTGCATAGCCCGCAAATATAAGAGAGCTAGTTGGGGAATAGAAGACCCTTGGAATATTGCTGAACTACAAATTCTAGCTGCCTCAGCCACCATGGCCTAGATGAGAATGTTTCATAATAGCAATAGCAATAGCACTTATATACCACTTCATAGTGCTTTACAGCCCTCTCTAAGTGATTTACAGAGTCAACATATTGCCAACAATCTGGGTCTTCATTTTACCGACCTCGGAAGGATGGATGGCTGAGTCAACCTTGAGATGGTCAGAATCAAACTGGCAGTTGGCAGAATTAGCTTGTAATACTACATTTTAACCACTAAGCCACTACGGCTCTCAAAATGCTTGAAATTCTGCTTGGTCATATTTTAATTCTATCTTTTGACAAAACAGACACCCAGTGCCACTAACTCATTGCTATTCCTCAAGTGAAATTCCTGTGGCAGTTCTGAATCTTGAGAGTGAACTTTGTTAAAAGCAATTAACATCTCCATAAATACAGTCTGAGGCATAATTTGTTAACTAAATACTACACATTGCTTGTGCTATTTGCTTTGTTACCTCCTATCCTATCTTGCCTTCTTCAAGAACTGAACTGGGACCACACATTGTCTACAGCCCATTTTTGTAACTGAAACCTGGTGATAAATTGTTTATCTTGGGCAGCTCTATACTTTGCACTGGGGGCAGGGACTGAAATAGGCATGTTTAGCCTAGGACTCCATGGAGCACACTTTTTTTAAGTTTTAGAATTAGTACACCATAAATTTAGCCTATTAAAATTCCACTGACTTCAAGGGAATAAACATGTAGCTTTAAAAGGCTGGATAACATTAATATATCTCATACTGAATGGTCATTTCAACAAACATTTTAAAATGCCTTTCATCCCATTCTCTTTCACATAACTGACCCATAGTATTTGGTTGGCTGCTAAGCCAAAATCTTATTTGTACAGTTTTGGCTTTGCATCGTGTGCAAATATATTATGGCTGGTTAATGAGAGGTTTATAGCAAGCAGGGTACATGAAATTTGGTGAATTTCATGGTTGAATAAAGACTTGAATCTGAGCTACCTGGGTCCTAGCCCAATTGCTTTGCACTGGTTCTTGCTGATTTATTTTTTCAATGAAATTCTAAACCAACTCTCTTAAGTTAGTCCTGCTATGCAATGTTTCCCACCCAAACATCCTAATGCAGCCACTTGTAACAATAACACATTGTTCTGAGCTTTGCTGTTGGTATTAACAAAGATTACCAGTGTGTTTTGCCTTCGGGATAATTCTTGACTGGAGTCTGACTTGAGGAAGGAATGTTAATTGGCCGAGATATTAAAGTTATGCCCCTCAGTGAGAGCTAATTGTTGGGAGATTGCTCCTGGATAGAGAGCTATTCTGCAATGTTCTGCTTAGGAAAAACTAATCAGAGAAGGGGGTTGTGAACATACCTTCTCTCTTAGCAAAAGATGACGTAATCTCCTTTAGCTCTCTGTGTGGAATGAGAAAAACTGCAGTTTTGATTCAGGAAATAAAAAAATAAGAGAGAGAGGTGAATTATTTAAGCCAAATCTGCTTTCAAATGCTGCCTTTCTTCCTGAATAAGGCCATGAATTGAATTTCCTTTTGGGGTCATAAACTCAACTTGCAATTTGAAAATAAACACATTATTTACAAAGCCCGATTAAGCCTTTTTAGTGCAGTGGTTCAAGTGTGAGGCTAGGACTGAGAAAACTCAGATTCAGATCCGTTCTCTGCTATGGAAGCCTGCTCCTGACTTGGAGCTTAGTCACTTTATCTCAGCCCAACCTATTTCTCAGGTAATTATTGCTGGAAAATGGAGGAGATTGCCCTATATGCCAGCTCCCAGGAAAAAAGTGGGATATAAATCAAAGAAATTCAGCCTTCAGTATGGAACTCCTTGCTGATGACGAAGTTTGTGACTCTAGTTGTCAAACAATAGGCCCAGAGTGTATATTCACACATTATATATTGTGATTTGCCTGGTTTGGGTTTATGTTTTATGAATCTGACAACTATAGTTTATCAAGCAATAGTTGGAAACTAATCAAGGAGAGAAGCAACCTAGAAGGAGAAATTTCCTGACAGAATAAACCAGTGGAACAGCTTGCCTTTAGAAGTTGTGGATGCTCCATCATTGGAGGCTTTTAAGAACTTGGACAACCACTTGTCTGGAAAGTTATAGGGTCTCCTGCTTGAGCAGAGGGTTGGACTAGAAGGCCTCCAAGGTCCCTTCCAACTCTCTTATTCTGTTAAAGCATATATTGTGACAGCTGGCCAATTGTGGCTTATTCAGCAAACCATAGTTAGGCCATACCTTAGCCCAATGTGATATACCAACATTTAAAACAAACGTTTTGGCCTACACTGTAGCCCCAAGTCTGCTTAAGCATAACCTTACACTCTTCAGAGCAGAAATGCAGCTGCAGCCACTATCTAGTCTTTTGGGTGTCCCGCAAGCCAAGTAGGGACACGTGGCTGGCCAACATGTGCAAAGCCTACTCATAGTTTGAGTTGTTCCAGCTTAATACAAGCTGGTGCAGGTTGTTTTGGCAGGCATCCTAGCTTGCTGGCCAGCTGATGTTTCTCAATACAGCAATTGAACAGCAGGTTTCCTTGGTTGAGTGGCTGGCAAGTTTTCCCACTAGATCAGAGCACTTCTTCTTCAAAGAGGCCCCTTGTCTGAAACATACAGTGTAGCACATTGATGATACAAAGATATAAATATGTGCACATTATCATTCCTTCCATAGAAGTCCAGAAAAGACTTTCCTTTACAGTGTTATTTCAGTTACGCAGGGAGCAGTAAACATATTTCACAAAATACTATCTTGCCCATTTCATTCATAAATATTACAGAGGGATCAGGGCAAAAACAGATGGATGGATCCCTTGGCACTTTCCAGGCTGCCTGCCTCACCTGGAGTTTTACACATTTTTAATTACTTCTTGTCAAACGGGCAGCTTGCCTTCTGCACAACAACCATTTCTAGCATCACCGTTTCCATAAATGATTCTGATTCGAAACGGCCACGTTTTCTTCAAAAATAAAAACAATGGACTCTGTGTTTTCTATGATGGTATCTGCTTGCCTAGAAAAACGCCAAAGATAAGTTAGGGTAGAACGGTGTCCTGAAAATAGGAGAAGGGGGATTTGGGGAAGGAAGGAAGGAAGGAAGGAAGGAAGGAAGGAAGGAAGGAAGGAAGGAAGGAAGGAAGGAAGGAAGGAAGGAAGGAAGGAAGGAAGAGTGCTAGTACACTGGTCCTTTGTGACTGGCCCTCCAATGGCAGCCATTTAGTGAGGGGGCAATTTGCTCCTCTAGGAACCATAATGCGAGAGCAAACACCCGATCTCAAAACTCCACATATGTTCCCCTTTCCAAAAGTTTGCATAACTTCACTTTATACTATGAAAAGGGCATAGGTGCAATGACAATTGAGGCAAGTGAGCCGAGGTGGCGCAGCAGTTAGAGTGCAGTACTGCAGGCCACTTTAGCTGACTGTGTTCAGCAGGTCAGCGGTTCAAATCTCACCGGCTCAAGGTTGACTCAGCCTTCCATCCTTCCGGGGTCGGTAAAATGAGGACCCAGATTGTTGGGGGCAATGTAAATATATATATATATATATACATTGCTTACTGGTGTACACCGCTTAGAGAGTGCTTGCACTTAAAGCTGTATATAAGTCTCATAAATAAATGTCTCTGGATCCCAGGATAAGAACACAGTTTTCAAAGCTATGTTCTCACAAGATTCATAATGTATTTTTAAGTTCACAAAATTTAAAACAAATACAACCCTGCTTGCCTGTTCATCTGAAGTCTAACGTAATGCATTTTATGTTATAGAAGGTTGGTTCTTATCTGTTACCATAATTCACATCTTCATGAGTGATCCCTCAACATTTATTACTTATATTCCTGCAAAGCTCTGTTGCCTCCTACTCTCTGGTTTCACAGTGGAGAGAATGAACAAGTTACTGAAAGCCTCTTTCAAACTTTAAAACATACAGTTGATGTGTAGAAAGTTCAAGATTGCTCAATTTTATTTCCGGCATGACTTGTACTAAGTGTTGCTCTTAGGCATATAGGGAATGATTTATTTACCCAGTTTTTTATTAGCCAATATTTGACGTGCTGTGACTCTGTAACTGGTTTGTGAAATATTACAAAAGCCTAGATCCAATCCTCACAGTTTTGCATTTGTACTCTAGAACAAGAGACATAGATTTTAGAACATGGCACAAATGCAGTCTGCATTGAACTCAGTTAAGAAGATTGGTCTCACATAAGCAAGATTATAGACTTTCCTTAATAATAGCTTTCTTCAACTTTCCCAAGACTGGAACACAGCTAAAAAGATTAGTGTGGATTTGTATTGTTAATGGGATGGGCAAGATGGCAATCTTTGTGCTATGTGATCAGCAAAGATAAGCCTGAGCAAGCCAAAGAAACACTTTACCATATGATACTGCTATTCACATTATAACTTAAATGTATATTCAGATTATTTTTTTGTTTGGGGAGGCAGCAAGATATATACACGATACTGATAGTAGTCATAATCATAACAAAGTTCACTGCTCAGGATGTTATGTACAGTATATGATTCTGTCCCTGTCATTTAATGGATAATTTCATCCAGAGTAGTTTTAAAGTATTCATTCCGAAGTATATCCTAGCTGAGTGTCTCAATTTCTTCTGAAATAAATGTACCTAAAAATATAGTATGTTTCTGGAACAATTACTTCTGTCCTAATAGTAATTAATTCTAAAAAGAGATTATTATTCAGTTGTTTAACATTTATGTTTAGTCCTTGAGTGAACTTCACTAAGAACTTCAAATATTTATTGCCATTGTTAGTAAAATAATTTTACATTCAGTTAATGTCATGTAATATTTCTATTTTTTCTACCTGTACTTCAATATTACTTACATAGCATTACTTACATGACAAAGTACTACCTGAACTTTCTACCCGTATTTCATTTGAGTTCCAATTCTAAATTTAGGTAAATAATCTTTCCCCCTAATATTTTTAGAAATATCACTTAAATAAATTTTCAGTTATTTTCTTGTGCAAGAGATTTGGAAATGAGCAAGAAAACAGAATATATGAAGCAAAGACAAAACAAAAGGGAGGGAGCTCAATTTTGGTCTGAGAACAATGCACCAATTTTCCATGTATTTGTTTCTACTTTTAATCCGTATCATCCGATTAGAGAGTATTTTCTTAATTTCTACATCAGTATTTATTCAGATATAAAAATTACATGCAGATTTAAAATAGCTCATGGATAGAAAAATCTGCCAATCATACCATTCCTTTCTGAAAAGTTCTAGTGGCCGTTATGTTAAATATTGACAACTATTTAAATTGCTGAAACACTGACATTCTTTAAAACATTTCTCTGCAGAAATTGAAAGCATATTCTGCCATCTTAGTAGATTTAGATAAAAGTGCTAAAGTGTTCTCATTTGCTTACTATACAAAAAATATTTGTAAGCATCTGGGTTTCTATTCATTCTATTATCCCGAGGATCCCATTAATTTGATATGTAACCTATCCATGGAATGTTTCACATTAATTTGATTTTTGTAAATCATTATCTGAAGATCTTACATGTATAAACAGCTATAGTAGCTAAAATCCTAGTTTGTACTTCATTTTCTTTCCATACAGGCCAATCAAATGTTTAAGGTAAACTTGCTAGCAGACGATGATTGCAGTAACATCTGCCCAATTATATTTCTCATTACATTTGATACCAGTTTGTGTAAAACCAACAAGATTAGCTAAAGCTCATTAATGCCCTTTCCCCTCATTATATCCTTCTCAAGTACAGTGGGGCAAAAAAGTATTTAGTCAGCCACCAATTGTGCAAGTTCTCCCACTTAAAAAGATGAGAAAGGCCTATAACTGTCATCATAGGTAGACCTCAACTATGAGAGACAAAATGAGAAAACAAATCCTGACAATCACATTGTTTGATTTGGAAAAATTTATTTGCAAATTATGATGGAAAATAAGTATGTGGTCAATATCAAAAGTTCAATACTTTGTTATATATCCTTTGTTGGCAATGACAGAGGTCAAACGTTTTCTGTAAATCTTCACAAGGTTGGCACACAGTTGCTGGTATTTTGGCCCATTCCTCCATGTAGATCTCCTCTAGAGCAGTGATGTTTTTGGGCTGTCGCTGGGCAACACGGACTTTCAACTCCCTCCAAAGGTTTTCTATGGGGTTGAGATCTGGAGACTGGCTAGGCCACTCCAGGACCTTGAAATGCTTCTTACGAAGCCACTCCTTTGTTGCCCAGGCGGTGTGTTTGGAATCATTGTCATGCTGAAAGACCCAGCCACGTTTCATCTTCAATGCCCTTGCTGATGGAAGGAGGTTTGCACTCAAAATCTCATGATACATGGCCCCATTCATTCTTTCCTGTACATGGATCAGTCGTCCATGGCCCTTTGCAGAGAAACAGCCCCAAAGCGTGATGTTGCCACCCCCATGCTTCACAGTAGGCATGGTGTTCTTTGGATGCAACTAAGCATTCTCTCTCCTCCAAACACGAGTTATGTTTCTACCAAACAGTTCTACTTTGGTTTCATCTGACCATATGACATTCTCCCAATCCTCTTCTGGATCACCCAAATGCTCTCTAGCAAACTTCAGACGGGCCCGGACATGTACTGGCTTAAGCAGGGGGACACATCTGGCACTGCAGGATCTGAGTCCCTGGTGGCGTAGTGTGTTACTGATGGTTGCCTTTGTTACGCTGGTCCCAGTTCTCTGCAGGTCATTCACTAGGTCCCCCCCCCCCGTGTGGTTCTGGGATTTTTGCTCACCGTTCTTGTGATCATGTTGCCCTCATGGGGTGAGATCTTGTGTGGAGCCCCAGATCGAGGGAGATTATCAGTGGTCTTGTATGTCTTCCATTTTCTAATTATTGCTCCCACAGTTGATTTCTTCATACCAAGCTGCTTGCCTATTGCAGATTCAGTCTTCCCAGCCTGGTGCAGGTCTACAATTTTGTTTCTGGTGTCCTTCGACAGCTCTTTGGTCTTCACCATAGTGGAGTTTGGAGTGTGACTGTTTGAGGTTGTGGACAGGTGTCTTTTATACTGACAACAAATTCAAACAGGTGCCATTAATACAGGTAATGAGTGGAGGATAGAAGAGCCTCTTAAAGAAGAAGTTACAGGTCTGTGAGAGCCAGAAATCTTGCTTGTTTGTAGGTGACCACATACAAACAAGCTGACTAAATACTTTTTTGCCCCACTGTATGTCAGTAAAATGTTGAAAGTCTGTGTGTTCTACATCCACACTCACTGTTACACAGAAATACCTTATAAAGTACCAGATTTTATCAGGGCTTCACAAAAGATGCTGCTTTCTGACACAAGTAAAATGTGGCTTCCATTTTTGATGGGCAAAAGCTGGAAGACAGATGTAGGAGATGACTAGGCTGAGCCTGAGGGAGGGGCCAAACATGTCATCAGTTACGAGTCCCTTTATGCCCATAAGAGATCTAAGTCCAGCCCACTGTGAATTCCTTATCTACCGCCAAATTATAGTTCAGATTCTTGTAGAAAGCTTAAGCTTACAATAAATCTTTATACCCACTTGAACAGCCCGAATCTCCTGATTTCCCTGGTGCCTGTAAATATATACACCTTTTAAATGGATAAGAAGATGCTGCTTTCCTCTATAGTTAAAGGTATAAAGTCTTATTTTCAACTTTATTTAGACAGAATAATGGGTATGTTCATTGTCAATCTGTAAGCTAATAACCATATTTTAAAATCATTTTATTGAAATTTTAAAACAACAAATAGATTAAACAATAAGTATTAACAATTGCAAATACAATTTATTTGGGGGGAATGGATCAATGTGATTAAGCTCTTTGTATTTCTGTGAGATCTGAGTGTGCACAACAGTTATTTACAGCCTTTGTCTTTTCTAATGTCTATTTGCATTACTTTGCAGTTCCTCTTACAAAAAAAGTTATATTGTAGAGCAGGGGTCCCCAACCCTCAGTCCGTGGACCAGTATCAGGCCACGCCATGCCAGCAACCGATCCGCACAAACAAGCAAAGCCCCATCTGCAGGGTGCAGGCAGAACACAAAACCACGCCCCCTCTGGTCCATGGAAAAACCTCTCTCCACGTAACCGGTCCCTGGTGCCCAAAAGGTTGGGAAACCTCTGATGTGTGGTCCTCATGAAACAAGCATGAGGTTACAAGAAGTCAAAGCACTTACTGACAGATAATCTTGGCATGTTGATGACTATCAGGTCTTGAAAAATCAAAAACTACTGAACAACTGTTCAGCCTGGTGTCTTTAATGTTCAGGGCAAGATTTTAATGTCTTCATTTTTTCAAAAAAAGTAAATGAAATAAATGTACTTGAGTAACTTGTAACAAACAAGAAAAAGTGTTCACTGGCTAAATGCATCAGAAGACTCTGGTAGCTCAAAGCAAACACGGAGACTATTTGGTATAGTATGACCTCAATCCTGGGGTGGAATATCCTGCTATCTTACATATGATGTCTGTGAGACTGTTCCCATACAAATGCATGAAGAACAGCCAACAAAATTCTTATGCAATTTAACTTCCTGGAAGTGTAATTAAGATAGTAGTATGCCTAGAGTTATTTTTAGTGAAATTACTGCCTGCATTAGTTTTTTTTATCCATGTAAGTATACATATAGTTAGCAAGCAGCTACTAACTAAAAGTTGTAACAGAATAATAAAATGAAGTATAAGTCAGGGATAAAATGCAAGTTAATAGACTAGGTTTAACCTTTGGTACTTTTAAAAAAGCAGACAGAGAACAACATTTGCTCAAAATATATTCCTAGTTAGTCCAATTACAAGGCAGCTTGCTGTATTCCTAATTCAAATTTCTATTATATGTACCTGATTATCAGACAGTGGAAAGCAGAACTGCAAATAAATCATCTAGATAGCAGTCAAGGTTTTTTTCCATTCACTGACATTTAAGGGATCGTTATGGTCTCAGAGCTTGGTTGTTTTCTTGCAGATGCTTCATTACCCAAACTAGGTAACATCAGTGCTAGTAGAGAGTGGGGCTTGCTCTCATTTTATACTCTAGTAGTGGCATGCCCTATGAGTGCTGGTGGGAGTGTTCTCCGTGGTTCTTCATTTGGGCTGTTTATTATTAGCTTGTTTGGCAATTCCTTGATTGGGTTATTGTTTGCTTCTTGATTATTAGTCTCATGTCAATCTTGGCATTAATCTCTGCTCATCTGGGTGTTTATTAGAATAGAATAACTTTATTGTTACTTTGAATGTACACTAATCGGCATACATTAAAATGAAATTTCATTACATTCAGCTCTCAAAGGGTCACCACCAATGAACACTACGTATGACAAAAATAAATACAGAATTATGCATATGCCCATATATATGACAAAGT
Source organism: Crotalus tigris (assembly GCF_016545835.1). Classification (NCBI taxonomy): domain Eukaryota; kingdom Metazoa; phylum Chordata; class Lepidosauria; order Squamata; family Viperidae; genus Crotalus; species Crotalus tigris. Next base: position 1,930,008 of record NW_024100554.1, on the reverse strand, counting down.
ATAGTTCGGGTTATGTACTGTTTACATGTGCATGGCAAGAAAAAGGAATCTTGTGAGTTTACCAGACGGACTGCCATGTCGTCTGCATGCTTCACAATATGATTGCTGATAAGGAAGTGTTCTGGTCTGACTTTGGTTTGTTGATTGTCTCTTTTGAATGGTAAAAAGAAATTGTTTATTCCTATGTGCCTGTTGATGGCTGATTTGTCAGGGTACTATGCTTCCAGGAATTCTCTAGTGTTTTAGGGACTTGGCTTGGTCTAGGATGGGCAGTTTACCAGTTGAAACTATGGTTTCACTATTTATTTTGACTGCTAGTGGGTGTTCATGGATGGGCTCTGCTATTGCGATCTGCTAGATCAGAACATCTCCTCACCAGCAATAAACACCCAGATGAGCAGAGAGTAACACCAAGATTAGCGTGAGATTAAGAATCAAAAAGCAAATAATGTCTCAATCAAGGAACTACCAAACAAGCTAAACATCCCAACCAAAGCTCAACTAAAGAGTAAACAGCCCAACCAACAGCCCAAGACTACCCCCACCCATACTGACAGGGCAAAGCCCTAGAATATAAAATGAAAGCAAACCTCATTCTCCACTAGCACTGATTATGTTACGTAGTTTGGGTAATGAAATGTCTGCAAGAAAACAATCAAACTCAGAGAACACCAAGGACCCCTCATTTTAATCCTGAGATATAAATATTCTCTCTCAGCACTGACATTTAAGTAGAGCTACCAAACATAGATTCAGATAGCCACAAGATGGCAGTATATTAAAGTTTTCTGTGTATCTTTGTTTCCACCCAGTGGTCATCTATATTCATGCAGTCCAGGTATGACAGCTCTACATTAAGATACAAACAAGTAAGAGCATATGAGAAAAGATAATTTAAAGCAAATGTAACTAGAGAAAAGCAATTTCCTGAGGAACAGGTCATACAGTAAGGGTGAAAAAAATAACATATTTCAAAACATCGTTGAAATTACCCAATAGAGGTCAGTGACATATACTCTAAATCAATAAATGGTGTTGGTTTTTGTAAGAACAACTATATTCCCTCAGTAATTTGCTAGGTGCTAAGAAAATGAAATAAGGATTCTCTTTATATAAATGACATTCACACATTCAGAGAAGCTAAGGAAAATGCAATAAAGTACAGATTTCTAAAATAATACAGTATTCAACATTTTTCAAATACCTTTACTTAAATAAAAGGGTTCTTTTTATAATTCTTGCATTTTCAATTCATTTTTAAAGCACATTCTTGATTAAATTCCTTTTCAGGGGCCCAAAAAAGGTACAAAGATTTCTTGTCCCTGATGAAGACATTTAACTTAATCATTTCAGACATATTCTTTTTTCCTTTTCTGTTAGTGTACAGCAACACCTGAATGAAAGAAAATAGGCCTATCTAAGAACACTACACTTCTTGGGCAAATAAATAGCAAATAAGAGTATTTCCAAAAACCTTTTAAGCAAGTATTATTTTAATATTATCTTTATGGAATAAGAAATACAATGCCAGGCTTGAAAGTCTCCAAATCCCTCAAACTATTTTTTGGCAATCTGTTAAATCAATTTTTTTTTTACTTTAAAAATTTTTTGTCTAGGACTGAAATGGAAATCAAATATTGACATGTTTGAAAATTAAAATGGTCTTACTGTATTCAAAGTAGCTATGCCAGCTGAACTTAGAAATGCAAATAATTGTGAGGTTTCTTTCTACAAGACAGTTTTCACCAATCTGTTGGTCTTCAGGCATGTTGATTGCATTGGCTAGGAAATCTGAGAACTGAATTCCAATAAACATGAACAGAGTCAAGTTGGAGTATTTGCTGTACACATTAAGAGGTATGAATACCTTCATAAATGCAAATAATCAAACTTAATGACCACTTCAAACAATTCTGATATTATGCATAGCAGCATTTTTAGTGAGGGCCCTTTATATGTGGTAGTTTTTAAATTCTTGGTTAACCTATGTCTTGCTTGCGTACACTTTTTTGTCATCAAATGAAAGTTAGGGGATAACAAATATCTGCTTTCAAAGCTTTATGAGGTTTTTAATAGACCTTTCTCACAAGTGTACAAGAATCCATTAGGAAGCTGTAACATTAAAGCTACCATACTTTATTAAAATTAACAGTTTAATTTGTATTTCTGTCCATTTTTTCTTTTTTCATTTTGTTAAGATCTTTGCCATTTACAGGACTTCAACATTTTAAAATCCTAAGGTAATTAACAAAAGATTAGTGCATTATACAATTTTTAATCATTTACATGGCAGCATGAAATAGTTTAAATCTGTGCAATGTAAATGTGGATTGCTTCTCAAATATTGTATTTTTATTTATGGAATTCAAAAGCATTATTTCCTTTCATTTTCTATCACAAAGATAACATAAAAAGTGCACTTTAGCAGTGTTAATAATTTCTTCATAACACTGCAGTTTAAACTGGAACTTTAATATTCAGACACACATGGATAAACACCAAGCCCTTTGGAGCAAGTTCATATACAACACATAATAAAAGACTGAAAAAACAACTGAAAACGGCCAAGGTCACCTTTTGTATTTGGTCAACTATACTGTACTGGGATCGGTACATTTCCCAAGATGGCTCCACAGCTTAATTTAAAAAGTAAAACGGATCGCAGCGTTAGGCCTGAGCCTCCCGTTACGCCCGCACGTTTTTCCTGCCCTTTCAAACATGTAGCAAATATAGCAAACCGTTGAAAAGGGACCTGAGAGAACTTCCTCTGTGGCCTTGAATGACTGAGACTTGGCTCAAGGCCTCCAAGGCTGGAAACCCGGAAAAGAGAGTCGAGCGATGGCCACGCGCGCATCTGAGGGAAGGAGGCGTCGGGCGTTTCTGTCGCCTCCGGGCGCGAGGGTCCACTTTGCCTCCACTATTAAAATATTAGGAATGGGCAAAGCCGGTAACGTAGAGATTACGGGCCCGAAAAAGACAGAGCGGAGGCCCACTGCCCTTCTCCACCCGCTCAGGAGCTGACCTGCCGGCTGCACTGGGAAGAGGCGCGGCCCTCTCGCATGCGCGTGCGAACACGCTCTGCGGTAGACTGGGGGGGGGGGGAGAATCTAAGCGCGCGTACGCGCGTACCCCGTCGTCGGGACAGGGTAACAGCAGGGTTAAGGCGTGGCCGATACGCCGCGCGAACGAGCGCACGCTGGCGGCGGTTAGATTAGAGCAGTCATCGCATCGGTAGGAACGAGAAACGAAGGGACAGAAAACGGTGGGGGGGGGGTCGGAGGAGAGGGAGAGAGAGAGAGATGAAAAGTGTAGGCGCAGGCGCGTGCCCGCGCGCGGTTGCCATGGTATCGTTTGACGTCATGGCTCTGTGTTGCCCGTGCGTTGCGACGCGGTGATTGGCGGAGACCCTGTGTGTGGCGCTGAGAGAGCGAGAGTGAGGCTGCAGCGGAGCGAGCTCCGATATAGGCACAGTCGGCGCCGGTCCACCCGCCTAGAGACTCTGGTACCCTTAACCTCGCAGGTAACGGCCTACAGGACGCTCTGTGGCGACCTGCCTTGTGATCGCCCTCCTTTCTTGCTGCGGAACCGTAGGTGGGGCAGCAGGACCCGCTGAGTGGGCACAGGAGACCGCAAGGGAGGAAAGGGGAAGACGAGGGTAAGGCGGTGGCTCGCCGGCCCCGTTCTTCCTGGGGCAGAAGGGCGGCGGCTACCGGCCCTCCGCCGGACTGACTCGTCCGAGGGGCCTGCTGGGGAAGAGCCATTCATTCTCTGGCGGCGGCGGAAGCCTTCTCTCCTTCAGCCCTCGCACAGGTGCGGCCGGCCCCACCTGCCTGGGCAGCCTCCCGCGCCTCCCCTTGTGGGGAGCGGGAGGAAGTAGTGCGGCTTTGGGAGGGAGCCCCTCTGTCCGGAGCTAGGCGGTGGCAGGTGAAGCCGTGGGGCGGTGCCCCTTTCTCCACGCATCCGGAGCGCTGGGGTTATTATCGCGTTGGAGCGGGCGGGGGGTTGGCGTTGGGAAGCCTTCGTATGAGACGGGCAGGGGGAAGGAGCTGCGGCCCCGTCCCCTCCCTTCCCTTAGCCCGCCCGGCTTCCCCTTTATTCACCCGTGCCAGGCGGGGGGGGGGTGTCGAGCAACCTCTCCATGAGGGCGGCGGAAGGCGTAAAATGAGGAGTGCCCTGTGAGGGCGCCATGTTGGGGAGTCGGGTGGCTTCTCTATTCCTCCCCGCATCTCTCCCTCGGAAGGCGGGGGCCTTCTCCTTCCCGGCCTGGAGTGACTGCAGGGTGGCTTCTAGGGTGTGGCCTCCCGCGGGGAGAGGCGCATCCAACCGGTGCGATCCGCGGCTCGTCGCCGCATAAAAGATCCGCGGGGCCGCCGTGAAAGGAGCAGCCGCCGCTGCCGCCTCCTCTCTGGGCGGGGGAGAAGGAGCGCCGGAGGAAGGTGGTGGGCTGGAGCAGCTCATCGCGGCGGTACCAGAGGCCCCCTTGGGGCGGGATGGCGCCGCAGGGCAGAGAAGGAGTGGGGCAGGAAGGCAGGCAGGCAGGTGGGCGGGCGTGTCTGCTCGTCCTCCCGCTGTTAGGCGCCGCCTGGGCTTCCCCTTTTCTTCGGTTTGCAGGGGCGGAGATGCTGCATCTCCCTCCCGGCGCGGGGCGGAGGTGAGGGGGAATTAACGTGCACAGAAGTGGGCTGGGCTCTGACACGAATCCGCCATGACAAAGAGCCCAGACAAGGCGCTTCACGTCTTGAGAACCGGGCGGGCGGTTGCGGCGCAGGGAGGAGCGACCAAAGTCTGGCCTGGCTTATCTTGTCCTCTTCCTCCTCCTCGCCCACATCTCGGTCGGATTCGTTTTTGTGCGCCGTAGCCTCGCCGTTCGGTCTCCTTCCGAGCTGTGCCAATGCAGCAACATACCCGTGGCCACATGAGCAGCACCATTTTATACAGTCGGTTCGCAGCGTCTGCCCTACAGGGAATTGGTCCGTTTCTTCCCCCCCCCCCCCAACTTGTTCCCTTTCACTTAAAAAGCAGAAGTACGCGATCATCCCTTGCAAGTGAGGCACAGAACCACTTAAATGTAAAATATTGTTTTCCCGTTTTAGAATTCTCTAGCATTAAATTTTATTATAGATAAGAAAATTCAGAAGTAATCATTCTTTGAAATACTAAAATTGTGATAGATTACAATCAAAAGTTTTTCGAACCTGAGCAGGGTAGATTGTAGCACTTCCATCTTCATCCTAGATATTTAAATAGAACTGAGTTTTGTCCAATGTAATAGCTGTGTATTCTAATGTTAACATGTATTTTAGAATCTGTTTGGTTTAGCTATATAGTAGTTACATTTAATGCTTTTAAATTTAATGATAAATAATCAAAAATTTCTTAGTTGTGTATAAGGAAGTAAGAGTGTAAAGAAGCTGATACTATCTATAACTTGAGTTTCATTTGAAAAAGAATTGACTTTCACAAGACATTGTCCAACAAAATTCTTAACATTGCAAACTTCCAAAATGGTTGTCTCAAAATAGCAAAAAGAGTCAGGATCATCTAGGGATAGAAGGCTGAAGCTTCCAAGGGAATGCTTTGCATTCCTTGTTTGGAGATCTTATAAAATTGCAGAGATCCAAATTATTTTCTTCCTATTCTGACAAAATTATAGGAACTCAGTTTGCAATCTTATACTCATTTTGGATTAAAGCTAATCAAATTCAGTTGCATGTGTTTTTCATGCATACAAGATTGGAGCCTAAACAATTTGTCCATGCCCCTTGCTAAGAGACAAACTCAATGCCAAATACTTTTCTTTGGTAGATATTTGATAATATTTTGAAATTTTTCATTCTGTAGAGAAATCAGCATGGATAAAAACGAGCTGGTGCAGAAGGCCAAACTGGCCGAGCAGGCTGAGAGATATGATGATATGGCAGCCTGCATGAAGTCTGTGACTGAGCAAGGAGCAGAATTATCCAATGAGGAGAGGAATCTTCTCTCTGTCGCTTACAAAAATGTTGTAGGAGCAAGAAGGTCATCTTGGAGAGTTGTCTCAAGTATTGAACAAAAGACAGAAGGTGCTGAGAAAAAACAGCAAATGGCTCGAGAATACAGAGAGAAAATTGAGACTGAATTAAGAGACATCTGTAATGATGTGTTGGTAAGAATTTGTTTTAATTTTTTTCTTAACATTTTAGAGTGGATAAATTGTTTAGGCAAACTCCATGTTTTAATGTGTTTTTTAAAATCTCATATCTGTTGTACTGCCATATTTAGAAAATCAGTAGAATAATTTTCTTTTTTCTAAAACATTATACCTGGAAATTAGCATGTTGTTTAGATATTGCAATAACATGTTAAGTCTTGCTGACAATGTCAGTGTTCAAATAATTTACAATTGACTAAAGGTAAATGGAAAGTGTGTTTGATCATAGTACTTTGGAAAAGTAAAATATTTCAATCTTATCTATTATCTGTGTAACTTAGAGGATATATGCTTTGTATGAGAAGTTGTAATTTTCACTACAGAAATCAGGCCCCTCCCTAGATAAAATGATGTAATGTTAGCAATGACTCATCCCTACAGAGCACTTTTAAAGAGGGGAAAGAGCAGCAACAGTACTAAAAGTCTACTTTGAACTGTAAGTTCCAAGCAAGTTTTCTGTAACTACACCATTGGATTTTAAATGTGATTGTATGAATTAAAAAAAAAATCTAGCAATACCATATGTGCTTTTTTAAGTTTTATTTTTTGATAAACCAGCAATTTCTTTCTTCCAGTAGCTTTTGTGTTTAAATATTTGACATTGGGTTTATATTATATTGGACATATTTCAGTAAGAATTGTCCTTTAATGCATTGAATCAATGATTTTATCATAGTTAACATGCATCTTAATATATTGCTTAGGCATGTCCAAAAGCCATATTTGAAGCATATTAATTTGAAGGTCATTCATTTACCTTGGCTTTTCTCCATATAAAGCCTTAAGGAAATAAGAGTGATAATCACAGGAGAGGTAGAATGTATATCAGTGGTTCTCAACCTGTGGGTCGGGACCCCATTTGGGGTTGAACGACCATTTCACGGGGGTCGCCAAACAAGGCTGTCCGCCATTTTTTTCCCCTTTTCTTTGGCCATGCCCCTGGCACCCAGTGATGTATAAGTGGTTGGGGGTCACCACAACATGGGGAACTGTATTATGGGGTCACGGCATTAGAAAGGTTGAGAACCACTGATGTATATGAAATAACATGTTAGCCAGTTAATTTTCAAGTATATTTTATTTAGATATAGCAAAAATATACCGTATTTTCTGGCATATAAGATGACTTTCTAAACCATGCAAATCTTCTCCGAAGTCAAGGGTCGTCTTATACGCCGGAAAATACCGTATCCTCCAGCGTATAAGACAACTTTCTAACCATGCAAACCTTCTCTGAAGTCGGGGGTCATCTTATACGCTGGAAAATACGGTATTTTCCTTTTTCAAAACACTGCTCATTGCAATACAACTTTTAAAGCTATGCAGATGATTTTGTATCTGTTAGCTTATATAAATCTGAATATTTAAATTACTTTTCTGCTATAATATAAAGCTGTATTCTCCATTTTCATCAGATGTCATAAATTGGTTCACCCAGATTATTACAACACTTCAACTGATGGCAAACCTTGTGAATTTCTAGTTATAAATTAGGGAAGGAAACTGCTTAATTGGATAATTTGAATTGGTGTAAACTATGTTGAAAAATTCCTGTTTTGTCAAACATCAGTAAACCTAGAACGTAGTTCATCAGCTAAAAGTATTAAATTTACTCGGCCTCTAACGTTTTGTAATCTTATTTTATAAAGAATATGACCCAGGAGAGAGTTGATATGACTATGTGTTTAGGGTCTTTATTTATTCCTAGGAGGAACAATTTTTATGTGTATGTGAAATTGGGACATTTTTATTGTTATATGAATAGGCACTCTTTAAGTAGAATTATTATATCAAGAGTTTGAAAAGAAAGTTTTCATTTCTTTTACATTGGCAGTGTAGCATTTCTTCATCTTGAAGTGGAGGCGGATACAGCACACAGGTGACCAATTTTAGAGTGATAATTCAGACCTGTCCTTTCCCATCTGTTGTCCACTTTCCCACTTATCACCAAGATCATTTCCATGAATATATTAAAAAAAAATCCAGTCCTTGTTCTGCACTCTTTACACCTGAAGTGGATGTAGCTTCTAGATCTTTAGTTAAAAAAAAAGCCTCTCCAGTCAAGATTTTTTGTTTTGTATTTGTTAAAAGGAATGTTAATTAATATTTTGCTTCCTAAAGGATGAGCAGTTGTTTCCCTTTTCTACTTGAGCATCCCTTTTGGGATTGAAAAGTGGAGAAAAATTCCCAGTGGAGAAAAATTCCCATTCTTCTAGCATTGTCCCTAAAGTATAAACTTACTTTCTCTCTCAAAATTGAATGACTTTATTCTGGCATGTGAGCTGGAGTTGAAATTATAGAATTACCTTTTGTGTACTATATTTTGTCCATTTTGTGTCCCAGGTTATAAGCTATATTTTTTTTACAATTACTTATGCAAATATGAAATAGGCTGGGGAAAATATTTTATGGTTCATCCCTTATTTTATATGGATATTCTTTTCAATGGGATCACTCTCAGGGATGATGAGATAGAGACTATCATGGAAACCAGGGAGATTAAAATCACCATCCATGAATTGAACACAATTCCAGATTCCTCTTTTATCTCACAGGCTATGGTGCTACACTTATGTCAGTTCCCACAATTAACAACTGGCGAAGAATTACAGGGTTTAGGAATCCATATTTTATGCTTGCTAATATTGTGATGAAGAGTCCTAGCCTCACCTTTAAGATTGGAGCTCAGGAATAGAGGTTACCCTCAATCTTAAGAAGAGTTACTATCCCTATTCCAGCGCTAAACAGCATGAGATTGCTGAATTTTAATATGATGGTGTTGGAAAATACCCCATTCATTCACCCCAACTCTGTCCCGAATTAAGGGATCACAAAGGAAGGGTGTTTTTATTTTTATTTTTTTAGTGTTGGAAAATACTGTATAGTACCTGTCAGAGATATAGCACAAGTTGTTGGTAGACACCTGAAAACAACATTGACTCAGTTATTTGTAACTCAGTTTGTCTTTTTCTGACTTTGTCTTACTAACCATTTTGCCTATCTGGAAGCCCCTTAGTTCAAGTAAAATACATAGGTCTGGGCTGAAAGGAAGGTTAGGATCCTGGTGACCACAAATTTTGCCTTGGTTAAGTTTAGGCAAAAGTATAACAAAGTACATTAGCTTCCAATCAATAATTCCATATAGTTCCAACATAGCTGTAATACTTACTTCTTGGCACAAAGGAGAATAATTAAGCCTGAATGATACGCCTCTCTTGTCAGTGATGTAATTGACATGTTTGTGGTTTCAGAGCAAATTTCATGGATTTCTGGTCATATTTTTATAAAATGCTAAACAATACTATGAAGGGTTTTGACTTGATTGACTATATTTAATTGCATGTGGCATATTTGGTTTTGGGAATGGTTAGAAACCAGGGATTAGCCTGAAGCCTTTTAGCACAATCAATCATAAATATAATATAGAAACATTTCTGATAAAATTTACTATTTTAAAGCCTGCATCTGTTAAATAAATAACAAGACTTATCTTAAAACACTGATCATACAATTCTTTGGCTGGATATTGTCAATCTTTTATATTTTCTTTTCCTCTTCCCCCTTTATAATATGTACTTTTTAACATTGCTTGATGAAGAACATCTGAAAATTATAAAAACAGCTATAATTTTGACCATTTGTGGTTAATGCTAATAGTTACTGATTGTGGATTTTGGAAATTTTTAAATAAAAGCACTTTTAATATTTTGGCAGATGAATAGAAAGTCCATTTTATATCTTGTGAAACTTCTGGAATCATTGAGAGTTTGTGTGTGTGCGTGCGCACGCATTTGTATGCGTTGTCTGTATGTTAAAATTTGAGGTACCTTGTTTTTAAACCTGGAATTATTAGACAATTTCATTGAAATGGCTTCATTTACATTTTTTCCAAGCATTTAGATCCAGATTTCAAAATGACAGCTTAGCTCTGTTAAATAAACTATATCAGATAACATCTAAACAAAAAGATAAAATTGTATGAAACCATCTCTGCTCACACTACCATTGGTTAGTTTCTTTTCTTTATACAGAGAGCAAAAATTCTAAAATGTTGCAAATAAGCTTGTGAGGTTGTCAGAATGAACTGAAGTAATTGTCACAAATCAACTACTTAAGTTTTCAATCCATTATCTTATATTATTAAACAATAGTTTCTACATACTATTCATAATGGCACCAAAGATTGACAAGTCTGCATTACAGCATCCATATAATATTGAATCATGGTTTCTTTGAAGTGAATTCCAAATGAAAAATTCTTAACTGATAAACAAAAAGGATGTTTCTGCCACAGGTTTTTATTACATGTAGTGATAATTTCATTTTTAGTAAGTGTAAATAAATGAAAGGTGGAAGAAATACTCCAATGGAATCACTGTATAGTATTTGCTAATTCATAAATACGTTTTTCATGTAGTATCAATGGAGAGGCATTGCTATGATCTAGAAAATAATATTTTTAATTGTAATAAGATCAGCAAGTCAGGATGGCAGTTGAGATCTATTGTAAGGATAACTTTAGCATCATAAAAACTGGATCCTTACACTGGAATGAATTTCCTCCCAAAGGTAAAACACAGCCTTAAAAGTATATTATTAGTAGGATGAAGGATAGGTTTTGACTTCAAGAACTGGTTCTGTGAAGAAAACATTTCAGAAGTCTAAAAACCTCAGTAATCTGCAAGTGCATATGGAGATTCCTTCCTCATTCCAGTTTCATTGAGTTGGAGATCAGTAGTGCTAAAGCTTAGGAAGTTCCAACACGTCACACTCTTAAAACAAATGTATTTGTCAGAATGAACATATTTCAGAACACTTAAGATTTCCTTTGCTAAAGTTAACGTAGTCTTTCTAATTTTCTGTCAGAAATCAGTAATTCTAATTGATTAGGTGTAACTCCTCCAGAATATTCCAATAGAATAAAACTGAAGAATTCATCTAAATCAGGGGTTTTCGACCAGTGGTATGGGTACCACCTGTGGTACATTGGCACCTGGCAGGTCGTACGCGACCATCCTAGAAAAGTGGTAGCGGGGGAGGGGAATGAGCTGAACTGGTGGCAGCACCAAACAAGACTGAGCAAGAGAAGACGAGCTGCAGGGCAGTCAGCTCAGCAGAAGCGCCAGGATCAGCGCCAGGGTCCAGCTGGAGCTTGGTGCTGGTCCTGGTGCTTCTGCTGAGCCCTGAAGAAGCACCAATCAGCTGGAAAGCAGCACTGATCCTGGCACTTCTGCCCAGAAGAAGCACTGATCAGCTGGAATGTTGCAGCATCTCCAGGATCTTGTGATTTACTATGAAGTGTCCCAGGGTCATATGAAATGACTAAAACCTGCTGCAACTACCCAGCAGATGGGGGGGAATAAAAACCAAATACCCCGCTACCTCACCCCCGCTGCAAATCCTCAACAGAAATGCTCACAACAATGAAAACCTCTGACAGGAGAAAGAGCGCGGCTGGGCGAGCAGGCAGGTGTCTTGCTCGGCTGTGCTTTGGGGGGGCACTTTTTTCAGTACCATTGTAACTTCAAACAGTCCCTAAGCAAAATGTTGTAAGTCGAGGACTACCTATACTTTATCACTTTTTTTGTTTTTGGTCATCACGTTTTTGACACCTTGCTAGGTGACTGGTGGTACTCGGATGTTGCCATATCCTAAAAGTGGCACAATGGGTGAAAAGGTTGAAAAGCCCTGATCTAAATAATATAAAGATTACAGTTGACTTGATGTAGTTAGAACAGTGGTTCTCAACCTTCCTAATGCCGCAACCCTTTAATACAGTTCCTCATGTTATGGTGACCGCCCCCCAACCATAAAATTATTGAAGTTGCTACTTCATAACTCTAATTTTGCTACTGTTTTGAATCGCAATGTAAATATCTGATATGCAGGGTGTATTTTCATTGTTACGAATTAAACATAATTAAAGCATAGTGATTAATCACAAAAACAATATAGCAATGCTCACTGGAGAAGCTTACTCTTCCTTCCTCAAAAATGTTGGGAGGGAGGAAAGGGGAAAGAAGGAAGGAAGATTAAAGGGGAAAGGAAGGAGATGGAAAAGGAAGGAGATTGAAGGGGGAAGGAAGGAAGGAAGGAAGGGGAAAGAGATTGAAGGGGAAGGGATGGAGATGGAAGGAAGGAAGATTGAAGGGGAAATGAAGGCGATGGAGAAGGAAGGAGATTGAAGGGGGAAGGAAGGAAGGAAGGAAGGATTGATCTTTGGAGAGTCATGTTTTCCCAGATGGTGATGAACTGCAACTCCCAGCATTCCCCACTCTTCCACAGTGCTTTTTAGGGCTGCTGGGGATGGTAGTCTGGAGCCTCTTGCCCTCTCCCAGCCGCCCCCCCCGGGACCTGCCCTCCCCTCCAGCCTCCTGAGCGCCATTGCAGCGGCAGGATCGTGGCAGCCCCTTTCCACGCCGCGCAGCTCTTCACTGCCACGACCCTTCCCCGACTCATCATACGCAAGAAGGGTGCAGCCGGAGCGCCAGCTCCCGCTCGAAAGGCGCCGCTTCTCCCCTCCTGGCCCGTCCGACTGGCCTCCGACACAGATGCGGGCATCGCCCTCTTCCCCGCCGCCTGGCCGCTTGCGAGGCCCGGAGCCCGGCAAGCTGGGAAGGAGTCGCTCCTGTCCGCCAACCCCAGGGCCGCGCTGGGTGCCAGAGGGCCGAGGCATCCTCCGACGTTGAGGGAGGCGAGCCGGGCAGCGTGGGGGAAGCTCCAGCGTGGTGCAGAGGGTGGCCGGGGGCAGAGTGCAGCCAGGCAACCAGGAGGGGTGGGGACCGGCTCGGCGCTGCAGCTCAGCTTAGCCTGCAGTGGTGGCGGCAACGGAGTGGCCCAGACCCAGCTTGGACCAGCCGCCCACACAGCTGAGCCAACCCGGGGTGGCGTCAGGGGCGCATGTCAAGCCCCTGGGCTTGCCGGGAGACGGGGAGGACGCAGCCAGCAGCCGGCCAACATCCACATGGCCCTCCATGAGCACCGCCCAACTCCCAACTGTCAGCTGGGAGTTAGGTCAGCGTCCAGACGTCATTGGGGAACCGGCGGGGCCACTACACACTGCCCGGCTCCCGACAGCCAGCTGAGAGTCGGCCCGGTGTGCGCACATCAGCTCGGAGTCGGCCCAGCCTCCGCTTGTCTGCCCGGCTCCTGGGAATCAGCTGGGAGTCAGCCCAGCTCTCGGCCAGCAGCTGGGAGTCAGCATGGCCGCCGCAGGATGGCGCTGCGGCGGCAGGAGCAGGTGCTGGCGGAAGAGGAGGGTGGTGGTGGCCGGATAGAAGAGCGGTGTCTTGGTTTCTAAGACCATCGGAAATATGTGTTTTCCGATGGTGTTAGGTGACCCCTGTGACAGCGTCGTTCGACCCCCAAAAGGGTTGCGACCCATAGGTTGAGAACTGCTGAGTTAGAAAGACCAGTATTGGGTGGGAGGGGAAACTGTTCACTTTTATGGCTGCATTCCTCTTAGTGAGTCACAATTGTTTGGGTCAAGTGAAATATTTCATCAGAAGGGAAGTAGAACATTAATAGTGCAATTCATCATTAGTATAATTACTGAAATCCCAGTTGATTTTAATGCTCATTATCAACATCTGCATATGAGAAACTGAATACTAAAAATTGGTTTCTTCATCATAATAGGCCAGCAAAGAATCTTAAATAGAAGGTTAATTTATTGGAACAAAGTTTTTTGCCATCTGCAATTTATTTGTCGGGGGGGGGGGAATCTAAACTTGCAATATAATTATATAATGGGTCAACTTAATAGTGATAGGAACTCCGTTCTGAATAAAATCTCAAATGTCAAACTATATATAATATATCACACATACTAAATTATTTGATATAATTGTATTTAAAACTGAATTATCTAATTTATGTTACATATGCTTTTTGTTTCTGATTTATATAAACAAGAAACTATATCAATATTGTAACCATAGACATTTCTAGATACTATGTGTGGTTCTGAATTACTATGCATCTTTGCCTACATATTCTGCCTTCTATGGCTTGGATTGGTTTTTGAGAAAATAGTGAGATTTCAAGGGGGGAAACATGAATGGTGACAGCAAACATTTCAGCCAGAGTTGTTGCATTTTGGGGTTTGATGAATACATGGACAAAGCTGCCAGCTTGTACCAGTTATAACACTATATATTGTAAGGTGCTAAAAGTAAAAAAGCGGTACACTATCATCGAGAATATATTCTTAATTGTTCAAGAATTTTCAACATGCCAGGAGTTTGGACATAGTTTGGGCAGGACAACCAACCTATTAGCTGCTGATAATGTGCCATTTCATGATTTATCTGTGTAGCTATAGTGCCTATATGATAGTTGATTTGTAAAGTAATATTACTGTGTGCCAACTTTTGGGAAAGGTGTTGAAACAGAATTATTGAGAGAAAAGCATATTAATAAGCATATAGCAATAGGAAAGAAATTCTTCACTGCATGAAAATATAGTATGTTGGCATTAGAAAATATAAGATTCTGAAACATGTTAATGTTGCCAACATCAAAGAGAATAGTAAAGAGAAGATTCTTGAACTTTAGGCACAAATTTCATGGCTTATTTGCAATTGTGAATTACATCCTTTCCCTATCTTTCACTTTATTTGTAAGAAAGTGGCCTCTCTTCAAAGCACAAGTATTTTTTTTTTACAATGGCATCAAACTGCAAGAAGTGCTGTTCACTAATAGTGCTGATGTGTTTATGTATGAGTTGATCAATATCCATTACAATTTCATGGGTTTTGATCTGCAGCTAGAAAGTGCATAGAATTGCTTTTACAAATACAGGCGGCAGAACTTGGTATCCAGAAAAAAGCTGAACATATTCCCTTTCTTTCAGCTTAGTTCTATCAATATCCATGCTACCTGTTTCTTCTCTTTCAGATACATAGACCAGATTCTAATAACACTTCTTTCACACATGCTTCCTTTTTAAAAACTGATACAAGCAGAACTGACTCCTTAATAATGTCAAGCTGCTGAATAAAGCTTTTTTTCATTTGGGGTCAGATGATATATTATAAAGCTTCAGCTTAAACGTATTAATAGAATTAATGTCCTATTAAATTCAGTCTTTATAAAACAAAATGTGAGATTGCTTTCAAATTATTCTCTCTCCTCTAAGAAATGCTAGTCAGTTTGACTTCTTGAATAATGTTCTTCTCTTAAATATTAAAATTATTGGGCTTTTAAAAAAAATTGCTAGCCTATTAGGGCTGCAAGATGATTGCAGATTGGAGATTTCTCTTCCCTGCTAGCGTCTTCATTTTTGTTCAGAAGATGAATAGAAAGCAACAGCTGTTCTTTACCAGTCTTATTCTTGGTATGAAATTTCTGGTCATTTATCTTTAAATTTGCACCTTCCAGAATTTTTATTTACTGTATAAAGGTCTAGTTGCTTTTTTCCAACTTATTATTTTGAAATAAGGTGCCAAAATGATCTCATGTGGAGTTCAATTTCTGTTTACTTTTTAAAGTAACTGTTGATATGTGCCATCAGATTATTGTTGACTCTGTTTACCCATAACAATCTGTTCCTAACCTGGTCTTTCAATGGTAGCTAATTGTATCTATCTTGCTCCTTCCTAGTCAATCTTTCTTTTTCCTTTCACCTTTCCCAGCATTAGAATCTTTTCAGGGAGCTAAGTCTTCACATACTTTGTCCAAAGTAGGAAAATTTGAGTTTATTCATTTGTGGCTTGAATGAGAACTTTGGTATGATTTGTTAAAACATCCATTTGTTTTATTTTCTTGGCTGGTCACAGTATTTTCAGAAGTCTTTCCCAATACAAAGTTCATAAACATCAATATTCTTCCTACTTTGCTTGTTCAAAGTTCAATTTCTGCTTCCTCAAAGTGTCACAAAGTGTACCTTTGCTTACATTAATCTGCTATTTCCAAGTAGACCCATCATGGCAGCTAAATATCTTTTCCAAGGCCTTCATTGCTGCTCTACCAAGTGTACTTTTTGTTTGGGTTTTTTTGTTGTTCATTTTGTTTTGTTTTACTGTTTATGGTTGATCCTGAAAGGCAGAAGCTATCCACCACTTCAGTATCTTTATTGTCAATTCTGAGGGTTGGTATACCTGATGTTATTATTTGGTCTTCGTATTTAATTTTAGCCCCATGTTTTTAATTGTATTACTTGATTTTTCTTACTAGAGTTTGCAGATCCTTTGCATTTTCAGCTATCAAGAGAAATATCATCTGTATAGTCAAGTTGTTGATGTTTCTTCCTCCAGTTTAAAAACTAATTCAACATCTTCCAAACTACCTTCCCTTAATATATATCCTTCAACAACCTGGAGTCATCCTATTTCTCCATGTTCCAGCTAGATTTCAAAAGAGAACAATAGGATATTCTGGGATTCCCATTTTTCTGAGCATGTTCTGCAGCTTGATATACTTCACAGAATCAAATATTTTTCTATAATAAATAAAGCGCAGTGACAATACAATTTTTTGTATTCTTTGCTTTTCTCAATTATCCAGTGTACATCAGCAATAATGCGTTGTGTTCCTTGGCTTTTGCTAACGCCGACTTGAACATCTGGCATTTCTTTTTCCACTCTAGGTTCTGAACTTTAATGGATGATCCTAAGCATTATTTGGCTAGCATGTAATACTAAGTATATTGTGCAATAGTTCACATTATATTAAGTCTTTTTTTTGTATTGAAATGCAGATTGACCTCTTCCTATCTCTTGATCATTATATCATTTTTCTGATTTGCTAGCACAATTTGGATAAAATCTTCACTGAGGCTCCTTCTGTTGCAATATTTTTGTGCGTATACCCTGCAAACTGTTTGGAACCTTTTGCAACAGCTACTAAGAGTAACTTCCCAGTTTTGCTGGATATCCAGTATATCAATTAAAATTATATTTAATTATATCCTAATTTTTACAACCTGTACTTCAGTGACATTCTTTTGGAAGTACAGTATTCTGTCATTAGTATTGAAACATGTTTTTTTTAATTCATTACTTTGTTGCTGACCAGGATTAATGTAAAATTTCTTCTGTTTTAATGCTAAACATCTAGAGGAATGCATAGTAGCTTGTTTATTATTGTTTAAGGGAAAATCTATATATAATAGTTTTGGTATATGTTGATTTGATCCAGTTTGGTCTAGTAGTTAAGGCACCAAGCTAGAAAATGAAGGACTGTGAATTTAAGTCCCACCTTAGTCATGAAAACCAGCTGGGTGATGTAGCCAATCACTCTCTCTTTTTCAGCCCAACCCACTTCCCTCTATTGTTGTGGGAAAAATAGTAAGTTGTGTTGGGTATGTTCACAACCTTGACTTACATGTAAAAATAAGGCAGAAATAGTTGGTCTATTATTATGACATGGAGTTGTAATAACTGTTAAATTGGGAAATTTTTCATCAATATATTTGTTACTATTGTATTTTTTAATCTTAATTTATTGATACATAACCTTATAGTGGCCATGTGGGAGCTGTTTTTCTGCTAGAATATCTGTATATGAGGTAATAGTTAAATAACTTGGTCATATAAGCAGACCAAATTGCAAGTTTAGATCTGCTTCTCTAGTTGAATTGAGCATTAGCCTTAGGTTGAAGTCATTATTAGAAAAACTGAGCAGGTTCATTTTCATATAGTTTCTTTTGCTAGTGGAATCAGTAAGAGGGTTGCTTGTTTGTTTATTTGATTTTTTTATTTCATGGTTATTTCATAAGTTACTCAAGGTGGGAAACACAGAATGACGTATGCAAACAATACACGCGTACATGCAGCTTTTTGCATTTTATTTTACAATATTATAAGCTATACTGAAACCTCTGAATTAATGCTTGCATATAAAGTTTCTAAAATAAGAGTACTAACTGGGTTATTTGGGTGTTTTAAAAGTTATAAAAGTAGTTATTCATTTTGAAGATATCTTTATTGCTGAAAGACTAGCAACACTTAAATGCTTTGTATAGACATCAGTCAGTCACTTTATGCCTTATTAGAACAGTGAGATGCTACAGACATAGAGCTATTGAATCTTCTAGTTACTATTTACTTTCTATAACTTTCAAAAGCAAATGGAACCAAATGAATTTGATTCTATTTTATTTGAAGCCACATATGCTAAATATCAGTATGCATATTCAGATGAGCTAATTTTAAGAAGACTAGACATTTTAAGTTTATTTCTAACATTATGTAGCACTAATAAAAAAACTTTTTATAAGAGTTTAGCCATTTTAATAGCTGATAACGTATTAAAAGTTCTCTGTAAACCCTTTTTTTTCTTAATTGCAGAGTTTAGCCATTTTTAATAGCTGATAACATTAAAAGTTCTCTATATGTAAACCCTTCTCTTTTTTGAAACTTAATTGCAGTCTCTGTTGGAAAAGTTTTTGATTCCTAATGCTTCCCAAGCAGAAAGCAAAGTTTTCTATTTGAAAATGAAAGGAGACTACTACCGTTACTTGGCTGAGGTTGCTGCTGGTGATGACAAGAAAGGTACAGTGTGTTATATTTTTTACATTGCATTTTCACAGATTCATCTTTAATAGAATAATAGCTGTGGGTGAGGCTGTTGATATAAGTCAGTAAAGGAAATATTTTAAATATTTTCAGCAATGGCAACATATACCTGAATTTTGCAGCAATGGAATGTTGCTTTATGGTATTATTCCCCAAACTGGTTTCCTGGAGACATATTGGAATACAATTCCCAGCACATGTAAGTGAGGGTTACCAGTTGCTTCAAAGATAAAGATATAAACATGTTCTTGTTGATATATGAATACATACAGTTAATTGTTGCAAGGCTATATATTTAGGCAACATCTTCATAGTCCTCTCTCATAGTCCTCCTCTCTAACTGAATTATGTTTATACATGAACAAAAGATATATATTGTTTTCCAGTATGTGTTCTTTAAGGTACATTTCATAAAATGATATAATAGCAGGACTTTGGCACCTGAATGAAAATGGATACCATTTAATTTTTTTAAAAAGTTATCAATACCTTATTAAAATTATGGCAGCTGCTGATTATATCTGAAATTCAGATGTCAGGCATGAATGTAGATTAAGCTGGAATGGCTACAAGTCTGGATTGTTTCTTTTGACTTGAGATGTGTTCACTGAGAACTTGAGAAGATCAGTCAAACGTGATCAGGACAATTTTGTCAGTGAGAAAATGTGGCTGATTTCTAATCCAGAATTTTTGAAGTGGTGGGATAGCAAGATAAGGGAAGAATGAAAACTTAATGATCAGAAAGGGGAGGGGAGAAATGACAGACGGAAGCCAGAGAAAACTGAGTCAGTTCAGAGACATTGTGATAGAAGCCAGTTGTAAATAGAGCTGGTGAACAAAGAAAAGATTCTGAGATTAAAATAGAGATACAAAATTCTTTTCTGCTTTCCTCTTCAATTACTTGAGAAGGCAAAATTTTCTGACCTTATAGTTGCTTGAAATTGGGGTGAAGTGATAGGAGTTGGAAGATATTTGGCAGAAATATACTGTCAAGACCATTTCTTCTTCTAAATGAAAATTAAAGCTATAAATGTAGAAGAAAATGTTGAAAAGAGGGATTTGTTTTGCAAATAGAGCTGAAACTAAAGTGCATTACTGAGCAATTTTAAGGGGGACTGAAAATGGGACATCCATCTCTTCAGTAGTATTTCTGAAAAGAGAAGAAAAGGGATATGTCAGACGTTCAGATCTGGAAAATCAATACTTTTTCAAAGCTCTACTCCAGGGTGTTTAATAGTCTTGCTTAGCCACTGATGGTATTATTTTTGCTTAAAATCAAGTACAAGGTGGTATCTTCATTGTGATCATTAATTCTGAAAACATTACCAAATATAATTATTTGGATTTAAAGCTCAAAAGGTTTCCAAATGTTTGGGGGCATACTTTTACTAATTACATGATATTCCTTAAACAAAATATTCCTTTTTCCAGAATGATATGGCTATCCTACGAGAGAAGATATGTTTGGTTTAAACAGTGGAAGTTAACTCTTTTTGCCTTCAAATACAAAGTGTTGCACAGTCCTAAGAAACATTGTTCTATTTGTTTTTGGGACATTATTCCCTCCTCTCCCCCCCCCCCCCCGGGATGTTCCATTTCTTCTGCACAACAGGCCAATCCAAGCATTCTGGAATGGTCCATGCATTTAAATATTATTTTGCGTAGTCAGACTGTCCAGAATACTATAAGTTACTTCCTGTTCCTACACACACACACACACACACACACACACACACACACACACACACACGTTATGAATCACCCCCATATGTTTGGATTAACCCATTCTGGTTCCAGGAAATGAATTTCTCCATTTTACATATTCTTAATAAATACAAAATGCATAAGCAAAGCCTCCCCAAAGATTTGTCTCTTTTTGCTCATCTTTTTGAACAAAAGGCTAAGAAGAAGCTGCTAGTTTAAGCTGGAATTTGGAAATAGGATTATCTACATCATAAACTAGGCAAATTATTGGTGATTCATAGCATTCTTTCTCCCTTATATCTTGTAGACCTATGGATGTTTAGAAAAAAAATGGATTTTTAAGGGAGGCAGGGCACAAATCTATAAATACCACCCCTGCTTTCATCTTCTGTTCATACTGTGCAATAAAAACTTTTTATTTCCTAGTTCCTGCCACTGCAAACTATTATTGACTTCATGTACTGCCAATTAGACATGATGGAGTGTGTATCTGTATGTAACTACATGTATATCTCTATCTCAGAAGGACAGACAAAAATTATAGACAATCTGATTCTGCTCTTGTCACAAGAAATAATTACCTAAATTTTAAACCATCCTTTCTGGTCAAATGATTCTACAGTTAGTTCAATTGCTAAATTACTATAATATATCTACTAATATCATATACATGTGCATCTGTATATGTTATGTCTCTTCACAACTTTAAACATTGATTTGGGATATTTAATGGCTATTCTGTCAGAAAACTTTACAGGTAGTCCTTGACTTACAGCCATTCATTTAGTCACTTTTTGACGTTACAGCACCACTGAAGAAAAGTGACTTATGGCCGCTCTTCACACTTACAACAATTGCAGCATCCCCCTTGGCATGCAACAAACCTGAGCAAATACAGGTCATAAGTGACATTTTCCAAAGCCATTGTAATTTTGAACCATTGTTAAATGAATGGCCATAGTCCTTGCTTAAGTACAGTAACTGGAACCGGAATGTACAAGGCTAAGCAATGTGGCCATAAAGCACAACATCATGTGGCTACATCACTTAGCAACAACAATACCGGCAGTCCCATTGCCACTGTTAGGCAAGGAGCTCGTGTGACTGTGACTTCTACCAGTGGGACATCCACCACAAAGTTACAAATCGTGGGCAACTTTCAAGCAGGTTGATGGTTTGATGGGCAGTAGCTGCCATGGCACAAGCGTGGCCAGCAGGGAGTGGCTCCTGTGAAGTGTAAGAGTGTGCACAAGGGGTCTCATGCTCCATAGCTGGGTTCCTTAAGAAAAATGGATGGGAGTGATTTGTGACCTTCCCTGCCACCTTCCTCATTGATTTTCTTGTGGAAAGCCAGCAGGGAATGTTGCAAATGGCAGTCACATGACTGCATGATACTGCAGCTATCATAAGTGTTGGCCAGTTGCCAAGCACCCCCAATAATGATCACGTGAACGTAGAGATACTGGGATGGATGAAACCTTGAAGACCAGACATAGTTATTTAGGTTATATCATATGATTAGATTTCAGTGTATGCACAGCATCATCTAATGTATGTTCACTAAATCTTTTGTAAAAAAGTGAACCAAATAATTGTGCAAATGAGTATTATTTATTGATAAATACATAGGCAATTAGAGCTTCCTGAGATAATTGCCTCAGAGCTAATGGGAAGAGAGACCAAAATCTGTTCCTGAGGGATGGAAATACAGCTTTCAGAAAGCAAAGTTTTTATTAAGATTTCTTTTTCAGATTACGGAAGAAAAGAGCAAAAAGAATTAATGGCTATTGGAGCCTGCTGTGTCACTCTTATTAGTATCTCTGTAATACCTTCCAGTTGTGTCCTAAATATTGATAGCGTGAATAATAGCATAGGGAGATAAATCTCCTTAGTACAAATACTGGCCAAATCACCAGCTTTTACTGAATTGCATCATTGGACAAATGGCAAGGTAATGGTGATATGGTGTGATGAATGTAGCCGATCTTGTTGCATGACTAGACTGCAGGATCTTGTAGATGCAAAAGAAGGCAAGCCCAAGTAAGAGTGGTATGTAAGCAGTACTGGGGGGCTCTATATGAGATTTGCATATAGAGAGCAGAGGTCTCTAATTCTTCTGGACCAGTGACCACATGTAGAATGTTGAGGACACTATCAAAAAGGTTGCCACAAAGTAACGAGTCACTGTAACCTCAACTTAACTTTTGTTTGTTTGTTATCTGGGCTGAGGAGTGCACCTTGAAACAAAGCATGTTTATTTTAAAATAATACTTCTGATAGAACTGACCAGAATTTCTGATGCTTCATGTTTCTGTGGCTATCCAGAAAGGAAGTAACTGCTCCTGTGTTTACAAAAATGCTAGGAACCGTATAGCAGATGGCTCCTATGTCCTAGAGAAGCCCCAGCCCAATTACACACACATTGTACTCCACACATGCATAATGGGCAAGAAAGTGGTTTTCCTGTTGAAAATCTACCTATAAGGATCCAAGTGCTGATGGTGAATGTATCAAAACATTACAGGTAGTTCTTGACTTACGACTAGTCACTTAATGACCGTTCAAAGTTATGACAGCTTGGAAAAGGTGCTTTGTGGTCCATAAAGTATTTCTGGAACTTCATAAAATATTGTGGTTCCCCCCCCCCCCTCCTGCGATCAAGTGATCGTGATCTGAGTGCTTAGCAGGCCTATTCACGCTTATATCTGGTTGCTAAATTCGCTGTGATCATGTGATTGTCATTTGTAATCTTCTCTGCCAGCTTCCCCAGAAAGTCAATGAGGAACCTGGCAAAGAAGGCTGCACGCTACTGCTTGCCAAAGGATTTTCCCTCTGCATGGGGGGGTTTTGGGGGGGAATCTTCATCAGGCTACAGAAATGAAGCTTGTATCTCTGTGATTCCCACTCGTCTTTCCAGCCCAGTGCATGAGTTCCCTTCCAAATGGAGAGAAGAGGAACTTGTATACCGGGCTAGAAAGATGAAGTGGGGATCTTCACAATCCCCACCTTGTTTCTCCACTGCATAGAGGGGAGCTGCCTGCCCTCAACACACAGCTTTTTCACTCCTTCCACTTAACAAACACAGCTGGGAGAATTGGGATTGCAATATTGATCAAAGCAATCGTGTGGTATCTTGCTTAGTGAATGCTTTGCTCAATGACCGAAATTCCAGTCCCATCTGTGGTTGTAAGTTGAGAACTACCTGATTTGATGTTCTCACTTCATTAAGGAGTATTTAGATTAATAGCACAGGTAAAACTGTACCCCTCACACAGGATATTGAGTAACAAAGAATGTGAAGATAATACGTGGTTTCCTCAAGTTGCACAGTAAGCGTGGAAAGAATTAAGACCATTTGAATTCCTTCCTACCAGTTTCTTTTGTTTCTGGAGATGGAAAATTAACAAATGTTAACTTGGGCAATCGGTTACAACAGGTTTGGAGACTCATGAAATTTCAGTTTCTGCAAAATGTGCCAGTTAACAGTACTGTGGTGGAATCATATGGTGTCTTGAACATAATTCAAATGGTTGTTTTTTTTTTTCAGTTTTAAATATTTAGGATCTGATTGTATGATCAAGTACTCATTTCTGTATAAATACGACTAAGCCCTAAAGTCCATGATGCCTATCTATCTACTATTCAGGAAAAGGCCCTCTTCTACTCCGCTCTCGGGTTATAGAATACAAGGCAATTTTTCTTTGGGTGCAACTTGACACAATAATAAAATGAAAATATAGTTGCTCCTTGTTGTGAGTAGCAAACTATTCATTCTGGGTATTAGTAAGATAGTTATCCCAAATATACTACATACATTTGACTATCAGAATTTGCCAGCATAAAATATAGTTCTTAATCATTTGCTGCCTATTTAGAACAAGGCCTTTATTGTTGTATTTTTTTGCTGGCTGGGAATTGTAATCCAACAGTCTGAAGGGCATCAAATCAAGCTCAGGAAGGCTGAAGTAAGTTGTTCCTGTCATTGTTTTAAAAATAGATGTTCTGATCTAGATCATTCATTCCATCATTCCATACTGGTTGTGCCACAAGGTCATTTTTTAAAATTAGTATAATTAGCCTCTATAGCATCTGCCTCTTCTGCACTGGAACAATTTTTATCTAATAAATGTTGCTGTATTAAAAGGGCAAGACTTAAATCTTATCACAAAACTCCTTAATTCTTGGCCCAGGACTTGCAGCAGGTAGTTCAGAGCTGCAAGCAACTCCTTTGCCCTTGGTAGCCCTTTTCCCCACTGATTAGGATTGCATAAAGTTTCAGCATCATTTATATTTTGAAGAGAGAAACAGATGAAGGTAATAGTCCCACTTTAAGCATGAAAGCCAGCTGGGTGGCTTTGAGCCAGTCACTCTTCCTCAGCCCCTCACAGTGATGTTGTGGGGAAAAATTGGAGGAGGAAGGATTATTGGGTATGTTCACCAAGTTGAGTTATATATTGGGGGAAAGGCAGGATAAAAATATAAAACAAAAATTGTTTGATCTCAAAATATTACAATTTTTAAAAGGCTCTTCTAGCCCTCTACCCACATATGATGTGATGTATTCCACCCAGGTGCCTGACCTTGGATTTCAAAAGACTGCCCAAGCATAAACAGGCCAGTAAGCAAAATTAAATAATTAAACTATTTGCTGACCAGTTTTACCCTTTTTGAAACTTGGACTTTTTTTTGTGTGTGTGTTGTTTTAAAATTAAATTCCGTTTTAAAATTACCATATTTTCTAGAACCAATGGAACCAAGATTTCTATATTTAGATGTAATATATCACTTGAAAAGTACTATTGGAAAAGTACTATTGCTGTGATGGTAAGAACCACCTTAATATAAGCAAGAAATAAGTAGAGCAAGATTCTTGGTATTCTTTAGCCTAAATACTATTATTTTTGACAGTATTTTCAGATAATTGAATAGCTGGTAGCTTTTTCTGGCAGACACAAAAACTATAGAAGTAACAAACTTGTGAAAGTCATATTTTTCGGGTTCTTTTTAAGATTTTAATCTGAAAATGTAGGTATATTTCATAAATTTAACAATATAAAAATTGCAAGAAGTAGCATACTTCTGTAAATATTGCATATATTTTAAAAAGAATCACTTTCTGAAACTAAACTATCTTTTATGTGTATGTGATGAATAAATTTAATCGATGCTTTTACTTTTGAACTCCAAATAAAATTGCTAGTGTGATGTTTACTCTGTTTTTTCAGGGATAGTGGAGCAGTCACAACAAGCATACCAAGAAGCTTTTGAAATCAGCAAAAAAGAGATGCAACCAACACATCCTATTAGATTAGGACTGGCTTTAAATTTCTCTGTGTTCTATTATGAGATCCTGAATTCACCGGAAAAAGCTTGTTCCCTTGCGAAGACTGTGAGTTGATAATCTAATTATTACATTGCATTTAATATTTTAAACAGGTTTTGCATGTACAAATGTACTTTTTTTTAACCATAGGCTTTTGATGAAGCCATTGCTGAACTTGATACGCTAAGTGAAGAGTCATATAAAGACAGCACACTAATAATGCAGTTACTGAGAGACAATTTGACAGTAAGTATTTGGGCATTTTAAATACTTTATACAAGTAAGAATAAAGAGATTAATGCTAAGTTATCAAATAGGCATTGTTAATAAAAACTGGAGTCTAATTGGTAAAAATTTGTCGTATGGATTTATTTTACTTAGTTATTTTAACTCTTGAGTCTCTTTTCTTAAAGCATAGCTTTCTAGGAGATAATCCTGCTGAACACTTTGTACCACTAAAATGTTAAACAGTAACACATGTCTGCATTTTTTTTTAAACAGTTGTGGACATCAGATACCCAAGGAGATGAAGCTGAAGCAGGAGAAGGAGGGGAGAATTAACCAGCCTTCCAATTTTTGTCTGCCTCATTCAAAAATTTACACAGTAGACCATTTGTCATCCATGCTGTCCCACAAATAGTTTTTGTTTACGATTTATGACAGGTTTATGTTACTTCTATTTGGATTTCTATATTTCCCATGTGGTTTATGTTTAATATTAGGGGAATAGAGCCAGTTAACATTTGGGGAACTTTTGTTTCATCCAAGGTGGCCAATATAGGGATGTGGAATTTTTATAAAAGTTTTACATGTTTGGCATAGTACTCTTGGTACTTTGTGGCTTCCCACAAAAGCCAATGTTAAACAACTTCCTATGTTGAGCAATGAAAAACTGCTTGCATATTGGTCTGTCACAGTGGTTTAAAAAAGGGATGATGGTTGCAACCACATAGGTGTAGTGAATGTGGGTACTTCAACGTTGGAACGCACAGCAAAGAAAAATTTATGTCCCATGGATATTACATGTCAATCATGTGAATCTGTGGAATCTACAATCCAAGAATACATCTTCGATTAAAGCTGAAAGATGTTCCTTAAAGTGGCTTGCTAACCAAATGAACTTTCTCTAGAGAAGGGCAGAAACGGTTCACATTCCATTACTTGTAAAGTTACCTGCTGTTGCTTTCATTATTTTTGCTACACAATTTATTTGTATTTAAATGGTTTAGGCAACCTAAGAACAAATGTACAAGTAAAGATGCAGTAAAAAATGAAATGCTTGATATCCATAATTACACTGTATATCGAGCACAGCAGTAAAACAAACCCATGTATTTAACTTTTTTAGGGTTTTGCTTTTGTGATTTTTTTTGATACTTTGCCTAACATGCATGTGCTGTAAAAATAGTTAACAGGGAAATAACTTGAGATGATGGCTAGCTTTGTTTAATGTCTCCTGAAAATTTTCATGAACAATCTAAACATAACTGTTAAGAACATGTGTATTAAGTTGATGTAAGTGGAATAAAAGTTTTATGAATGGACTTTTCAACTATTTTCTCAGTAGCTTTCCTGTACATCTCAACTTCTGTTGAAGATATCTTCCATTGTACTGTCTGCGGTGCCAGATTGGGCTAATTCTGAAGCTGTCTTTATTCAGAATCTGAAAAATTGTAACATAATCTTCCATATTTTTGTGAGACTGGTCTGCCTGGAAACTACCAAAGAAACTTGAGAGTGAAATATTAGGTGGTAGTTAATATATGTAAACCCTACAAAATTGCAGCTACTGAATTCAGCCCTGAATTATTAAAATATGTTTTTGTAACAATCTTAAAACACATGTTTACTAAATCATGTGCCAAGCCCTTGCTTGTAGAAAATTGATAGATGTCTAGTTATGGTGCAGATGAGATCATTGGGTATTGACTATAAAATAAAGCATATTATTTCTCAACTACCATTATCTTATAAGCAAACTCCTTGAGAGATATCATTAATGAAGGCCAATGCAAGGCATTATTTATCATCATCAGATATGCTTCCCAATGGATTACTGTCTACCAGGATATTTCAGTTCCCACTGGGAGGCATTGTTGCCATGGTAGAGAGCATGTGCAAAATTTTTATGTTTATCAAATTAGTCATTGCAATGAATGGTGAAGTCCCAAATATATAATTCACCATGGTAAAAAATCAAAGTCAGACAATTCCAGTTGTATATGAATTATGATAAATACAAAAAAAAATTGTATGTAATGTCAGCATTTTTATCATCTAAATATACAGTACCTCTGGTAATAGTTGCATGTAAAATATTTTGTTTTCTGATCCCTCATTTATAAGCTTTTTATTTTTATGGTCTGAGCTCTCTCCCTTTCACCATTTTAGAAAGCAGGCAGCAAAGATTAATTCATGTTCATGAAATGGCCAAAATTGGGGTTTTATCAATTCAGAGAAAATTTCCTTCTGTGGAAATTACCTTGTGCATTTCCCATGCACACATTGGTCTGGAAACGGCAAAGAAGATCTGAAGAATAGAAATGCAGGCCCAACGTGAAGATTATCTCAATATCTCAGGTACAAAGTCATCTGATACCTTTTCTGATGAAGCATATAGGGGATGTTCTGTATATACAATCTGGGCAAATTAATAGCAAAACTTTGCTTCCTGTGCTTTCATTAGAGATTCAGTAGTATGGCTGTAATTCCAATGTATTGCAGTTTTTCCAGCAATAGTGGAAGATAAGGTTATCCTTCAAAAGTTGCAGAAAAGCCAATAAGACACGCCTTCCCCCTTGCATATCCCTTTTTCAGCTTGAAAGCTTTTTGCTGACCAAGAAGGGGAAAAACCTGTTACTATCTTCTTAGGTCCACAAAGGGGTGGGTGATGGTTTCTTTCCTCTTAACTATAAAATACTTCTTGTAGCTTGTCTCCTTATCTTCTAAAATCTCATTCTGAGAGTAGAAGGATAATATTGAAGGTCTTCGGAAGATTTCAAACTGATAGCCAGAATAAAAAGCATGCTGAGGCAAGCCTTGAGGTTTTTCATACATGGCATCTTTGCTAATTTACTTAAAATCAACACAATTTGTCTGACTAGTTTACAAAACTAAGTTTGCAATGTTTCTCTACAGGCAAAATCCAAATGGGTAAATTCAACGTCAGAGAGATAGCTTATCAATTTGAGCAATATTTTACTCCCTGCAGATTGATTTTTTTTTCTTGTAAATGTCTACTGTTGGCACCTGTTTAAGTTGAAAATATTGAAAATGTATGAGGAGGCTTCTTAAGCTCAATGAACTGCAAGCATGAAATGATACAACTGTAGATGATGTGAATCTGTCCTATGTTTTCAGGTTGTCTTATGGCTAGGATGAAGTTAGATTTTGGGGAGTAGGGGAGGCAGAGGGAGTTACAGTTCTCACAAATGCCAAGAATCTCCTAAAATGCTTAAAATACCCAACGGGAGATTAGGAAGATTTTTCTTTGCACTGGTTTTTCCTTCATGAATAAGAAATGACTCAGATGGATTTTGGAAGCATTGTGGTATCCTTTGGGATTCATAATCTTCTAATAATTTGTTCTCTTATAGCAAGCATTATAAGTTTACAGTGGCAGTCTTCCTCCTCCTCAATGTATGTGTGCTATATTGTAGACCTCAAATTCTCAAAATTGTTTTCTCTGAATTCTTTAGTTGCTCAGAAGTATTTTCAATGCATTGCTACTTTCCCAGTTTTATGCTCAGGGTAAAGCAATTCCAGTTGAAACCTATACCCTAACCCAGGGGTAGGCAACCTTGGCTTTTTTATGACTCATGGACTTCAACTCTGGGCCTTCAGCTGGGTTTTATAAAAGCTTTAGGCCTCTGCCATCGTGTGCAAAAAAAAAAAAAAAAAAAAGGTTCAATCAGTCAATTTCAACTTCTCACAGAAAAAAAAGATCTTGCAAAGTTGGAATTGATTGATTGAACTTTTTAGTCCCACCCAGTCTGCGGTTACCACTGTAGCCACACCCACCCAGTGGGCTATGCCCATGCCCACCCAATGGGCCACGCCCACCCGGCACTTGACGATGCATATGTGGGTTTTGGGTTGCAGTTTGGGCACTCAGTCTCTAAAAGGTTCACCATCACTGATTTATCAGCTCAGTAATCAAATCCATTTCTATCTCTCTGTTTTTTTCTCTTACTGTATTTCTAAAGTTCTGTAGAAGATTAGAACTTTTTTTTAATAGGGAGGTAATTCTAATGGCTTCATACAGCTCTTATAATGTGTGAGTTTACTTTTGAGAATTGCCTTCCTTCTCCCAATCAGTGTGAATCACTTTTTTTTTTTGTTATTACATGCTTCAAGACTGAGTAACAGCTTCTGAAAAGAGGATTACTCCCTTGTAGTATCCAGATCTTGTGCCAGCTCTACAAATAAGTTATAAGAGACTCACAAAAGACTTGAAAGATTAGAACAAAAGAAAAACATAGTTATTTCGTTCACTGAAGTTATTGTGAAATAACTTTTATATAGTATGGCTTTGTTCAAAGCTTCTGAACCAGAAGCAGCCTCTTTAAAGGGCATCTTTTTAAGAGCTGTTATTCTTCTCTGAAATGCAAGAGTTCAGCTTTACACAGTCATTTTGGGACAAGGAGCTAAAATAATACAGGCAAGGGTCCTGTTGACAGGTGGAAAAAGTTAAATACATTTGCAACTGGAGTTGATGTAATTTGTTAAACTGAAAATGGTTATTTGCCAATTGAGCTCTATAAACTCAAGGGAGAAATGAATATGACAGGCATTAAAGTACAAATTTTGACTTGATAAAGACACCTCAGGTTCCTTAAGTCAATTAGTCTTAGTAGGCGAATGCTCAGTACTGTAGGGATATTATGAAGGAGTATGTTCTCTTTTCATCCTAACAAAATTATACTTGTCTTTCAAATCAATGTTCTATAGATAGAAGTGAGCTGTTTTATAAATGATAAATCACATATGTGGTTCCCAAATTCTGGGCCACCTGTAAGGTGTTTGCAACCGGTCCGGGGAAACAGACAAGCACGCATCCCACTTGCGCAAGTAATGAATGAGCACATGCACACTCCATTTGCATGCACTTGGCACACGCACGCTTGCCAGCCGCTTACACACAACCATCTTCCACCTCCCCCCCCCCCCAGGTCTGCAAGGCTGAAAAAGTTGGGGAACTCTGGTCTATAACATTTTCTTTGTTCACTTGGAATTCTTTGTTGTATTATAGGCAGATCAGAAATAATTGATAGAATTCAAGAACTAAGAAGGATACAAATTTCTCCACAGTTTTCTTTATTGTTCCGCACCTGTAGACAGAAATCTTACCAAACTAAAGCCACCATCTGCATCACTATAGCTAGGGAGGAGCCTTAACCACACACACACACACATACACACACACACACACCAACTAAGTCTCTGCCCTCTGGAATTCAGCCTCTCCCTCCTAGGAATCCATACTATATTCTTCCACAGTTATGGAGTGCCACAGGGTTCAGTCTCCGCTTACTATTAACATCTCAAGAAAGGTAATTCAATGTTAGGAAATAAGGTGTAATCAATATGCAGATGATTCCCACTTTTATATCTTCACCCTGCTAGGCAAGAGATAACAGACTTGGCAACTAGTCTAGAAAGGATTAAACAGGCATATGCTGAATTCTACCAAGAGAGTAGCTGTTAATTTGGAAGCTGACTAAGGATTGTCCATTTTTGACTCTAATTGGAACAGTGCTTTTTTCCCAGATGGAGCTAGATGGGATGCAGTCATCCTGGGCTTACAGGTCCTATTTGAACAGCAGGTGGAGGCCACAACCACAAGGGCCTTTTCATAATTACATCTTTTGAGCCAGCTGTAGCTTCCTTTGCATCAGGAGACCTTTCTTTCAATTATTCATACTTTTTTAAAACTAGTGGCTGGATTATAGCAATGCACAGAAGGTCGAACTACCCTTGAAGATCTCTGGAATTTTCAGCTAGTACACCAAGAGTCATCATGTAACATTTCTACCATGAGAGTTGCTGCAGTGACCACCAATTAGAATCTTATGTTATCAAAACAACTCAAGTAAAGGTTACAGAAATGAGAATTTTAATAGTACAGTAGTGGCCAAAATTGTGGAAACCTTTTGGGAAAAGTATTTTTGAGGTTTGATGGCTAATAACACCACTTTCTTTTTGGAGTAGTACCATAAAATTACATATCAATGGAAAGATAATTTAATCAAGAATGTAATGTAACAAAGTTTGTTCAATTATCTATGTATTCTATGAAACGTTATAGCCAAATAACCAGAAAAAGGAAGCACAACACGAGTATTTAGAGACCCAATCAGGTGTCATCTTGTTTTGGCAATGAGCCAGTTAGATCACAGTAGGATTCAGTAATGGATGTCATGTAGCTGAGAGGAGGACATTTGTCAGTATGTTATGTGATCACTATCAAGTTGGTTGGGTTTTTTTTGTTCTTTCATTTAGTGAGCTTGTGAAACGTAATAAAATTAAGTAATGGTGCAAAGAGTTGCCGGGTTGCCCAGAAAGTGACGTAAAATAATATTATTAAGTGAACAAGGCTACAGTTAGAAAGAAATTAGAAGAAAATTGGTGGAAACTTAACCAAAGGTGGCATTTCTACTGTACACTTTTCCCAAAAGGTTTCCACAGTTTTGGCCACTACTGTATATAGCAGGGGTCCCCAACTTTGGCAACTTTAAGACTTGTGGACTTCAACTCCCAGAATTCCCCAGCCAGCATAGGTCTTAAAGTTGCCAAGGTTGGGGGCCCCCTGTTATTATTAGGGGAACAATAATATGTTGAAGTTGGTGTACAATTCTAAAAAGGTTATGAATATTTTGGTTCCCATTCAGAACTTCAGTCAGGGCTCAGATATTAGTAAAATTAAATTCACTGTTTAGCTCAGGAGAGCACAACTCTATGGCAACCAGCTGAGGGCTAGAAAACATGACTAGAAAAGTGATGATAGCACAGGATCTTTGGGGCGTCTTGTTCTAAATATTAAGTTGCAAGACAGGGTTTGCTAACCTTGGCAGTCTTAAAAGAAGTGGACTTCAATTCCCAGCATTCTCCAACCAGCATATTGGCTGGGGATTTCTGGGATTTAAAGTCCAGCTTAAGATCCAAGAGCAGAGAGATTTCCTTTCTCTCTTGTAATGGAAAGAAACTTTCAGAAACCTTTAAACCTCTAGAGCAGGGGTGTCAAACTTGCTGTGTCACATGATGTGTCGCGACGTATCACGACTTCCCCTTGCTGGAGCTGGGATGGGCACGGCTTCCATGTGACGCATCCGGCCTAGAGGCTGCCAGTTTGACACCCCTGCTCTAGAATCTCTAGAGATGCAGACTTCAACTCCCAGAATTCCCCATACCCGGCAAACTGGGTGGAGAATTCTGGGACTTGAAGTTCACATGCTTTAAAGTTGCCAAGGTTGAGAAACACAGTTATAAGAATGAGAACAAGAGTAAGGAATCCCCAGGAAGCAAACCACTCATTTCCTGCCTTAAAAACCTCCCTAACCCCTCCAAAGGCCTAAAATCACACAGGCAAAACAAACAGACCATTTGAAGAGGCAGAAAAGTAATAACGACTATAAGAGACTTCTGAGATGCAGACAGCCTCCTTGCAAGTAATTTTAAGTAGGAAAGGAATGATTATGAGGAAAGCCCTTATTTCTCTTCCTAATCTCCTCTCTACATCAGACAACTACCAAGTTATTAAAACTGTTCCAGAAAACATTTTCCTTAAAAGAGGCAATGGGGAGGATGACGGTGAGAGAGCAAGGGCTTTATGTCTCATTCTGAATGTTGCCTACTCCAAATCTGCTGAATTTCAGCTGTTGGAAAGGAATCTGACTGTTATTCAACCCTTGGTCCCCATACTGTGTCTGAACTATCAGCATTTCCATTTCTGTGCTCTGATGTATGTAGGCACCCTGCTCCCATCTGCAGTAACTTCCCCACTCCCAAATTTTCAAAGCCTGGCACATTTTTAAGCACATGGATCTCATTAAAGAAAATAAACAGGAGTCTGAAAAATAAGTTTCTAACCACCTCCACCCTTCTTGCTTAGGGGAAATCCAGAAGGAAAAAAACAGGAAATTATCCATGCCACACCAATATATCTCCAAACAGCCTCAGTTTTGCTGCAAAGCCAAGATGCTATTTCTAGAAAAAGCACAGATATATTCAGCTATATAACTGCTTCCGCCTTCTTTTCTTGACATCTAACAATATTTTAAGTCTAGTAGGACACCATCCTTATCCATTGTCCTCCTTCTTTTTCATCTCTGCATAACCAAGTTAACTGCTCTGGTGCAAGGACTAACTTAAACATCCAGCAAACTAAAGTATCATGGTCCAGAGTGGTAGAACATATTGCACATTTCAGTGTGACTGGCAAAAAATGATTTTTAATGCTTGTTTAAAGCAATGTTTCTCAATTTTAGCAACTTTAAGATGGTGCATTTTAAAGTTGCACCATGCTGGCTGGGGGATTCTGGGAATTGAAATCCACATATCTTAAAAGTTGCCAAGATTGAGAAACACTGATGTAAGTTTTTTTTTTTTAACCTACAGCTTTAATGCAGGGAAGTTGTAGGGCAGGGGTGTCAGACTTGCAACGTCATATGATGTGTCACGACACATTGCAACTTTTTTTCCATTGCCGGCAATAGGGTGGGCACGGTTTTGCCATGACACATTTGGCCCGCGGGCCGGTGGTTTGACACCCCTATTGTGTAGGAGAAGGAGGCATCAAGTATCCATATCTTAAAAGTGACACAAACTTAGGTTTTCACCATTTCATCTGAATATTTCCATACAGTATTTATGTGTTTAACCCTATTCTTTTATCTGTCTTTCCAGATAAATTGATTTGCAATATAGGTATTCCTCAACAACCATAATGGACCATGGAATTTGTCATACTTCATGATGGTCGAAGTCGAGTTGAGGCACAGTCCCAACTCGTGATGAACCCAATTTTGTGACATCTTTTGCAGCAGTCATTAAGTGAAAACAATAGTTGTTAGCAAATGGCCTGATTGTTAAGTGAACCCATTTTCTGCAATGAGAGTTTTTGGGTGAAAACTGGAAGTAAACAACAGTTGCTGGCAAAAAATGTTATAAATTGTGGTCACATAACATTGGGACGTTGCAAATGGCCAGTTACTGTGCACTCAAAATGCAATCACGTGACTGTCAGAACTTTGAATCCAGGCCATGAGTATCTTTTGGGGTGGGTCCATCATAACTTTTAAAGGTTACTAAATGACCGGTCATAAGTTGGGGGCTATCTGTACTTTGTCCAACAATATTAAACAGTTTTAGGTGTGAACTTAAATGGACTCCAGAAGATGGTAGAGGACAGGAAGACCTGGAGGAACGTTGTCCATGGGGTCGCGATGGGTCGGACACGACTTCGTAATTAACAATAACAACAAATTAAACAGTTTAATAAGTAGTTAATAAGTTAATAAATAGGTTGTGGAGCATTGGCATAGAATTAGCAAGGATGCCCTAGCACAGTGGTTCTCAACCTGTGGGTCGGGACCCCATTTGGGGTCGAACGACCATTTCACGGGGGGTCGCCAAACGCAGTCCACCATTTTTTTCCCCTTTTCCTTAGCTGTGCTACTCCCTTTTATTCTATTGGCTTTTGAAAGCCAATAGAATAGACTCTCTTGAATAGAGTCTAATTCTATTGGCTTTCAAAAGCCAATAGGAATTGTCCAGGCTGTCTCTGCCCTGCTGAGCCCGCCAAAAGTCCCATTCTGCAAAGGGTGCTGCACCAGTTGAGTGGTCCTCGACTTACGACCGGTTGGGGGTCATGCCCTAGCATATGTTTGTATATCAACAATTTGAAACTGAATATCAACAGTTCAATTTCTTTTCAATATGATTCTATGAAGTGGGAAAACAGGAACAGTAATGTTAATATTTAGAAAGAGAAAAGGCCACTTCTGAAGTTTCTATGGAAACTTTCCTCTGAACTGCATGGCTGTCCAAACTGCAGTTCCTCGATGATAAAATTAAAGTGCCTTGCATACAACTGTTGATGTTTCTTTTCTATTCAGAAGCCACAAATATCCATCCCTTTTAGCCCAAGCATAGCACCACAAGAAAAGTTGTGGTTACTGATAATATGTCATGGTTCAGACAGATGAAACTCTTCAAAGAACTTCAGGGCATTGTTTACCTTAAAGAATCTTTATTCAAGAAGCATAGCATCGGCACTTACATAGCGAAAGCCAAAATCTGAATTCTCCTCCCCTGAGTACATAGTATCAAAGCACAATTCCCTCCTCTAATTTACAGTCATAAATCACATTCTCCAATAAGTTTGAAATGCAGACTTTCCCTCCAGTTCTCCAACCCGCCAATTCTTATCATCTCTTATTTCAAAAACCTTGGTTCTCACACTAGTTACAGTATTGTTATGTCTAACTAAACTCCCATGCACATTCCTCCTCCTTCCCCCCCAGTATCACTCCAATTCTAAGAATAAAACATAAGAAGGAAAATGGTTGCATCTCCATATGTTGTCAAAGCAAAAACATCCAATGTTAGCAGCGTTGACATAATAGCTTGGCAGCTATGGTACATAGCTCTGCCTTCATACCAAAAGTACGTTTCTCCTCTCACCCATTTTGGAAAGCAGCAGCAGTAACTATCATCTTAATAGCATTTGTGATGCAATCAACTCAGTGTGAGCTAAGGCATTGCAGGGCAAGGGGGGGTACATCCCAAGCAGAGTTCAGAACTCAAGTACAGCAACTAAGGATGTATCTTTTGTCTGTCTGGCAATACAAAAATTGGAGATTGCAGCAGGCCATCATACTCAGCCATGAGGCTGCCTCCAGCTTGGTGAGTCATCACTTGGGTTGGCGTGGTTCACATCTCTACAATTCTTGGAAGAGTTTTCTCTTATACCGCAGCAAAACCCATAAACTGTTCTAAAAGTTTTCTAACTATTGTGAATGAATTTCTAAAGTATTGTCAGCTATGATTTACATATTCATGGCTTAACATGCTGTGTGAATCCAGCCATTATAATTTAGTTAATAAATCATAGTTAAGCAACCTAAACTAAATACAGATATTATATTTGTCTTTTTAAAGTAAGTTTTATATTGCCACAAGTGTGAGACTTCTGATATCTTCCGCATCCATGGTAAAAGATAAAACTGGTAAAAAGAACAAATTAAAAGCAATCAAAAGCATACCAATATACTATCTAAAACCAAAACAAAAGAAAAACATTCACAAGAAGACATTAAATTAACACTGGAGGTTTTTAAGAAGAGATTGGACAACCATTTGTCAGAAGTGGTAAAGGGCAGGGCTTTTCAACCAGTGGTACGGGTACCACTTGTGGTACATTGGCACTTGGCAGGTGGTACGCAACCATCCTAGAAAAGTGGCAGCGGGGGAGGGGAATGAGCTGAATCAGTGGTAGCACCGCATAAGCCTGAACGACAGACGGCTGGAGCTACAGGGCTGTCAGGGCTCAGCGGAAGCGCCATGATCAGCGCCGCTTTCCAGCTGATCGGCCCTTCTTCGGGGCTGTCGGGGCTCAGCAGAAGCACCAGGACCAACGCCGCTTTCCAGTTGATCGGTGCATCTTCGGGACTGTCAGGGCTCCGTGGAAGTGCCAGGATCAGCTGGAGCTCGGCGCTGATCCTGGCGGTTCTGCTGAGCCCAGAAGAAGCACTGATCAGCTGGAATGTTGCAGCCTCTCCAGGGTCTTGTGATTTACATTCAGATGCTTGGCAACTGATTCATATTTATGATGGTCACAGTGTCCCAGGGTCATGTGAAGTGACCAAAACCTGCTGCAACCACCCAGCAGACGGGGGGAATAAAAACCAAACACCCCCCACCCCACCCCCGCTGCCAATCCTCAACAGAAATGCTCACAATGAAAACCTCGGACAGGAGGAAGAGCGCCACCGGGTGGGCAGGGCGGGGCACTTTTTTCAGTGCCATTGTAACTTTGAACAGTCACTAAGCGAACTGTTGTAAGTCGGACTATCTGCACTTTATCACTTTTTTCCTTTTTTGGGGGGGTCATCAAGTTTTTGGCACCTTGCTAGGTGACTGGTGGTACTTATATGTTGCCATATCCTAAAAGTGGTACAATGGGTGAAAAGGTTGAAAATCCCTGGTATAGGGTTTCCTGCTTGAGCAGGGGGTTGGACTAGAAGATCTCCAAGGTCCTTTCCAATTCTGTTTTTCTGTTCTGTTCTAATGTCTTAATTAAATTTAAAAAGCCCACAAGGAGCCCTCCATTACTCTGCGAGTGTTGATGCCAGGGGTCTTTAGGGCTCACAAACCGCACATTCTATTGTAGCTAGAAATCCATTGATAAGCCTGTCCTGCACTCAACATTTGGTGCCAGATATCAAGCAGGCTTCTGTATTTCACAA
The DNA here is from genome assembly GCF_016545835.1 of Crotalus tigris. Classification (NCBI taxonomy): domain Eukaryota; kingdom Metazoa; phylum Chordata; class Lepidosauria; order Squamata; family Viperidae; genus Crotalus; species Crotalus tigris. The sequence goes on along the minus strand of NW_024100554.1, from coordinate 1,891,806 downwards.
CAGCATCGCTTTTCTATTAGTTTTTCAGAATAGCCCCAGATGGGAGGATGAGGGTTTTTTTTATTTCTTCTATTATTCAAAAAGATATGGATGGGATTAGCCCAATTATGCATCATAAGTAATCAATAAATTTACTTGATCATTGACCAGTGTAATTTAAAAGAAGAAAACAAAAACAGTCTGAAGCAAACAAATGTCTCACAAGAATATTGTCAAGTCAGCTGGGAGATAGTGATGTGACCAAAATTTTCAAGTCAATTTCATGGTGTATGACTTCACACATCTTTTTTTAGATAGAAGCACAGCATTTTATCCATTACATGGGGTGAGAAAGCAAAAGGACAGGGGTGTCCACAACTGGAAGTGGGGAAATGAATAAAACGGGGCAGCTGTAACCATACAATCAAAACCCCCACTTTGATCATATGGTCAGGGACACTATTTTGACCCTTGATCCATGGGTAACCTTGCCCAAAGGATTCAACAGTCTTCTGAGGACTGTTCAAGGAGAGGTCTTTCAAAAATGCTAGTTTCATATTATTTCACTCTGAGCCTTCATTCACAAACATTCTCGTGGAGTCACAATTTCAAAGTACGTCTTGTGTATATGCATGGCAGGATGGAGGACCAGAGGTAGCATTTCAGAATAAAAACTTTGGCCTTGGATGTTTGCCTGCAACAAATCCTCAACTGCTGAGAAGCAAAAGGGGGTGAGTGAGTCTGTGAAACTCCTACGATTATTTCCAGCTCTACTGGAGGCAAGATGTGTTGGATGAAACACAGAACTGAGCTTGAAGTATGACAGCTATGAAATTGCTGGAAAAGACATGGAGATTTGGGGGGGGGGAGATGCTCTCTGAATCAGCTTTTGATCTACTGTTAGCATGTCTTTTTCAGAGGCAGAGAGAAATGCATGCATAGTTTTTAAAGTAATTGAGAGACAGTTGCAATGCAGCTAAGTGGGAGGGAGGGGTAGAGGAGAGAGAAAGAGAGAGAACAATAGCTTTGCACAGTTGAACAGTGATGCTATTATCTCATCAGCACAATGCAGGCAGAGGCAAAATTATAAATAGTAGCAGTGTAATGCTGGGAGTTGCTATTTGGCAGTGCTGCCAGCAGCCACTTCTTTCTGGCTACAGATGCTATGGAAAGGGTTGGGATCAGAGAGATGGGAAATATGCATCAGCCACTTGATTCTCCACCCAGAGTGATGTCCTCAGATACAATGTATTATATCTAAAATAACATATCTGATACTTATTATGTAATAATAACAGCAGCATTTGAGGATATTGTTTTTCAAGAAAGTGTACACAAAATGGGGTCAGCAGGTATCCCAGAGAAGAATTAGCAGCATAGGTGTTTTGAGTTAGCCTTACCAATCTGGTGGCCCTACTATTATAATAGATCAGCTCCCATAATTCCCAGCCTGCATGGGTGGAAAGCACCCTTTTGGAGAGGGCATTTTTTAAAATTACCCCCCTGTGCTCCAGCACCCAGGCAATCACATTTCTCTCATTGCTTTTTGTACTATTACCATTGCACAGATTTTTTAATGTTTTACTGCTTTTCCAACCAATCTGAAAAATCAAAGAAACAATAAGAAACAGCAGCAACCATTAAAAATTAAGTATATGAATACATGAAGATGAGATTAACACAATGATGTTTAGATCCTCTTCTAACTGCTCACTCATATACATGACATCACTATGATTCCAAACAAAACAGGTATCTCATATGAAGAGGGCTCATCACATCAGTGGGAAATGTGCAATATTATGAAAACTTTAGCTCATATCAAGCAGTCATGACTTGTTTCTTCCCTGGAGTGTAATCCACAAAGAAGTATGCCAGTCCTCCAGGGAGATATATAAAGAGAGAGAATTCATTCTGCCAGCAGTTTCTGTTTCAATGGTGGACCAAACACTCTGGAGGAGAATCTACAGTCACACCATGTCAGCCATCCCAGGTAAACCAGATAGGAAACACAACTAGATGAGCTAATTCTACTTTATTGTAAAACCACATTAACAGAATCTTATAAGTCTGAAGGTACAGATATCCTACCATCGCTTTTAAGAGCCTGACTGACTAGGGCAGATCCTTCCTAAATTTCCTCCTCTCTGTATTTGCATAATTTTATTAAATTTTAAATTTATCAAATTTTAAACACTAAATTTTAAAACAGAAATATAAAAACTAACAGAAACAGAAATTAAGAAAAAGAAAAAATAAGAATGCAAAAAAAGAGAAAAAGCAAAGATATAAAAAAGAATGACTTTCAACTTCTCTTACAGCAAATATAAATAAAACTTACATTAAGATTTTGCTGTACGGTTACAACAAAACATCCATTTTTTAAATAATCTACTAATATTACTAGTTAGCTGTTAAGCCTTTGGGGGCTCCTTTCTCTCTTGTGTGACTGCTTCCTAGGCAGCATTTTTTTCTTTCATCCCCCAAAGCTATACACACATTCCATTACAGAAAACTATTCCTCAAGTAAATAAAAAAAAACCTCTTTCTTGGGAGTATGAACTCTTCAGAGAATGTGTAACTGAATGAGATGTCTTTGGGGCCTGATACTCACTATATTAATTGTCAAAGTATTGATATTACATTGTGAAATGTGTATGATAATTCATGTCTTTGTGAGATAGGGTTGCTTTATACAAGGAAGCTAGATAATTGTTGATGTCAGCTGGACACGATGTTGCTCTTTCTTGCTTCCACCTAATCACGAAAGAAAAACAAGTTAGTCCAAAAATGAATGTTCTCTCTTTTTCACTCTGCGAAACCAAAGTCATAACTCTAGCTCAGCTTGTTGACCCTGTACTGCAACAAGCCATGCATCTGCTCTATTTACCAAGGCAGATGGAAGAGAAACCACACACAAGCTTATAATCATGCATACTCGTTTTCAAAGAAGCTGAAACAACAATTCCAGAATTTCCAGCCAGCTCAGTTAAATGCAACCTTGGCTAGTACTCTTGAGCCTAGTAATGCTCATATATCCAGAGGGGAGGGCAGAGATTGGGAACATCCCCTGCTAAGCAGATAGAAATGCTGCAGGTAATATCTTTTAAAGAAAAGTACCTGAGACATGCAACAGACTCTATTCCTACCACATGCTTAAGTGGTTCATATGTGGGTACAGGTTGTACATTGTGGGAACACTGAGGGGTCAATTGCCCTGGTCGACTAGCCCTAATGTGGATTACATATAGCTGCAAATTTTGTCTTGCATAGGGTTAATCTAAATCCCAAATTTCACTACTATCCCATCCCCCATTTTGTTAACATAATCTTTCAAGAAAAAGAGCAGCTGAAAAAGGAAAGCTCTCCATTATACCACCACCTCAAGTGAAAACATTTCATAAATACTGTTTCTTTACAATAGTCAAGCCATGACTACTGCTGCCTGCCCAAACTATTGGGGAAAGACTAAAGGACTTTTGGGTGTAAGGGATCCAGCCCAGGTCCTTTCTAAGAGTTTGGGGCAGGGATCTCATTTTCCTAAACCAGAAATGTTTGGCCCAGTTAATACGATTGGATGCTGGTAGTAATGAGATTCGTGAGAGAGTTAGGGGCTGTCTGAGATAAGTGTGTCATAAGAATGGTGTCTGAGCCACATGGAATATTGTGACTCCAGAGTGGTGGCCTACTGGTAAATATGCTCACCTCCATCTCGGAAGGTTGAAACCTAGATAGCAGTAGAAGTTTCTCTCTCAGGGCCCAAAGTGAAAATATCTGCTATGAACTCTATGTAGGTGTCAGGAAGGGCATCCAACCAGTAAACACTCAGCTCCATTCAGTCCCACAACTCTATCCTGAATTAAGATATTACAGGGTCATATAAAGGAAGAGAGAGGAGCAGGGAATCAGCTGCTTCTTAGATGTTTTGTTCCCAAATTGTCTGAGATTTGCATGTGCTGCCTGGAATTTATGGGAGATATCATTCAAAAGTTCTGGAGAGGCAGAAAAAATTGTCCCTTGCTCTCAAATTAAACTTAGACAAAGCCAAGTTAAAATATTTCTCTCAAACCTCACCTGCATCACCAGTTGCTTTGTTTTTGGATTCTTTGGCAAAAACTCAAGTACAAACACTATTTGTTGTTGGGGTTTTGATTGTCAATATTTCATTTCTTTATCAACATGGGGCAAGGAATTAGAAAATAATCTTCAAGGATGAAGAAATAGTTCTTTGGGAACTCTGCTCCAATGTCTTCCTAGAATGAATTCCATTCTTGAAATGTTAATTGTATAGAGTGTTTTTCAACCTCAACAACTTTAAGATGGGAGGAGATCAATTCCCAGAATTCCCCAGCTATGGTGTAGATAACAATACAATCAGCTTTAGCTCAAGATGGCAGAATACATTTTTGGCAGACAATCAAGAAAATTAGGAAATAGCTTGGTGTCTGTCTGTAAAGGTTTTTTTAAAAAAAATGTAGCTCAAAAACTCTGGACCTTTTAACAAGAGCATCCACTTGAGAGAAAACTGATGCCTATCCATGAAGTGTGTCATCTACCAAGCTTGAAAAAAAAAGTGCCAAATTCTTAACACTTCTTAATGATTAGCTGGGGGCTTCAATTCGCAGTTGAAAACAATCCAAGGGTTCTACTCATCTCTAGAGTTGTATGGGTGCAAAATAGGAGACCCCTTGAATTTATACAGATCTGCTTAATGGCCAAAGTATTATTTGGTGAATAATGCAGCTCTTGCTCATCCCCCTCTGATCTACAGGAGCATAGTCTCAGAATTCAAGGAATGACAACATTTTGTTTTGCAGCATTCCTTCTTTGTATTCCGCAGCTTTATTACAGCAGTGCCCTCTTGCGGTAGAGAAATCGAAATGCAACATCAGCAGCGTGTCTGAACTGAGGGAGGGGCTTTGTTTCTAATATTCCCATATTTTCCCATTAGAAATATTGCATGACAACTAGGGAGGACAAGCAGTGTGCAAACGGGAATATTGTCATTTGAGAAAGGCAGAATTAGTGTATCTCAGATCTTTCAGCTGTGAAATATTCCTGGCTGCAATATAAGCCCTGATCTTCATTCAAGAGCACAGACTGTAGTGTATTCCACTATGTACAAGGGGATAGACATAGTGTTCCCCCTTCTTCTCTCCCCCCCCCCACAACAGTCCTGTGAGATAGGTTGGGCTGAAAGATTATGATTGCAATGGTTGTCTGAATTTTGGTAGCTCAGATATGGTGGTCTGGCACAAAAGGATAAAAGTGTGGTCAAAGTGTTTTTGAAAAGTAAGGAAGAATATTTTTTTAAAAAAAATGGAAGTAACAACGTAATTATGTCCTGTTAAGCAGTGTTTCATGATTTGCCATGCCATGCCATATTGTGAATAGATTGCTGGCCATTTGGGGACACAACCTTCTAGTGCTAAATGCATCCACTGCCTCAAAGGTAGCTTATCTGTGCTTTGAGGTCTCCAGTGTTGAATTCACCGATCAACTTGTTCTGGTCCATAATGAGCATATTATTAGTTATCACTAAGCAATGTATCACCATTTTAAAAATTGCAGTCTTGACTCCAGGCTAACAACCTATTAAGCATAATGCTATAAAAAACTAGAAGGGGAGGAAAAGCAAAGTCAACCCTGTATTTTTTGTTGTCTCTGGCAGAAACAATGAAGGTAACTTCTCCTCTCTATGTGCCATATCTCTCAGAGCAGAGAACTGCAAAACTGGGTGTCAAATATCCATTTTACTGTTCAGGCAGATAAACAGATCAGAGGCTGTTAATGTTTCGAAGGTCAGTCTCAGCTGTTTGAAATAAACCTGAAAATAAATTGGTAGCCACCAATTTAGCCATGCAGTAATAATGCCATTTAACCTGCTATTCCAGATAGCAACATAATGGGCACATTCTGAACCAAAGACCCTTGTCTGTAAAAGCAACCCTATTTAGTCTACATCAGAGCAGATCAATCTATTTGGAATTAATTGCTAAACAGAAAGTTCTGATGGCATTTTTGTTTGTTTGTTTAAAAATCAAGGGAGGATTGGAGTTAAGAGGGATAAAAAAAACCACTTCAGAAATCTAAATCCAGAATGATACAGGACTCAGAACACAAGTTAATTAGATCATACAACATGGCAAGTTTTCTACCAAAATAATCCTCATAGGCATACAGACAGACAGAGTTTCTATCATTTCTGTAATTTCTATTTCTATCATTGACCAATCAACCCTATAGGTTAAAAAATGTTTTTCTACTTGGAATGACACCACATTGTTTAATACAACATGGAAAGGATGTAAACCAAGGGTATCAAACTGGTGGCCTGCGAGCCGGATGTGTCATGCGCAGGCCACGTCCACCCCGGTTCTGCAAAGGCAAAAAAAGTACATCACAATATGTCACGTGACGCAATCAAATTTGACACCCATGATGTAAACTTACAGAAATTATAGTGTTTGTAATTTTAATAATTCCAGATGTTCAGTATCATGCTACAATAACTTCTGTAACATTGCATGATTATAGCAAACATCCACCTACTTTTGTCTCCTACAAAAAAAGGACATGTCTACCTCCTTGTGAACATATTGACCAGCCTTGTCTTGTCTCTGTTGATCCATCCAACTCAGCATAGTCGTCCTTTACTAATCAGATCTTACCAGATCTGGTTTTTTCTTTTTCAGCTTTGAAATTACTGCACCAAACCTGAGCCTGAGGACTCCTGCATGCAAAGTCTATATTAAAAGGGATGAAAAGCAAAATGTATTAAAATTAAGGATTTTGCCAATGGTTTGTAAAGTATTATAGTAAATTAAAAATAATTTAAATTCTCTGCTAGGTATCTCATTCCATATTTGAGGTTTCACCAGGTATTTCCTTCTCTTGATTAAGCATGGGTTTCACACAACAACGACCCAACCTACTAATTACCTGAAGGATAGGACATTTCTCTGTAATTGAACTGAAAAATAGAAAATGGAGAAGAATGCTTCGGTTCTTATTCCTTCCATCCAATGGTTGGCGCAAGTGCATGTGTTTATTCCAACATCTGCATTTTGTTGCAGAGACAATGTCATGTCGTTCCCTTCATGTAGACATCATCCCATTGCATGTATCCGCTCCGGTGCTCGCCCAGTCCTCTGCAACAAATCTGGAATGAGTAGGGAGAAGATAGGATGTAGAAATGGCAACTGGCTCAAACTCAGTATGTTTTTATGGATGCAAATGCCGTGTGTAAACAAAAAACAAAAAACCTCTTGCAATATGACATGGAAGCAAGCCTTTATTTTAAAGTGAGAGTGCCTGAATATTTTAGCATACACATTTTGACTTTCTGGCCCCCTTCCCACAGCCCATTTTACTGGGATGACTGCAGGTAGGGTGGTAGTACTTTGCAGGAACACCAAGGAAAGGATCTGTTAATTTATCAGTTAATCTATCAGAAGTGGTTCCAAAGAGGTGAGATTGCCTTGTGCCAAGTTCAACTAATTCCTTGGTTGCAAAATCTAGCCAAATCCTCTATTTGCCCTCCAAGAAAAAGCCTGGGTATTGCAAAACTCATTGTCAGGGACTGGCTGTTCAGAACACATTCCCCAAAACTGCTCAGGTCTAGCCAGATCTACTGCTACCCGCCCCATCCCAAAGGGAGGGCTTGTCAGCATTCTCCTGACTGAAGCCATGTGGGGAAGCCAACCTGGAATGGTTTGGGGTTGCTCTGGGGTTTTTTTTATACAGAAGGGATGGGAGCTGTTTCCTCCCAGCATCCTTCTGCTCCCATTCCCATCCTTAACTCCCCTCCCCTTCAAATGCCATAGAAACAGGCCAAAGATGACCCAAAGGAAAGACTGAGGATTAGGGACGGGAATGGCATCCCTCCAGAGATTCTCTGTCCCCAAACCAAGTTTTAATTCCCTGAAGACCAATAAAATGGCACCATTGAATTTCAGTAATCTGTTTTGGGGGGATTTTGGTGTGACATGATATTTAGCTTTTAGACACCACAATGGCAACCTAGTTCACCCAACTTTTTTCAAGGAAAAGTAAACTGCTGTGTTGTTTACATACACCTCTTGCAGCAAAGTCATTCCTGCTAAACAAGGCCTTGAAATAAATTACCGTATCTCTGTAAGCATAGAGCAGTGTTTCTCAACCTTGACAATTTTAAAGCATGTGGACTTCAACTCCCAGAATTCCACAGCCAGCAATGCTGGCTGTGGAATTCTGGGAGTTGAAGTCCACATGCCTTAAAATTGTCAAGGTTGAAAAACACTGCATAGAGGGAGGCTACATATATGAGGGAGACTTTACATTATGGTGCTTTCTTTTCCTGTGAATGACCTTATAAACCTCATGGATTTGCTTGAAAGCAGCAGTGCCATGTAGACTATGGCCTCTTGGAGTCACCATTTAAATGTTTGCCCTGCTTGGAGTGACAGTATATTGGGGTGCCCTGAGCCCAACGGTAAGGAAAGGTAAATGTGAGTGCAGCTCTTGATCACTAGAGGATCACTAAAGAATGCCAAGGTAGCATCATCTCAAGAGAGCTCTGGCAGTTCTCCAAAACAGTGCGGTGTTGAGACTATGCTGCTGAACGATATCCCCAACAGCCTGCCTTCACCAGTGAAGGGACACAGGGCAGAAAACATCCTGCAGCCAAGAAGGCTCCGCCCACATTTGCACTACCTCGGTGACCCTGAGGGCGCAGACAAACCTCCAAGGGGCCTCAACGACTCTTTAAAGTTTAAAAGAATGAAAATGACCAGTTGTCTGCAAGGAGTATAAATCTTTCCATTCCCCACCATCCAGTCAGAGCTGAAGCTTCTTGGATGAGAAGCGAAACGTCTTCAAAGAAAAACAAGAAAGTCCAGTTGCTTCCTGAAAAAGCACCTTTGGAATATCCTGCTGGAGCTTAACATATATATTTTTTTTTACCAAACTATGTTTTTTTTAACCATGCTTCACTGAAAAAAAAACAGTGGCTGGATTTATTGAATATGCCAGGCCAAACCACTTTATAGTGTGGCATATTATATGAATCTAGCCTTTCGCAGATCAGGGGGCTTTTCAGATAGTCAATCATAGTCACCTTGCAGGTAAGCTACTGCAATGTGCTGTATGTGGGACTGTGACTGAAGACCCTTAGAAGCTTCAGCCAGTCCAGAATGCAATGTCACGGGAATTGTGGAGCATGTCTCGATATGCCTAGGTAATACCTTTGCTTCATGTGCTGCACTGATTGCCAGTTTGCAATCTGAGGTGCTATAAAGCTCTACATGACAATAGGGCCTGGTGGCTTCAGGGACCACCTATGTCCCATAGTATCTACCCAATCTATTCAATCCTGCAGGGTTGATGCACTCCTTCAATTGAACAGTGTCATCTACTGGAACCCCAGCAGCATACCTTCTCTGTCAGAACACCTGGCCTCTGGAACAAGATCCCCCACCCCACCCCAAGACGCAGATGGTCCCAATCTGCTGTTGTTTAGAAGAACCAAGAAGATATGGTTCTTCACTAACGCCTGCAATGGAGGAAGAACAAGAACCCTCATTCCATCCTGTTTGCCATCTTTTACTTTTATCTTTTATTGATGTCATTGTTATGTCTTTGATTGTTGTGAGCCATCCAGAGTTGCTGAGAGTTGGATGGCATACAATTTTAATAAATATTGTTACTCTTGTTGTGCTTCTGTTCCTTAGTCTGGAATTGTGTTGCTTCACCTATGATTTTCTGATGAAGCCACAGCATCTGGACTCACAAATAGCTAAGCCAAAACCATGTACACTACATTTTGGTTTAATACAGCTGGGGAATTCTGGGAGCTGAAGTCCACACATCTTAAAGTTGCCAGGTTTGAGAAGTACTGATTAATGTAATGGGCAATCTCAGCCAAATTCTGAGTTAGTCTGACCTTCTCCCTTGCACTGAGCTATTGGGTGATTTTAGTGCTTGAGTGATTTGTGTACGCACGGACTACGGTAGTTTTTGGTGGGTTTTGCTTAAATTTTGGCAAAAACAGGCTGGATTAACCACTACTCCACAACAGTACCTACAGGTGGTCCTTGACTTATGACTGGTTGCTTAGCAACCATTTGAAGTAACGAGAACTTCCCAAAGGTACTTATGTCCCAAGTTATGATGGCTGTCCCCTCTGCTGTCATGTGACTGTAGATCAGGCACCCAGCAACTGGCCCATATTTATGGCTGTTTGCAGCACTTGCAATCACATGACTGCAATAAAAGATGTTTTTACCAAAACCCGGCATTTACTTCTGCTTTTCAGTGAAAAGGCCCCATAGCAAACAATGGGTTTGCGTAATAACTGCAGCCTTTGCTTAATGATCAATGCAAAAAAGGTCGTAAAGCGGGTGACCCGCTTTATGACCATCATGACTTCCCACTATAATGGAGAGAACCTATTGGCCATAAGTCAATGGTTTGCTTTTTTCTTAACATATAGAACAAATATTTGCATTCATGCAATTAACACCAAAACTAAGTGGTCCCTTTTATTTTCCCTAGTCAGGAACTGCCATTTCTGCTTCATTGGTTGCAGAATTGTATATGTTTCATTCTGGTATGGCAGGTTTTCATGGTATTATTTCTTCTTTCTGCTTTTATACTGTGTCATAAAACAATTGGGCTGAATAACATCTGTACAGGAAGTGAAGTAGAAAATTTTCTTTGCTGCAAAAACACTTCCTTATAACCTTCCTCAATCAGCTGAGCAATCAGAAAAACACACCCCAGACTGTTTTACATCAGCAGGAGAAATTGTGATCACCTATGGACAGAGAAAACGGGAGGGGGGAGACCTTGTTCTTTAGAATCCCTTTTAAATTGGACCCGGCAACGCTTTAAAGATCACCTCGGAACAGTGTGTCCAAACTGACTGAGCCAGAGAGTGCTATCAAAGCACCCTGTATAAGTTAAAAGAAATGGACACTCCCTTATGAAAGCTTCAAGCTCCTCTTTTATCTTATTGACACACAACCAGGGCTTGTCAGCTTACACAATAATGTATGAGGATGTGGTGCAACCTAACAGAGGACTTGAAAGTGGGAGGGAAAATAGTAGGAGAAATGTTTCTTCTGTGACACTCAACAATCTCTATTTTACAACTGGTGTGAAGCTGCAGACTTCATGGATGAAATATGTGGTTTAATTAGGAGATTTGCTGGTTTTCATTCATCTTCTTGCCTGGTGAAAAATTCTGTAGAACTGAAAAAACTTGTAGGTTCTTTATTCTGCTCGACCCTGACAGTGGTATGATCTAGTTATGGATCTAGTGCTCTCCAAATGGGTTGGACCAATTCTCATAATCCTTATTTATACAATATATCGGATGTCTTAATATTCAGAGACTCTAACATGCTTACTATCTTGCTCACATAATAACAAATTATACATAAGACTTCTAAATTTTCATTGATGAGGAGGCTGACTTCTGTCTGAGAAACACTGATAGAAGAGACCGAAGGAAAAGGCTTTTCAGACTGCATCTAAGTTTCTATGAGTCACAAGACCATCTTAATGGGGTGGATTTTAACAGGGCAATTAAAGAGGAATGAACAAACATGATGGTGAAATATTTTGTGGGAGGTATATTCTATGTGCCTAGTTTTCAATAAGCTTTTTACTACGTGGTGCCTTGATGCTCAGTGAATGCCTGACCTTTAAAAACAAGCCTTGAGGATGGCAATTGCCTGGTGTATGGGGGAAAAAAGTACTGACAACTATGATCCTTCCCTGTCAGCAGCTCTCAAATTCCAAGCCATCAGCTGAAGGTGCTAAGGTTGAAAGAAATTTACCCATCTTTTAATCACTATTGAGCAATGGAGACAGGACAATAAGCTTTTTGCTTTCCGATACTTAGTAAATTGTCTTTTAGTGCTTAAGGAGGCAGAGCCCTTCCTTAAAAGATGCTGTAGAGCAATGTTTGTCAAACTTGGTAACTTCAGCACATTGGCTGGGAAGTTCTGAGAGTTGAAATCCACTCATCTTAAAGTTGCCAGGTTTGACAAACACTGGCTGTAAAAGATCTTGGTTGCATCATATTATTGCCAAACATTGTTAAAAGAAGCAATTAAGGACTTTTAAAGGCAATAGTTACATTATCAATATAAAAAAATAAGAGAAGTTTCAGGAAGCATTCCTAGAGATTGAAATATTTATTCATTGGTTATTCAATGCAACTACTTCATGATGATGATGATGATGATGATGATGATGATGATAATAATAATAATAATAATAATAATAATAATAATAATAATAATAATAATAATAATAATAATAAAGTTGGAAGGGACCTTGGAGGTCATCAAGTCCAACCCCTTGCTCAGGCAGGTAACCCCATACCATTTCGGAGAAATGGCTGTCCAGTTTCTTCGTAAAAACTTCTATCACTCTGTGATAGAAAATTTAAGTGACCAGCCTATTGGAAATTTCAAATGACAAATCTGTCATCTCAAGACTGAGGTGATCTGTCAGTTAACAATTTTTGTCAATTAACAATTTTTGGCTTTTAATTCCTCTGCTGGAAGAACAGTGCTGATATGGGTAAGATAAATCAATTGTACAATTATTAACTATACACTGTACAGTGGGGGAGGGGGTGCGATTGCTCAGCAGTTAGGACATGGGTGTCAAACTCGCGACGTCACGTGATGTGTCGTCACATATCGCAACTTTTTTCCCATTGCTGACAATGGGGTGGGCGCGGTTTTGGCGTTATGCATCCAGCCCGCAGACCAGCAGTTTGACACTCCTGAGTTAGGAAGCTGAGCTTGTCAGCTGGAAAGCTGGAAAGCTGACAACCTAGGTTCAAGACCCGAGTGCTGCACAATGGGGCAAGCTCCCATTCCTACCTCAGCTCCTGCCCACCTAGCAGTTTGAAAGCATGAAAATGCGAGTAGATAAATAGGTACCACTTTGGTGGGAACATAACAGTATTCCATGTTTTGCTACATGCTTTGTGCTGCAGTGTGATGTCATGCTGGCCACATAACCATGGAAACATCTTTGGGCAACACTGGCTCCCTCAACTAAGAAACGAAGATGAGCACATCCCCCTAGACTAAAACCCGATTGGATAGGGAAAATCTTTACCTTTATCTTATACTGCACAGTGGTATCATTCCTACTATAAATTTCAGATTGCTGTTGGTAAAGTAAATTGCTTAACACAAGACATGTAGTAGGACAGAGCAAAATCTTCTTTAAATATTCTCCATGTGAAATACAAATGTATGAGGTAACTATCCAGAGAAACATTAACATGTTGCTTTGGTGAACCGCACAAAATGCTCAAATAATTTATTTTATTTTCCCACATCTTGATCTCTGATGCTAGTTTAATAGAGAAGCTAACAAAACTATTAGACCTTTGAAGATGACAGAAAGTGGTTATGATAGCCCACTGTACTCGGACTTCTTTCAGAACCATTATGAATGGTGATAATAAGAAGTCTGCAGGATATAACATTTAAATTAGATCCATTGATGAGCACACCGAATAGCTTGAGGAAAAGGCATAATCTGTAGAATCTTCAAAGATATATAAAAGAGACATCTGTTTGGTTTGTTAGATTAAAACCTACGGTACTTGCATGGAAAGTTAAACCATAGCTGTCTTGCATTCAGCTAGAAGTTAGGAAGGAATCTAGAGAGCTTCTGATTGCAGAAGACTATCATAGTTTTAAAAATACCCAGTTATATGGCAACAATAACACTCACCTATTTGATTGGCTTATGATTACTGAAAAAGAAATAGAAACTATGTGAAACCACTACAAGCAGCAATAGTAAATATATATGTGGGATTTATTCTCTAATGAAGTTGCTTCTATAGTTGCTTTTTACAACATAAACTTTTAGATAAGGAGACCCAATGTTCTTCTTCTTCATAAAGTTTATAAAATGCAGTGTATTTTAATTGGACAATGGAAGTAATTATTTGCAGGAAGTGAAGATCAAATCTCAATAGGAGAGTTATTTATTTATAACTTTTGTTTTAAGGCTGACTAAAATCAACAATCAGCAAGGTGAGATAAAGGTTATAGTAGCCAAAGGACAGTCATCTTCTTTAATTAGATCTGTAACCCATAAAAAAGGCAGCACTTTGTCCTATTGCAATCACAAGCATAGAAACAGGCAGAATTTGTCACGCATACTGGATGTTTTCAACTAGTGAAATAGAAAGAAAGCCCAAGAACAAAACTTTTAGCTATAGTTCTTCTTCTTGTGCCATATCTGTTATTGGACGTTGGCAATCATGTTGGTGATCCTGTTTTTATCAGCAGCCGCACGAAAAAGTGCTACTAAGTTTTGTCCAAACTCATGTAAATTAAATGATCTAATTTTAGACATGCTGGGAATTAGAATTTACAAATGGGTCACATTTAAATGTACACCTTTATATGTGCTGGAATTATTTTGCAGGCAAATTGAACAGTTTCTGTATCCAATCTGAAATCATTCTCACGATGCTTGAACTCTGTTTTCAGATTTGAATCCTCCATAATTATATTCCAGTTTCCATTACAAAGGATTAGGCTTCAGCCAATCTACACAATGGAGAGCGAAAAGGCAAGTCCAACAGCAGGAATTTATGGTGTGTGTGCAAGGAACAGGAAGTCCAGACAGGCTGTTGCTCTCCAGTTAAGGTAGGCTAAAATTCACTAATGTTCACCAGAGATGGTGCATATCTCAGATCCTTGATGATGAAATGACATGGCAAAGATTGCTGAAATGAATGGTAGCCTCTCCCAATCTACATTTTGGACAGACCAGCTTGTTTGAGTTACCTGCTGCCCACTTCTGCCTCTGCAGAATTTCTTACAGAATCATATAATAGGCAGGCATTCTATACTAGCATTAAATCACCCTTTCATATGATGGCACTCGCAGATGGGTTATGGCACAATCTCCATCATCTCCAAACAGCCGGACAATTGTTGGCTGATAATGGCAGGAACTGCATTGGTGTGGGGAAATCAAACAGCTCCTTGTTTCAATTGTAGAATTTTGAGACAATTACCAAATGGAACAAGAAAGACTCAGATGGCTTATTCATCAAATGTGGTTTTTAATTCTGTTCTTCATAAATCTGAAATATGCTGTATTCTATATTAAGTGGTAGCAGCTCATAAAGTCAACTACAATATACTTGTTAGACTTATTTCACATTTCTGTTATATATTCTAATTATTGAATGACCCATACACAATGCCATCCTATGACTGGAAAAAGTTCTCTAAACCTCAGATTAAACTACCAGCAAATCCTGCTTTTAAAGGAGATATTCAGGGTTAATTTAGGTATGAAGTGTACTCTGTCACCACAGTATTTTGTTTTCATAGAACGACTTTTATATTGCCTTGCATTGCTCTTTCCATCTAGAGACTTCACATCTGGATTGGTTCCTCGGTTTGAGAGTTCAAGATTTCTATCAAAAATTCAACCCTGCTTGATGATACCTCTCCAACTAATCTCTCACTTTACCTTTCTCTCCAGCCACTTGGGTCATATCTTGACCTAAATACAGGAGCTTGCTGTTTTAGAACTCTAGAAATAATGGGCTCATGTTCAATTATTCCACAAGCAGAAGGCCATTTTCTGTGAACAGCAGACCAGGCACTTGCCCAAATTCTCTCCTGTGAGTTCTTTGTAAGCAGGATAGGACCAATCAGCAGATTTTTTAAAAAAAGGGTTTAAAAAAGAGTTAAAGCTCCTTTTAGAAACAGGAATCATAATTGCATTTGAGTTCATCATGATTTATTGCACAGACATTAGTGACAGATGCATACACATGATACATATGCATATACATAAAATTGAATAGGCATTTATAATATGATGCAGAAGATTCTAGCTCCCACCCACCACCAAACCTGTGCAAATGGGTTATTATGTTGATGATGTCTCCTAGTGGAGCCTTCATAAAGATTTCAGATTTCCAGTCACTTCCATCAGAAGATTTGGAGAAAATGGAACAGGGTTTTGTCACTGCAAATTGCCTCTATATTGCTACCTCATTTCTGAGTCAGATATGCACTTTCCTTCTAATACTTTTGACTAATCAGAGTTCCTAGAGATTTGTTCTTTGCATTGTTTCCTATCCAGGTCACTAATACTAAATGGTTTCTTACTATTAGTAATGGGGAAAAACATTAATGGGCTGTGGAAAATGAAAAAAAAAGCGATAGTGGGGAGTCTCCTTTAAAATGAAGACTGTCCTAACAAGAAAGCTGCTTATAGAAATGCCTCTCAAATTATAGCTGTAGAATTTCTGCAAAGCGCGTGCGCACACGCACACACACACACACACCCGTTAGTTCTGCAGAAAAAGAAGGAACTGAGCTGGCAAGAACATTTAAAGAAGATGCCTTCCTTACCCCCCCCCCCTTGCTCCCCTTCTCACCTTTGAACGCCACTTAAAATATTTGAATTATGACCCACTTCCAAGAATTGTTTTGACAGACTGTTTGAATGATCTCAGGAATTTGCTTATGTACTTGTTCTCCAAAGCAAATTCCAATGTTAGGTTGGTTCCCATTTGTTCTGTCTCATTGGCCTAGAATTCCCATTTTTGACCTTATTTGCAGCCAACGATTACACTTTCATTTTTAAGTTGCAATTGCTCCTTTAGAAATCAAAGTTTCTAAAAGAACTTCTCCACTGTGACAGCATCCAACATACTCATTTCTAGTTTCCAAATCTAGCTAAAAACAGCAACAAGCATATTATTTTATTTCAGTTAATTTTACAGAGCATGAATTGCTGGTTGCCATGGAATTAGCAGTCTGTGGGGATCTGAGGTTTGCTAAGACGTTAAAAGTTTGAGAATTCGATGTTTAATAGCACACAATATTGATGAAGAAAAAGCATGTATTACATTGGTGAAGTTATTCAACACATCTAAAAGAAACTTGTTTGAACGTGTGACAGAAGTTCTAATTTGTGTGTTAATATTCATTTAGTGTTCAATTATAGCTACTCCTATTGGCCCTAGACCGATTCTAGATGTAGCCAAAGAATGATTGGTAAGAAAAAAAGGGAGAACAAGGGGATCACAAACTGAATAAGAAGTCAATCAATCACATATTTATTTTGGTTAGCATAATGAAATGGGATACAAAGGATAATTTTTAAAAAGCTAAAAAATACAAAAACAAAAGTTTTATATATACCTGGCAGAAGAGATATCTTGATCATCCTTCCAATGTTGGTAAAACGAGGACCCAGATTGTTGGGGGCAATATACTGACTCTGTAAACCACTTAGAGAAGGCGGTAAAGCACCATGAAGCGGTATATAAGTCTAAGTCAGTGGTTCTCAACCTGTGGGTCGGGACCCCATTTGGGGTCGAACGACCATTTCACAGGGGTCACCAAACAACGCAGTCCGCCATTTTTTCCCCCTTTTCCTTAGCTGTGCTACTCCCTTTTATTCTATTGGCTTTTGAAAGCCAATAGAATAGACTGTCTTGAATAGAGTCTAATTCTATTGGCTTTCAAACGCCAATAGGAATTGTCCAGGCTGTCTCTGCCCTGCTGAGCTGGCCAAAAGTCCCATTCTGCAAACGGTGCTGCAAGTTGTCTGCAGCGAAGGCAAGCTGTCTGGAAGTTTCCACCCCTCCCTGCTGAGCAACTATTAAAAATGTAAGTAAAAGAGGGCCAGGGGTGGGAGATGGGAGGCCGGCGGGCGCAGGAAGGGTTGCTGGCGCGCGTGGGGCCCGGCGGGTGCCTTACCTCCCTTGGGCTGGGCCAGCTGGTGGCCCAGCCGGTGGTCGGCCTGCACTGTCTCTGCAGCTTGCCAGCTACGCCTCAGCTGGCGCAGGGGGCAGCACCACGCATGCGCGGTGCTCCTGGGCAGGGAAAGTCCTCGACTTACAACTGGTTGGGTAGTCCTCAACTTACGACCGGTTGGGGTCACGGCATTAAAAAGGTTGAGAACCACTGGTCTAAGTGCTATTGTTATTGCTATCATGAATAAGAGGTGAGAATATGTTAAACAGCTGTACGCATCAACCATTTTTCTTTAGCCATATGTGTCAGCTATTATTTTTACATATTTCACATTTTCCTGATCTATGAGAAATGAACCCACTTCACAGATTTGTTATAGAGAAAATAGGAAGAGGTGCATAATGAGTACTGTTTTGAGTGATATCAAATAAAGAGGGGATACAAGTCTAACAAATAATAAGTGGCCTCTAAGGAACAGAGCCAAAACCAAAACCCCATAAATAATTTAGCAGAACTGGTTATGTACCCCAGTTAAAAAATAATTAGCAGTTAAGAGGGTTATAGAACAAAAAACAACAAGGTTACCATGGTGTGTCATCATGTATCAGTTGGAGAGTATTTGCTGTAGCAGCTTGAATTTCCTGGTAGAGTCCCTAGAGCTTCCACTGCTAGCAGGTTCACTGTCTCCATGTACACAAGGCAATCAATGTTTGCTGAATGCTGCAGGGAAAGCTGACCAAGCTGGACTCAGTCATTTGCTGAGTCTAAGGAAGCTTCGTCAAATATTCCACAAGGGTATTTTTGCATGCTGAAACACCCAAATTCAGTCCTTGGAAGAAATGATAAGTTACTGTAAATGAAAGCCTCTCAGCAAAATGCTGAGTAAACAAGCTAAATTAGACAGTTTATTTATAAAATTTATCGGCCACCATCTTACCATAGGGTAACTCTGGGAGGCTTACAGTTACATCTTAGCTAAAACAAAAATGTTAAAATCAAACCTTAAAACCAAATCCAGTTATTCTGACCTAATGATTTTCTATATTCCATTCTAAATGTCGCTGGCCTAATCTCTCATTTGGATCTTTCTATACTCTTTCTAATGTTTCTGTATTGTTTCACTGTAATATCTTTAACAGCATCCAATTTGTGATGTATCTGGTGCTGTTACTGACCTTGTCTCAGCAATAAACTACCTATTAGATAATGTTATTTTTGTATTATTTCAAGATAGGCCATACTATTGTTGAAAGAAAAATCTTCATCAGAGTTCAGTCCAAGCTGGGAATAAGCAAAATGGAGACTGCTTTAGAAAGAAGGTTGTAGTTTATTGCAGAGGAGAGCCAGGCAGAAAGATGGCTCTGGGAAAGCTGACCACATGTAGTAGGGAGTGGTGGGTTTATTGGTTTTATTGTAATTTTATTGACATTTTACTAAATTTTATTAAATTTTTTAGCACTCCCTGGTGCTCACATTTATTTGTTTGGTTTTGGATTATGTGATATGATTTGTATATTTAAACTAATGATGAGACTGTTTCAATCTGTATATAAATAGTATGGAAAAAATCCAGAGAAAGAAATATTTAATTTATTCACTTTTTATAGTATTATTCACTCAAGGACTCATACACAGTTAAAAAAATACCAATCAGCAAAAGAATAACAATTAATAAAAGCTATTGCCCCAAAGATGGTTAAAGAAACCAGAAATTATCAGTCAAGAGAGACTCTTGACTTAGTACTTGAGGGTAAGCATCTTCAGAGACTTTTGGAGGTAAGCTGAATTAGGAACACAAGGATCTTAGGAAGAACATGACATAAATTATAATAGAGAAAAATAAATAAATAAATAAATCTAGATAAATCTTCATACCAGTTAAAGAAATTAAAACATTGTTAAATTCTATAAATAACATAACTAATTTTATGTTTTAGCTAAATTCTAGCAACTCTAGCAGTAAAATAGTCAGTTGAGAGCTAATATTATCTGTAAACAGTTTATCCCATGAATTTATCAATAAACTAGCCTAGGTGTTTGCATGTTTATTTTATTGGCCTCATAAAAAATTGAGCAATTACATTGGTTACTAAACCCTAACCAAGAGGAAAAGAAATTCAAAATATTTGTGGCCATCACATTATCTAGAATAAAATTGCATTGGTGGTTTCTTGGTCTCTCAGCTGCCATAAGAGTCTTCATTGTTTTTGCTAGAAAAGTTCCATATGCTTGTTCCTCCAAAAACTGTGCTAACATATCTCAAGTTGTTGCATTTCAGATTAGAGGCTAATTATGGTTAAAGATTTCTTAACTGACAGACACACATGAAGGATTCTCTCCGTGTATAAATGTTATTATTTTCTTTATATGCTGTCAAAAAGCTCTGTGAGCAATTTAATATGCTCCCTGCCCTATAAACTCCAGGGACAGACAGACAGATAGGCAGATAGGCAACCAGGCTGAGATACCACAGAGATTCCCAATGTGGTAAAGCATTGTTGTGCAAATTACAGAAAAAAAGAAAAACATAATTAACAAAAGAAATTAAAAGCAAGATATAAAAGACAAAATCTAGCTAAATCTAGGACTCCCCTACATATACCATTTGCATGATGAAGACATGCCAACATGAAAAGATCCCATCCTATTATCATCCTGTTGTTGAAGGAAAAGTCTTCATCATGGTTCAGTCCAAGCCGGGAATAAACAACATGGCAACTGCTTTAGAAAGAAGATTGCAGTTTATTGAAGAGAAGAGCCAGACAGAAAGATGGCTCTGGAAGAGAGTGAGCACATGTAGGGAGTGGGTTTTTATACCCTCTGGAGCCTTTTGTTTGGAGTTGTTCCTATGGCATGAACTTTGACCTGAGTCTGAGTGTGCCTTTCTGGTATTCTGATGGTGGTGGGTTAATCCTATTATGTCCCAAGGGTGATATTCTGTTTCCCTGGGGCTGTGGCTGATGACGCTTAGATTTTTGGTGTTGATTCTAAGGATCTTTCTTCCTAATCCCAATTTCCTGATTCCAGTCGTTCTGACAAGATTATCACCAGCATTTCTGCAGACTTGGTTTCTGTTTGGGACAGACAGACTTGGGGCAGGGTTGGTTTCTGCTTTTAAAATTCTTAAGGGAACTATATTCTGCCTTTTAAATATTTCCAAAAATATTTCTTTCTCTGGGGGGTGTGTGACTTTCCACACTGTACCATTTTTTGTCTTAACACAATTCTTTAGGGTGCTTAGAGGAGCAGAGGCTTTTAGAGGCCAGCAGTTTCTGAACTTCATCATATTGTTAGGACTGACTTTCCCGTCCAGTTCTTCTGCTCTAAATCTTCATGACCATTTTGGCTTGGGCTGCAACCCCAAATTTAAACCCAATGTTGGCTGGAAATTCTGGGAATTGAAATCCAGAAATCTTAAATTTGCCAAGTTTGAAAAACACATATTTATGCTCTGTAACTGTTTAAGACATATATGAACTTACATTTATATCTAGTAATTGGAAGAATGCTTTTGGTTTTTTTCCTAAAAATAAAGGGAAAGATAGGGAAGTTAATTAGTTAAATGTACCTGGAAAGGTATTAATATTTGAGACAGGAACAGTCCCTATCCTACCAGGATTTTGAAAGGTCCTGAAGTTGGGAATCTTTACCCAGGCCTTTGGCAAGGACAAATTGTGTTGGCTTGGAAAATGAATGCATTTGTATTTTGTATGCAGATGATACAGTACATGGTTTGCTGAAAATTATTTTTAGCAAATATTTGACACACTATGATGCAGTATGCATAATGCATCAAAAATATTAATTTTGCTTGAAGGGAAAATAGAGTGTCTAATATCTTTCATCTGTCTGTCTATCTGTCTGTCTATCTCATAAATGTTTATTGAAGAATGAAAAATCAATGGAGAAAATTTAAAATACACAAATACTGGTAAAATTTGGATAGTAAGTCATCTATGGACATAAATGTCTGAAAATGTTTAACAGTATACTTTTGTCTACTTTGCTCAGTGAAAGTAAGGATTAAATATGTCAAGAAAAACAGAAAAAACACTTCAATACAGTGCGATCCTTAGTATCTACATGATAGAATAAAGGAAGATAAGTCTAGAATAAATGGGCACTGGATTGAAGACAAATGTGAATAACGGGTATGAAAGAAGTGTGCTGTGGTTTGAGAATACAAAGTATGAGGATTAAAAAGGAAAATATATGACACGTAAACATGCTAAGGGGAAAACATGAAGAGCACGTTAGATGGAGTTGATGAAATTCTCAAGAAAGAACAGTGACAATGTTAAAGAACAAAAGGTAATGTATGAAATATTTGTATAATCCAATTAGTTTTTTCTTTCACTTTTTTTTTGCTCATTACTGTTCATTTTCTCACTTTATCTAACACCACTTTACCCCGAAAAGCATATATGTGTGGATGTATGTCAATTTTATAGGAAATTATCAGTGAGAACCAGTTTGGTGTAGTAGTTTAAGCCAGTATCAGTTTGGGTAGCAAGTGACCATGAGCTCTAGGCCAACTTTGGCATCAAGCCAGTTGGATGACCTCGGGCCAGTCACTTTCTATGAGCCCTAGGAAGGAGGAAATGGCAAACTACTTCTGAAAAATCTTGCCAAGAAAAGTGCAGGGGCTTGTCCACGAAATTTCTGAAAATCCGACACAATTGAACCAAAGAAAAAAAATTAATTTATCAGGAAACTTTTAACAGTATATAAATCATAAATCAACTCAGTTCAATGATTTTGATAAAAAAAATCCTTCATAGTCTGTCTTCGCGTCCGTCTGTTTAACTATAATTCGCCTTCAGTCTGAATTGCAGCGCTTTGGAACACATGAACAGAATTAGGCTTTCTTGTCCAAACTTTGCATAACGCTGCTTGTCCCGAAAAGGAAGACTATGACGGGTATGCCGTTACACAAGCGAGCGGAAAGCCCATGCGTTTCTCGGGTTACTTCTCGACAGCCCTTTTGGTAATACCCTCCTTCCTTGGTCATAAGTCTGTGAACTGAAAAAAATCATCCTCCCTTGCCTCTACCAATTGCTCATGCGCCTTCGGGTGCCCAAATTTGGGCACCTGCGTCTCCTCCTAAAGGGAGACGTGCTACCTAAGCGCTACGAGCTGTTGCCCCGCCTCTTTCTTCGTGCTCTTTTCCCATTCCCCCAGCCCCTTGAGGCGACGCATGCGTACAGAGGCTTCTCAGTGCGTGGCGTGCTGTACGGTGGAGGCGGCTGGGGGCGGGGCGGCTATATATAGTGCGTGGCTGGGGCGGTGGCCTCCCCCTTGTCCCCCGGCCGATGACGGTGCTGTGTGCACAGTGTGTGTGCTCCGGCCTTCCCCGGACACACCAGCTCTGCCGCACCATTTACTACTAGAAGAAAAAAACCTTTAAAAATCCAAAAAAAATATTAAAATCCGAAAAAATATTTTAAAAAAATCCTCGCCTTACTACCCGCCCCCACCTGCAACCGGCCGGTTTGGTATAAAATAACCCGGTGAAGCGAAGCGAAGTCCCGGACCCGGCTTAGCCGAGAGGAGACCCGCCCAAACCACCTCCATCCACGCAGCAGCAGGAAGAAGACCCGCCAGCAGCGGTAGCAGCAGCAGCAGGAGGACCACCTGCTCCTCCACCCGCCAGCAGCTCCGAGCGCTCGAGCAAGTCGCCAACCGTCGCCAACCGCCGCCGCGGAGCCGTTGAGTTTAGAACCCGCCGGCCCGTCGCGGCCTCCTCGGCGCTCGCGAATCTACCCAGCCGCCTCTTCCCCCTCCCCGTCCCCCCGCCAGCATGAACCCCAGCGCTCCCAGCTACCCGATGGCCTCGCTCTACGTGGGCGACCTGCACCCCGATGTCACCGAGGCTATGCTCTACGAGAAGTTCAGCCCCGCCGGGCCCATCCTCTCCATCCGCGTCTGCAGGGACATGATCACCCGGCGCTCGCTAGGCTACGCCTATGTCAACTTCCAGCAGCCCGCCGACGGTGAGAAAGCGGGGAGGGTCGCGGAGGGGGGAGTAGAGGAAGGGGGTCTCGCCCCCACGCGGGCGTTCCCGGGATCCACTTTTCCGAGCGAGCACATGGGAAAGGAGGGACGGGAGCGGCAGAGCAGGACACGTGGGAACGAGACAGCCGGGTTTCGTGCTCCGGCGTGGGAAGGCCAGAGCGGTTGAGGGAGGGCTCTCCCCTCAGGGTCTGGCCCACGGCCGCCGCTTCCTTTCTTTCGCAGTCACCACGCGGGCTGCCGCTTAGTCTCCTCCGCGAGCGCGTCCATTTTACAGTCAGCGCGCTGTCTCGGGCCTATCCCTTCCCGCGCCTGCCTAATCTGGAATTCCCCGCGCTCGGGAGAGCAGGCAGGGGAGAAAGGACGGCGAGGGAGGCCCGCACGCGATGCCCCTACTTGGGTTTCCGTTAAGGGGGAATCGGTCACGCCGTTTGCGAGAAACGAGGCGGGGGGGGGAGGGAGATTTGCCAGTCCTCGTGGCAGGATACCGAAAGTGAAGGGTGAGGCCTGGCCGTGAAAGGCCTTTTTCGGCCCTTCACTTCCGCGAAGGGTTACGCTGACTTCTGGATCACGAGGCAGGGCCTTAAAATGTCCCCCGCAAGGGCGTGTCGGGCGCTCGCTTCCGCCGGCGAAGGCGCTGAGTCGGGAGCGCTGATGAAAGGCAGCTTGGCGGAAATTCCAGTTTAATTATAAGTTTTAAAGAAGTGGAGGAAGAATAAGGCGGAAGCGAGGCCCTGAACCCTGCAGTCACTGAAACCAATATAGGCCGTGTTTAATTATCCTTTCCTCCTATGGAGTACTTTTTAGCCCCTTGGCTCCGGAGAGCAACGATGAGCCCGATTCCGTATATTAAAAAGTAAACATGTTCATCTTTTAAACGCTTTTTTGAAAGCCTACTTAAAATCTTTTTGGTCCACGTCTAATAGAACATTTTCTTGATTATTGCATTTGAAGTCTTTTGACACTTAACTGTTTTTTTGTTGCATAAAGCATTTAAAACGTTTTGGCTTTGTGACATATGTTAAAGTGTAAAATAGCATTGTTTTCTTCCGAGTTCCATAGCTTGCCTTACTGTCTTGAGTGACCAGAAATTGAGAAAAACTCCTCTGACTTGCCATTGGAGGATATCTAAGCCAGCATAGCTAGACTTTATACTGATGGATAGGGTGAACTATTGTTAATGAAAGGCACCAGGAATTGGATTTTATTCCTAAATCATCTTCAAAGTGATTTTGTTTTCTGCTTCAAGAGTAGTTGGCATACTGAAGCAAACATCTATTAGGCTAAAAAAGTACATTTTTAAAATTCATATACACACCTTAATATGTTCTTGTATTTTTCCATGGTACTTGAAATGGCCAATGAAGAATAAATGAAATAAAAATTGTTTCTTGATTTATTTTGGATTTATTTAATACACCTTATTTCTTGTCATATAGTTATAGACAATGCATTGAGGAAAAATAAATCACATTGAAAATCGGTAAATCATTATGGAAAACTGGTTTCCAATTTATAGTGTCTTGCATGAATTGAAAATGGGAGGCACTGTTTTTTAGTCCTGTAAATCTGGATTGTCCAATCATGGCAGTATATTGAAGGACAGATTATGTATAAATTCAGTCAGCAAATAACAGTCTCTTCATTGAGGCTGTAGGGATTACTCAGAAATAGGATTATTTCTAAAGATCCGTTTCTCAAAAAGTATTTCCAGCTAGCTTTTTGCCGAAATGTCTTCTCAGCTGAGGATTCATTTATTCCAGAAAATAATGGTTGTGTTCAGACATCACAGTAAGCTGGAATTCAGAATTCTTTAGAATTCTAGCTTGTGTATGAATGAACAATATCTTGGTATATGCTACAAATGCTATTACTTCATTCCTTTTAAATTATCTAAATAAACCCTGAATTTCCAGAGTTTTGGTTAAATTAAATAAACCTACAGCAGATAAAAACAAACAATGGCTAATGATTTTTTTGGAGAAATAAACTAGAGAGTTTTGCAGTTAATTGGAACTAATAAACTGTTGATGTCGGAGGAAATAAAAGGAGAACTATGAAGTGACATTCACCAATATATTGTTTATTCCCAATCAAAGCTGAATTGAAAGAATTTTAGCTTACTGTCACATCAAATTTAGTTAATGATTAATAACTTAATTACCATCTCAGGACAGCTATGCATTTAATTAAAGATGTTTAGTTTTTTTCTCTAACATTTTGCATTTTCAATGGCTTTAAAAATGAAGAATAAAGTTTAATCAGGTAATCCTGAAATGCTTTTTTCAGGGCATTATTATCCAAAGAGAGAAGCGGGAGATGTATAGAAATTCTGTATAGACTACAGCATATACAGTTACTGAAAAAAACTATTTAGGATTTACTTAAATGCTTCAATGAATTGTTTTGAAAATAATTTATATTTTTGAGTTAATAGAATATGTAAGCAAAACATCTCTGCAGCATATCACTATATTTTATGTTTTTGAGAGTTCAAATTCTTATAATTTGCTTCATCTTATTAGTACTAGGATTTGAGTAAACATGGAAGAAAGGATCTGTACACTTCGTTAGAATAATTTAAATTGGCACACTATGTGTGTTTTCTCCTTTTTTCCCATTGACTTCTGCCTCTATTTTCTTTGCCTTCAGAAATTTTGTACCTATGCAAAAGGGTTGAGCGTACCTCTACTGAATTGGCAACTCCCACTGTATGTGCTCTGCCTTGAAAGCAGCAGGTGGAGCTGTTGTTTCAGAATTGCATTCTTAAAAAAAAAAAAAAAAAAAAAAAAACTTGAGGTAGCACATTTAACTAGCACTCCATGTTCAGATTAAGATTTAAAAGCTCTGAAGTTCCTGTTGCAAACCAGCAATTAAAAATATGGGGCCAGTGCCTTACCTTGCTCTTCTGTTTTCCATCAGAGGGTCTGTCAGAGTCTGACCACATTTCCTAACATGCTCCTTGCTGACTATTGCCATTTGTGTTGCTGCACTTTGCATTGTTCCTGAAAGGACAATAGATCTTATGAACACTTTTTATTCATGGTTGCCTGGTTAAGCTTTTTAGTTGCTGATATTGACTAGTTGTATCTTTAGCCAATCTAGCTTTACAAAATTTGTTTGGGATTATAGAAATGGTAGTGGGTATAAAAATACTTATTTATATGTTTAATTTTAGCAGATTCTAACACTGTTATGTACTATGCCTTGTGAGATGTAATAGTGTATAAATGGATACAGAATGCAACAGCTGTAGCATCATTCCTATGGGTTGTTTCTCTGTTCCCGATAGACAATTTCTAGATGCTACTGTATAAGGAAACAATTCATAGACTGCTGGGAAATGGGGAAAGCTTTTCCAGTTATTTCTCATGGTACATTGTTCTGTATTGAACATAGGTGGGTAACAAGATGCAATCTTGCACAAAAGGCTCTAGTTTGCCTGCAAATTAATTTTTGAATTTGCGGTAGTCCTTTGAAACTTTAGTCCCATTGACTCTCCCTCCATCCCCCTTTTGTTATTGGCTAACAGACAGTGGTATTGCAGAGGTTTTTTACTTTCTGGTTCATTGAGCAAGGTTTATTTATTTTTTAATAAGTTCATTGTTTTATCATACATACATTCAACCCTAGCCATAACAAAAAAGAAGGAAATGTACAAAAGAGGAAAAAGTGGTCAATTAAATTTAATATTTAACATATAAAATCCACCCTGGCTGAGTACTGAAAGAAAAGGAAAAAAGGCAATAAATTCTCCCCCTTTACAAATGTGTGTGTGTGTTAAGTAAATAAAAAAAAGAAAAAGCAGGTTGAGCTAAACATTACACTAATCTTCAAATCCTTCTGTTAACCATCTATTATTATATTTAGCACATAGAAGGTTCACAAATGGTTGGTTTCCAGTCTCTTATATAGCTGTCTATTCCATTATCTCTAATCAAAGCAGTTAATTTCGCCATTTCTGCTAATTCAGTCAATTTCAAAATCCATTCTTCAACAATCGACATCTCTAAATCTTCGCAGCTGTCACTCTGTGAAGGAATAGTATCCCAAATTGTTTTTTAATTGACTAGTCCATCATACCTAAAAGAAAAGCTTCAGGTTTCATTAATATTTGTATCTTAAATATTTTTTGCATTGTTGTTAATGTTTATCCAGTATGTTTTTATATATTTACAAGACTACCACATAGGATAAAATGAACCTGGATTTTGACTATATTTCCAGCACTTAATTAGAAATCCCTTTATACATTTTCACTAGTCTATCTGGGATCAAGTACCAATGATACATCATTTTATAAAGTTTTCTTTCAAAATATAATTTAATGTAAATTTTAGTCCCTTCGTCCATACATTCTCCCATTTATCTAGCATTGTGCCCCCCAAATTTGCCTATTTTACCATACACTCTTTAACATTCATCTTCTAGATTCAACTTGAGTAGCATTTTATATACTTTAGAAATTAAAGTTTATTGAGTTGCAGATGAAATAGGAATTTGAAGACATATCTTTAGCAAAGATGAACTTTAAAAGTCAATTTTACAAGTTTCCTGCATTTACTAAAAAACAGCCCTTTTATACTATGGCAAAATAGGATTTATTTTACATTAGTTTGGAAATGCCATAGTGTGATTCCAGTTTTTTATTCCCTAAGCAGAAAATCTGTCATACTTAAAGAAATCTTTTAGTTGTTTTGCTTATGAGTAGAAATTTCTTTATTAGTGGCAAGCTAATAACTGCAGAATGATATTCCATCTGTTAAAAAATACTTGTGGTGCAGGTTGGTTTTATACTTATTGCAACTTGTAGTACAACAGTATGATATATTCATTAACCACCTAAATTTTTTTAAATGTCAAGATTAGAAGGTGAATATTGCTATCCGGTTTTTTAAAGTTTAAAATATAATTAATTTTGTTAGTACAAAATTTTGTACTTTCACTTTCAAATGTATAGCTTGCATCTACTAAACTGTCAACTTTTTCTTTGCCACTTCCACAATTTTCAGATGAATGAGTAGTCTAACCATTCTTTGGAGTTCAGGAAGCAAACAATAAAGTTGAAGTTATAAACAATGACATTATTCTATTAGGATTAAAACAATATTTTTGTTTTACAGCTGAACGAGCTTTAGATACCATGAATTTTGATGTCATTAAAGGCAAGCCAGTTCGTATCATGTGGTCTCAGCGTGATCCATCTCTTCGAAAAAGTGGTGTTGGCAACATTTTCATTAAAAACTTGGATAAATCAATTGATAATAAAGCTTTGTATGATACATTTTCAGCTTTTGGAAACATCCTCTCTTGTAAGGTGAGTGGAAAGAAAGCAAAAAATGGGAAAATGTTTCAAATTGGAACTAATATGATTAGATTCAATTGATCTCACAAACATTCCAATACTTTCACAGGTCGTATGTGATGAGAATGGATCCAAAGGCTATGGGTTTGTCCATTTTGAAACACAAGAAGCTGCAGAAAGAGCTATTGAAAAAATGAATGGAATGCTACTTAACGATCGTAAAGTGTGAGTATAAAAGTGTTTTTCTTCGAGCTTTTAAAAGTTAAACCATATTTAGAAAAATTCATTTTACAGAAATCTACATTAGACGCTCTTGTTCCAATGTTGGCTTACATTATTAGAAATACATATTCAGGAAAAAACAAAGAGGGACAACTTATGTATTGCATAAGAACTGTGAGAGACATAATATGTCACAATCAGGAGGAGTCATACCACACTTGCTATGTTTCCCTGGATGGGAAAGCACAGCGGGGTAATATAATTGCTCCATTCTGAGAAGTCTGTTGTAAGAGAGGAGACTAGACAAGCTTAGTATTCTGCTATTTCCCTGAACGTGTACTGCAGTGTGCTATGGCAGCTGCTCGCATGCAGGGAAATGACACAACATATGGGTGAGCACCTCAGAGATTGACTATAAAGAGTATTCCTTTAGACATAGTCATATAGCGAGCATTTTCAAAATATCTAAGCAGCTTCTTGTCTTGCCTTTTAAAACTAGATTTGTTGGAAGGTTTAAATCACGCAAAGAGCGGGAAGCAGAGCTTGGAGCTCGTGCTAAGGAATTCACTAATGTTTACATCAAGAATTTTGGAGAAGACATGGATGATGAGAGACTGAAAGAACTCTTTGGCAAGTTTGGTAATGTCTTGATCTTTTCATGTATATAAAAAAGAGAAGAGTTGGTATATTACTATAATATTTCTGCCCAACTGCAACTCCCTAATGTTAGCTTTTATTTAATAGATTTGTATGCCGCCCATCTCATCTAGAGGTAACTCTGGACGGCTTACAAACATGAACAACTGGTAAACATTATGATAAGACAATAAATGATAATGATAATTTATAATTGAAAAATGGGAAAGGGAGCATGAAGTACATGGGGAGAAGGTGGGTTCTTTTCTTAATCCAACAGCCGCCTCTAGAGGGTGTATTCCCTTTGGGGCCCAAGCCCAGTTGACTGATCCAGGTCAGCAGGCCCTTACAGAATGCCAGGGGGTGCGGGTGCGGATCTCACCTTGGTGGGTACGATGTTCCAAAGGGCAGGAGCCAGGGCAGGAAGGGCTTTTCTGGACCCAGCCAGTCAAAATTCCTTGACCAACAGCTCTGCAGCATGCCCTTTCTCCCAGCATGGGTGGGGTGAGCCAGTCCCATTGGGGTGAGATGGTTCCTCCTGTGCCGTGAAGGTAATAACCAACACCTTAAATTGTATTTGCAAGAAAACCAGCAGCCAATGCAACTCATAAAACAGTGGTGTAACATGGAGTAACCTAAAGGCCCAAAGAACTGCCCATGTCACTGCGTTCTTCACCACTTGTAGCTTCCGAATGTACGTCACGGGTAGCCTCATGTAGAATGCATTGTAATAGCCCAGCTTTTAACTGGAGTTAGCAAGAACTGTAATATTCTAAATGCATAGGAATTAAAGAATGTGATTTTGTGGCTACTGGTTTTAATTCATTTCTTTTATTTATATATTGTATTGCCTTTCCACTAAAGACAGTTGACGAAAGACTGAGAACAGTAAAAAGAATAAAGTACCATAATTACTTCAACATATCATATATACTCACAGCTAAGCTGACAGTCGAATTATTAACCAAAATACCATGGAAAATGTTTCATTGGCGGATAAGCTAATCGACATTTTTCATGGTATTTTTGTCAAAAACCCAAGTATCTTCTTATGGATCGGCTTATACATGAGTATATACAATGTATTTAACTAATTATGGCACCTATAATTCTCAGATTATCCACGTATATAAATCTATGTCAAAATATCACTAGTATTTGCTGTCATAAACAGTAGAACTACAGCTATAAAGACAGGTCCAGGGTGATTGCAAGTGTTGATTAGTTCAAATATGTTAAAATTGTACTTAATGAACACTTACCTTCAGAGGCACCCAGAATTGTTTACCCACAGATTTACACCCTTTTTCTGACTTGACTTCTTTAAAATATAAATGTTTGATGTGCTACATTAAATAGCCACATTAAATAGTGCTTTTAACATCGGATACAATATGTAAGCAATACAATTTTCCCCAGCTATACCACTGTTGTCCTGACTGGGCACGCTTGGAGTTTAATTGAACCCATTTGGAGGACAGTAGATAGGGGAAGGGCTTTACAACATAAAAATATGTTCAATCCATAATACCAGTAGCAATTTTCTTACGGTTACTGTAATAGCTAAGAAATGTAAGACAAAGTGGGTTTATTGATCTTTCTGATGCCCTTCCGTCTGGAAGAATCTTTATAAACTATGGCATAGATTTTCTTTAAACTTAGGTGGATGGCAAATATATGTAACAAATTTTGTATGCTTTATAGGACCTGCCTTGAGTGTGAAAGTTATGACTGATGAAAGTGGAAAATCCAAAGGCTTTGGCTTTGTCAGTTTTGAAAGACATGAGGATGCCCAAAAAGTAAGCCTGCATATGATTTTGTGTTAGCTATGGAATATTTTATGGCTAATTTAATTTTGGGATTTTTCTTGTTTTTGTTGATGCACATTGCACTATGTTAAGTCTTGTCTGTGCTTTTATGCAGGATTGATTTCATATTATCAAATCTTCTATAAGAATTCTTTATGCTTTGAGTATTGTATATTCAGTTAACAGCAGTTTAAAGTATATTTTTTATTTATAAAGGCTGTAGATGAGATGAATGGAAAGGAACTCAATGGGAAGCAAATATATGTTGGTCGAGCTCAGAAAAAAGTTGAAAGACAAACAGAGCTTAAACGCAAATTTGAACAAATGAAGCAGGATAGGATTACAAGATACCAGGTAAAATTTCACTTTGATAGTTACATTTTTGCTGAATTTTTACCTTCTTTACAGTTTATGACATTCTTTTTTCCCTCCCCAAGGGTGTAAATCTATACGTGAAAAATTTAGATGATGGAATTGATGATGAACGTCTGCGCAAAGAATTTTCACCATTTGGCACAATAACTAGTGCAAAGGTAAGCAACATACGGTTGCAGACAAATGTTAATTGGGAAATTGTTTACGTCTCGTGTTATCAGTCCAGTCAGTAGGCTACATGGAAGGATAGCATAGTTCAAGTGTAGCCATCTGTACTAGCTGGGGGTTTAGTCGGTCATTGGTAGAAGTGCAAATGGTACATTCTATACAGATGTACAGTGTGATGCAGTGCTCATATACAATGTTTTTAAGCTTGTGTGCTTCTTTTGATAGGTCATGATGGAAGGAGGCCGCAGTAAAGGATTTGGATTTGTTTGCTTTTCTTCACCAGAAGAAGCAACCAAAGCAGTTACAGAAATGAATGGTAGAATTGTGGCCACCAAACCACTATATGTGGCTTTAGCTCAACGTAAAGAGGAACGCCAGGCTCATCTCACCAACCAATATATGCAGAGAATGGCAAGTGTGAGAGCAGTGCCCAATCCTGTCATCAACCCTTACCAACCAGCACCTCCTTCAGGTTATTTCATGGCAGCTATCCCTCAGGTATGGTTTGAACCTCTCCCTATTAAGCTTTACTTCATTAAATATCTCTATCTATCTATCTATCTATCTATCTATCTATCTATCTATCTATCTATCTATCTATCTATAGATATAGTTGGTGTAGCTGTAGCTTTGTGTGAGATACCGTACTTTCCGGCGTATAAGACGACTTTTGAAAATGTTGAAATTGGCGCCGAAGTTGGGGGTCATCTTATACGCCGGAAATAACGGTAGTTTCCAGCGTATAAGACGACTTTCTAGGCATGCGACTCGCTGCCGAAGTTGGGAGTCGTTTTATACACTGGGTCGCTTTATACGCCGGAAAATACGGTATATGATGGCTGTTAATATAGTTTTATCTCTACTGCTTTAGAAAGCCTTCAGAACTTTTACATGGAATAGTCCAGCAATTAAGCTTAATGGAATAATGTTTAATTTCATAATGCTGCAGCTTTGTGAATCCTGGCTTCTCCTGAATGATAGGTGGAATATAAATCAACTCTTTTTTATCCCCAACAGACACAAAACCGTGCAGCCTACTATCCTACTAGCCAGATTACTCAACTTAGACCAAGTCCTCGCTGGGCTGCTCAGGGTGCCAGACCTCATCGTAAGTGACTTGGTTTTCTTACAGAATTTATTTGTATTTATTGAATTTAGATACTGCCCATCTAACAGAGTGATTCTGGCGGTGTACAATTGAAACACAAAACCCTAAAGACTATAAAAATGTAATCAGTAAAAGAGCCAGATGAAAGCAGGAATAGAATGAGCTAAAAGATGTGAGGAGGGCCATCAAGATACCAACTACCCTCAGGGTTGCATGCTGCTCAGTGAGTTCTATGCAAGTTGGCCAGGTCTTCAAACTCTTTCGAAAAGTCAGGAGAGCGGGGGCCCAGTCACCTGTGGAGGGAAAGAATTCCAAAGGGTGGGAGCTATAGCAAAGAAATGTGGGCTTTTATTAATTTCTAAAATACATATTTGAATTATCTTAAGCAGCTTTCCAGAATATGCCAGGTGCCATCCGCCCTACAGCTCCCAGACCACCATTTAGTACGATGAGGCCAGCTTCATCACAAGTTACACGAGTCATGTCAACACAGCGTGTTGGTGAGTTCTGAAGGGTTTTTTACTTTACTTTTTAAACAACACAGGGTAAGTTGGAAGCAATGGCAGTAAGGATAGAAAAATACTAAGAAGTATAGTGAGTGGGATACCTAGTTTTCTTTAATTCCTCTTTTTGTCATTTATGTTTGTCAATTATATACTCAAATTACATTAGGATAATTGGTTAAATATATGCAGTTCATTTGCACCTTCAAGTTTGAATGTCATATACTTTAAAAACCCTTAAGCAAAAATTGTGCAATCAGACTATCCATAATACAGTTGAAAAGTGTTCTCTCTTAGCTTGAAATCCTTTTCTTTTCAGCAAACACATCAACACAAACCATGGGTCCACGTCCAGCAGCAGCAGCTGCTGCAGCCACTCCAGCTGTACGCACTGTTTCACAGTATAAGTATGCTGCAGGTGTTCGCAATCCTCAGCAGCATCTTAACACCCAGCCTCAGGTTGCTATGCAGCAGGTAAGCATAAAAACTATGGAACAAGCTTAAAAGTTGGGAAAACAGCTGGAAGCTAGGCAAAGTTAGAAATATCCAAAATACATTAAAATAAATTGTGAAAGCAGGCTTTGGGTGGATTTCTATTCAAGATTTCTTTATTACTCAAGAAAAGGATGAATTAGCTGGCCATAGGTTAAAGTAAAATTATTTTGTCAGTAAGCTCATTTGTATATCCAATAGAGTCTGTTTTACTCCAGTGAGTTGTTTGCCATTCAGATGCAGCATTCTGCTCTTTGTGATATTCAGATCTGAATGATTGAATGAGAATAATGCAAATTTAATCAGTATATTTGATGTAAAATTATCAAAACAAATTAGTTAACTTATTCAATGTTCTGAAATTCTAGCCTGCTGTCCATGTACAAGGTCAGGAACCATTGACTGCTTCCATGCTGGCTTCTGCCCCTCCACAAGAACAAAAGCAGATGTTGGGTAAGTTGCTATTAAGCAAATGTGAACATGAGGAGAATGGGACAGCAGGTTTTGGTGTGTCACGTTGAGGGCATGGAAAGAAAGCTACAGCAATATATTTGAACTGAGTACAAAAGGAAGATAACTGCAGGTGGCACCACCTATTTATCAGTACTCCTGTCCACTGCATAAAGCATTGCAAGCAGCTCAGTTTTTTCCTAATGCATTGTTTAAATGCAAAGAGTGAAACTACATTTCTCTAAGCAGAAGCCTTCTATATGCAGGCATGCACTTTGAATTCAGTCCTCAGATGTCCAAGAATATGTGTCATGCATCCCTTATGACATTCTTTTTAAAACTTTGTTGACATTATTTACATTTTCACTATTACAAATCAGGTTAACTCACCTGAAAGTTATATAGAGGAAAGAGAAGGTGCAAGTGTCAGATGGAAGAAGCTAGTTACATAGTTGCAGGATAAAGGAGGATTTCAAGAGAAGAATTTCTTAATAATCAAATCATTTTATTGATAATGGCATTAGCTGTTCAAAATTCCAGTCTTTAAGATTCCATTGTTAAAGCACCTTTGAGTTTATTCTCTTAACTAGTTTGTGCCAAAAGAAAAAACTATTTTTGTGGTAGTGGAATGGAACTAATTAAGTAGTTCCATTTAGGATAGATACACAGATAGTGCAGTCTTGTAAAGTCATGGATTGTGAATTATTTTCTAGGAGAACGTCTGTTCCCTCTTATCCAAGCCATGCACCCTACTTTGGCGGGTAAAATAACTGGTATGTTGTTGGAAATTGACAACTCTGAACTTCTTCACATGCTTGAGTCTCCTGAATCTCTTCGTTCGAAGGTAGGGAGATTCTTCAGTTAGTGTTGGTTTTCTTTTTGGAATCCAGCCTATTTTATTTTTTTAACAGAAATAATAGTAATCCAGTTTTCCCGTTAACTAGGTTGATGAAGCTGTAGCCGTACTGCAAGCCCATCAAGCTAAAGAAGCTGCTCAAAAAGCAGTTAACAATCCAGCAGGAGTTCCAAGTGTCTAATGTAAGTATTCATGAGAATAGGCTTTATATGTGAAATAAAAGGGGTTGCATTTCATTGCAGGCATCCATCTAGCTTCCGGTCATTGTTAATGGAAATATTTAACTAATATTGCTAGATGCTTTTCTGCCTGTATAATTTTTGTTCATGAAATCAGATAGTAGCAGCCAGTGAGCTTTGCAGTTCTCCCATCACATGTTTGCTTAGTGGCCATTTCACTTCCAGTTTAAGGAACAGATTTATTAAGCAGGTGTAGAATGCTTTTGAGACTCAGAAATAATGCACTAACAGTGAAAATGGGCCTCAAAATAATGTGTTTCTTTCTTCTTATATTTTTTTGATTACAGAAGACCCAGGACTACGTATTATTATATCGCTTCACCGAAGGAAAAATATCTAAACATGGAAAAACTACTAAATATTGAGAAAAACATTGCAAAATATAAAATAAATAAAAAAAGGAAAGGAAACTTTGAAGCTTATGTACACAACAAATGCCAGGACTAGCAAAACCCCTAGTCCTAGATTACCTATTGATTTAAAATCCAAAAAAAAATAGCAAAAGTTAAAAAACAAATTAATGTTTTATAAACCCCGGGGAAAAAAGAATTTTCAGCACACTACAAAAAATTTAAAGCATTCCTTTCTTTAATTTTGTAATTTACTGTGGAAAAGCTCAGAATATCACTACTGTTGTAGTTAGCAGTAAGGATTGATAGCTGAGCAAAGAACCATAATTTGGATTATACAATTCTTGCTTTAATAAAAATTCCTTAAACATTGGCATTTTGAATTTTCTTTTTCTTCTAATGATCTGAATTGAATTTATAAAGTCCTGTACTAGAAGTTCAGATACGTTTATATTATGCTATTAACAGGTTGATTATAAATTTAAAAATGGACTATAAACAGCTAGTTTTATTCTTAATAATACTGAATGCTGGAAAAAAAGTAGTTATTCGGTTTATTCAAGTTATTAAAACTGAATGGATACTTTCAGATTAATTTCAGTAATACGATTATTAGGGGTACAGGAAAATATAATATAAATAGGTTTAAATTAATCCCTCATTGCTATTTTAAAAAGCTATTACATTTGGGAATTGGAATAGAGTGGTGTTCATAATGACAGCAGACCTGATAGAACAGATAGATGAATTAGAGCAGATATTTACAACGACACTACCTGAAATAAATGAGGTAATGAAATATTTGTAAAGAGTAAGAGTGGATTGAACTGGTTCCTTTTGCAAATCAATATTTTCCCATTGTTGCTTGGGTTTAACAAGCTGGGATTAATTAATTATTGTTGTATAGAAGCAAAGTAATGGAACACAGGACACCAAAAGCAGTTGTTTTGATACTCATTTGTGAGCATTGAGCTATATTATCCTGTCTTTGTAGTTAGGATAAATGGTATTAGGTAATCTGTCCTGCAGAATGACATTAAGACTCGGAATTCTTATGGAAAGGGACACACTTTTTTAGGTTAGCCAGTAGACTTGTAGGTAGCATCTCTTAAGTTTTGCTACTTATGGTATATACGTGTATGCCACCAGTGGTGGTGTAACCTTGAAAATGTTTGAGAAATAAGATTGTTATATAAATAATCAAGTGGGATCCATTCTATGATGGTGGCTATGTGACCAGCCCATTTCCATTTTTTTACTCTTGATATCATATACTTTTGTTCGTTCTCTAATCCATGTGCATATTTATTTTGCCTTGTAATGCCAAGCATGTATCTTTCCATGGCTCTTTGTGCCACTCTTAGCTTTTGTATTGATTGTGAGGTTAATATCCTTGTTTCACTGGCATATGTTAGAGCAGGTAGCATTCACTGATCGAAAACTCTTCTCTTTAGGCATAGGGGGAGGTTCTTGAAAATTATGCTTAGCTTGCCAAATACCTGCCAACCACATTTAACATGCTGTTCAATTTCCTTTATTGTATCACCTTCCATTGATACCTGTTGGCCAAGATATATGTATATCCCACTTGATAAAAAGTGTCCATGAAAGAGATCTAAAAAAAAGATGGATTGACGACATTGGCAAGTATTGCGGCGCAATTGGCAAAAGAAAGCCAATTGGTTGGAGGCCTTTATCCTGCAGTGATTACACAATGGCTAAAATGATAATATAAATAATAGGTATTAGTTTATAACTGACCAATCAAATCTTAAGTTCTGCAGTTTTAGCATATTGTACAAACTTGTAGCCCTGAAAACACAAGATTCCTGCCTGGACGAGGAGAGTAAGAATAGCTTACATTGTTATGGATGTGCTTTGGATTGGCTGAACTCATCCAAAGCTTGTGATGACATCAAATGCGAAGCATGGAGCAGAAGAATAACTGACATCTTACCGATACTTATCATATTCTGTAATATGTTAGGAAGACTGGCAGTAAGTTGATAAATCTTTCAAACTATGTTTCACTGTTTTGAGCATAACACTTCACTATAAGCATTCATTGTTTCTCCAAGCTTCATTCTGGGGTCAAATTTTCCAGACTGACAAAGATGGGATTGGAGTCAGGAAAGTAACTTTAAAAATTGAAAGACGGATTAAAATGTGCATAGAAATCTAGAGAGATCAATTCCTAAACTTCCAACTCTGGCACCCTACCAGGCTTCCAGCTCTGGCACCCTACCCTGTTATTATCACTGCAGGAGCTTTCAAACTGACCTAAGTTCTGATTGCAATCGTATTTAGGAAAGAAAAGATTTGCAAGAAAGTGCACTGAATATCTAAAAACAGCATTTCTTTTCACAAATGACTAGGTTGCCACAAACATCTGTTGCTGGAGTCTCCAAAATAGGCCACTAAGTGGCTTCATTAATTTCCCAAGAAGATAATGCTCTTCCAAGAAAGAATATTTTCATGTATTTGGCATACAAGGTCAAGATCCCAGGTCAATTGACTCCTGTTTTGCATCGGATTGCTGGCGTCATGGAGCCTCTGATTTGGTCAACTTCAAGTGCTACCACACCCCTTCGCTGCTTCATCATGTTCAAGTCACTCCAAATAGCTTATCCTGATTAATGCTGTTATTGACCATACTTATTGTCAGCCCCATTTTCAATTATACTATACTGGCCACCTAAACCTGAACTGCTATTGTTGGTATTGTAAGCAAAGACCAGTAATTAACAATATCCTGCAAAAATTAAAAACATTAGGTTAATGCTACAGTAAAACAACAGATTTATAGATTCCTGTTAGAGAGTTGGTGTTAAACGTTGCTCACTATATTGTCAAAATGTAGCTATCTTCCAAGCACTAAGCTGCATCTCTTAGGAATTTTGCCAAAAGGAATAAAATAAGCTTATACAAATTCCTATTTTTTAAAAAAGGTAATAGCAAGGCGCACTTAAATACTTTGCTGAGAAATAGCAAGCTTTAGCCAGAGATTAAAGATGAGCCGAGGTGGCACAGCAGTTAGAGTGCAGTACTGCAGGCCACTTTAGCTGACTGTATTCAGCAGGTCAGCGGTTCAAATCTCACCGGCTCAAGGTTGAC
This sequence comes from Crotalus tigris, assembly GCF_016545835.1. Lineage (NCBI taxonomy): Eukaryota > Metazoa > Chordata > Lepidosauria > Squamata > Viperidae > Crotalus > Crotalus tigris. The sequence continues at coordinate 1,852,427 of NW_024100554.1, read as the reverse complement.
TCAGCCTTCCATCCTTCTGAGGTAGGTAAAATGAGGACCCAGATTGTTGGGGGCAATGTAAATATATATATACATTGCTTACTGGTGTACACCGCTTAGAGAGTGCTTGCACTTAAAGCGGTATATAAGTCTCATAAATAAACAAATAAGCCAAGTATGAATCTCCACCTTGGGTAAACTGGCCTTCAACCACAAAGAGGTGTTATGGACACCGTTGGGAATTTGAAAAGGAAAATGCAGTGTTTCTTGATAATAATAGAACATGAACTTAAGTGAACTCCATATAAAAATTTGAGCCAGTAACAGTAGTATCAAATAATTTGATGACTCAAGAATGAAATCACTCTTTTAAACAGAAAAATCCATATCACTTTACTGTCTGCACTGCAAATTTATCTGAAACCCTTTACCTGAGCCAGGGAATACAAACGCCAAATGGTTGAAAGCGCTTGATCTGCTCAGTGTTGCTGTGTGTCTGTTGTCAATGTTGCTCAGTATTGACAACTACCTTATCTTCTAATCAGAAGAAAAATATTGCAGGGTTCTTGAGGCTATTTGGTGTCTGGAATAAAGTACCATTTTCATAAAATGGAAAACTAGCACTGATGTTGTTACCTACTTTGGTAATGAAATTTCTGCAAGAAAACAATCTCGGAGAACACTAAGGACTCACAGGGAAAACTTTCTCAAGCTATTTAGGAAGATCAAAAACTGGAAAATACAGGATCTAGAGCAGTGGTTCTCAACCTTTCTAATGCCGCGACCCCATAATACAGTTCCCCATGTTGTGGTGACGCCCAACCACTTATACCTCACCGGGTGCCAGGGGCATGGCCAAAGAAAAGGGGGAAAAAATGGTGGACAGCCTTGTTTGGCAACCCCCGTGAAATGGTCGTTCGACTCCAAATGGGGTCCCGACCCACAGGTTGAGAACCACTGATCTAGAGGTATTATGTAAAAGATGAAAGCAAAGAGGCCAGTGAACACCCTACTTTAATCCCTTTCTGAACTGGGATAAAATTTAAGTTGCCTCAATGCATCTTATTTGGAATCTTAACTCACATATGGAGCATGCGGTATATATAAAAGCAGGAATAGGTCTATATCAATGCTTTAAGCCACAAATTTTTCCCTACAAGATTTTTCTATAATGAACAGTCACTAATAAAGTTGTCAAATGTTATTTACAAACTGCTCTGGATTTACTATTTTTTTTTAAAAAAAAATGCCATAACAGTAATACCTGGATAATATATTCTCCTGTTCCAAAGCCTGCGCATTCCTCAGCCAGAAGCTCCCAGTCAATCTTTAGGTTTCCAACACAGCTACCTAGCATCTAGTTTACATACAGTGATCAGGAGTTACTGGTTGGTAGTTTACTAAATGAAACAGGATAATAGCCATGGCCCATGGCCCACTTACTAGGAACGTCGAAGTGGTAAGCGTTATGATCTCTTGTAAGGCAAAACCTTCCTGAGTCCTTTCCTTCTTTAATTGAGTTATTTATTAAATACCATCTAATTAACTTTGTTTAGTGACCAATGTCTTCTATATGAGCAAGATGTTGAACTTATTAATTTTAAAGGTGAAAGATCGTTTACCCAACCAACAATGCTCCATGAAATCAGAAAGAAATCTCATATGCTCTCCCAATGTCAATCCATTTCCTTTGCTGGATCTTTCTGTGGTAATCAAAAATTGTTGCCATTTACTTCACTTCATTAGCCCTTCAAGGTAATCCAGACAAGCACCTCAGTGAATACAAGCACCTCTTTGTTTTATTGTAAATCACATTAACAGAATCTTGAAAGTTGGAAAGTATTCCTCCTTTTATTATGGAAAAACTAGGGAAGGTCCTTCTAAACTGCTTCCCCTGTCTCCTTGGCTTCCATGGACTGAAGACACCTTTTGCATTATGGTTGTCTAGTTTGTGGCTGCTATCTCCAAGTTCATTTCCACATACCGTTACATTTTTTCTTCAAAGATTTATCTTTCAACAATTACAGCTTTTTCCTATAGAATATTAAACAGTCTTTTTCGTAATTGCTTATAAAGTGGTTCTTCAAAGGACCTTAGAAACTTTATCTTCTGTTTTACCTTCTGGTTACTTCCTAGAGCAGTGGTGGCGAACCTCTGGCACGCGTGCCAGAAGCAGCACTCAGAGCCTTCTCTGTGGGCACACGTGCCATGCTCTGGAGATGGCAACCGTCCCTCTTCAATTAGCCGCCTGCTAACTCGCCGAGGTTCCACGTGGCTGGATGTATCCCAGCATGGCTGGTTCCCCCCCCCATCTCATCCCTCCTGGCCTCGCATGCTCTCTTTTTCCCTGGACATGACCCAATGCATCGCCTCCTCAGCTGTTGGCTGGCCGTCCAGCTGAGAGGCAGCTTCTCTCAACTGCTGGTGACGGGCTGCGGAGCCCCAGAGTGTGACGGTCAAGGGGCCCGCAGGTTGTGGCTGCTGACAGACACTGTCAGCCTCCATGTGCTTGCTGGCCTGTGTGCGGGAGCCGATGGTGTCAGGCTGCAGCCGCCCCGGCCCGCCTCGCCTTGCCCCACAGCACTGGCACTCCCGCCCTGCCTCACCTCACCATGCAGGATGAGCCTCCTGTCCATTGTCCCACCTGCCAGAGATCCTCTGGATCTCCCCCAACCCTGCCCAGCCCCCACAGGCATCCCTCCCCATGAGCAACATCGAGGTGACCATGCCCACCTTGGCCACACCCACACAGTCTGCCATGACCACTACGGCCACGCCCACCCAGTGGGCCACACCCACCCAGCACCCGATGATACATGATTAGGTTTTGGGTTGCAGTTTGAGCACTCAGTCTCTAAAAGGTTCACCATCACTGTCCTAGAGCATTCTTTCTACTTTAATGTTAAAGTATTTGAAACATTAACTGCAATTGATCTTTGCTGGTTGAAAATGAAAATATGTTTTTGATTAGTAACTTCTGATACGTTAGTGAAACTTTTTGAAGATCCGCCTTACATTGTGTTCCACCGGGATAAAATAGTGCTTTTATCTCACTTCCAGTTTCTTCCTAAAATTGTCCCTTCTTTTAATATAAACCAGGAAACTCTTGCCTTTTTTTTTTTTCCGATCAATCTCAAAAAATTCTTCATACTCCCTGAAGAAATAGCAGGCTTTGACTCTTTTTTCTTGGCAGAGCTTGTTCTTTCTAATAAACGTCTACTGATTTGTTATGGGCACCTGAAAACTGGTTTAGTAATCTTCCACAATTGATAGCATGCTTGGTTATTACTACTATCTTCTTGACTGGCCTATTTGACAAACTTCTACCATTTTAAGTGTTGGGGTTCAATGAGTAGGATCCTCAGTGATTTATGCTGTGGCATCTTAGGATACAGCCCTTTTGAGATCTCTTGTGCTGCAACTTGGTCGCAGTTCTGACCTCCATAAGCTTCTGGAAACTAAGATTGGTCTTATTTGTCAGGCTTTCTTTTACATATCTGAGACAGGGAAACAATTCAAGGAATGATTCTGACAGATTCTCAGAAAAGTATTTATTAAAAGGAGGTATATGGTTATAAGGCAATTTTAGAGTACTTTATTTTCTAATGAGATTTGTGCGTGTGTATACGGGTATACATATAAACACACAATTAGGATGACAAAATGCTTGACATTTTCTCCTGGTGTGATGGTGGCTAGAAAGGAAAGGACACCTGTTGCTTTTATAAGGAAGGGCAACCTGCATCTGCTCTGCTTTGATGATTGTCAGTCTCTTTGTCAGTCTGCAAGCTGATGTTTACACTAGATTTGGACTGGCAGTGCTATCATCATTAATCTACTTCTACCTCCAGTAATTACAGCTTGTTCTACACATGAGAGGTATGTAAATCAAAGGCAGAGAATAAAATGCCATAACTGTTTTTCAAATGGTCATTTGTTAATTCACACAAACCTCCCATTTTTCTGTACAAACAATCTATCCATCATGCTAGTTTCTCTGTTGGTCTCAAGGAACTGAGGTAGATCACTGAGGGAGCTTGGGGCCAGCTAAGAATAATCCTATTTCAGAAATCAGAAATTTCAAGGCAAATCACCAATCGTCAGCCTGAAAAGATAAATCATAATATAATCTATGTTACACCTACCCCTAATTTAAGATGCAAATGTAAGAGACTGAAAGAAAGATAGATGTTGAAGAAACAACTAAGACCTATTGGAGAAGAATAAAACATGATACGTGGAAGGGTTTTGCATTGTTATATACATGCAGTTGGATTTATTTGGTAAGAAACTAAGTTCTTACATAAGATTTTTTGCTGTTCAGTTTTATATCAGTCAAACATTCTATTTAGTAGTAGAAGAAAAGGAAATATTTTACTTTTCTCCTGCATGACCCACCATGCTTGTTCTACACAATTCAGCTAATGATATATGAATACAAGCAGCATTTTAATTTCCCTTCATTTGCTAGTTTATCTCATTGTTTAAAGTAGGCACTTCTTAGAGTAATGCTTAAGAAGGCCTTTCTGGATTCCTCAGACTTAGGTAATTTCCAATGCAGGCCAGTTTCCAATTTTTCATGGTTAGGCAAGAAAATTAACAAGGTCAGCTTCATACTGTCATAAATAGATTATGTAGACCAAGTATGTCAAATCTTTTGGCTTGCCTAGGCTGCATCCTAGATCCATGTTTTTCCAATTTTAAGCTGTGTGAACTCCCAGAATTCCCCAGCCGGCATACTGAATTGGGAATTCTGGGATTTGGAATCTTAAAGTTGTCAAATTTGAAAACACTGTCCCAGCTCTTTCTGCAGCTTATGGCATTATTGTCCAAGGATCTTTCTGGAGTGCTTGGCAGGTTTCACAACTGGGGGCACTTTTTTGCAATTCTTTATGTTCTAGATGGAGATGGTATTTCTAGCAACTAGTTCACAAAGTGGGAACTGTTATATGAAGTCTCTCAAGGAACTATTTTGCCCCTGATGTTTTTAAAATATACATAAAACTCTTGTGAGAGAACATCAGGAGATAGGTTTTACGGTATTCAAATCTTTTTCTTTGTGACAGTATCATCAGGCAATGTTAAAGCTCCCTGAATATCTGCTTATAGACAGCACTGGATTGGATGAAAGAAAATAAATCAAAATAAGATGTAAACCTTTCTTGAGAAAGGACATAAGTCTAGGTCTATGGTAGATCTGCCTTTTATGAGTGAGGGCATACACATCTTTCTTTTGTCTTTTAATCTCTGTTGTGAAAGACCTATGCTGCAAACCATCCTGCTGCTTTTTATGTTGTACCCAATAACAAGTACCAGCATTTGTTTTCAGGCTATTAACCCACTTACATTGTGATTCTGGTTCCTTTTTGTTCTATACTTCCAGACCACTGAATTATATTTAAAGAATGCTTTTGTGGTGTTCTTGCATTCTCTTGTAGATTGTGCACAAACAGCCATCAGCTAGGATGAAGGTCCAGGATATAATCCTAGCTACTGTTATTTCTCTCAGTGGCCTCCACTGCCATCAGTCATGTTATCCTTCTGGCTCCATTTTGAAAACTGGGAGCCAAAGGGCCTCATCTACATGGTTCTAATTCTTCCTGAGTAGATAGTATTTACTAGAGAACTGCTGCTGCTCAAGAGGCTCAGAGGGTTTAATACAGGGGTCGTCAAACTTGGCCCTTTTATGACTTGTGGACTTCAACTCCCAGAATTCCTCAGTCAGCATGCCTGGCTGAGGAATTCTAGGTCTTGAAGTCCACAAGTCATAAAAGGGCCAAGTTTGAAGACCACTGGTTTAATATGACTAATGAAGCCCCTGGAGGCCATTGTCAGTTTGGGATACAACATCATCAGTATATTAGTAACACTCAATAATACATCACCACTCTGGGCTGACCTGTAGTTAAAGTCCCGACTCAGGATGTAGAGGCTGTTACAGAACTGGAATGGGAAGAAACAAGCTGGGATTGAATCTTGCAAGTGTATTATTTATTCAGAAAACATCTAGCAATTCTCCTGTTCCAGTCATGTCTCCATATGGGGAGGCAGTTTTCCCAAAGAAGCAGGTTAGGCTTTTTTTCCAGTGCAGTTGTTTCTTATTGTAGTCCCTTCTGAAGCATATTGCCTAGGCAATGATTATCCATACTATGCCCTTACTATCTCCCACATTAGCTACTGCAATGCGTTTTACCTGTGTCTGCTTTAAAGAATACCCCGAAGCTGGCACTGATGGAGAATGCAGCACCCAGTCTGCTGGAAGATGAGAGTTACTCCTTTCATATAAAATCAGTGTTACAGATGCTACCTTGGCTTTCAGTAGCTTCTCTGTAAAATTCAGAGCACTGCTTGTGACCTATGAAGTTCTCTTTAGGAGTCCTTAAAGACGGCCCTTGATACTGCAAGGACACACCATCTCTCAACACAAAGCCAGATTATTATATATTGACTTTCATCAGCACAAAATCACAAATTATTGTGGTGAGGCAAGCTTTTGAATAAAATCTGAGATTTTATGAACTTAATTAAAGGTGGCCTTGGAACCACTGATCTTTAATTGTATGATAATTCGTTATTTTAGGAAATACAGGCTTTGCAAGAGCAGAGCTCGGAGTCATCATAAACACAGGAGGGTTGTTCAAGCAGCTGCCCTTAAACATAATAATCGAATGCAAAGCGATTTCTCTTTAGCTGACCCATTAGCTTACTCGAAGCTCCATCGCGGCTCGGGGCCACTGCTGACGCTCCTCTTCCTTAGGTAGCGCGTTAAGCGAGGCAACCCCGCGCTCCGCAGAATCACCTCCACCTGCCCCCGCTCCGCCTCGCTCCTCGCCTGCCGGGGGGGGGGAAGCAACCGCGCCCCTTCTCCGTCACGTGTGGAGCAAACAAATCCTACCGCGGCCGCCCTGCTCCACCTCCTTGGCCCCGCCAGACGGCTCCATCGACTCCGCTCCGGGCGGCCGGCAGCGCCATGAAGATGCACTTCAGCATCCCTCTCTCCGAAGAGCTGCTGGAGAAGTTTGGCGGCCGTTACGTGGTGGAGTAGCTTCCCTTAACGGGGAGGGAAGGAGGGGTGGATCCCGACACGAGGGGAGGCGGGAAGGGCAGTGCCAGACCTTGCCAGGTGCTCCAGCGCGAGCCATGCTCTGCTCCTCGAGCGCTCCGCGGTCGATGCCCCACGCGGGGGGGAACTGTGCCCTCGGCCCCCAGTTGCCTCATCCAGGCGAGAGCCCTTGTCGGGAAAAGGCGGAGGGAAGCGGAGTGCGCCGGGTGGGGAGGGACGGAGCGAGGCGGAGGGGGGGCATCAGCAGGTGGATTTGATGGCCGACGATCCCGTTTAAAGGAGGTGGGGGTGGGGGTGGGAGGATCAACAGTTGGGCAGCGCTGGCGGCCTGGAAGGGATTAAGACAGTCGTGGCGACCCGGAGAGTGAGCGTGCCCCACCCATTCCTGCAGCCCCGAAAGGAAAGGAAGAAAGGAGAGCAAAGATGGTTCTGTGGGGCGGGAGCGCAGCTAGTGCCCGCGCGAAGTGTGGGCTGGGCGGCGTGGGAGCGTGGTTGCCGGGGGTAAAGACTTCCCTGAGCGGGAGAGCAAGGCTGGCTGGCTGGCTGGCTGGCTGGCCGGCCTGGATGCGCGTTTCTGCGCCTGAGAGGAGAAGCGTCTGTGAGGGGGCTTGAGAGGAAGGGAGGAAAGGGGAGATCAGAAGGAGCTTTCGAGAGGGACCGGAGGGGGGGGGGAGAAAGGAAGGATAGTTTTGATTTGGTTTGACTTGTAACTTCACCAACTTGGCCAGCGCTCAAAGCTGCCGAGGAAATAACACGTACAAACAAGTTTATGACAGAAATTGGAATGAACGCTCAAATAGGTACTAAAAATCACAACGGAAGTGTGGGAACAAAAAGAGAAAAGACAAGTGTTCTTGTGCTGTGCTTGTAACACTCCTATCAGGTGATCTGTGAAAATTCACAAGCTTCCTTTTAATTTCCTTGGCAGGGTGGGATATAGTTTAACATTTATTCCTTTAGAATATTCCAGACTGAAGTAATGGGTATCTTTTCTGGAATAGAACTAGTCCCGCATTTCTCAATCTTGGCAACTTAAAATACTGGGTGGAAAATTCTGGTAATTGAAGTCTGCCTGTCTTAAAGTCATTGAAGCTGAGAAAGTCTGACTTAGTCTCAAGATCCAGTCCTCCTGAATAAAAAGATGGTCAAGCTATAACAAATCTGTGCGCAAAGGTATTCATGATGTGTGTGTGCAGGGCTTTTTTTTTCTCATAGAACGCCCAGAATGGAGTTCTGGCACCTTTTTTGGATGGAACCTTGTAGGGTAGGCAAGGCGGGTTGTATGATGTGTGTGAGGTCCGGCACCTATTTTTTAAAGAAAAAAAGCACTGTGTGTGTGTGTGTTTGTGTAAGAAAAGTCAAAATGATGACCACAATGATGCAATCAAAACCCTTTTGTTCACACCTAGTGTGATTGTGGCTGCCACTATGAGTTGGGGCATGCCAAGGTCAATTTTGGTCCACAGGAATGAGGTTCCTCTTTCTTGGCCGGTAGGAATGCAAGGTTGAACACAACTGATAGCAAGTGGTGAGTTCCGTTAACAATCTATTTAGACACTGTGTATTTTCAGCTATATTCTGTATATCTGGAGGGCTTCCTTTTCTGCAAGTTACGTTACAGTCAGTTGCATCGCTGGAATGAACAGGTAAGATGAAGAATTCATTCCCTTTATTTTTTTTCCTCATCCAACCACTTTTCTTGGGGTTTTTTTATTGTCTATCAGAGAGCCACAAGACAAATGGTACTTTTATAACATTGATTGGTTTGTTTGCCTAGGCCCTAGGGTCATTGACACAGTTCAGGCTTAAATTTTGCACCATGTTTGACATCTTTCTAGCTTTGTACATGAAAGAAATGTTCACACATTAGCAGTTTATTGCTGCATGAAACTTTGTGTGTGTGCAGGGACATACAACAGTAGAGGCTCTCCACTTTGCCTTTGGATAATATTCCCTTAGAGCAGGGGTAGGCAACCTCGGCTCTTTTATGACTCATGGACTACAACTCCCAGAATTCCTGAGTCAGCTATGCTGACTCAGGAATTCTGGGAGTTGAAGTCCATGAGTCATAAAAGAGCCGAGATTGCCTACCCCTGCCTTAGAGTATTTTCAGAACTGGGGCTTTCCATGAAAGAAGTGAGGACCATACATATCAAAACTATGTTCAGAAAATAGGTCTTTAGTGTAAATAATACCATTGTTATTGAACCTTTAATTATTCCAATGAAATTATGGAAATAAGAATATCAGCCAGAGAAAGAAAAGTTTCTTTGTCCTTTCACCAAATTGTGTATCTGTGAAGCAGATCAAAAAAGTCAAAATTGCAGTTGTAAGAATGCAATGAAAGACCCACTTTCTTTTCATATAGTGAGCTACATGTAAAAAGAGCCCAGACTTCAGTTGTGTGTTAATGGCCAATTTCTTGACTTTCTTGAACTTCTCCACTAGAGAATCTCTTAAAATTGAACAATTGTGCAAGGGAAAGAGAGAAAGAAGAATAAAATGATATTTTTCAATGAGTACACAAAGTATTCATAGAGAATAAGAGAGAATAACAGAGTTAGAAGGGACCTTGGAGGTCTTCTAGTCCAACCACCTGCTCAAGCAGCAAACTCTAAACCATTCCAGACAAGTGACTATCCCGTCTCTTCTTAAAAGCTTCCAGTGATGGAACACCCACAACTTCTGGAGGCAAGTCGTTCCACTGGTTAATTGCTCTCACTGTTAGGATTTTTTTCTTAATTCTGTAGTAGATTTTACTTCTCTCCTTGATTAGTTTCCATTCATGGTTTCTTGTCTTGCTTTCTGGTGCTTTGGAAAATAGGTTGACCCTCCCCCCTCTTTGTGGCAGACCTTGAAATATGGGAACACTACTTACACCACTACATGCATATAAGGACCATAGCAATATGGGTTTGCTCCAAAATTATTATTTTTCTAATAGAAAATAGTTTTACCTTTTGATAAGTTTTAATTGCTATATCTCATCCTGATAGTATTTGTTATTCTTTTTATAAACTGAGACTTTTCTTAAATCTTGCACTCAGTTTGGTTTTATTCTGCCCAATCTAGGTTTCCAAAAATATCTATATACAGTACATTCTTATGTTGCCTATGTATAGTGTCACAAATAGCATTAGTGATTTTTCTTTTATATGACTAATTATCTGCTGCATCATTGAAATATTTTATATCAGTAGATGATGTTTTCACAATATCAAATAGGTAGTGTCATTGAAAGCATTATAAACCTATTAGCCTCTCTTGCCAGGACATCAGATCAGATCTTAAAGACTTTAGAATTGCAAAGCCACTATGAAGATTAGCAAAGCACATCGATGTACACCAACTAGTAGTTATGACACAACTAAAAGTCCATAAATTCACAACACATGAACAGACAAAACCATAGTTTCAAATAGGAATCTGTGAAATTCAAGCTAAATCCAGAAATGCTGAGGAATTCCTGGAAACTTGACACTCAAGACAATATCAGTCATCAGTAGACACATAGAGATAAGCTACCTTTACACAACATTCAAGAGCAATAAAAAACTAAGAAGGAAACAGACCAGAATGCATTCTCTCCAGCAATTAACACCCAGAGAATTAAAGGCAGGGATTAATGCCAAACAATCTACCAGAAAAAGAATACCCTAATCAAGGAATTAACAAGGAGAAACACGCCCATACCAACACTGTCAGACCAAGCTACTGTACAGTATATACCAGTGATGGCGAACCTTTTAGACACTGAGTGCCCAAAAACTGCTCTGCTCCCGCCCGCCCACCTCCCCGTCCTGCTCTGCCAGCCCGCAGGGCTACCTACCACCTCCATGGCCCATCGCAGATCACCCAGGCGGCCCTGCAGTGCCATGGCAGCCACGCCTTCTACCTGCACCCTACAGCATCATCTGGACACAATGGGGCGCAAGGGCAGAGTCTTGTCCCCACTGCCTGGCTGCCATGTCCGTGGCTGGGCTGCTGCGCGCGGACCACACCCAGGGCCGATTCTCTGGGGGGTCTGTTGGTGAGGAGGGGACAGCGGGGGGAGACGGGGCTGGGGCAACAGCACGTGTGCCCATAGAGAGGGCTCAGAGTGCCACCTCTGGCACACGTGCCATAGGTTTGCTACCACTGGTATATACTGTAACCAGAGAGCAAATTCCACACTGATGTTGTTACCTAGTTGGGTAATGACTAGATAATGACTCTGCAAACAAGCAACCTAGTTCAGAGAGTATCAAGGACTGCACAATTCAACACTGAGTTGCATATATTCTCTTCTGTTGGTAACATAAGAACAGGCCAATTCAGATCTGTTATGAAGGCCAATATCCTTAAAGGAAGTAACCTTTGGGAATTTATTAATGCACATCTTCAAGTAATAAATACTTGATATTTGCTAACAGATTAGTACCATTTAAAGATTATTTATCTTTTCAGCTAAGACGAGTCTTTGGAAAAGGAATGCCTTCGTTTCCTCCAAAGTTTTACCTTGCAATGACAAAGTCAATGGCTGATGAAAGGAGAACGCAGCTAGAACAATATCTACAGAATGGTATTACCAAATACTACTTTGGCAACTGATTTTTAATGAGCGTTCAAGCAAATACTGAATTGGGCATGCTATGATTTCATAAACCTAGAAAGGGGTTGGAAGAAATTGTGCAGAAAAAGATGTTTTAGGTGACTTGGACTTTAAAGGATATTTATCAGCAGATATATTGGGCTGCATTTAGTGCAGTTCTTAAGGGCCAGGAATTCTGCACCAGCTCCTTCCTACTGGAGCTCACTGGGTTTTTTGAACAGTCTTTCATGAGGTTTTGGGACTCTCAGAAAATGCTGTAGTTGAATGGGGAATCCAGTGATATTTGGAGTGGAAGTTCTGACCTCAGAAAAATCTGCAGTCTGGAAAAAAAAAAAGCACAGAGAATTCACCTTGTACAAATATTCTAAACTGAATCTAATTTCTCGAGATTAAACATTAATCTGTAGGTAATGAAAGAAAACACTTCATTTATGAAAATCTTAAACTTCCTTTGAGTTATATATGCCTTTATCAAAACTTTAATTATTTTATATAAATTATGCATATTTTTTTCTTTGTTGATCATCTGTTGAATATTTTAAGATATATTTTCTATTCTATTGCAATTTCTTCTATTTCAGTTTCCGTTGACCCAAGTGTTACAAACAGCGATGTCTTTATTAGTTTCTTTAGGAAATTACAGCAGGTAAGGTTTTTTTGTTTCAAAGAAAGGTGGTAAGAGAAGGACAGTTACTTGTGCTCCTGTCCTTATAGACTAGAAGCTAGTTTGTTGTTACTGAGGTCTATAATAAAATATTTAAATATGGAGTACTGACGTTCACTATATCAGCCAGCCATTTTCTGTTCCTCTGTTCTTTTTGTCCAGCTTGTCTCCACCCACAGCAACAGTCAGCCAGCATTTTGTGTGTATTAGTATGTGTAGTCCTTAATTTATTACTGGTATTGATCCTGGAATTACAGCAATCAATTGTGCTAATAAATAGTAATAAATTGTTAAGTGGATCATCATGTGACCAACTTGATTTTGCTACATTTTTTTGCAGTGGTCATTAAATGAATCACCAGGGTCATCTGTGGTTGTTAAGTGAACCCATTATCTACAGTGGGCATCGTTTGAGAGAAACCAAAAGTAAATGCTAGTTTCTGGCAAAAAAAAAATTAATAATAAGCTGTGGACATGCAACTGCAGGACACCGCATATGAACATAAATGTGAGCCGGTTGCTGAATGCTCAAGATATGATCACATGATGGGGGGGCTGGGGAATTGAATTAATTTGAGTCATAAGTATGTTTTGGGGTCAATCATAACTTCAGTTGGTAAGTAACCAAACGTAAGTCAAGGACCACCTCTATGTTCATCTGTGAGCTGTTCTTAATTACTTTCTTCTATATGGCAGATATTGAATTCAAACTGTTTTATCTTTTGGAAGTTATTCTTAAAATTAACCATTTTAACCTTATTACAGGCTAAAAATAAGAGCTATACACTCAGCGATAAATTGCTACTTTTAAAGCAGCTCAAACACAGGGATTTTAAAAATAAACACTAACACGTGAGGTTTTCAGTTTCATAATGTTCTTTATTAGAATATACCATGAGGTGTTTTTTTCTTGCATTCAGTTGACCGGAGGAAGGTTTTGCTATAAAAGACCTGATATCTTTTTAGTCCCTTAGGGACCAGTTTGAAAGCTTCATTAAAGTATGATAAGCTTCTTGAGATCTGGCATTAAATTAAAGTAAATATTTTGGACTTGTGGCAGGACAAGAGGTGAGAGGTGTGTTGACGTAAAAATGTCAACATCTCCTTTATGTTACCAGAGCGGTGTCACTTACCACCTGATACATACTTGAAGGCATTGTGTAGCATTCTTGTTTCTGATTTCCCCTTGGCTGAGAAGTTGAAAGAAGTGTGTCAACCTCTTTATGGGACATTCAGTGTGTATTATGGGACATTCAGTGTGTATTTCCAAGCAATAGAATTTGATGGAGGCCCCTGCTATATAAAACCATAAGCAATGTCCTGCTGGATTGGACCCCCCTCTAGTCCAACACTCTGTTCTCTCAGAGTGGCCAAAAACTGAAAGTCCTCTAGTCTCCTACTGGTTGACCTTCAGAGGCCATCATACCAACCATCAAGGCTAATAGCCATTGATAACCATTACTTCCAAGAATTAGTCCAAGTCTTTTTTTTTTTTCCGGAAGCAGCCACATTAGTAGTCAGCAGCACAACTCATAAATTCCAAAGTTTAATCACACATATATACACACATACACATATATCATCATCATTTTAACCACTGTCTATCCACTGCAGGATGAAGGCATCTTCCGCATGTTTCCAACTTATACGGTCCTGAACTTTCTTTTCCCAATTGGGCCTGCAATACTTGCTGAAAATATATATATAAATACATACTTACATACATGATATAATTATGCTGCTATGTTAACTGATGCATCATTTGGAATACCCAGTAGCTTTGCTAGTTACGTTTGGATGGTTTGCCAGTTTTCCCACTAAAATGAGATGATTCAAATGGGGCAGAGATTGTGCCAGTACAGAGGAAACACTTCTGCTCTTCTAGTGTGTAAATCACATCCTATCAATGGCAGATCTTTAAAGTAAAGTCAATAGTGAAAATTTTAAAAAGGCCTTCTGCCAGTGAGCTCTAGTTCATGCTTCTCTATCAGAGCCATAAAAATATAATATTGCCAATGTCTTTTCCTATACTACTGGTGTAGTGACACTTAGTGACCATTCAAATTTATGACGCACCTCTCCAGAGCTATTTACAACCTGATTTCCAAGTTCTGAGAGATGTTTCCCTATCATGGTCACATTTTGAGTGCTTAGCAACCAGCCCACATTTACAACTGTTTGCAGCATCTCATCATGTGATCACAATTTACAATATTTTTTGCCACAAACTGGTGTTTACTTCCAAGTGGCTAAAATGCATTCACTTAACGATCATGATATTTGCTTAATGACCCCTGCAAAAAAGATCATCAAATCGGTCACGGTTACATGTGACCTTCTTAATAACCAGTATGAGATTTACGACTGTAATTCCGGGCTGAATGTTTACACCTGTTACGCATGCATGCAGAAAGTGTATACAACTCATTCTCCTTCTCCCCTAATGAAGGTGTAGGAATCTTCACCTATGGATGCTTATAGCTGAAACTCTTCTTCATTTGTCAAAATAATTTCCCCCTTTTGTGCTTTCAAGGAGGGCTGCCTGCACTCTCTGTAGATCCTCTGTAAATTTCTTCCTAAGAAAATATCCACGTGCTTTGGTTTGCAGAGTTTTCTCTTTCCTGTCTTTTGTGTTGTGTGCTCGTTCCATATGAGTTGAGAAGCATAAAAGGACTGCCAAGCTGTAATTTATCGCCTGTCACGTGGGCATGTGGTTGGCATATCACTGGCATAATCTCTGATTAATGGGATCTGGCCATTTTTCTAGGGATATTGTCTTGCCATTTTCACATCATTTTAAACTGTTTCCCTTTAAAGTCTTGGTACATTTGTAAATAATATAAGGATTGTTCCAATAGTTTAATGGGAGCCTCTGTTTCTCTTTTCACCCAGAGCACTACATCATAGGATTGCTCTATAAAATAAGCATAGTAAGCATTCCTGATGCTGTAATTAATGACAGCACAATCAAATTGCTGGAATATAATGAATATGGCAAACAAATATTCTTATTCTATTTCAGTCTAAACAAATAAAATTAAACTTCATGATTAGTCCTGGGAAATGGTTTGCAAATGATATAGCATTCAATATTGCTAACTTTTAATTAAGCGGTTGATGAATATCTCAGGTATTGTTTTAATTATCAAATTTGCCACATTATTTCCTAAAAGCATTGGCCAAGACTTGTAATTTAACATTTGCATGTTTTATCCTTGTGTGTTAGTGAAATTGTGCGCCCAGCTGGCATATTTTTTTCACTATGTCTTTTGGCTAAATGAGACTGATGTGGACTGATATAGGTTGTTGCTATTATTATGATTAGTTACACAGTCAGTCAGATATTTAGACAGGATGTGGCATTTTGGTCTACCTATCAAGTCCCTCCCAAGGACCTGGGATAGGCAGATAGTCTTGTTGGATGGTGTTAAAGGTATCATGGCAGAATATAAGCTGTTCCAAATAAAGCTGCCTCTTGCAATTGACTGATGGTGATTTTGTAATGCCAATGGTGTTTGAATGATGCTCCAGTTTTATTGCACCCAAGGTGCCTATTAGTATTGGTACTATTTTTGCTTTTCTTTGCCACTATTTGTAGGTCTCAGTATTTTGTGATTTTTTCCAGTTCTTTTTCTTCTATTCTGCTTTTTCCAGGCACATCTACATCCACTATGCAGAATTTTTTGTCTTTCTTAGCAACAGTTGTTAGTCTAAAATGTTTGGCAGGTGCTTGTTTGTTTGAATTCTAAAATCCTAGAGCACTTTAGCTTGTTTGTTTTCTATTACTTTGTCTATTTTGTGACCCCCCTCCCCCAGTTCTTGTTTGCAATCAAATGGTATTTTCTGCAGATCCTCCAATGCCTCATTATTGCTACTTTGTCATTGTCACGCTTTGTTTCTAGTCAGCCTGTGCAACCTTGCAGCAGCTAACTTGGTGGTCCAATGTTTCTTTGTTATAAATTTGATTTGCATGGCTGCCCATGACCATCCATCTCACTCTGGGCAGTTCACCACAACTAAAAACAAACCAATAAAACCAATTTAAAAAATCAATATACAAACATAAAAACTGTCCATAATCAATTTCAAAACAGAAAATCATGATCAGCAGCATAATTCCATCTACATCAGCTCAGTAAAGCCACTGTAATGGCTTCCTGCCATGGCTGCACCCACAGGCCCTGCAGCAGAACCGTATCTTCGGGGTCTTCCTAAACATTGGGAGGGTCGGGCTCATTTTTGGAGGAGGGGTTGTCATTTCACAGGGCAGATGCACAACAGAAAAGACTCTTTCTGGGTCCACTAATATAGCATACATAACAACAACAACAACAACAACAACAACAACAACAACAACGTTGGAAGGGACCTTGGAGGTCATCTACTCCAACCCCCTGCTCAGGCAGGAAACCCTATACCATTTTGGATAAATGGCTGTCCAGTTTCTTCTTAAAAACTTCCAGTGTTGGAGCATTCACTGCTTCTGGAGGCAGGTTGTTCCACTGGTTAATTGTTCTAACTGTCAGGAAGTTTCTCCTTAGTTCTAGGTTGCTTCTCTCCTTGATTAGTTTCCATCTGTTGCTTCTTGTCCTACCTTCAGGCGCTTTGGAAAATAGCTTGACTCTCTCTTCTTTGTGACAGGCCCCTGAGATATTGGAACACTGCTATCATGTCCCCCCTCGTCCTTCTCTTCATTAAACTAGACATATCCAATTCCAGCAGCCGTTCCTTATATGTTTTAGCCTCCAGTCCCCTAATCATCTTTGTTGCTCTTCTCTGTACTCTTTCCAGAGTCTCAACATCTTTTTTACATCGTGGTGACCAAACCTGGATGCTGTATTCCAAGTGTGGCCTTACCAAGGCATTGTAAAGTGGTATTAATACTTCACGTGATCTTGATTCTATCCCTCTGTTAATGCAGCCTAGCACTGTGGTGGCTTTTTTGGCAGCTGCAGCACACTGCTGGCTCATATTTAAATGATTGTCCACTAGGACTCCGAGATCCCTCTCACAGTTACTACTATTGAGCAAGGTACCCCCTATACCAGTGGTTCTCAACCTTTCTAATGCTGTGACCCCATAATACAGTTCCCCATGTTGTGGTGACCCCCAACCACTTATACATCACTGGGTGCCAGGGACGTGGCCAAAGAAAAGGGGGGAAAAATGGCAGACAGCCTTGTTTGGTGACCTCCGTGAAATGGTCATTCGACCCCAAATGGGGTCCCGACCCACAGGTTGAGAACCACTGCCCTATACTATACCTGTACATTTGGTTTTTCTTGCCTAAATGTAGAACCTTACTTTTTTCACCATTAAATTTCATTTCATGTCATTTCAATAGGAAAACTGATATATGGAACAATAATAAATTTTATCAAAGCATAAATGCCATTTGTACAACAATCCATAATTTGAAATATATAGCATATTATATATGATAATATAATAATTATCAAATGAATGTAGTGGAAATGTTCTGACATCCTAGTATATTCTTTTATAAGGTATTTTATAGATTGTCTAGAAACTTTATTAGCAATAAATTTATGAACAATTTTATTGCACCTTTTGTTCCCCTATGTAAAATATTTAGTTTTTGCCTGAACATTATAAATTCAGAAAAATGATTGGTTTCTTGGAAAAAGTGATATAAGCTTAATGATTCCTTTACCTTTCCCCTAGTCTACCACTAAAATACTTTTTCTTGAAATAAAGCTATGTTTTCAGCATACTTATGAGACCACCCATCAATGCCTTCAACATTAAGCTTTCATGTCTTGCAGGAAACATTTAAAATCCAAACCCAACAAGCTTTTTTGGATGTTTATCTTCCTGATGGAAGGTATCTCAGGATTGATATTCAGACATCAGACACTGCTGAAAGAGTGCTAGAGGCAAGTAATATATACACATTGATCTGGCAGCATCTCATATGAAGTGTGTCCAAGCATAATTAGCAGCCTTCCCATTTTTGAAATATATTGTTACAGATGCCTCATAAAACAGCAAATGGGCTTACACATCACACAAAGTGAGGGTTTCTTAATTGTGGTTTATTGGTTTATTGAATAATCCATAAATTTTAAAACCCAGCCAGTATGGTTTGTGCAGCATACGTTGGAATTACTATACAGAGCTATCCTCAGGATATGGTTTAAAAAGTAATACAAAAACGGGTGGAGTTTCAGTTGTATTGCTGTGGCCACCATCTTGTCTTTATAGACCATGCCCTGCAGACACCCATAGTGATTGAATGTATAAACCATAGTGATTGAGTGCTAAGACACAAGCCAACCCAAACTGGTTTAGGATTCAACTTATTTTCTCAGGCCAGAGTGTGTTGTGACTACCTAAAGAGATAGGCCAGTCAACAAAGTGCTTATTTGTCATGACAATACTTGGGGTTTCACCAGAGAGCACTTGGGAAGGTTTTTTAATTTTTTAAAAAATTTACTTAAAATATTTTATCCCACTATCTGAAAAAGACTTGGGAGAAAAAAAATGTTTTGTATTCATATTTCCTGCAGGAGAGAATTTGTAAAGATACCTACACACAGTCAGCAGAGGCAAGAGTTTCTCACTAATTTTTTAAACAAAACAGCTATGGAACTTAAAATAGTTAATTTGATAACTAACTCAACAGTTTAAGGAGAAAATGCATCTTTTGTTTTCCTCCAGGTGATATCATACAAGATTGAACTTTCTAGGGAGCTAATACAATACTTCAGCTTATTTCTTATTCAAGATCACAACAATGGACAAATATCCAGTAAGAAATCATTTGTGTAACACACATTACTTTCATGTTGCATGCCATCTGTATACAAGCAGTCCTTATTTAATACCATAACTGGTCACTTAGCAATCTTTCCAAGTTACAACAGGCTCCCCAATCCAGATATAAAGAGCCAACATTTCCCCCCCCCCCACCCCTGTGGTCATGTCATTGCATTTGAAGCCTTTGGTAACTAGCTTGAATTTAGGGCAGTTTGCAGTATCTTGCAGTCACATGACCACAATTTACAATTTTTTTAAAGTGGCATATTTAGTTACTGAAGACTAAGCACAAGGCAGGCAGAATCTGGGCCCCAAATACAAAATCTTACCTTTAATTATACGAAACACAACAAAACATCCATTTTCCAGAGAGTGGCAAATTGATTATGCTTAAGCTCAACCCGCAGAAAATTCATCCAGCATCTTTCAACCTATAAATAGTGCAATTCAAACAATTCAAATATATTCATTTTCCCCATCCCACCATGCCGGCAGATCAAACAAACACACAGGGGATATGAAAAAACTCCAGGTTCCCTGCTCCCAATATAATACCTATTGCTAAAACTTATGGCTAGGAAGACACATTTGAAAGTAAATGGGGAAAATCTGCTAGTATCTTAGAATCTCGACAGGAGATTCTAAGATACTAGCATATATGAGTAAGTGCTCCTTGTTTCTTCCTATGATCAGCAGGTTTGCATAATTTATAAAAATCACAAAAGTCAGCAGCTTGTGGCACATACACAGAATACTTAGCACCCCACCAATCTTGTGTTTAATTAACACTACATTTAGATATAAATGTATTTCTTTGTAATAGCATTAAAAAAATCAAAATGTTTTTTCCCCCTTTCTTCTTACCCATACCTCTCCAGTGTTGAAAAAACTAGCAGAATTTGAACTTCCTTATGTGAGTCTCCGGAGTGCAAAAGAATCGGCTTGTAAGATTGGGATCAGAAAATGGTGAGCAAGAAGCAGAAATGAAATTAGCAAGAAATATTTTAAAAATACCAGTGTGCTGGAGGGGAAAAATCATAATATGAGTTCCATATATATTACAGCTTGTGGGATAGTAATTTGGCACTTTCTAAATGCATTGAGAGCAGTACATTCAAAATTCCCCAAAGTTCAGAATTGTCATATCAGTCAATGTATCAGAAATATTATTGGACAGCATATCTGAAGTGGAAATCAAATCCAAATTGTCCATTAGAATCTAATTTCCACCCTATGTTTGTATTGTCCATTAAAGTCCATGGTTGGAAAATCTGGTAAAGACCCTGGTGGAGCCTTTTTCATAAGAATTAAAGAACATTGAAAAATATGTGGCCAGTTACATTTTTTTCTCCAGCACCTAATGAGTTTTTTCACTAATTCTATAAACATAGTATCATAATTGAATATAGATTTATCTATTGAATATGTAATAGATTCATCAGTCTGATAAATAAAAACAAGAACAAAATAAGCTTGTTCTTCTCCATGCGACTTATGTATATCTGTGGTGCTTTTGGCACATACATAAAACCAAAAATACAAAATGATTTTAAGGAATGTATCATACATGTAGTATCAAGCACGATCATAACATGCAATAAAAAGTGTGAACTGGTTGCTTAAATTCAGTTTATTTTTATTTATTTTTTATCTACAATATTTTGGTGACATTTCTCTTTGCATGTATGCCACTGGTTTAATGGCTTCTCTTTCCTTGTACATTATTGGGCAGGTATATGGATCCTTCTTTAGATAAAGTGTTAATGGACTGTAGAACTTCGGTGAACTTACTTTACATGCAGGTATGCTTAAGAAGAAGCATGTCTTTTTGAAAATTGCTAGGCAAATTTTGAGATGAAATGACCTATGATTTATTTATTTGTGAATTAACACAGTTTTTCAACTCTATCCTGCTACTAGCCTACAGAAAGTAAACATATGTATTCTAGTCTAACATTTACTTGCTTATATATTTTGTTTTGGTTTTTTCTCAAAAAAGGTTGTACAGGAGCTAGAGATGAATTGGGTCAAACCTAAAGAGGAACAGAAGCAAAAGCTTCTAATGCTGCAAAAGGCACCAAATAAATTGAAGGTAACATGGTTTTTAAATTATGGTGGTCCTTTTCAGAATATATGTTATCATCCGAAGATACCAGAGAATGCATTCATGTTTAAAGACTTGCCTTTTCTTCAGTTTTATTTGAAGAAGAATATCAACCTCCTATCCATGTGGGTTTTTCAGATTTTTAAACATCAAATTTAGCCATTTAGAAATGAAGATCAAAACCACCATGCTGAACCATTATTACCATAAGTGCTTATGTTTTACCATAGGGAATTCTTAGAACTACAGTCTGCAGATTTTAAAGTTGCCAAGTTTGAAAAATACTGATTTAGAGGAAAGGCAATCGGAATTAAAACAAAGACATTAACTCAGTGATGGCACTCTGGGCTTGGCCTGTCCCAAATCAGAAAATGCCTAACTTGACTATGCTGGCATGTCACCCCACTAGGCGAACAAAAGCAAAACAACTCTCAATCTTCCCCACATCTACCTTGAACAGAGGTAGATTGTACCCTGCCCAGGCCTTGACCTCAGCCCTAGGGTCACCATTGCCACTCAAAAAGGCCACTTTGCATCATTCCCCGAGGCTCATGAACCTTGCCTCAACAGTCCAGTGCTCTCCAGGATCTGCCACACACTATTTACCTTCAGATGGTATGCTCTTACTCTTGAGAGGCCCCTGTGGGACCTGGAGCACCTGAGGCTGCTCCAGGTCCACAAGGACCTTGGTTTTTGAAACAGCTTTGTAGAATGAACTTCCATTGCCTCTGCAGCTTTTGTGAGGCTTTGGAGGCTGCATGAGAGCATGGTCCTCTCCTGAAACTTCCAGAGGTCTGGAGGCTGAGCAAGAGCACACCCCATTCTTGCACAACTCTTTCTTCAGTTTCTGAAAAACATAGGATATCCTTTCAAGAATAGTTGTCAGGTTTTGGTGAAATCTGGTATGGCACCCAAAATATTGTGGCATGTCACCTTTGACATGCATGTCATAGGTTCACCATCACTGGATTAACTTGTTCTTCTCATATCACAGCCCATGCAAGCTGCATGGAGAGGAAGCAGCCACTGAAAGCTATGGCTATTTGCATCAAACCATCGATGGCAGCCTTGGGAATGATGCTGAAGATATTTATCACTGTGTTTACTACATTTCTAGGTCACCTCATTCTTGATTTCCCAACTAAGGCTTTTGTTCAGTAGAGTGAAATATTGTCATGCAACAGCAGTTAATATACTCATTGTAATATATAGTCATCCGCATTTTTGAAAGTGGATGCATAGATATTTGGTTTATAGAAGCCAGGTATTTCTAGAATGTTACAGATAAAACTGCTATTCTATGCAAATTATTTAACTATTCTCAGTTTAATTTTTTTGCAAGATTTAGCCAAATTAAGTCCATATAACAAATATTACAGTGAAGTTTACTAGGAAGAATTTCCATTTTGTCAACTTAACTGTAAATTATCAAGCAACCTTCTCCTATGGCAGTGGGATTTCTCCTTAATATCCCTACCCCCATTTTCTGAATCCCCCCAGAGTTCCAGTGAAGTTGAGTGATTCGTTCTTATGTTATTGAAGCCCCACCACATTCTTCCCCTCTCTTTCAGAGGTAATTAAACTGAAGACTTGTAAAAGATACTCAGCTTGTAAATGCTTTTCTGTGAAGCTTCCTCAAATTGCAAATGATCTGAAAACTGAAAAGAAAGCTACTTAAGAAAACACACACATCCTTTGGGGTTGGAATAATTAGAGTATATTTGGTATAATTGGATTCATGTTTGGAAGCCAAGTTTTGTTTTTTTTCTTGCAACTGGAATTTATATATTCATACAGGGGTCTGGGCCAGAACTGCATTTAATTATATTGAAAGGATAGCTAGACTTTCATCCGTCTTTACACCAGTGCCTTGATGTTCATAATTTATTTATAATTCACTCCCCCACTCAAATAAGCAAATGTATACACTGAAATTTATGAGCATCTCTTTCCATTTTTTTTTCTAATCACAAGAAAGGGGAAATTGCAACTTACAAGAAATAAATTAGTGCAGAATGCAGAATGTATTCAAACCATTCCTTTTTGATGTCTATTAATTTTTATAAAATGCCTAGGCTAATAATTAAAATTAGAAATTATTATATAAAAATGGGAATAGATTCCAATCTGTTGGAAGCATTGCCTTTTGGTCATTGCTTCTATGGTAGCACCAGCTGGATTGGTTTTGTCTGTCACTGTCATGTCCTTGTTTTTGGAAGAGATGCAAAGTTATTTGTGCAGAAAGAGGCAGGGGACAACAAGGTTGCCAGCAGGAGGATGGCTCCTGTGCAAAGATTGGAGTTTTCCCTTACATTGTCTTGTATCAAACTTTCTTGGGCCCAGGTGAATACAGCCTTCTGATCAGCTTCAGTTCCCTATTTATGCTGTTTGAAATAGTGGTATTCTTCCAATCTGTTTCCTGGTATATACTTAAAAAAGCAAATGCTATAAAATGATGAGCCGAGGTGGCGCAGCAGTTAGAGTGCAGTACTGCAGGCCACTTTAGCTGACTGTGTACAGCAGGTCAGCGGTTCAAATCTCACCGGCTCAAGGTTGACTCAGCCTTCCATCCTTCCGGGGTAGGTAAAATGAGGACCCAGATTGTTGGGGGCAATGTAAATATATATATACATTGCTTACTGGTGTACACCGCTTAGAGGGTGCTTGCACTTAAAGCGGTATATAAGTCTCGTAAATAAATAAATAAATAAACACGAAAGAGAAGCAGAACTTATATACTACCTCATGCTAGACTGGAATTACAATTTTGGAAGAACTAGGGCGTAGATATACCCAGCAAGTTTATAGATTGCAATTCATATAAGAAAATAAGATGTATTTTTTTAGACCTTTATAGAATATGCGGGTGAATTTTGGATATTTAAAACTATTCCCCATGATTACTATAAATTATAGTTTGTAACTGTTGAGGAGAATCTTTAGGAGTTTTTCAGCATCTGAAGATGTAGGAAAGGAATGTATGATGCAAGTTACCTATCCAGAGAATTAAATATATATTGGTGGGCTGCTCCTGGAAAGCACATTTTTTCTCATCAATTAAACATTCCATATAACTTTTGGCATTTGTATTTTCATTGAATCACTGCATTGAATCTCATACTATTCAGTTAGCTGGCACTTGGTCATACTGTGTGATTAGAAAGGACTTTGGAGCCAGCTAGATTCTTGTGAAGTTGGTTGTGTTGGACACCTTTACAGATGTTATGTGTAACCTACTGCTCTCCTCTAGTTGCTGTTTCTCTTGCAGTTTTTAGAGCTGGTTCGAGAGATCCAGCATTATGGATATATACAACTTGCTCCTTGTTCCTGTGACTACCCTGAAGTTGGTTGTACTGCCACTATTCATGTGGGAAATAATGAAATTAGCTGCTGCATAAAGTTGCCTAGCAATCAGATCAAAGAAGTCAATTTCAAGATCAACAGGATAAGGTGCTGGCAGGTCACATTTCTTGTAAGTACCGTGCTGAACTATTGATTGCTGCTGCTGCTGTACCTCCAGAAGTCCTGTTATGTGCATTAATATTCTTACTTTATAGACTGTGAACAATAACATATAGCCCATACATAGATTCTGTGTGTGTATTTGCTATATCATGAACATATGGTAAGAAGCTATTTGTGCAATCATTGTATGTCATCACTGATCACATATTAATTGGGACATTCTTCTCCAAACTCATATTCTCCATGTGTGTTGAAATTGCAACTCTCAGAATTCCTCTCAGCCACGTAGGCTGGAATTTTTGGAATTGTATTTCAAACATATTGACACTACCAAGTTGGGAAAGACTATTAGGAAATGCCATTTATAACCCAGGCCAATGATCCCTAAGAGACTAATGTAAGCTTTGAGTGACCTGTTGGTATTGGCTAGGCTCCATTTGATTTTTTAAAAATTATTCCCACCCCCCCAAAAAACAAAAATAAATGGGAAACAGGCAAATGGCTATCCTCAAGTATCTTTATTTCCAAGAATGTGGGTGGGCCCTGCCTATACTGCCTAGGCTTAGACTTAGACTTTCTAGACTTAGAAATAAAAGTCAAAATAAAAGGGATTCAGGTCTCTGCTTGTTTGGGAATATGCACAATGGCCCTGAAAAGACAAAGTTAGACGATCTGGTAAGGAACCGCTTCATCAGCTTGTTTTCAGATGCCAGCTGTTTGTAACATGCACTCAAAATGCCAACATATCCACTGATACCAAAATGTTTTGAATCCCTGTTGTATAGGCTGAAAAGAGAAGAAAATAAACGGGTTATTTTTAGTAGTTATTCCTACTTCTTGATTAGCAGAATATGATGCAAATATGACATTGAGATGTTTCTCCCAAATGTTCTTTTTTTTCCTTCTGAGTAGTCCTATAAGGACTCAGTTTCAGATTATAAACTTCAAAAATCTGTTATGATTTCTGGTACTCACAAGAGCTGGTATTTCTTGAAACACATCAAACATCTAAATGGCAAGCATGAAGCATCCCTGGGCTGTACAGGTATCCTCAACTTACAGTCATTTGTTTAATAACTATTCAAAGTTACAGTGGCACTGAAAAAAGTGACTTACAACTGATCCTCACACTTAAAACCATCGCAGCATCCCTACGGTCATGTGATCAAAAATTGGGCACTTGGCAACCAACATATATTTACAAAAATTGCGGTGTCCCAAGAGCATGTGATCATTATTGGCAACCTTCCCAACCGCCTCCCAACCAGCAAAGTCAATGGGGAAAGCTGCACTTGCTTAATGAGCACATGATTCACTTAACAAATGCAGTAATTCGTTTAACAACCATGCCAAAAAAATATATATCACAAAATCAGGTATGACTCACTTCATAACTGTCTTGCTTAGTAACTGAAATTCTGGTCCCAATCGTGGTCATAAGTTGAGGACTACGTATATTCCAAAAAAGCTAGAGCAGATGTAGTGAAATCTCCAGCCCACAAACCAGGTCTCCATCTGGCTCATGAATGCTTCCAGGGAAACCTCTTTCCCTTCCTCAAAATTCCACCTGCAGGGCAGCAGAAATCACTCACTGCAAGTCTCTGCAGAAGAAACTCCCCGAGGCCAAATTAGAGTGATTGGCCCTTGCCTTTTTTTTTTTTAATACAGAAAGAAAAGGATTCCCAGGAAAGCATTAACAGTCTATCTATTGTTGCTGGCTGGAAGAATCTGCCCTTTATTTGCCCTTATTTTTTACAAAGGCCTCCTCGTTAATGTGGTGATCTAATCACAGCCCAAGAAAAAGACAGTGAGCAACTTAGAATCCCATCAATTAATCATGATTTTAAACTGTTGGCTATACATGCATGTCTATATATTTTATAAAAGGGTGTGAAAAAGGACATTCATTTTTCAAATTTCTGCAGTTTATCCTCATTCTCATGGTGGAGTCCTTGATAGAATCTTGTAGTATCACAAGCCTCTGAGCTAGGAAGATCTTTTCTGATATTTTATTCAAACTTGGGGCTGCCTGGTGATGGAAGGTAAATCTGGACTCTGCAAAATAGAAACATGATCCTTCAAGTCAGTTCCTTCCAAAATATTCCTGCTAAATTCAAGAAAGGACATTTTTCAGGATCACAATGCCCAGGTTTTAAGAGTCTGCAAATACTGAATTTAAATGGTTATGAGCTGCTTTCTTTTATTATTATGCTCTCCGTTTTCTATCTGACATCTTAACATTATATATCTTAGTTGTTCTACAAAGCATATGAAGCCAGGTCCTTGTTCTTTTTTCCTGCCTTGGCAGAAGTGACTTTTCTCTATAAAAAGAATCACATGGTCTAGATGGGAGAATTTAAGATATACTGTTATATGGCTTTTATTGTTCTTGTTATTCTTTTCCAATTTGACTATTCAGGGATCAGTTTTAGGCCACGGACTTGATCAATTCTTGGAACTCAGAATTGAGTACAATGAATCCGATAAGTGGAGATGGATTGTCTTCAATACAAAACAGGTTTGTTTCGGTTTATATACAGTAAAAGATTATTATATGGCTGCATAAATATCAGGGTTACTAATCTTTTCCAGCCCAGGTACACATTCCTGTTAATATTGATCCAAATAAGGTTTCAGCAAATCCTCTTTCCTAAATGACTAAATATTTTACAAACAAAAATATATTTTGCCTCTGAGTTACATCTCTTCCCCCTTTCCCTAACTGGTTACAAGACATAGGGTCTTTTTTTGTTCACTTCAGGATAGATTTGGTAGGGTTTATTTCATATGGTAATAAATTGGAGGGGAAAAAAAAAACATACGATATCTCATTTAGCAACCAATCCAGAATATGTAAACATCAGCTGGGATTTTTTAAAGGATGTGTTTGATTAATAAACAACTTTTTTCTCCAAATAATTACCTATGGATTGAAATGATCATATTACTGATGAACTGGAGGAGTAAGACAAATCCATTCATTGAAAAGAGAACTATGTGGAAAACAGGTGAATGTGCAGTTCCTTTATCTGGGAAGAGATGCTTGCCCAGTGAATTAAAGAATATCATCTAAATAGGGCTTTATTTCTTTTCTTCCTTCTGTATTTAATTTCCTGGAAAATCTATCCTGCTCTCTCTCCTGAGTTTTTGGATTTTGGCTTTTTTGTGCTGCGTAGGTAGAAGGAGGGAAGACTGATTATAGTTGTAGTTGGCAACTCTTGGTTCACAAGTTAGAAAGCTGGGTGTTGCACTTTTTTTTTTTATAATGTTTATAATTTGGAGGGGTGTGTTTTCAATTCACCACCACCTTCAAGTAAATCACAGGCTGAGACTAATATAAACTATAAAAAGGAATTCAGACTTTTAATGAAAACTTAATTTCATCTTTGTAGGCATTTCTTCTAAGCAGTTGCTTAAAAAAGATAATATCAGAGCAGCTGATGACAACAACCAAGAATGATCAAGAGATGGTGAGCAAAGTTGATAATCTAATTTCATTGAACATTGAGGTTAAGTTATTGGCAGTATCTTTGTAATGCCATATGATGACCTACTGTGGGTATATCAGTGATTTTCTTGTGGCTTTCTTGCCATAATATTCTATGTTTCTAAGAGGAAGATTCAGTAAAAAGGAGGATCTCCACATGTGGATTTTGAGCTTGTTCCAAATGTGCTCTGAACTTGTGTGATTATAAAGTGTTGGATTCTTTCGTGTGCTGAGGTGATATTTTCCTGACTTGTGTTGATTATTAGATATCAGAGCAAAGCTGGCATTATCTCTCCAGTCCTATGGCTTCCGGTTGGCTCTGTTCCCATTAACAGGATCCCATCACCTATTTTCTCCTCATTCTCTCATTCTCCCACCAGAACTAGGGGAGTACAAATCATTAAGTTCCCACTTTGTTCTCTGCTTTTCAGAATCCATGAGTGCTCAACTCTCTTTTGGTAAAACAGAGAGAAGTAATAATGCTGCACTGTAGTAAATCCTGGGTGGGGTGGGAGTGCAGGCAGCCTTTCTTTTACAAGTCCCATGGTTCATGTTGTCATATCAGGTGCCTGTACCAGTCACTGAAGGCTCCTTTCTTCAGCTTCTAGGCTCAGTGCCTGAGTCTTCTGGTGTTGCACCTGGCTGGTTTTCTGGCTAACATCCAACAACCCCCCTGCACCTCTCATTTGCTGAGGCTGTTTCTCTCAGTCCAGCTGACTACAAGGAGAAAATGGTTGCTTTGTTAGAAGGGGAAAACATGGCAAATTGTATTAATTGCATTTTATTAATTTATTTGGCTTGGTATGGTCCTCTTCTTTGTTCTAAAATCAGGGGTAGGCAACCTCAGCTCTTTTACGACTCATGGACTTCAACTCCCAGAATTCCTGAGTCAGCTATGCTGATTCAGGAATTCTGGGAGTTGAAGTCCATAAAAGAGCTGAGGTTGCCTACTACCCCTGTTCTAGCTCAACCTTTTTAAAATGTGGTCCTGATATGTTTCTTTATACCTCATGGTATAAAGAATGTTGTATCATCTTGTGTAAGAATTTTTTTAACTCAAATTAATTTCAGTCTTTTTTCTGACCCTTAGCAACAACCATCTTCTATTTGGCAGTAACAAAATGAAAGCAAAACAAAAAACCCCGATTACATACACTTTTCCTTACATACATACATAAATGCTGTTGCTGTAAAAAGTTCTTATAGCAATGATAGTTGCTACCGGTATGAAAGCATCCTTTACAGTTACTTCTCCAATGCTATTCAGTTAAAGGCAGCATATATCTGTCCATATAAGTTTTCCTGTAACTTTATTTCTATTATAACTGTCTTCTAGAACAGTGTTTCTGAACTTTTTTTCCACATGGCCCCCTTCCAACTTCATTTCTCTCCTGCACCCCCCCTCCCTCCCTGTCTTGGTCCCATTACCAGTAAAAAAGATTAACACTTACCCATTTGGCTTGAAAATAGAATATATTTATATTCTATTCTGACAGTATTCGCAGTATAATACATTTTGCCTTTAGCTGATCCCTTTGGCACATGACATGGCCCCAGTTACATGATTTACACCTGTGGCCGCCTTGAAATATCCAAGGCCCTCAGGTAGCCACATGGCCCCCAGTTAAGAACTGCTACTCTAGAGTAATGTATCTGAACCTCAGCATCTTTAAGATGTGTGGACTTCAACTCCTAGCCGGCATCCACTCATCTTAAAGTTCTTGATACTGAAAAACAATATTTTAGAAGGATGTAAAATAGATCTTGACCTTCTATATAGCATCTTTTCAAGTATCTGTCACTGCTAGAACATCTGTTTTTAATTTCTTTCTCAAAAACATTCTTAGCTCCTTCATTTCTGATTAGAGACTAAAACAAAGTCCTTTGGTCATTTTTATTCCCCTGCTCAGATCCTGTTTTAATTTCTTTAAAACTGGAATGATGCAGAAAACTGGACATAGTATTCAAGGTGGGGTCTGGCCAAAGCAAGAACTATTACTATTACTATTATTATCATCATCATCATCATCATCATCTCAGGTCAAGGAAATAAACTTGATGTAACATTCTGACTACCTGTGTTTCCTTTTTGTGTAACGTCCTTTTTCTTTCTTATTTAACCTATCTATTTAGCAGATTGAGCATCCAGAATTAGATACAGCTAAGAAAGTAAGCATCCGCCCAAGTCAGGTTTGTAAATTAAATTACATTATTTGAGTGGGAAAAAGACTGGTTGAGTAGGGGGGGATCTGAGATGACAATTACGTTTGGAAATTTGAAGCTATTAGTGAACTTCATTATCTAATGTTATAAATTGCGTCAACCCATGGCTACTTTTGATCATAGTTAGCTTAATAAATCACTGTTGCTGGATTCATATATAAGTCACAAATCACAGTGCATATAAACCTAGCCATTGTATTCCTATTTTTTCTGATGAGAATGCCTTAAAACAAATATGGATATCCCGGTTTTAGCAGTGTTTAGCCAAGCAATTCTCAGGGACCTCAATATTCCTGTTGGGCAGATTATTAACCATGGGCAAACCATGGAGAACAAGTCATCATTTCTAAGTCTTGATATGGATTGCTGGTTGAGGATAGTAAGAGAACTCTTTACCATGGCTATTAGCAGGGGTGATACAACTGTCTTCCCAAGAGTCAGAGGGTTTAATGCAACAGAGAGGAAACACATTTAACTGAAGTATGTATGTGACTGTGAGGGAATGGGAACACTGAAAAGTAGCCTATTGCAAATCATAATCCACTGGGCAGCCACAAATATGATAGTTGCAATCCCCAAACTTAAAATATTTGCCTTGCAGGATTATTGCAAATGGTCTATGGGACTTCATTGCTAATAAAATGTAGTGGCTGAATTTATTAGGGCATTTCCTGCTTCAAACTTCTGATAGCATCGCGGGTTTTTGTTCCTCATCTACAATTTTTTCTTCTTTAGCTCATAATTGCTAAAAGGGGATACTTGAAGCACAACAACAAATGCAAATACAAATTGTTATACGGATGTTAATTATCTTTTTAGTACAAGATGATATTGTTTGCTGTGCTTAAATTCACTTGCTGCAGTGATAGCCATATAGCATTTGTTAGATCAGATCCCTGAAAATTCTTTTTTTTCCTTTGTTATGATTTAAACATAAGCTCAGTGTGTAATTCTTTCTCTTAATCATAAATTTGGTAGCACTTTTTTGCTTCCCAATGCTTTTATATTGGTTTATGTATCATATTTTTTTTATTCTCTACAGATATTTCATTCTGGTTTTAAGTCAAGAAAATGGCTACAGAGTAGTAGATCAAATGAGGATGACTGTGTATTTGAGAAGATAAGCGAAGAAGATTTGTGATTGACACTGATACAAAGAATATTCATTCTTGCTGGTTTTAAAATATCACTTAGCCAGGATCCTTACTAGCAACTTGCATCATTTAGGGTCCCAGCCATTACAGGTAGTCCTTGACTTGTGACCACAATTGAGCCCAAAATTTATGCTGTTAAGTGAGACATTTGTGAAGTGATTTTGCCCCACTTATGACCTTTATTGCCACAGTTGTTAAGTGAATCACTGCAGTTGTTAAGTTAGTAACATGGTTGTTAAGTGAATCTGGCTTCCCCACTGACTTTGCTTTCAGAACTCTGCAAAATGTGGCCCCAGGACACTGCAACCACATAAATGAGTCAGCTGTCAAGTGTCTGAATTTTGATCATATGATCATGGGGATGCTGCAGTGGCCATAAGTATAAAAAATGGTCAGAAGTCACATTTTTCAGTCCCGTTGTAAGTTGAGGACTACCTGTACTATGTCAAAATTACAAGAGGACAGGTCTGTATTGTTTTAATAACAGTCGATGCAACAGAAGATGCAATGGTCCTCAAGCACTGGGGATCCTGCTGTAGACAATTTGCTACAGCTAGATTTGTAAATATTTTACCCACATATTTGTTTTTGTATTTTTTAAAAAAGACCTTCACATGAGAAATAGACATGTTATTTCTTGGATCAAAATAACACCTTCCGTTCCCTGTAACTGTCAGACAAAATGTATTTAATGTTTGGGCAACCAAATCCTCATTACTGTCCTTTTGGGATACAAACTTTCCAGATGCTTTAATCAGATGATAAATTATGCAATGTACTGAATGATAGCAAGAATGTCCTATGTAGAAAGTATAGCATCTCAGAATCTCCTATTTGAACTGGAACCAACTTTATACAGGCCGAAAATGTATTTGTAGGACGTTTTTACAGCCCTATAATTTCATGTAGGAATTCTTCATTGAAAAATCTACATGTTTGATTACTATTTCCCCTTTTCCTTCTTTGTACTGATAAGTGAAATAAACTACCCTTTGGACTATTGGAATTATTCCAATGCATTACAATATTGTCAAATGTAGTACTTTTGTGAAGAGTTTTAAAATAGTAATGTAATATGGGAGGCACAGTCTGATAAATATTCTGAAAATGTAAAATACTGGTTGCATTTTTTTTAAAGAAACACATTTCTAATATGCTGAATGCAATGTGTCTTAAGAAAATCTATTGCATTGTCTTCCAATGTGGAAAACCTTAGAACAGCAGTCCCGAATCATTCCAGCTTGGCAGACTGCGGGGGAGGGGGGAGTAAGAGATAACATGGTTTTGTGTGAGTGGTAAGTACACGCATCAGTACATGCAACTTCATTTGCACAAGCAGCTGGCGCATGCACCCACCACTCACACAAATGGAGCTGCACACGCACACTCAGTTGCCACTTGCACAGCCTGGTTCCGAATGGGCCACTTCCCAGTAATGGGCCATAGCCCAGGGGTCAGGGACCCCTGCCTTAGAAGTTACATGAAATACTTCCAATAGCATATATGGATTATAATAGATGTTTGCAGAGCTTGGATTGTAATAATTCAAGTAAAGAGTTCTATAGAGGATGGAGCAACTGACAAAACATGTGCTGCAATACAGCCCTCTTTCACTCATTCTCTCGCGGTCACCCCAAGCCACACGGTGCTTCTGCCATGCCTCCTGTCACTTGCACACCTCCTACCATGTTTCCCCAAAAATAAACCCCACTCCCCAAAAAAGACCTACCCTGATTTGTGAGAATGGGCCTAATATAAGCCCTGCTCCGAAAATAAGCCCTAATTAGGACCCTGTCCACTCTGTCCCACCTGGCTGCCACAATGAGGCAGCTGTGAAGTTGGAAGGTCTGACTGAACTTTAGTCTCATGTTTCCCTGCAGCAGGAGAGAAACGCACCAGAACTGGAAAGCAGGTTAGTGAAGAATTTTTTTTGCTTTCAGGAAGAGGGAGGAGCTGGGCGATGGTGCGCCAAGCTCTATAGCAGCGCCAGGAGGAGAAGCAGCAGGAAACGGCTGCCATTTCGAGAATGGAGAAGGGAGATGCGGGGCGATGCAGGGCGGCAAGCAAGTGTTCTTCTCTGTTCTGCATTGCTGCACAGAGCCATTCTCCTCCCCATTCTCCGTTCTCTCCAGTGGCAGTGACGGAGGGCTGGCGGAGGCAGGCACCAGTGACAGCGCAAGCCACAGGAGAATTGGTGAAGGTAGAGGTTGTCGCCAGGCAGGTGATCTGTGGGATGGAGCATGAAGAAAGCCCCACAGCGGCAGCAGAGCCTTTTGCCATCACTCCCCTCTAGCTCCGAAATGGCAGAGGGGGATCAGGTCTACCCCGCCCATCCTCCTTACGGTAGTATGGCAGTCTGGCTCGGGAAGGGAGTGAAGTATATGAAATATGGTTTTTCAGTTGCAATATATTTCCAAAAATATCTTTATTTTCAAGAACATATGCTATGCTAAGGTAATATAGAGATAATATTTGCTTTTTCACCATAGAAATGTAGGACAAGTCATGCGATCCACAAACTACAGTGATCATAGATTTGAAGGGGCTAGATCAGGGGTGTCAAACTTCCAACATCACGTGATGTGTCGCAATGTATCACGACTTTTTTGCCATTGCCGGCAATGGGATGGGTGCAGTTTTGCTATGAGGCATCCAGTCTGCAGGCTGGCAGTTTGACACCCCTGGGTTAGATTGAAGCTGACTGCTGGAATTGGGAAATAAATATAGCAACATAAACTCAGATTTCAAGACTGTCAGCCGAGAAGGGAAAGAAGGTTACAATATATAGAAGTCAATATATAGAACAACATATAGAACAAAATGATGATTATTGCAAAAACAGCCTAACTCCCCACCTCCAAAAGATACTCAAAATGCAGGGCAATATTTTATTTCAAGTCTACATCTGCTGGACAGAGGACAAAAAGAAGTTAGTCCTGCCTTTGCTGGGTATCTGATAACCCTATTCCTATAGGGATACATTAATGGATTTTTTTTCCAGACTTATTTTCAAACTCAATCTTCCTTTTGATGACTTCTCCCACCATACTAAATTTGTTCCCATTCTAGTTTGTTTTCATACAGTTCCCTGCTGATGGACAGATTCCACATATTTCATTACCACCTTCCCTTTCTAGCTATGCCTCTGCAGTCCTCAGACCAGAAACCTCTGGCTGCAGTGAAGGCTTTGTTTCCTGATCTATGGTGCTATACTGTATTATCCAAATATGGCTTCTGGCACACAAACATTGGGGTCCTCGGTGCTAAATTACTGCTTTATCTTAGCTATATTTTCAATGAATAAGCCACAGTACATGAGCTCGTGCACAACCTAAACCAAATAAATCTCATTATGCTTTGGTAGGATATAAGTCCAGACACAGCAGAAGTTCTAGCCTGTGCATAATTGCATCTAGCAGAAGCTGTAATATCTCCACATGGCGCCATCACACAAAAAAATGCAAATGCAATAGGCAGTTCATGCCATTTTTGTGAGGATGCAGGGATAGCATGTCTCCACGGGAGGGGGCACCCATGCCAAGGGGGCAACGATTGATACTTAAAATCAGATTCATTCTCAAGAGCTTCTTCCTTGGAGCCAAGATGTACGTTCAGGTCACTTTATACCCTCCATCTTGGAGTGAGATTTTACAGCATAGGAAGTCTTTAAAATGCCACCGGTCTCGTGGCTTCTCTGCCACCTAAGGGCAGGAATTCTTGCTTAAGCACTGAATCCCGGCAGGCTGGCAGGGAGGAGGGGGCTCCGATATCAGCCGGTCTGCGCGAGACGCCAGTTGCGACGCAGGAGCCCAAAGGGGCTGCGAGGTTTGAGTTTTGGGAGACACAACAACGGTAAAAAGCAAAGTGGCAAAAGCAAAGCTGCTTTTTTGTTGCCTCTTTATAATGTCTTTTTCAAACATGCAAAGAAGCAAAATAAAAACAAATCTGGAGAAAAGGAGCCAATACCACACCCTTTTTGTGGGGGGGAGGGGACCTTTCATTCATCAAGGCTCTATTTTTTACACTTAAACACAGATTCCAGAGTTCTCAGTTGAGACGCAAATGACCAGGGTCCTTACATAAAGACCCAGTTATCTGGGACAGGCTCTAATGCTGGGGAAAGAAAGAAAGAAAGAAAGAAAGAAAGAAAGAAAGAAAGAAAGAAAGAAAGAAAGAAAGAAAGAAAGAAAGAAAGAAAGAAAACAGGATGACCAACAGCAAGATGGATGGACTTACGGTGGAGACGAGTATTATTAGGGACGGACCATCACGGGGAAAAATCTATCTACTTTATGTGGTCACTAAGAGTCGAAAACAGCTTGATGGCAATCAGGTGTCAACACCGACTTGATGGCACGTAATCAATCAATCACTCAATGTCCCTACCATGAAACTTCTATGTCCGTGATGTTCCTTTCCCCAGCCATGCAAACAACCTAATTTGCTCTCCCCAACAAATTGCTACGTTCCGCCGACTCCACGCACTCCCGCCATTCACGTGCAAGAGGCAAGGAGCTGCGACCAGGAACCGGAAGTGCTGGGTCGGGAGCTGCGGGAAGGCTCACCGCGCCGCTTGGCTCTATCGGGGCCTGGTTTCGGGAGCGATTCTCTCCGCCGCCGAGGCGACCGGCCCCGAAGAAGCGGGAGACGCGCTGCGGAATCGCCTTCGGGAGGCCGGCCCAGAAAGCCTTTGTCCGGTCGGGGACTCGAGTTGGGCGACACGAGCCTCCTCCTCCGCTGCGTTTGCCCGGTTAGATGCGGGTTTTCTCTGAGGAGGCGGACGGGGAAGAGGGAGTTCTTGGAGAGGGAGCCGGTGCTGGTGGTTTAGCAAGGCATGGGAACGCCAGGTAGAAAAATTCAGTCGCCATTTGGTTTCACAGCCTGCGAGGCTGCCTGGATGCATTTTCTGACACTCGAGGGTCGTGCTTAAAAAAAAATCCTGCTTGTAGGTTGGAAATATTAATATTCGTTTCAAAAATGTTCTCGGTGACTCTCCTTGTTTTTTTTTTTTTTTTTTTTGACACCAAGAAATACAAATATCGAATCAGGTTTAGTATTGGTTACATTTAACTGGATGCCGAACTACAAATCCTAGCCTCAACCACCCACGCCCAAGCTGGCTGAGGCTGCTGGGAGTTGTAGTTCGGCAAGCTGTTTATCAAACCCTCCCCCTTTTAAATGAGCTTTAAGCTATCTTGTTAATAATATCAACTGGAGTTGGACGATCAACAGATTTCAATACATAATATGCCATCATACCGATGATTTATTTATTTATTTTTGCTCATTCATTTAAAAAAGTATTCTCAGGAAAATTTCAAGGGAAGTTGTTTACAAATTATTTTGTGTGTTTCAATGTATTTTGTTCTGTTTGTATTTTACTGCTGTTATGCTTAATTATACTTTAAATAACTGCTCATTCAAAAAGTTCCAGTTCAGTGTTTCCCTGTTTTGAAAATCTCCAGATGTATTAACATCAATTCCCCAAAATTCCCCTGCATTTTGGAAGTCTACAAAATTGGGAATCTCGTTCTTATCTAACCAGGAGTTATTTTGTTAATCATTATATTTCTCTTGTTTATAAGTTCTCTAAAATTATGTGACTTCCACAACATTGAATTACATAATCATAGCTATCACTTTAGCAATATAAAGCCTGCATGCATTCATGATATGCTGATAGAAATGGCAAAAAAACCTCTATACATTTCTAATGTTCAAAACTATGAAATCTATTTGGAGATAGTAATTTTACTCTATTTGTCCTTTTCCCAGCAACCAAGTTGGTTGAGTTAGGATTATATTTTAATATACAATGCTAACATACCAAAAGAGGCAAATAATCAGTTTATTGACCATAAGCTCATCAGAGGAATTTTTATTGTGAACATATAATATTCACTATGATATTTTGCAATATATCTTCTGTGTCCACCGTAACATCTTCCTATTCTTCAGTGTCAATCCCTTCACTCACTGGGAGCTACATCTTATAATAACAACACAATATTACATTGAAATATGTAGAAATCATCACTTATCTATTCTTTTGAAGATGAATATGTATACACTTTTTGAACTCTGTGAAGGAGCAGTGTGATGCACAGAAGAAATAGAGAATTTAGTAAAAGTAAAAAGAATTCACAAAATAAATACTAAACATAAACGAGAAATGTTTCTTATTAGTGCTTTTTATAAAACACCAGACAACTAAGTCACTTTTTGGTTTTTAGTAATTGTTATTTAAAATATTTTAGAATTATGCAGTTAACATTAATATATTCCCACGGCTTCATGGGGAGAGAAGCAGGGGACGTTCTCATGGAAATTTGCCCACTCAGGTTCTGGTGGGCAGAGGAAGAGGAGCCTAGCTGTTGGCACCCACAAGACTCTGTTGCTTCCTAGAGATGCTAGACCGGAAATAGCCTGATCTGAGGTATTATTTGTGTGATTGGGCAAGTTGGGTGTGCTAGTTGTGGCATATAAATTTGATAAATAAATCCTCCTGTTACACATGGCAGCCCTGCCAAGACTGCTCAGCCTGATTGCCTAAGTAGCACTTATGAGTCCTGGAAGACTTCAACATGATTCACCTTGACAAGGAGTTTGGAGCAACTCAGTTCACAGGAGCCATGACAGTCGTGGATCAGACCCAACGTATTGTGAGCTCAACCCACATGAAAATCGCACACTAGATCTGCCCTCTGTTTTGTGGAAGACAAGGTGTGATCCGAAAGTGAGGGATTGTAAATTGTAATCTGCCTGTCGTGGATAGATTATTTTGATTGCTATGGAATTGGGCATAGCGTCCTACTCCACAATAAGGGAGATCTAGTAGATTGGCCCACACCAAGTTTCTAATAGATTTTATGGGTTTTCAGAGCTCTTTTGGCAGGAAATTTGGCTGAATTTCTGGTTTGGAATAATAGGCCGTCCAAGGCTTTGGAATGGATTGCACTGGAGTGGCCTCCCTCTGTGCTGATCTGCTCTAGCAAATGAAGTGGCAGAGAAAATGATTAAAGTACTGCTGGATAAAGATTTGTCTTGAGTCTGATTGGTATGAATTCATGCTCAAGCCTACATAATGTGGATTTAGGTTATAAACATATTTGGTTTGCTTATGTTGGCTGAACACCAACCAACAGACCTATTTAAGGTAACCCTTTCCCTTTTAACGAAGAGTAATCAGGATTATTTGAAGAGTGCTGTGAGACATTTTTATCTGGATAAAGCCGCTTACATTTGGTAGGAGTTAGACTTCAGTTAGAGAGTATCCATGGATTGGTTTTCTCTTGTGATATAGGATTATTTTCAGTCTGTGACACCTGAGGAAGTGGATAAGGTCCACTCTCCACTTATTTTTAACACTTACTTTATTTTTACATAAAATTGCTGGGAGTGGTAATTTGCCAGTATGCAGTTCAGTACCGTCAGTGTGTGCTGATGTTATTCAGCAATGTATCTCAGTGCTAAACAAGTGGAAGTGCTGACCCAGGGCGTGGAGGATATCAGGATCTGGAAATGTCACCCCTTTGGGCAGATCAAGAAACAGCAAATGTGACCTCTTTGCTTTGGAAGTTTTGTTGATGGCTAGTGAGTTTCCTGGTATGGTTCAATGTGCTGGTTATCACCTTTAAGGTCCTATGTGGCTTTGGTCCTGGTTATCTGAAAGATTGCTGTCCAACCAAATCTCCTTGGGTTAATTATCTCCCAAATCCTGTCCCTGTGCAATTGTTATCTGATGGGACTAGGAGTTGTGGTTTTTTTTCCGCTGCCCCCATTTTTGGCATTGCCGTGTCTTAGTGCTTCAGTTTGCTTCATCCTTCATGTGCTTCAGGAAACTTGAAAAACCTTTTCCATCTTGCACAGAAGGAGGGTGTTTTATATGCAGGTGGGATCTGCAGCACATATCACTTATTTATATGCATTTTATTTTTATATGTATTTGAAGGAGAGAGTTAAATTGTTTATTGTAAGCCACCTATAGCATTTGACAGTAGGCAGCATATAGATATTGAAAGAAAGTAGACAAATAAGCAAATGTTACCATCATTCAAAATTGTGCATTTGAAGTTTGCGAACACAAAATGTCACCCAGACGAACAACTCCCGTTGTAATAGCTAGAAACCAAGATTGGATATCACATAAGTATAATGGGGAGATGTTGGGGAATAATTTTGAGTCCCTTCAGTAAAATAATAATAAATATACTAGACAACCTGTGACCTGCAGTTTATCTGATCTCATCGCCAGCTGCCAA
Source organism: Crotalus tigris (assembly GCF_016545835.1). NCBI lineage: Eukaryota > Metazoa > Chordata > Lepidosauria > Squamata > Viperidae > Crotalus > Crotalus tigris. The sequence continues at coordinate 1,812,656 of NW_024100554.1, read as the reverse complement.
AGGAAGGGCCTTCCACCTGGCCTTTACAAGGCTAGGGCTGGGTCGGCCTAGTAAACAATCTTGGTTGCTTCAATCTCTTTGTTTTGCCTGGTCCTATGTAAAATGTTCCATTTGGTTTTGATCTGCAAATTACTTTCAGGAGCTCTTTCCTTCACATTTTGAGAAAAGGTTAGCAAGAACTGAGCCACAAAAATAGAGAAATTACTTTCAAGAGGCAACAAAGTTATAAAAAATAGAAGGAATCTAGATCCCTCCACATGCTACTGCATTTAAACATGCGCTTACAAAAGTGGTGTTTGAAAACATATGATGAGAAAGGTGAATCAGAAATTGATTTGATTTTACGGTAATATAAGCTTCTCAATTTTATTTAGTTATTTAGCAAATTGATTATAGCTGTCCATGTCAAACTTAATGATTAATCCCTTATTACAAGTGGAATGCTTGTAATAAGCTTCACCGTATTGCTTATGCTGACTTTGCAAAAGTGAAGTGAAAACTGATATTTTTAGTTGATTGGTTACATACTGCTACAAACAACCTGATTGAAGCATATGAAAAAGTTGGTTTTTGAGTTAATTTACATTGTACATTGTGGTATTTTATCAGAAAACCGAATATCTAACAAGATTTTTCTTTTCTGTTATAGATGTGCATTGGACTATTAAGTGGGTCAGAGCAGATTTAACAATCCTTGATCATATTTTGCACCTGCTGAAGGCAAGATTTAACATTTCTCACTATTACCTGTACCAAAGTTGATAAAGGTTTTCATACTTGATGATGGTTTTTAAGTGGTGATTTTAAAGTGATTAACTTTTTTTTTTTTTGCAACCAATTTGAAAGGCGTGGCTGTTCAACTTTAGAAAATAGAAGCATTTGGGAGTTTAGTTTACAGTGGCTAAAAAAGCTGGGGTGAATTTTTCAGCTGTGCATCTTGATAAGGATGATGAAGGAAGCAGGAATTGCTTCCACTGAGATATTAGCTAACTCTACAGCTCACCAAAATTCCATACTGGAGGTTAGAAATTAAGGCACTCTTTGCCACCTTATTGTTCTCTCATACTAGATGGAATTGAAGTTACAGCTGTACAGACCTCTAGAGGGAGCTGAAAGTCTATAGAACTTCTGAGGTCCTATTAGTGCTACTTCTGTTAAAGCTGTTTTAAAAAAGGTAGTTAAATTAGATAAAGGAATTGTTTTCAAATAGAAATAACAAAAATGAAAATTTTGACATATTTCACTTAATATATTCTAAGATTGTACTAGAATAGCGTTCCCCAACCTTTCTGGATTGGTGGGCCCAGTGGGAGGGAGGGGGGGGGGAAAAGAGGATGGTTTTGTGTGAGGGGCAGGCAGCATGTGTGCACACAGCTTCATTTGTGTGAGTGGAGCTGTGAGCATGTGAGCACTGGTGCCCGCTGCTTGTGTGAGTGGGGCTACAAATGCTGGTGCCCGCTGCTCATGCGAGTGGGGCTGTGTACACTTGCACACCCTGGCCCGCCACTCAGGTGGCCCTGTTAGGAATTGGCCACAGCGCAGTAGTGGGCCGTGGCCCACAGTTTGGGGACCCCTGATCTAGAAAAGCAGAAGAATTAACATATATATTTAAAAATCCTGGCAGAGATTTTGCAGTTTTTGGTATCCTTCCCAAATGAAGCCATAGATTATAGTAATCAGGATTCCTTTCTGGTCTCCTTCATCCTTCACCATTTCCCCAAATAGCAGAAAACACAGGCAGGGTATATCTTGGCCTCAGGTTTTGCTAGGCAAGGATAAAGACAAAGCTTTTATATCCAGCCGTGACTGAAAAAAAAAATTCTTCAGGAAAGAGAAGGAGCACATTGACCTCAGTCAGCATTTCTGCTAAGCAACAACTAAAGAAATAACTCTGACCACCATTTATTTACCTCTCATAAGAGTGAAAGAGAACAATATTCAGGGTTCACTCTGATGATGCTAAAAGGCTAAGAGCCATTCAATAATAGCACAAAATCTCCAAGAAAACTTGGGAACTTTATTAGAAAAGCTCATAAACTGAGAAGGTGGATGTGCTTATCACACTATAATGCCAGCTTTTCTTTAAAGTGTATCTTCCTCAGCTGCTGTTTGCTTAATAGAGATCATAAATGCATTCTGTCAACCACAGCTGTTGTGTGGACTCTGTTAGCTTCTGCAGATTGTCACATAACCTCCTTTTGAAAATGAAAGAGAATATATAAATCAAATCTTACATTTTTGCTTTTGTATTCCTGACTGATCGTTGGGTATTTGGTCTTTATTTAGTGGAATGAAATTATTTGTGTAAAATAAAAATGTTCAATTTTTGAATTTTTAGTTTTTCTGCACAAATATGAGCTTAAGTATGATCTGTTCTTCACACAACTCCTAAAATTATATAAAGAGAACTCCATTAAACAAAGAGATTAAAAATTGTTTATTTATTGAGGAAAATGATCCAGAGAATTATGCAGAAATATTGAACGTTCAAAAGAGTTCACAAAATTTTGAGCATTGTACATAGGCTTATGTTTTTTGACAATTGAAGAAACGTATACCGTATTCCTTCTCTCTTTTTTTCAGGAATCTGTATATTATTTATAGTATAAGCCTGGGGATCAAAGTACGATATTCTATCTAGAGAATACAACTATCATTGTGGTGGCCAAAATTAACTTGTCAAAAATGAGAGAATCATAATCAAAAGTATAAGAAATATTTTCTGTTCCAAGAATAGTGTGGAGCATCAAATGTATACTATTCAGCTTTTGGATCTTGCCCTTAAACCAGGGCTTTTCAACCAGTGGTACAGGTACCACCTGTGGTACATTGGCACCTGGCAGGTGGTACGCGACCATCCCAGAAAAGTGGTAGTGGGGGAGGGGAATGAGCTGAACCTGCGGCAGCACCGCACAAGCCTGAGCGAGAGATGGCTGGAGCTGCAGGGCTGTCAGGGCTCAACGGAAGCGCCAGGATCAGCGCTTCTTCAGGACTGTCAGGGCTCAGTGGAAGAATCAGGATCAGCACTAGGCTCCAGCTGAAGCTCGGCGCTGATCCTGGCGCTTCTGCTGAGCCCAGAAGAAGCGCCGATCAGTTGGAATGTTGCAGCATCTCCAGGGTCTTATGATTTACATTCAGATGCTTGGCAACTGATTCATGTTTATGATGGTCCCAGTGTCCCAGAGTCAACCACCCAGCAGACGGGGAGAATAAAAACCAAACACCTCCCACCCCACCCCTGCTGCCAATCCTCAAGAGAAATGCTCCCAACAATGAAAACCTCGGACCAGGAGGAAGAGCACTGCTAGGTGGGCAGGCAGGTGTCTTGCTTGGCTGTGGCTTGGGGGGTACTTTTTTCAGTGCCATTGTAACTTCGAACTGTCACTAGGTGAACTGTTGTAAGTCAAGGACTACCTGTACTTCATCAGTTTTTTCCTTTTTTGGGGGGGGGGGTCATCAAGTTTTTGACACCTTGCTAGGCGACTGGTGGTACTCAGATATTGCCATATCCTAAAAGTGGTACAATGGGTGAAAAGGTTGAAAAGCCCTGCCTTAAATGATAGCTTTTCTGATTTTTTTAAAAAACATTTTTTTAAAATGTTGGCATTCTTAGTAACAAAGGCTAACAGTTTCTTCCATTTCACTTTCAGCTGCAGGTTGGCTACATTTCCCATTCAGTCATGTCTTACGTGTTTGTAAATGATTCTTCACAAACAAATGTGCCTCTGCTACAAGCTTGCATTGATGGAGATTTTAACTATTCCAAGAGGCTACTGGAGAGTGGCTTTGACCCAAACATCCGGGACAACCGTGGCCGAACAGGTCTTCACTTAGCAGCAGCTCGAGGAAACGTTGATATTGCTCAGTTGTTGCACAAATTTGGGGGGGATCTTTTGGCCACAGATTACCAAGGTAACACAGCTCTTCACCTGTGCGGACACGTTGATACCATTCAGTTCCTCGTCTCCAATGGACTCAAGATAGATATTTGGTAAGGTTGTCACTCTACCATACGCCTAAAAAAATCAGTCTTATCTGTTAACACTTTCAATAGCTCCTGGGAATATATTTCAGCTTTCTTAATCCTTAAAGTTCAGGATTGTGGGAGCTGTTGACAAAAGCCTCTTTGACCCACTCTACATGCTACTTTTATTATGAATAGAAAGACAAAAAACATGATGACTTTTCTGTTGTATTTTTCTTGGGTAGCACTTACCACTATGATTCTTTCAGGTCAGGGGGATAATAACAGCATAGAAATTATTTGTAACTATTCTTGGTAATGTGTTCTTGTCACAACATTCTGTATAAAAGTGACCTGATATCATATTGCACTGGAGCTGTGAAAAAACCAGCAAGCAGTGATCATTTCTAGTACTATCTTGGCTACTACAATTACAGTGTAGCTGCCAAACATTTAATCTTTTCCATTTTATCCGGCATGGCCAATGGTGATGAGGATTGATGTTGTAGTCCAGTAATATTTTGAGGGCACTTGCATTGGTTCCTCCAGAGCAAGTGCGTAGATGGCATTGTTCTGATTCTGCCACCAACCCCTGACATGGAGATATCTCAAAATAATTGACCTCTTTTAATAACTTGAAATATATGTATATTTATTCCAATGTAAACAGAAATGGTTCAGCACGTCCTTTGTGTTTCGTTATTTTTCAGTGCTCACCCAACCAGCTCTCAGAATTCATGAATCAATCTTTCTCTGAAATGTTGTATATTCACTCTACCAGGCTCCGAGCATCTGTCATATGCAAGTGTCCAGACAAAAGCACTTAGTGTACTAGATAAATAGCTGTTTGACAAACACAATTAACAATAATCCCAGAATTGTTTGTTCTTTGAACTCTCTGTTCATGTATCCTAGTGGTTTGAAACTTAATAATTGTTCTTAAATAATTGATGCTAAGCCTCTGTATTTTTATATTTGAGTTACAATATTTTATTTGTATATGATGATTAAGTTGTGTCAAAAGTGCGGGAACTGATGAGATTAGCATACACTTATTTGAAGTTTGCAGTGGATTTCATAATTAACTTGGGAATCACTTCTTCATAAAGGAACAGAAGTTTCAAGGAAGAATCAGTGCTGTAACTGTTATCACCATACAAAAAAAATAAAATTAAGTCCTGGTGGGACTGCCTTGCTTACCATCTAGATCAGGGCTTTTCAATCAGTGGTACAGGTGCCACTTGTGGTACATTGGCACCTGGCAGGTGGTATGCGACCATCCCAGAAAAGTGGTAGTGGGGGAGGGGAATAAACTGAACCAGTGGCAGCACCGCACAAGCCTGAGCGAGAGAGCTTGGAGCTGCAGGGCTGTCAGGGCTCAGCAGAAGTGCCAGGATCAGCACTTCTTCGGGGCTCAGTGGAAGCATCAGGGTCAGCACCAGGCTCCAGCTGGAGCTTGGCACTGATCCTGGCACTTCTGCTGAGCCCAGAAGAAGCGCCGATCAACTGGAATGTTGCAGCATCTCCAGGGTCTTGTGATTTACATTCAGATGCTTGGCAACTGATTCATATTTATGACGGTCACAGTGTCCCAGGGTCATGTGAAGTGACCAAAACCTGCTGCAACCACCCAGCAGACGGGGCGATTAAAAACCAAACACCCCCACCCCTGCTGCCAATCCTCAACAGAAATGCTCACAACAATGAAAACCTCGGACAGGAGGAAGAGCACTGCTGTGTGGGCAGGCAGATGTCTTGCTCAGCTGTGGCTTGGGGGGCACTTTTTTCAGTGCCATTGTAACTTTGAACAGTCACTAAGTGAACTGTTGTAAGTCAAGAACTACCTGTACTTTATCAGTTTCTTTCCTTTTTTTTTGTCATCAAGTTTTTGACACCTTGCTAGGCGACTGGTGGTTCTCAGATATTGCCATATCTTAAAAGTGGTACAATGGGTGAAACGGTTGAAAAGCCCTGATCTAGATGGCAAAAAAACAATGAAGAAAGTGAAAAGTACAAATGATAAAGCTTGAATGTGATTTTTACACTTGCATTTAAAATAAATTGATCACCTAATTTATTTAAGTATAAAGAAACCCAACCAATTTAGCTCTGAATACTTGTTGCCTAAAAGTTGCTTTTATTCCCCCTTTTGTGCCTGTTGTCTCAGCTTCAAAAGAACAAAAGTGCTTCAATAAGTAGTAAAACTAAAAAGCAACTATCCATCTTAGCTTTCCATCTCAGTACAGGTAATCCTCAGTTAAGAGTGGCAACAGGATGGCCGTTTGCAAGCTCCTACTGGCTTCCTAACTGAGTTTGCTTGTCGGAAGCCAACAAAGAAGATTGCAAATGGCGACCATCTGACTGCAGGAAATTGCAGTGTTGCAATTGCAAGCAGGGTGCTGAGCACCTGGATCATGACCACAGAGACAGTGAAATGACTGGAACTCTAGGGACCGGTCAAAAGTACCATTGGTTCAGGGCCAAGGCAAATTCAAACAATTGCTGACTGAGTGGTCATTAATTGAAGACTGCCTGTATATGTAAAACATTCTTAGCATATCTATTTTAGAAACAAACACCAAAGTTTTACAGAGTTTATGATTGCCTTGCACACTGACCATTTGCAATTGATGATGGTGATAAAAAATTAACTTTACAACCAATCCTTGTATTTATGACCTTCACAGGTCATAAAGCAAAAGAAAGCTGAAGTAAGATCATAAGTACAGTTGGGATTTCGCTTAGCGGCTGTTTCTTTTAATGACCAAGTTGCTAGTCCCAGTTATGCTTGCTACGTAAAAACAACCCATAATGGCAGGAGGCTGACTTCAAAACTGCAATAATAGGTTGAACCTTAGCATGCTGTCAAAGTGGCTTCCCTAGAGCAACAATAACATTATAAAATTGGCTTTTTTATGCTTCAATTGACAAGAATGGAGGCTATGCTAATATTGTACAGGGCTGTAAGCATAGAGCTATTCGGTAAATTGTAATTCAAGTATCACATTAAAAGAAATTACAGTTTTAGAATACCTGCAGGTTTTTTTAAAAAGTAATAGCTATGTATAATGTCAACTTTTTGAAGTTTCAGATAAAAAGAGGTAGTTTGGTGTAGTGGTTAAGGCGCCAGTCTAGAAAGTGGGACTGCAAATTCAATTCCAACCTTAGCCATGAAAGCTGGTTGACTTTGGGCCAATCACTCTCTCTCAGTCCAACCCATCTCACAGGGTTCTTGTGGGGAAAATAGGAGAAGGAAGATGTGTTGAATATGCTGGCCGCCTTGGATTATTTGTAAAAATAATTAAGGTGGGATCAAATAAATAAGGTAATATCTCCCAAATACATGCTGTTCTTGAAATCATAAACCTTTAATACAGAGAAAATAATGTTCTAATTTCAATTTCAGCGCTTCTCACAACTCTTTTTTGACCAATCCATGTACAAAGATGAGTTTTCAGAAAGAAATTATATCATTCCAAATATTGTTGTCTTTCTGAATAGAGGTTACCCGATACTGTAATGTAATAATCTCCTACAAAATCTAATCATTTTATACATAGTCTTGACTTTTAAATCTGATGCAATTGAAACATATGTAAGATTCAAGTATTTCTACTTCTAGTTAATTAATTCTGCTTAATACAATAGCTAGATTTATGTTTGTGTTGCTATTAATACTGGAGATTTTCAGTTTTTCATTGAAAGAAAGCAGCTTCTACTGTTTTGTGGGAGAGATCTAGCAATGTATTAACAGCTTTCTTTCCAAAGATCTCTTAATTAAATTATCTTTTGCTTTAAAATCCACAAGAATATAACATCCTTGTAACACAGGAAATAAAGTCAGAGTAACTGTATGATCAAAGTGCTTGACTTCAAATATAATGTAATTTAATGCAAGTTCAGCCAGATTGTTAACCTGCTATTATTGTCTGCAATTATGGCCCTATTACGTGAAGCACTTTCGGACTTGTGGATGAAAAATAATGAGGTATAGTTTCCAATAAACTGAGATAAACTGAATTTTTTTTCATACAATTGATATGTCTGTGGAGATTCTCAGTCAGAGCTGAAGAAACTTCTTGGATGAGAAGCGAAACGTCTTCAAAGAAAAATAAGAAAGTCCAGTTGCCTCTTAGAAAAGCACCTTTGGGACATACAATTGATATGCATATATTTTTCAGATAGAAACTGTTCTATTACCTTCTTTTTTTCACTTCACATAGCAATCATCAAGGTGCAACACCTCTTGTCCTGGCAAAACGAAGAGGAGTAAATAAAGATGTGATTCGATTGCTTGAATCTTTGGAAGAGCAAGAAGTGAAAGGGTTCAACAGAGGAGCACACTCAAAGCTGGAAACAATGCAGACAGCTGAAAGTGAAAGGTTTGCCCTCCCTCCCCCATTGTTTTGATTCTATTTTGTTGGTTAAATGTCATTGGAAAAAATGTCGTATTTGGAGCTTAATCTGCATAGTGGAAAAGGTCAGGGCTGATTATATGACATTTTTCTCCCAAGTTTTGCAGTTGGAGATGTTTAGACCAGTGTTTCTCAACCTTGACAATTTTAAGGCATGTGGACTTCAACTCCCAGAATTCCACAGCCAGCATTGCTGGCTGTGGAATTCTGGGAGTTGAAATCCACATGCCTTAAAATTGTCAAGGTTGAGAAACACTGGTTTAGACGCTTCATTGGAAAGAGTTCTAAAGAAGTTGGACTTTCATGTGGCCAATGAACTTCAGGAGTCAACTAAAATTGCGTAATTGGACTAAGTCATTGTCTCTGACTTGAAATATGACTTGACAGTCCCTTGTACAATTAATAAATACTTACACATAGAAAATTCAATGCTGGAGAGAAGGTTCTAATTTTTCTTTCTCTTTGAGATTATTTTCTCTTTCTAGATAGTTCGAATAGAGAAGCCACTGAGCTCCAGTCTGCTTTCTGAAGTGGTATAGCTCAAATGTAACTTGTGGGCTAGTTTTTTCATACAAAAGATATGGGTTTCACAGAATACATCACATGCCTCATAAAAATACTGTGCTATTTTAAAGGAAGCCACTATGCCTTTGTGAATATGAGACCTTGAAGAGTAGGTAGGAGTTGTACTTACAGCTTTCTGACCGCTGCATGCTATATAGTTAAGCATTCTAAAATAGATAGCAAAGAAAAGAGCTGTTGCTTCTGGCACTTGACTGAATGCTCACAACCTCATCTCCATTGCTTTGGACATGCTTACCTTAATGATTCATATTTATACAAAACAAGTTGGAACATTGATATGTTTGGATCTTCATTCTGAAAAAGATAGGACAGGGTGGAAACAAGGCAATGCTGTTTTCAGTTTCTGTTCTCTTTTCAGTATTGTTGTTTTTGGAAGTGGGGACCTTTACAAGTTTGCAGTTTCAGTATTTTAGAAACTGTTGTCTTATTACGAAACAATTTTTCTTTTTTGCCTGGAAGTTCACCTCTTATTTTCTGTCTGAATTCTTGGGTGGTCTAGACTAGAGAAATAAGATACAGAAAATGTTTGTGGGTAGGATCAACATTTTCAAGGGTTTTTTATCCCCTAGATTTTCAGAGTTGGATTTTTTTTGGAGAGTTAAGCCTAAATCAAGGCTTGTTTTAATTCTTTTTCTTTTCCACTGGAGATGGGAGGAAATTGTGCGGCTGTTTCTTGAGTATTTTGCTGTTGAAATTCTGTAGGGCTGCATGCAGGGACTTAAAAACCACAGCCTGTACACTGCCCACCCTTGTAGTATACTAAGTGGTTCTACTGCCAAATAAAATATTCAGACAGATGATAAATTAACATTGTTTTGGATGAATTCTTTTTTTTTTTTGTTCAAAAATACTGCCTTTGTGAATGTATTTATTTCTGTGTGACGTAACCAGTCAGCATTTGTACTTATGTACAATTGCAGTTTGGAAGTTGATTCCGAGGGTTGTAAATGTAACAAATAAATGCCTACATAGGTACATTTTCTATTAAGCTTTTTTCTTTTTGTATTTACCAGTTCATTACAAGACATGTTATGTTGTTTTGTGGAATGAGACTGTATTTTTAAGTAGCTCTCTTTAAGTAGAGCCCACTTTGTTTTCAATAGCCACATAACCTTTCCACTTAGATTATATTATACCTTTATTTAACCTCTTTAGCAGTTATACATTAACTGTCTTGAGTCTTAAGATTTTTTTCTGTCATGCACCAATGGATACTTCTCTATTTTATATAAAAAGCCCTTATTTCTGTTCTCATGAGAATGAGACAATTGATTCTGTAATTACAAACAAACAGCTTTGTAGGGAGGAAAATACTGTATTTAAAAACTAAAATAAGAAGTCTGAGAAATGGCATGTACTTTATGCATATTATCTCTTGTGATAACTCCTCCTGATTTATTTATATTTATGTATTTATAAAAATCCTGTCTTTTATTATTTTTTATAAATCACTCAAGGCAATGAACATACCTAACACCCCTTCCTCCTCCTATTTTCCCCACAACACCACCCTGTGAAAGGGCTTGGGATGAGAGAGAGTGACTGGCCCAAGGTCATCCAGCCAGCTCGTATATCTCTCTCTCACAATAAGTGATTCTTGCCGGCATACACCAAAATAACAATTAAAACCATATCACAGTGTAAATACATCAGAGATAAATAACAAAAAAAGATAAAAGCATAAAGAATAAAAACATTAAAAAAAACTCCAAGATAGCAGGATGACCACCATTATTTAGTCTTATTTGACCACTTTGTAGATACACCATGACATTCCCAGGGTTGATGAAAGAACCACATTTTGAAGGCTTTCCAAACAGCTAACAGATACAGGGGAAATTCTGTTCCAGTGAGCCTGGTCTGGAGCAGAAAAGGCACATATCCTGGGCTCCACCAGATGGAACTCTTTAGCAGATAGGACCTGGAACACATCTGTTCTGCTGGATCTGATAGAGTTCTGGTCCATAGATAGTAACCAGGCCTGGGTAGCTAATTCCCATTCAAATATAGAATTTTTAAGAGGCAGTGACTCCTGTCAGAATTAACAGAATAGCAGAATTGGAAGGGACCTTGGAATTCTTCTAGTCCAACCCCCTGCTCAAGCAGGAAACCCTGTACCATTTCAGACAAATGTTTGTCCAATCTCTTCTTAAAAGCCTCCATTGTTGGAGAACCCACAGCTTCTGGAGGCAAGTCATTATTTGTACCTTTAAAAGTTGTTAATTTTTTATTGAGGGAAAAGATGATGCTTGTAGATCTTAGAAATGCAGAGACGTGTACTGGTGGAAAATCAGTTAAATTTGGGCAGCCTGTTCTTAGAAGATTCTGGAGAGAATGATGGTATGTTCGATCCATATACTTTTGGAAATTATTGATTATTGGAGTGAACCTTACCTAGCTTTTAGCTTGGGACCAGGATAGCTTTGTTAGAGATAACTGCCTGTCCTGATGGGCAATCTGCAGCAGTCTTTGATATCAATTATTGCAGTGTTGATCTCACTGGATTGGGGCTAATAACACTGTGCATAATTCATTGGGGTCCTTTCAGGTGGGAGAAATTTAGTGCTGTGTCAAGATTTTGGGATGGCATATTTTGTCCATGGACTATTTAACCTCTAGAGCAGTGTTTCTCAACCTTGACAATTTTAAGGCACGTGGACTTCAGCTCCCAGAATTCCACAGCCAGCAATGCTGGCTGTGGAATTCTGGGAGTTGAAGTCCACGTGCCTTAAAATTGTCAAGGTTGAGAAACACTGCTCTAGATGCTGTTGCTGAAGAAGGGCAGTGAAGGCAGTGCTGAAATTAATATGTACAGTAGATGGTTACCAATTTTTGTTTTTGCCAGAGATCATAAATGTCTGGAGACAGTTGAGACTAAATGAGGATGAATTAGTTGAAACTTAGTCCAAATAAGACAAATTGATTAGCCTGTTTGGTGGTACCCCTAACTTTGAATGGAGTTCTACTCCCTCAGAAGACCTAAATTTGTAGCTTGGGGATAAGGCTGGACTTGATGCTATTTGGGAAAGCATTGATTGCTACAATAATAAGACTACCTTTTCTCAGTCTAGGGCAGCATGCCAGCTGTGAGTCGATCTACGGATGAAAGATTTTATTTTAGTTGCTGTGCCTTGGAAACATTCAGGCTAGAGAATTATAATATGTTCCATATGGATTTGATTTTAAAAAATGTTTGGAAGTTTCTCGCTTTGCAAATTACAGCTATTCAAATACTTGTGGAAGCTTAGCATTCCTAACATGTCAATCCAATATTATATTAAATGAACTGTCTGCCTTCCACAACCAAGCCCAGTTCAAAGTGCTGGTTTTGACCATTAAAGCCTAAGGTGTATGGAATTGGATTATTTGAAGGACTGTCTGTATATACATATATGGAGCTGTCAAAGGGCTGTGGTTCATCTTGGAGTGTGGCAGATACAATTATATTGTCAGCAATATAAGATAAGACCTGTTCAGTGGTGGCTCCTCATTTATAGAGATCCGTTCTAGATGTACATGTTTTGTTCACATGTATTTCTATTTTCTTTTAAATAGACCTTACCGCCACCCTTCCCTCTTATGCATTATGAGTATTAAGAATTGGGATATTACTTCATTTTGGAATTATTTTTACTGGATTTGAGACTATAGGACTGGATTTTTTTTCTGTTTTGCAATGATTTTGGCTGTAAAAACAGCATAGAAACTCTCTTTTTTTAAAAAAAGAAACTTTTAAAATAGATTAGTTATGCCTTCCTCATAAGAGGCCTATAAACTATGTTAGCCAGCTGGGGAATTCTGGGAGTTGATGTGCACCTATCTTAAAGTTGCTAAGGTTGAGAAACACTGGTCTATGTGATAGAGCAATAAAAGTGTGTATACGTGTGGGGTTTGGGGCATGAAACAGTTTTATAAAAAATATACAATGTATTTTTAGTTAAATAAATTGAATTCCGGTATAACATGCTTACTGCTGGAAATACTATTGAAACATTTGTAATGCTGGTGAAACACAGTTGCCATTTAAAGTGAAAAGAGGCTTAATCAAGCTTGGTTTTTCTAATCCTATTGTTATCCACTTCTTTGTCTGTTTCCGGTATAAGTAAATCAGAATTAATGTTTGGTGTCCAAATTCTGTCTTCAGTGACCTTTTTATTTCTATTTTCACAGTGCCATGGAAAGTCACTCTCTCCTCAACCCCAACCTGCAACAAGGGGAAGGTGTTCTGTCCAGCTTCCGAACAACATGGCAAGAATTTGTAGAAGACCTGGGCTTTTGGCGAGTGCTACTTTTGCTTGTTGTCATTGCTTTGCTGTCTCTTGGAATTGCATACTATGTTAGTGGAGTGCTCCCCTTTGTAGAAAATCAGCCTGAGTTGCTGCATTAAAGGCAGTGTAAATTAATAGTGTCTTACTACTATTTGTAATGTCTCACTTTCTTCTCTGTTGGGCATATGTTGGCTGCTGCTTGTAAGGTTTATACACACAACACCCCTGCCTAGACATTGTAAAGAGCCCCTTCCAAAAATAAGGATGCATTAGTCTTAGCTACATTACTGAGTTAAAGTATTCATTAACTGTATCTAACATGTTCTTGGATTATCATTAGTTGTAGTTTCTGCTGATAAAATACGACAATATAAAGAAATGCTGGAAAGCTTTTCCTTCAGATTTGTCAGAATGTCTCCAAAAATTGTTATGGAATTAAGTCTTATGCTGTGGGTCTTTAAAGGTGGTCACTTACAAGGTGTTAGCTCAGTGTTTCTCAACCTTGACAATTTTAAGGCATGTGGACTGCAACTCCCAGAATTCCACAGCCAGCATTGCTGGCTGTGGAATTCTGGGAGTTGCAGTCCACATGCCTTAAAATTGTCAAGGTTGAGAAGCACTGTGTTAGCTGGTGTTAGCTTTCTGCAGAAAAATAAACTAATTTGTATTTCTTTGGTAAAGAAAACATACCGTAAATGCCGGCGTATAAGACGACTTCCGCGAGCGCTGAAATCGGCGCCAAAGACGGGGGTCGTCTTATGCGCCGAGTCGTCTTATACACCGGAAATACTGGTAGTTTCCGGCGTATAAGACGACGTTCTAGGAATGCGGCCCGGCTATAAAGACGGGGGTCGTCTTATACGCCGGGTCGCCTAATACGCCGGCATATATGGTATATCATTTTTCAAGAAGTAACACTTGAGAATTTTTGCACTTCCATAATTTTCACTTGAAATATTAACAGTTTTTCATTTCTTTGGAACAAGACCAATATTTAGTTAATCCATATGAATTGGGAAATATCAATACTTATTGTTTTAATAAGAACTAAATAAAACATTTTTTGACTTTTAGGAATTTTTCTTTCATTTGGGGAGAATTTTATTTTTTTTTACAAGTAAGCAAAAATGATCTTAACGGCTTGAAAATTTGAGTAGAAGTATTGTGTAAAACTTGTAGCATGATCGTGGAAAGGTTTATATTGCCCGATGTGTAGAAAATACTGTAAGCTTCAAACTAATTTTCTAAGTAATTTAATTGCAATTAACTTAATGTCCTATATGTTAATCTCTTAACATATGTATTATTGTATATGTAAAAGGAAACCTGATTTAAAACTATTATTTAAATTAGTAATATACCTAAATATAGGATCTCATTAATAACCTCACTAAGATTATCTAACTAAGATTGATGGTTCAGGCACTTAGTGGTGCAGGAAGTAATGTCTGTTTTTTTGCTGAATCGAAAAATCTGAAAATGGATCCAGATGTGCTGGAGCATACATTGTCTCATAGAGTTCTATTTATATCCAGGCAAGAGAGAAAATGAGTGCTGATCTCTCTTCTTCTATATCCAAATAAGTAATTAATAAACCATGTTTAAAATCTAGAAATTGAAGCAAGTGATTGATTTGTTTATCTCACACTAAGTTCTTCATATTCATTCTAATGAAATATAATTTTGTGGTAAGTTGTAGTCTTCTATGTAAAATGTTTTGTAATATATTTTGTATTTCATTTAGCATTGGAAGAAATGTTGGAAATGGACTGTTTGTACCCCAGTTTCAGAATCTTTTTTAATGTTAAGAAAACATCCTGAATACAATCCAGCCAAAGTTCTAACTTTTTAAGGACATAATGGATTTTCAGTTTAGCATTTCTTTTCTTGAAGTTCGTAGGATCTTGTTTAAAATAATAAACAACAAATTCAAGACTGCAAACATGAGCAAATTAACTACTAAATAGTGAATGCAGTAGAAATAAGATATAAACAATAAAAAGAATTATACACTTGGGGTGTCTTTTTGTAAAAAGTAAACTTCCATGTTCTGTTATTTCATTTCTATTTTACACTGCATAGCTATTAATTTAATTATTAATTGTATTCCAAGCATGCCAAGGTATTCTAAATAAACTTGTATAAACTACATGTATGATTCTATTTATGATACAATTTTAAATCAAGAAAACAAGTAATAAGATCTAGTTCTTCATGGTCACTTTTTTGCACAGATCCATTACAGATTTCTCATCTCTCAAACATCAAATTACAGTAAAGTATGGTTATTAAGGTTCATTTTAAGAAAACATATGGTTAAATATTAATATAACCAGTTTTAGTTAGAATGAATGCATAGTAATTTATGACTAATATGAATTTAACTATTTGGTCCACATTATAAGCAAGACAAGGCATAAAACAAAGATATCGGCAAATTCTAGGAATGCAGTAGATTTTTTCCAATGAACCTGTTTTGGGTATTTACAATATATTTGAAAGAATTTGATTAAAAGGATATTATTTTTGTATTTTGTTTTACCTTTTGGAGATTTACCCATCCTTCAGGCATAAGGCAAATATTAGCCAAGGAGTAGATAGTAAAATATGCTAAGGAACTTAGTGACATGGTTACTAAGGTGGTGGCTATGTGGATAGTGAACTTTGCTGTTGCATCAGTTATAGCGACGACTGCTTTTATTCGGTAGCAAGGCAAGTACAAACATTCAGAGCAGGGTTTCTGAAGTTTACATCACTTGAGACCACAAATCATTTGAAGAACAAAGAAGAGGTCAAAAAGCAAATATTTATATTATCTTTAAGGGTGTTTGCCACTTCTTTTTTGTTTTGCTTTCTAATATTTATAAACAGTAACACAGTAGAGATTTTTGTCGTAAAGTTAAAAAAAATCAATTTTTTTTTAGTATTATGAAAACAATTTGATGTACTTTGTTTTGTACGCTGAGCACCAATTCTACAATCATAAGTCCCTCTATAGCAGTGGGAGTTGAAGTCCACAGGTCTTAAAGTTGCCAAGGTTGGGGGACCCTGTGTTAGATTATCCTCTGAGGAAAAGAAGGTGATGATATTTGACAAGAAGGGATTCAAGGAAACACCAATTTAAACCAATTTCTGCATTCTAAAGCAAATAGCACACTAAACAATATTTAACATCTAGCTGCAAAATAAGGTTATTACCTAAACTAGCATATAGCATAGTAGAAGGATATAATTTCAAAGATTGAAACTGTCTTTATCATCTCCTTTTCCAGAGTGAATCATGCCCTTAATCCACATCACATTTTCAGGATACCGCCTCAGCAGGAGGAAGTTTCACAATATAATGAATTTAAACAAGAGAAAGACAAAATATCAGTATTACAATGATTTACCTGATTTGTTAGCTGACTCACGCAACTCTTATTAGGAAGGGAAAAGCTAATGCCAAACCCTTATAGTTAGTGGCCATGATTCTGTTTGAAACTAAGATGGGACCTTCAGAACAAGGATCTCCCATGGATTATAGCAGTTGTGGCGAACCTTTTAGAGCCTGAGTGCCCAAACTGCAACCCCAAACCCATTTATGCATCCTCGAGTGCCAGGTGGGTGTGGCCCATTGGCTGAGTGTGGCCCATTGGCTGGGTGTGGCTGCAGTGGTAATGGCAGACTGGGTGGGACTAAAAAGTTCAATCAATCAATTCCAACTTTGCAAGATCTTTTTTTTTCCCGTGAGAAGTTGAAATTGACTGATTGAACCTTTTTTTTTTTTTGCACATGGCGGTGGAGACCTAAAGCAAAAAGGTTTTATGAAATCCAGTTGAAGGCCTAGGACTGGGGCGACGGTGCGCATGCCCACAGAGAGGGCTCTGAGTGCCGCCTCTGGCACCCGTGCCATAGGTTCGCCGCCACTGGGTTATAGTTTCAACCAGAAGAAACTAGCTGTCAGGAATGCTAAAGTTTAACCATTCTTGTATATGTCATCTTCATAGCTATGTTTTTAATCACTCCAATTAAGGTATTAAATGAGTATTTGTTATGGTAACCAAGGAATTAAATAGCCCAGTGATATATTAGGCTTTCATTTTTCCATCAAAGTAACAAACAGGTCTATTAGTTTCAACTGTAATTAAAGGGTGACTTTGCTTTATCCTTCACAGTTTTTATTATGCTGCTTCTTTTTCCTTGGATATTGTTGCCTGACCTTTTGGCTTTGCAACACCATTTTGGGATTCCTGAGCAATAACTCAAGCATCTACATTTAATTCTTAGTTTATTGCACAACAATTTCCAAGGAAGTTAGAATATATATATTTGCTGTGGGAAATGCCTTAAATTGAGAAAATAAGCAAGAGCTATTTGAGTCAGAAAAAAACATTATTTCAAACACCAATGGGTATTAAAGGACAAATTTCCAAAGGAAAGAAAAATACATACCATTTTTTAAATTGGACTTGGAAGTGAACTATGATACAGTGTTTCCTGGTTAGGTTATACAAAATGTGAGCAGATCACATCTTCATTCTTCCTGCTCTGGTTATGAACTTCCTGGTACTCTTCCTGTTTATTCCAAACATCTATATGCCATACGAAATTATAGAGATGAGTGTTTTACTTCCAGAGTTCTCATAACCATTAATTCATGTTTCTAGCCTCTACTCCCTAAATGAGTGTTTCTCAACCTCAGCAATGTTAAAATGTGTGGGCTAATGGCTGGGGAATAATGAGAGTTGAAGTCCACCCATCTTAAAGTCACTGAAGCTGAAAAACACTGCCCTAAACCATAAGATGATGTTCCAAAAATTTCCAGGAAGGTATTGACAAACTCAATTGCTTGAATTAACAAAAGGTGAATCATACAATTTTAAACTATATTTGGGGAGGAGGTAGGTGTAATTCATTCAAATAGATCATTGAAAAAGCTGAGGTTAATTCCTGAGGATTTCATCCATGTAGTTTTCTTTATAACGATAGGAAAGAATTTCCCCACCTCTTATCAGGATTTTTATAACTTCCCAGTCTAGCCTCACCAATGGAATTTCCTGGTGTTCTGGTCAAGTGTTAGCCAGGTTAGTACTTAAGTTACCTAGGTACAACCAGTTGCTGTATCTACAAATACATTCATTGAAAAATATTTAGGCTGAATTCAGCCTCATTAAGCTCACTGGTACTTATTCCCATATAGCTAGAAAATGTAGTTTAGATCATTTTAGTAACAATCTTCAAGTTATATCAATAGATTCACACCATCATGCTAACTCACTGGGTTCATTCATCGCATTTGTTTACATCACAGTGTTTAATGAAAAAATCAAAACCAGATGAACTTAAATCATAGAATTATAGCTGAATTTTACATGAGATTCTAAACCAAAATCAAGCCAATTATGGCTTACCATGTTGTATGGACCAGGCTATTGTACCTGGATTTAATTTAGTGAATTGTGAAATGAAACTAATTGTTATTTATTCAACAACCTAGTGTTAATCTATGTTAATATGACACATACATATATGTTACAAATGAAATGAGTTGAAGAGCTAACCATAACATCATGTTAGCCGTTCAAAACATATTTTCCTAATATTCCATGGACATATATACACACACACACATTTGTTATCACATTTTTTAAAACCCATAACTTCATGAAAGGTTATTTTTATATGTTATTTTTAACCACTTAGTTCAGCTAACACATATGACTCAATTTTCTTTTGGAATCATTTGAATAAATTAGTATCAATACTTTGGTTGGATTACTGAATTCTCAGCTGTAGGAACATAAAATATATTGCAGAATATGCATGTTTATTCAGGAGCAATTTTGTCTGGATCCAAAGCAGTTTATTTTATTTTATTTTATTTTATTTATATATATACACATACACACAGTGTAATCTTAACATAGTTTGAAGATTAGTACTTTAATTATGTTCTAAATTAGAAATTGAACTGATTAGCTTTAATTCATATTGTCAGAAAATATATGCTAGACCAATGGTCCCCAACCCCTGGTCTGTAGACTGGTACCGGGCCACAGCATGCCAGCAACCGGTCTGCACAAACAAGCAAAGCCCCATCTGTGGAATGCAGGCAGCACACAAAACCACATCCCTCCAGGCCGCGGAAAAATCTCTCTCCACGGAACCGATCCCTGATGCCCAAAAGGTTAGGGACCTCTGCTAGACCATTACATTATAGACCATTATAAAATCTTGAATGTAACAATTCCACAATGGGATTCTTGTGGAAGAAGAGTTTATAATGAGGTGTGCATAGAATCAACAAATCAGAAACTTGAAACAAAACATTATGTTCTGTTTTCATATCTTGGCAGAAACAAAACTAAACATTTGCCTGTACTGTACATTATTGTGGATAAAAATCCCAAATATTTTTAGATATTTTGACTACAAGAGGTAATAGGGTACAAAACAAGCCTCTTGGTGCATAAAGATCTGAATGACCATTAGATAGCAGCCATAAGCTATAGAAAACTCTAACTCTTCATTATCATCTTTTGGTCATTCAGATTTTTGCAGCTCCCATCTGGGATCTTAGTTCTTGCATTCTTTAAACTTATAGCAAACAGTTGTCATTGGTGTAAAGCTACAATATTCCAGCCAAAAAGTATGAAAAGAGGAAGCCTGGCTCCTATGTCTGTAAAATCTCTTTTGATCTCACATGACCCAGCCTAGACAATCATACTACAGGGCAGCAGAATATCCTGGCCCAAAGTGTTAAATTAATTCTAGTCAGATTATTATGGGTTATTTTAAAAATTATTTTTAAATTAATCTTTTCAAATTCTGTATTGTGTACATATAAACGTAACCTTGCTGACAATCATGGACTGTCTCCTTTCACTCTAGAATTTAAAAGGGTTCTAGATTGTTCAAATATTGTACTAAGCAATATTTTCAGAATAAACTACAATTAGCTGGGCTTGCATGTCAAGCTAAAACATAAATTCATACCATTGCAAAAAGTGCTTTCACACTTTAACTATGCTTATAAAAGTCTATATCCCATGTAAGAAGCACTTCCTAGTCACCACTCTTCCTTGCTCTGTGTTTTGGAAGTTAATTGCTCTAATATTTTACAGCAAAGACTAAACTTTTTAAGGCAATAGTTCTCAAGTTGCCAAAGTTGAGAAACACTGCTTTAAAAATGGTGTCACAAGATGTTGCTCTCGTAAGAGTTACTTCAACTTAAAAAGACAGGAACAAAATGTCTGGATTGCTTTTGCCCAGTTTGCTGTCCTCAATGTGATATCGTAATTGTTTCTCGGTCTGCTAGTTGTCACTGTCAGGTATTTTCAGAAGACAAACAAGGTGAGCAGAGACACAAATCTACAAGTGCTTGCCCTTTGCTGGGTGTAGGAAAAGGGAGAGAAAGCTTTACACTATCCTATAATGGGAAAAGGCAAGGACAAGAAACACTTGGACCACATTTTTTGTTTGGGCCAGTTATCTTGCCAATCTCATTTCCCGTAGATCTTTCTAAACCTTCTTCCATTTATGGTGTTTGGTATGAAGAAGCAGATGGATGGCTGCATTTTTCAAAGGCTCCTTCATCTGCGTAAGTTTTTTGAGCGAGAAGAAATATATACAGTTAGAACTCAAGGATTATAAGATTATAATTTTTAGATTTCATCCTCAAAGTTTTTCAGAATGGTAGTTGCCCATATTTTTATTTTAAAAATGTATTTTTAAAAACAGTTTGATTACTAGTTACTTATTTATTACTTACAATTTGGATGACACGCTCCCTGATGGCCTTCTGTAAGGTATTAAAAACATGGTTTTTCCTCCATGTAATTAAGGGGAAAATTAGGTGAGCCCAGTTTTAGAGAGTTATTGAGATAAATATTTGTATTACTCCAGACTTGATTTTTTTTTACATCAACCTTTTACATATCGAATGCATGTATGTAAAGAGTGGAGGTCCTATTGTGATATTACTGTATTTCATGATTTTAATGAAAACTTGATTTGCTGTGGATATCCAACCATGAAAGCATCTTCTCTATCACTGAGTTTTGTTTCTTCTTCATGGGCCAATTCAATACATTCTGAGTGATGCAGCTGTACAGAGCAGACATCAAAGGTCAGGGAGAAGAAGAGGTTAAGGAACAGCAGCAACCTTAGAACTGACCTTAATGCCATATGGCTCCTGGCTGTACAGCTGTGTTTTTGAGCACCAAAAACAAAATTCAGGAAACAGGAATCAGGACCTGGTAAAAAATAGCAGAGCCTGTTCCTTTAATATTCAAGTACAACTTTACTTGGTTTGATATCTGGTTCCTTTTGCAGGAAACTTCTCTTAAGGTCTCAGTCCTTTCAGGAAGTGATGCATAACCCCATATAATATCCTTTCAACATTATCAATACATATGTGCAGTTAGAACAATGATGCAACCCTTCTACTTTGTGTGATACAATGATAGTTTGTTTTTGGGCATAGGGCCTGGTTACCTGAGGGGCACCTGTCAACAAAGTATGTTCCCAGACAGTTTGATCTACAGCACAGGTGTCAAACTTGCAATGTCACATGACATGTCATGACATATCGTGACTTTTTTTCCATTGCCGGCAATGGGGTGGGTGCGGTTTCGCTATGACGCATCCAGCCCACAGGCCGGCAGTTTGACACCCCTGATCTACAGGGTTGACACACTCTGGGTTATAATAAGCAATGCCATCTGTCTGGACTCTGGTAGTGCATATTCTCTGTAGTGCCCTCTGTAGTGCCCTCTGGAATGAGATTCCACCCTACTAATATTTTGAAGGACTTTAAGGACCTGGCTATTCCCCCAGGCCTTTTGAGAGAATATCTGTTGGTTCTTTCTTCCCTTCTGTTCCTCTCTCTCTCTCTCTCTCTCTCTCTCTCTCTCTCTCTCTCTCTCTCTCTCCCTCTCTCCTCCCTCCCTCCCTCCCTCCCTCTCTTACCATCATCATTTTTTTATCATTTATTGTCTTTGTCTTTTTTTATATTGTTCTTTGTTTTAAAATTGTAATGATTGTAAACTGCCCAGAGTTTCTGGAATCAGGTGGCAAATAAATTTAATGGATTAAGTTAACTAAATCAGAAGCAACACATCAGCCATCTTAAGGCATAGCCAGAGGCTCATTTGCAAGCTTTTTGTATCCAAGTAACAATAGTAACATTATGAACAAAACATTTTCACTCTGTAAGACATTTTTAAGTCTAACTTGGAAAAAATGTTCTTGAGGCAGCTTTGCATTAAAAGCCTGGATACATTTCATTTTTTTTAATCATATAAATAATGCAACATTATAAACCAATTGAGATTTTCAGAAGGAACTCTTAAAGTCTAGGAACATTATGATGAAACCTGAGCCACTTTGGAAGCTAACCAAAGACTCACATGGAGGGAGATATTAATAAAGCTCCTTAGTTATATACATCTCTTTATTTCTTTCTAATATATAGTAAATTAAATGCATAACTATCACCAGTAGGGTGCAAGCATTACAACCTATTATGAGTTACTAGCACAAGGCATTCTTTGTGAAACAGAGTATGAGACTTTAATAGTTTAGCAATCTCCAGAATCAATTTCTATGATATTGTAGCCACATATCTGGAGTGGAAAGTGTTCTGGAGAAACATTTTGGAAACCAGCTTGGCTCAGATAAGTACAAGACTTCTTAAATATGATAGTGGTATCAGGGGAGAGAGATAAGAAAATATGAACTGTGTTATAAGTAGACAGAAGAAATGACAAGAAATAATGGGTGAATGAAGGCAACTGTTTACTGAATAAACATAATAATATTGTATGGTATGAAATACTGCTACTTGCTGATATAATGTAATGTGCTTCCCTACCTGGATAAAACCTGCATTTTCAAACAAGAATGCCCAATTCTATTTGATCTGAGAGATACAATTTATATTTGGTGGTATTGATAGTATTTGATGAATTTGATAGTCATATTTTACTAGAAGTGTTCCAATATCTCAGGGGTTGCCACAAAGTAGAGGGAGTCAAGCAATGGATGGAAACTAATCAAGGAGAGAAGCAGCTTACAACTAAGGAGAAATTTCCTGACAGGGAGAACAACTTGCCTCCAGAAGTTGTGAATGTTCCAATACTGGAAGATTTTAAGAAGAGATTAGACAACTATTTGTCTGAAATGGTACAGGGTTTCCTGCCTAAGCAGGGGGTTGGACTAGAAGACCTCCAAGGTTCCTTCCAACTCTGTCACTCTGTTCTGTTCTGCTCTGCTCTGCTCTGCTCTATTCAGTCTGTAAGGTAAGAACAAAAATTTATTTTAACATAAATTTTGATAAGATGCAAAATATATGCAGAATAGTTATGTAATTGTATTAAAGAAAAACAATTATATGAATGCCAACTATTTGCAATATGTATTAAAGGTTACAATTCAGTAGCAACTCTTGTAGGGACACATGCAGCCAAGGCCATATCTCCCTATTTTGACTGTTTAATCCAAAAATTATACATAACTGAACATCCATTTATACACAAAATTCTGTCATCAGTTAATTTGCTAATACTTTGATATATTTCTTAACAAAGTTGTCAGACAATTGAAGCATGGACACAAAATAAACATAGATTTCATCACTGTCTTTTGCATTTGATTTGCAAAAATCTTTGACTACTGGTGGCTAAACAAAATAGTCTTGCAATAATATTCACAGTCTGAATCACATCACTCTGAACTGAAGAAAATGTGGGGAACTAAAGTAATGTCTGTTCAGTTCTTATTAGCACAACACATTTGGTGACTCACAATGTATGTTATAGACAGACTCTGACTGATGAATGTCATTGTTTTCCTGAAAATCAGTGTAGATTCCTGAAGTCTGGCTGCCGTTTAATATTGCTCTAGCATAGCTCCTTCAAATCAAAAACAAAAGAGGACAGGATTAAGGGACCTCTGACAGCTCAATCATGTTTATTTGGAGGAAAATTCTTGATTCAGTGGGATTTAGGTCAATATGCCAAGGCTTCAGTCGCCCCAAATGAAGTATAAGGATCATATCTTCTTATTCACCAATGTTCTAAGAGAATGACAAATAAATTCCCACTCTCAGATGTTGGGTGAGAGTGGGAGACAGGTTTCACAGGCTTAAAACAATGTGAAATACTGTCTCCAAGCTATATTTTAAATAATAGAAATAGGTCATCCCACAATCATTTGTGTTTGCTTCAAATTTACTTCTAATTTCCAAATTAGTTTTAGATAAAAAATTCCATTTTTTCGGCAAGCTCAAGGAAGCAGGAGCCATGTAGGTTTTAGTAAAGACTTGTTAGTGCTAAGTCTGGGGTAGATATAGACAGAATCTTAGAAACTAGGGTTGTAAGTATTCTCTGACTTGCAACCCTAACGGATTCTGCCAATTACAATCGTTAAGTCATGACAGTCATAAAGCAGGGGATCATGTGACTGACCCAATTTTTTTTTCAGGATTCATTAACTGAATGCTATGGTCATTAAACGAACCCATTGTTCACTAAGGGTGTTTTTGCCAGAAACTGAAAGTAAATGCTCATTTTCAACAAAAATAATGTAAATTGCAGGAATGTGACCATGGGATGCTGCAAACAGCCATAAATGTGTGTCAATTGCCGAGTGCCCAACATGCAGTCACGTGACCATGGAGGGAAGTGGCCATTAGGTCTTTGGAATTTAGTTATAAGTACATTTTGGGGGATTTTTTCCAACTTTAAACAGTCACTATGTGACCAGCCAAGATCTACCTGTATAAGAGGAATTCCCTACCTCCATTTATAGAGTTTATCCAGGTGGAGTCATTTTGAATATTACCAGGTTTCTTGCTAACAACCTACAACTTCTTGCCTATTTATGTCTGCTTTCTCTTCCATTCATTTTCCAGCTTCTGCATAATCTCTTAAGTTATAGAGAGGAGCTAGAGAAGACAATAACTCTTATGTCTTTGACTTATGTGAATTATTTTGAATATCAATGCATCAAAATTCAAAATCAACTCATATAAGCCCAAGACATAAAAATCCTCTCCCTTCCAGGTTAGAAGTGAATTATTTGAGAACTTGACTGACAGAAGTTCTTATATTGAAATATTTAAGTTTCAGCAAGTGGCACCACCTGTCACATTTTATCTAGGTTTGGAGGCTAACACGTGTGTCTTGGTTGGTATTTGGATGGGAATGCACCAAAAAATAAATAAATAAAAAGAATAGGGCTGTTGGTTAAAGCCCTGTTGATTTGATTTAGAGGTGATTTACAGTTGTCCACAACTGCACATAGGTGTCACCGCATACCTACACTATGAAGGGATTGATGAGTAAGCATAGGTTACAGATGATTGCAAATGGACTGATGTGCACACCTCCCAAATTCCAACTGTGCAATGTGTGGAGGTGTGCACCCTGTGTGCTGATTGGTTGATCTGACTTCCTGTTCTCTGCTTTGCTATTTGAGTGGCCCTTAGCCAGAATCATACATTTGCAGAAATATAAATGGAACACCTATGTAACTATCCCTGAACAACAGACACATATGTTCCCTGATGTCTGTTCATCTCTTAAGCTGGATATTAATTTTTGAAAATCCAGAAAGCAATGGCAAACCCCTTCTGTGTGATTACCAAGAAAACTACATAGAGGTATCTGTGAAGTCACTAGTACTTGAATTATATGCTGAAAATACTTCATTCTATACTAAAGTTGTGTACTTCATCAGAAAATTAATCCATTATTTCTTATTACCTATATATATTCTATTATTTGGAGGAAAAATAAAAATCAATTTTCTGTTAACAGCCTTTATGCATATCTAGGGAAAGAAGCTACCTCCATAGTGCTTTAAAATCTATATGAAGATGCAGTATATGAAGACAACCTTCTTGAACCTCTAGAAATAAAATCTGGATGGGCCATTGGCTCACTTACTGCCTATCTTGCTTGGATAGGGAGGTAGAACGGGAAACATAAGAGCAGCTTGGTAGTCATCATAATTTACTAGCTATTATGTGCTACAAAACAGAAACATAAGAGGTGCCTACTTTTTAGTAATGTATTCTTCCACTGTTCCCTGAGACTGTACTAGATCTTAAAAGAGAATCAAATTCCTTTCCTTTTCCATTGATTCACCTGGCTCCCTGCCTGGGATAAGAGCAAATTCTGCTAGCTGAGTCATGCTTGTTTTGTCTTAGAGACTCTTGGGAAAGTCTCAAATAGCTTATTTCTTGACCAAGAAAGCATTTTCTTTTCCTATCTAAAAATGCCAGGCTTCTCTGTTAATGCAAATGGAGTGAATGCAAATGGATTGTAACTATTGTAACACAGCTGAATTGAAGCAGATGGTTTTGCAGAACACACACCTAACTGAATTGAGGGATAACATTGGCAAGTGAAGCTTCTATTGGATGATGCCTTGACCAAGATGCCAGCTTATGTTAATTCTGAACATGTACTGTATCTCTAAATGACACAAAACTGGTTTTGAGCCATTCTTCACTGTGTCAGGAGACTTCCCCTTGGCCTTAGGGAAGGATGTTAAATAAAATACTCTAGAATCTTCCAGAAACCTTATCACCCATTTTATAACAGGATTTGGCCAGGAGATGAATGGATAGATAGAAATGTGATTGATAGGTAGGTAGATAGATAAAGAGAGATGGACAGATAATGGATAGAAGAGATAAAAGCCATAGTCAATACTTCTCTAGAGCAGTGGTTCTCAACCTGTGGGTCGGGACCCCATTTGGGATCGAACGACCATTTCACGGGGGTCGCCAAACAATGCAGTCCGCCATTTTTTTCCCCTTTTCCTTAGCTGTGCTACTCCCTTTTATTCTATTGGCTTTTGAAAGCCAATAGAATAGACTCTCGAATAGAGTCTAATTCTATTGGCTTTCAAAAGCCAATAGAAATTGTCCAGGCTTTCTCTGCCCTGCTGAGCCCGCCAAAAGTCCATTCTGCAAATGGTGCTGCACCAGTTGAGTAGTCCTCGACTTACGACCGGTTGAGTAGTCTTTGACTTATGACCGGTTGGGGGTTGCGGCATTAAAAAGGTTGAGAACCACTGCTCTAGAGTCTATTATTAATACTTCTGTAGAGTTTAACAACAACAACAACAACTTTATTGTCACTTTGAATGTACACCAACCAGCATACATCAAAATGAAATTTTGTTGCATACAGCTCTCAAAGGGTTACCACCTCCTATATACACTCCTTGTTTGTGGCCAGCTCAAGTTTTAGATTGTCCATTTTAGTCTCATATTTAGTCTTATATTTCCAAGATGGTCGAGCTCCATTTCTCCTTCAAAAGTTTCCAAATACTCATACATTTAAGAATTACTATCTGAATTTATTTTCTCTTATGATCTGTGCATTGTGCAACCTTGAAATTGGCACCTATCTTAAACATAGTTGCTACTTAGGGATTTTTCTTGGGTAGCTTATTTCATCTTGGGCTTCCTATTTCATCTGGGTTATTCTGATCTTATCCCCTCTCATTTAGGTCTATTAATGGAGACAGGATCTCCCTATGGTAGAGTTCTGGATAGATGGGCAGTAAGAGCAAAACAGGATAGATGGGTGATGTGAGAAGACATACCTGCCTCCTCTCCCCCTCACCCCCAATCCCACTGTAGGCCAACATTTGTGAGCCACATTGAGGTTGTCATCACTTTTTATCTAAATAGTAAAAAAAACCAAACCCAGAAATGACAGTCTCAACGGTGACTGTCACTTCATGAGGTAGGAAACAAGATGGCTGCTTCTGGGATAACCAGAGCAGACCTCAATATTGTTCATTTGTCTGGTCTAGACACTGCATACACAAGGATGACATCAGACTCCATCAGGAGTGACTTGCAAAAAAAGCAGTGTTATCATAAGCCAGAATAATGGTTTTGAAAGGTAAAGTACTACTTTCTTTTCTAATATTTTATGGTTTGGTTTTGGTTTAACTTGTTTTTTGTAATTTTGTATAGTTGGATTGATTGAATTGTGGGTTAGCTTTAATGAAAAATCAAGTAAAACTAGCTTTCTTATTAATTAATAATCATATTAATTGCATTAATCACAGCTGGGCAGATTTCAGCCCTGATTGTGGTAGCAACCAGTTAATGAAATGTTCTAGGACTAGGTTGTGACCACAAAAAAAAAAAAAAAATCAGAAGAGAAGACATGACTGCAAAGTTGAAACAGGTAGGACAACATAAAGCTACCTCAGCTGGCATTGAGATGAAGGTAACCTCATGAGGACATAATATAAAAATGGCTATGGATCATGTTCATGCCATAGTTAGAGAGACATGAGAATGAGCCCTATATTTCATAAGCTGGACAGAGATAGTAGTTCTGATGTGACCACTCTGATTGACCACAATTTTGAAAGCTTGTTTGATTGTTAAAAGGGTCTGTAGATATCTATGAGGAAAAATAAGCCTTCTTTCTCAAAGACTTAGAGAAGTTTGAATAATCACTTTTGAGATGTGATTAGAAGAGTGGCAATGTAAGTATAACACATAACTCTTCATTTTAAAATGAAGACTGACAGAGGGTGCTGTAATTCAGAACAAGCAGGAAACCACATATTCCCTACCTTTGAATTGAAACAAGAAAGGATTGAATTTGTGCTGTGTGTTTGAGTACAGAGCTCAGGAACAGAGTAGCTCAGATTTGCATCCACTGTAGTATAACTGTTTGAAGAAGCATTTAACCATGTGTCCTTATGAATATTCTTCAGACACTTTCTGAAAAATTAACTTTAAATATAATTAAATTTAATATTATTTTCTGGCTTTTGATTTCAGTATTTTTATTTAACTATTTAGTATTTAGTCCCTGGCAGCATAGTATATGCAATTGCATTTTGTATTTGTCCACATGTCACATTTCATACCTCACAGAATATCATTATGATATATTTATTAGTTTACATGCATTTAGAATGTAATCTAAAGTTGGTGAGTGTCCAAACTAAGCTCACATTGGACATCCGCTAAAGTAAAGCAATGTTGCCAAGCATAAGGGACCTCAATTTCAAATGCATAAATAAAAATTCAAAATGTGAAAGGCAGGATTCTACTAACTTGAAAATATATGAATGTATGGAATCTGCTTTGATAGATCCAGTGACAAAGACTCTTCACACTGCTCATCTTCACTCATGTTTTGCTACCTCCCAAGAGGACAAATGGAATATGCTCCACATGAGGCTATCTTCAAAGATCACTCAGAAGTTACAACTGGTCCAAAATGTACTGATGTAGGCAGTTATGAGCACAGCTTGCTCTCCTCATATTACATGCTTGATTTGTGAACTGCCCTGGCTCCCAATGGATTTCCACGTCCAGTTAAAGGTCACCTGCATATCTTTACATGGTATGAGGTTATTTAGGGCACCTCTTCTTTCCAGTTGTTTCTGCCCATCCCATTGGATCCAGTTCCATCTATTAAGCACTGCCATCTGGCAGGGCCTAAGAAGTGTGCACCTTCTCTATTGTAGCACCTTCCCTCTGGAAGTGCAACTCTGCTAGCATTTTGGATGTTTGCTTGGTCATGGAGTCTGGAATGGATGGTGAGCCTGTTACTGATAGTTTGTCTTTCAAGACTGAAGTTGAGTTGGGCCATCATTATTTTTCTTACTGTATTTTATTTTCTTTAACCTATGTGCACCACCCAGAGTTGCAATTGTGAGAAGAGTGACTATGTAAATCGATTAAATAAATATTGTGCAACGTTCAACAACAGTGGAACCAATTACTCTAAGAAATGGTGAGGTTCTCTTTCAATGTATCAATAAAAACTAAACAGCCATCTGTTCAGGATACATTAATTTGAATTTCTGCTTGAATAGGAAATTGGTCTTCATTGTTCCATTCCAACTCCATGATTCTGTTTTTCTCATAATCAGTTGGGTTTGACCAATACACCAAGCCATAACCAGTGGTGGATTCAAATATGTGAAAAACTGGTTCTCTGTGTGGATGCTGCTTCTAGAAGTCCATTCTGGGCCTGGGCAACAAAAAATTAGCTACCGGTTCTGCCAAAGTGGTGCAAACCAGCTGAATCCCATCACTGCATAAGTCATGCTGTACAGTACAAGCTACTATACTGAATTTAGGTATAGCAAAAGCAAACTATGGCATAGTACACTGGACCTCAGCCTGAAAGATGGGCCAAGCTTTAGTATTAAGGAGCAAGCTTTCTTTGCTTATTGTTTCTTGAATCTTATTTCTAGAAAGCCATTTCATTCTTCCAGTTTTTCTCTCAGGAACTGAAATTAATGGTAGCATTTTTATTTTCAGTGACTGAAATCTTTTCTCTTTGATAAATGGAACTGACGTCATACAACTCTAGAAAAAAATAGCATGTTATTTAGCGTAACGTGAGCTTTAATTCAATATACTGTAACTACATTTCATTTTTTTCTATTCTATTTACTTTCATTTGATTTCCTCCATGAACTTTCAGGAAACAGCACATTCAATTTCAGTTCTAGTTTCTTTCACAATTTGGATAATTGTTCCATAATGAGAGAGAATGCTAAAGTCTGGTTCTGTTTGGAAAGAATTAGACATCTATTCTTCTTTTGTACATGCCAGGAAATGTTGAACTATTTTTTTGTTCAGCTACAAAAAGAAGACGGCATCTGTCATGTTGATCGAGGGAGGAGTTAAAGAACCTGGGAATTCCCTACATAGCTGTGCCGAGAACCTATCCTTGGCCTTTGAGCTTTGAGTTGTGCGTTATTTAGCTCATCGTGTTCAGGAATGCTTTATAATTAGTTTGTCTCTCCAAGGAAAGTGTGTTCAACTGCTTTCACTTGAGAATTAGAAGCAGAGAAGAAAAATGTAAACACCCATTTCATGTCCTCTGAATCTGTTTGTAAGTATCTATTTATTCAAGTCCTGTTTTAAGAGTAAAAGAAGCATCCTGTTCTTCAATAGTGCTTATCTGTTCCAGTTGAAAGGGTCAGTTGCAAAGTCTGAAAAATGAAATGTGCACTCCCACTCTGTTTCTGTTTATCTTTGAGCCAAAACTGAGCCTCTCATGTATTTAAATAAACAAATGGGATTATTTCTCAAGCATTAACTTCTGAGTCTATAAAGACCAAATAAAACACGTTTGTGGTTTCAATTCTATGGGAAGCAATCTTACCACATGTAAAAGAATAATCCTGTCAAAACCCAGAAATACACTTTAAAAAGTCTTGGTCTCTGTGATGTTATACATTATATTAAAAGGAAAGAATCCATTTGCTGCAAACTGCTCCTCAAATGAAACACTACAGTGAAGTAATTGAGCCGAAGCTTTAATAGTGGCAGAAATTACAGAATACTTGTCCCACTTTGCTGATGAGATACTGCCAAAAATAGCATCACTTTGGCAAGATCTCCATTCCCTACATTACAACTTATTGCAAGCTGTACAAAGTGGAATTAAACCATTCTTCTCCCCCCACCAACTAAGATCCTCAAAATGTCCGTGTGCTTTACTGCTTCTCTTCTCTCTGATGAGGTGCCTGGGAAAGAAATGGAATCCACGGGCCCGCTGCTAGAAACCCACCTTCCCCTCTGTTGATGGTGAAATTGGAAGGAAGGGTGAAGCAACTCACGAGTCAATTGATCCACCACAGCTTGGTGGGAGCGTCAAACAGCCTAACTTGGGATGTTTGCCATTACAACTTCTCCTTTCTGTGAGACAAATCTTCCCAACATGTGGTCAAAATCTTCTCTATGGCCAAACCCTACAGTGAGGAGTTGGCTGCCTTGATGATTGACTGATTGATTGAATTTATGTCTTGCTTCAGTGTTACAACTTTCAATAGTTTATACAATATGCAGAGAGAAGAATTAGATCAACTATCTCTATCTTTAAGTCTCAATAAAAGTAATTCAGAACAGTGTGTAAAACCATCCCAGTCCTATACCTGGATCTGAACCCTGACCGAAAAGGGTGGAGATGTCACTAATTGTGTTTAGATTGCCATACGATCAGGGTCTGTGACCTGATCTGAACGCAGCTTAAGACAGAAGGATCTGGTTGCCTATAATCTTCTTCAGTGAAGATTTCTATCTCTATCTGGAGAGAGGGGAAGATAGTGGATCCCCAACCTTGAGGAATCTCCACTCCCCACTGTGTGATCAAAGGCACAATTGCAGCTTTTGTTAAGCGGATGGAGTCTTAGTTTTCTTGGAAAGAGGTTTACTACTACTCATCTCCTATCCATTGTCCAAATGGATAGTGATTTACTTTTTTAAAAAAAGTGTTAATATCCTGCCACTCATTACATAACATATACTGGAATGCACACATCCATATTAGAAGTAGTTCTCACTTAACAATCACTTGCTTGGCAACTATTCAAAATTACAAAAGATTCCCAAAGGATACTTAAGAACCCAGTTTGAAGTTCCCCATTCTTGTGGTCCTGTGATTGCATTTTGGGCACTCAGCAAACAGCCCTCATTTGCAGTGTCCCACAGTTATATGGCTACAATTCATGACTTCCAGCAAAAACACTCAGTGCAAACAATGGGTTTGCTTAATGACTTAATGTTCACTTAACTGAGTGCTGCAAAAGTTGTAAAATCGGGTGAGACGTGATGACCTGCTTAAAGACCAGCATGACTTACAACCATAATTCCAAGTTCAGTTATGGTTGTAAGTCAATTACTATCTGTAGATGCAGTTGAAATATATTCCATTAACTTTACTCAGGTAAAGCAAAATTGACATTTAAAGCTTAATTGCTTTAAAAGTGTGTCAGTGCTTTTCTGGTCATAAAGTACAAAGATTCTCTAGTACCACCATATCAATTGTTCTATATTTGCTTTTCCCTGAACAGACCATCTTATTTTATAAGAGTTTTCTACACCTTATTTTGCACATGCTATATGCATTAGTATTTGAAAGGATTTTTCTTCGATCATCCCTATTTTCCTTCTCTCTTATGATCAGTATTTTTGAAAATATCAAGCAAAAATCTCTAGTATCAAGAAATGTTTCAAAAAACATAATTTAACCAGGCATAATGTAGTGTATTTTTTAAAAAAACAACAACAGTATAGCAGAAATTAGGCTGCAGGCTAAACTGGCAGCCATTTCTTCCTGCAGGAGGCATGTTAAAATAGTAATTTTATTTCCAATGCTAGGGATGAAATCAGATCCTGATTCTGCACTTCAGGCATATGGCCAGAAACAAAAGGCTTCTAAAAAACACTTCCCAACTACAATATGTCCAAGATCATATGGACTGAATGTAACTCAGACTTAAAGAAGAACTGAACCCAAATCTCACAACTCTTCTTGCCAAATGCAATATACCTAATGGTGACATTGGCAAGGAATCCAATTTTTTTCTAATTTGGATCCCCAAATTAAAACCAGAGAACAGTTGAGGGGGGATTTGAAACAGCAGACCCATTATTAATACTGGTGTGAACATGGTAGGCCTCCAGATCTGATACTCCTCAACAACACATCTCCTCCCCCCCTTTTTTTTTAACAAGGAAGAAAAGCATACAAAGAACAGCTTCTGGAACTTTTTTTTACACTTCTTTAATACTGGAAACAGGAGCTGAATGCATGTTCTTCTCTGTAATAACGTTGCATCAATATAGTTGTATGCATACTGCATATATGTATGCACATGATATCTCCCTAAAGACTAAACAGAGAGGTGTTCATCCATATTGCCTCAGTGTGTGTTTATGAAAGAGAGACTAATTAGAATGGGTACATATCAGTGGTGGGATTCAGCTGGTTCATACCAGTTCGGTAGAACTGATAGCTAATTTTTTGTTGATTTTGGTGAACTGGCTGATGCCCTAGCCCTTTTTCGCAAGGCCTAGAACGGATTGCCAGAAGTGCATGGACACCACTTCCGGAAGTCCGTTCTGAGCCAGGGAGGCCTTCCTAGCACAGAATGGACCACCGGAAGCGCGTGGGCCGTTCTGGGTCTGGGAGGCCTCCCCAGCTCAGAGCAGACTTCTGGAAGTGGCATCCATGCACTTCTGGTGGTCCGTTCTGGGCCTGGGAGGCCTCCCCAGCTCAAAGCAGACTTCTGGAAGTGGTGTCCACACAGAGAACTGGTTGTTCAGGTATTTGAATTCTACCATAGGTACATGGTGCCTGTGTACATGTGTATCTATGCTTTCCTTATGTTGCTTGGTAATGTGAATGTGTACACTGGAAAGCAGAAAGTGGATGCATCCTCTCTGCTAGGAGTCATGTGACTAGAATGGAGGAGGCTGAGTATGAAGAAGTCAACAGTTCTGAGCCATTATCCAGCAGTCTCTCTCAAAGGGATGAAATGGGAGATTTATTTCTGATTATTTTCCCCCCTCAGAAGTTCTCCACCTACTTCTCCTCCTCCTCCTCCTCCTCCTGAGCAACTTTATATAATTTCTTTCCAGTGAGTTGGAAAGAATAAAAAAAGTAGGGAAAACATACTGTACAAGATTTCCCTTCCCCAACCCTTAATAAAAAAGCTCCACTTTGCTACCAGGAGGAAGCAAGAAGGGACTTAGATTGGAGCAGCCCATAGCATTCTGAGCAAAGGCTGAATTGTTTCTTCCCCAGAGATGCTCTGGAGCAGGGTTTTTCTGGCATTTATCAATTTGTTACTCCCAGTAAGGTCTAGTCTATTTTTCAACTGTATTTTTCCCTTGTTTTTTAACTGGCTTTTCTTGTCAAATCAAACCTTGTTCTATTCTGTGCTTTTCTTGGTGATTTATCCTGCTGACAGGCAGATAAACAGACTGATATGGATGGACAGACTGACTGGATATTTTTTTCCCTCAAATTCTGTTCAGTTGTAAACAATAAAAAAGGATACCTGAATTAGCATGCATACAGTTTCAGATGCTCTGTATTACACTTCAAAATATATCAATATTTTCTGCAATAAAATAAAAATGATTCTTAAATAAAACATAACTGTCTAGAAACTATGAAACTCAAGGTTTAAAATTATTTGAATGTATTATCAAGTCTGCCAGCAATGTTGGTTGCCAACATTTTTGGTTTTAAAGCTCCATGATTTTCTCATTTATTAATTATATTTATATATTGCCTTTTCATCCAAGGACAAAGTTAGCATACATAGTACCTTCATTCCTCTTCTATTTTCTTCATGCAAGGTAGGCCAAACTAAGAAGGTGTTTCTGATCCATTTTGCTCTTTGGACAGGTGTGGATTAAATCTGAATTTTCATAGACCCAGCCAACTAACAGGTATTTGTGTCTTCCCTTGAAAGCTACACATTGCTTCATTACATTAAAATCTATTCATTAAAATTGGTTACAGGTCCTTATTTCTAATTCATGTATAGATATGCACAGTGAACAATCTGAAAACAAGTTGGATTTATCTGTCACCAGCAAGAATGAGTTTTAAAAAAAAATCCTAAACCACTGTCAAAGACTGTTCCCCTATTTAGAAGCACCAGAAATATAGCAGGTCAAAGAAAATATTGGATTGGTGAATTCTGTTCCATATAATGAACTGCTGTACAGTTTATAAAAGCTTGAGGAATGGCTATTTTTAATTAACATACAGTTTACTTTCAGAGAATGAGAATTTAGGAAAGGTCACTGGAGAGAGGACTCAAAGTAGAGAGTGATTTAATTTTCCAGAGAAAGGATTCTCACTGACAGAGGAGCACAGTAGCAAAATACTACAAATCTAAATTATGTTCTATTAGGAAAAGAGAAAAACGAACAACAGACTCCAAGGTTGAAATGAGTGATGAACAAAACACTGCCCAAATTAAATCCACAACACAATTTGCTTTATCAAAGTTGTCTTGTTTTCTGTAAACGGCTTTTTCTTTGTTGATAAATTGACTATTCATAATAGACACACTTGAGTTGCTGGAACAGATGGCTATTGGAATTAACAACCACAGAAGTTTGGACCTCAAACAAAACTGCAGGCTTCCATTAAACAGGCATGGTATTGTTAAAGAGGTTTGCAACTGGATTTCAGTCTTCTAGGAAAATCTATGGTGGCCCTTATACACCAATTACATGAGAGTGCTGGTGATCTAAGTCTGTGAACCCCGATTATCTGGCTGTGATGGATCCAGTGTTTTAGCAGACTTCCTAAGAATACTGAAATCCAATGTCATTACTATATTGTGTGTGACTGTATTCACTTAAAACTTTTACCTTTGGCAACAACCTATAGTTGTAAATTAATGTCACAGCCATTGACATGCATGGCTCTATAGTATGAGAATATCTTCATAGCTGACCTAGAACACAATAACAAAATAACACAATTGGAAGGAACCTTGGAGGTCTTCTAGTCCAACCTCCTGTTCAAGCAGGAAACTTTACACCATTTCAGACAAATGATTGTGCAATCTCATCTTTAAAACCTCCAGTGTTGGAGCATGCACAAGTTCTGGAGGCAAGTTGTTCCCATGATTATTTGTTCTGTCAGGAAATTTCTTTTTAGTTCTAGGTTGGTTCTCCCCTTGAATAGTTTCCTTCCATTACTTCCTGTCCTGCAGTGGCTGAGAACGATGCTTTCTCAGCTCTGATGGCCCAAAACCTGAAGCAGATTTTCACAAGCATCAAGAAACAACAGAACAATGATGTTAACATGGGAACCAGATCTTATAACAACATCCAGAGATCTACTTTGTTTCCACATTTACACCAACACTACCATTATTCAATCATTTCATACAGTAGATTAGAGCTGCCTTCACATACTTATCTCTTATGTGATATATGCCATCATCTATAAGCATTCTAGATTCTATGTAGGACAAACAACCCAATCTTTATGAAAAAGAATTAATGGATATAAGTTTGACATCAGGATTCAAAAGGACAAAAAGACATCAGAGCATTTTAACCTCACAGGACACTCCATTACATATTTCCCAGTAGCTATTTTGTAATGAAGAAACACTACAGCACAACTAAATGATAAGATGCTGAACTCATATACATTAAAGGATTCCAGGACATCTCAGGTCTTCACAAGCATAATGGATATTTAATACATTACAGTTGTTATTTGATAAGATACTGGTAAACTATCTCGCATATAACATGCATCTATATAACCATCCTGTCTTCTATTTTCTCTCCTCATCCCAATTTAAATCCTACAACAGTTTAGCTATATTCATCTGATGAAGTGCACTATAGTTACAAAGCTTATCTCTTTTAATAAAATGTACCTGAAAATGTACTGACTTCTGATTTTTAATCTAGCAGTGAGGTTTGAGTTTTCTTGAAATAAGCCTAATTACTTGCATTGAACAAGAACCGGAACAAAAGCCACAGAGCAGTTCCAAAACCATTCTCTATTTAGTGTCTCTTAATCTAATGAATGATTTAGATATTTTTCCCCCATGTACTTGGATATATTTTGCAAGACCAAAATAATTCAAGTTTATTGAGAAATAATGCTATTCTCTAATGCAAGAAGAATGTTAGGCCCATTAATATAACTTATGTGACATGTGTATAAGGAAGTAGACAGGGTACTCAGGACTCTGAGCATAGTCACCTGCTTAGGATCCATGTCCCTCCTGGAAAATATTGTGTGAGTGGTTCTGGCAATGGTTAATTCTTCCTTGAGTGTGGGAATTGTTTTTCTATATCTTAAAGAGGCCATGTTTTTTTTCCCCCTTCTCAAGAAGCCATTGCTGGACTCTACTATACTGGACAATTTTCACCCACTTTTTTTGAGAAAGGCAATAGAAAAGATGGTGACACAACAGCTTCAGAGGGCTTTGGAGGAAGCAGATTATCTGGATCCTTTTCAATCAGGATTCAGATCGAGGTATGGGATAGAAACATTGGTTGCACTTTTGGATGACCTCTGGTATGGACAGGATTGGAGAAATGCATCCATCCTTGCCCTTCTTGACCTCTTGTAGCTTTTGATATCAACAACCATGGTAACTTTCTGGATAGACTCAGATGGCTGGATTTGGCAACACATGCTATGCTGGTTTGCCTCCTTCCTTTGGTTATTATTGTCAGTGAGGATTGGGGAGGAGTAGTTCTGTTAAGTCCTCGAGTTAATGGAGAAAGAAGAGCACTCATTCTATAGCCAACAGTTCTTTATTCTTTTTTTGCTCACTCCAACAACAACACAGAGGCTTGCAGGCCTCTCCCTAATATATGGATTCCCAGGCAAAAAGGATACAATGAGAAAATGGCGCGCTTTCGTGCCTTACGCATGCACACAGGCTGGCGCCGCTTAGTCTGGTCCCGGGCAGCTTGCAACAGCCTGGGACCGTAGCAACGTCCCGAGCCTGCTTTTGCAGGCTCAGGACACAACAAGTCCCATCCTCAGCACCTACCATGCAGGGTGCCACAAGGTTTGGTGCTTTCCTTTTTAACTTTTACGTGAGGTTGCCAGGTATGCTTCTTCCTCACCATGGGCTGAGGTATCATCAGCATACTGATAATAGCCAGTTGTACTTCTCCACCCTTGGCAAAATAAGTGTTGCCATGACTGTCTTATCCCAGTGCCTCGAGGCTGGGAGGGTCTGCATGGCGAACAAGTTTCAGCTGAACCCTGACAAGACTGAGTGGCTTTGGGTTTTTGGGCCCACTAATTTCAAGATTATGCTATCTTTGATGCTGAATGGGGTTGTGCTATCCTGGGCAGACCTGTGTGCAACCCAGGAGTCTCCCAAGGTTCATGACTGCTACTTGATAAGCCAGTGGCAATCATGGCTAGAAGAGCTTTTGCATATTTTGTCTTGTCCACCAGTTATGTCTGTTTTGGATCAGAGAGCCCTGCTTACAGTCACTCATTCCCAAGTTACCTTCAGATTGGACTACTGCAATGCACTTTACACAGGGCTGCCCTTTAAGAGTATTCAGAAGCTCCAACTGATCCAGAATGCAGCAGTTATATGTACTGCTAAAATAGCACACATAGTTTTTATGGCCCTGTGATCTGTTACTGTTAACTTTCACAAGGATATATATATGTGGTTGAGCAATTTATGAGGCACAGTACATATTTGGGGAACTAACTACAGCCCTGCATTCTACCACAAGCTGAGTCAGCCTCTCCAAGACACTGAACCTGTTCTACAACCATAAAGAGGATATTTACAATTAACTCTATAATAACTTAAAGCCTGACATCATGGCACTTTGTTTGAATATATGGATGGGACACATGTCTTGATGAGAATTTTCATCCATAATTAGAGGATATCACATTGGGAAAGGCTGGCCAAGACTAAATCATATATTTAAGCCAGGATTTGTTTAGCTATGATTTGCTGAATAACCTACAATCATATTATGGCCTTTTCCTATATCACCTGTTCCAGTATTATGCCCTATCACAAGAATGACAGAAATGTCATCTTCTCATCTTCCACTGCTCTATGGGCTTCTCTCTACTATCAAGTTGATATTAGCTGACATTCCCAGACATTAGTCATTGGAAAACAAAAGTGGCATAAAATTTGTGGTCGACATTGTCGATCCCCATTGTATCTCTAGTGCCTCTGTTGTCGGGTATACAGATACCTAAAACACTAAAATTAGGTGACAAAGCCAAACATATTATACATATTTTGAGAGTACTTTTTGCCTATGTCAGGATAAGATGGAAATATTTTAACATGGAAACAGTTGGGGATAGCAACTTCACGGAGACATGGTAGAAAAAAGATATTGCCATGGTATATTGGGCCAGGATTAGATGTAAGTGTGGATGTGATGTTTCTTTAACCAAAGCTTTTCTTGAAGATTGGCAATTAGTTTACTCATTTGTGCTGTTTTATATGATTGGGAGAGCACAGGAGGTAGTAAGATAGATGGGCTATTGATTAATCGATGACATGTCCAATGCATACTCAGTGAGGTCAAAAGAGGCAAGATCTGACAGGAGAAACTTTTTGCAGATTGAATTTCAGTTCTCTGCAAGAGTAATCATAAATTGGCCTTGCATAATGACAGACTAATGAAATATCTTTTCCTACAATGCATTTCCTTGTCTGAGCAACATTTCCATCAACCAATGGGCTTGGCAACAGAAGCAACCTATGCAAAGGTTTCAAACCAGTTTGAGATCAGGTAGGTTTACAGGATATATTCTGATCCCCAAACTGGCTAGCTGCATTTGAACCTAGCATGCTAGTCAGATCTATCTTGTGGACTACTGTATATTCACATACCACTTATCCATGGTTAAATTAATCATGGTTCATTCCACTTTTTTTCTATTCACACAACACACTTGAATTATAAATTACTAGGTGGACTGGATTTGCTCAACATGCTAAGCTAATGTGGTTTCCTAGTTTGTGGTTCAGTATGCAATATAAAATCAAAAACAAGTGAACAATGGTTAAGGCAACAGTAGATAAACAGGTCTTGCAAAAACAGCAATTTCATGATGAAGGTAAAATAATACTTTCAGCTACTGCAGGTTGGTCTCTTCCTTGCTGGTTATTGAAAATTTTGCTCCATTCCTTATGATTTGTGGTGCCAGATAGACATGATATTGGGAGAAAAGCAGAAGCAGCTTTTAGTCACAGACAAGGAAGCCTTGGATTTTTCTTTGGAGTTCTGAACAGAGTGAAACATAAGATTTTGAAAAGAAAATACTTTTGGATAAGAATTTGACTTGAGCACTTTCTTGGCATATCCAGCCTGCAGACCACAAGCCGCATGTGGCCCTGAACAGCTAGTAATGTGGCTCCACGAGATAATAAAAAATACCAAAAAATAAGGGAAGCTTATTGATATCTATTAACTATGTTATATATTTTATATGAAACCAAGACAGCACTGAGTACACAAGGCCATTCATTTTACTTTTGTAAATTAGTTTGGTGGAAAAATATATCTTCTCTAAACAGGAAACTTTGTTAATTATGTGAAATAAGGGAATAACTAAACTAAGTTTTAAAAAATTCATTGGCCTCAACAACTGTGTGATCTTCCCAAAAGCTCAGGTACTGAAATACCCCCTAATTCCCCTCCCACTGTACCAAAGGCAGAAGGTAAAATTTGTCAAGATGGTGGTTGTGACTGCATGATTGAAGCCCTGCCCCCTTTTAGGATGTGTTATGAGAGGTGTAAAAAGAGGGTGAAACTTCAATCATATAGTTGCATTCACCATCTTGAATTTGGGACTCCTCTGGATTGGACCACACTGTCTGGCACTCTTTGCCTCTGCTGACTTAATACCCAGGAAATACATGGCAAGAGAGAAATACTATAGGAATTACCACATGCATAAGCATTGACAGTAATAATCTCCAGCCTTTGGGGGGGGGACTTTTATACCTGCATGACATTCTATTACTCTATTGCTCTGTTGATAAGAAGTTGTTCTCATTTGTTCTCCCTGCTGGGTGTAAACTAAAAAAAAAAAAAAAACCCTAGATTTCCTAGGGTGGTTTTTCTAGAGGAAATTGTTTTCCTTGCTAATATTGTGCAAAATCAGCCCTTAAGATGAAGAAGTAATGTAGCACTATATATTTTTTCCCTTCAGTGGTAGGCTGAGTCACTGACAGATTACATGAGGATCAGAAAATAAATCGTAACTCAAACTAGTAGTCATTTTGGACCAGCTTTGTGAGGCTTCTGGGTGAAGCTGCAGCATGGGCAATTGGATGAGTTCAGGACAGGTCATACACACAACATGTGTCTCAAGGGAACAGGATCATTATTTTTATTCAACATACTCCATTCACTCCATCATTCCAGCAAACACCAAGAGCCAGGTTGGCCTAGAGTGGTTAAGACCCCAGGCTAAAAACCAAGAGACTGTCAGTTCTAATTCTGATTTTGGAATGAAAGCCAGCAGCGTGGCTCTCAGCCCAACTCCCAGAGTTATTGTGAAGAAAATAGGAGGAGGAAGGAGTATTACGTATGTGTGCCACTTTGAGTTATTTATAAAAATAATGCACAATAAAAAATCTAAAAAAAGTATCTTTCCCGTACTTCTCATTAAAATAGCTTCATACGCTTTTATGATCTCTGATACATATCCCTTTCCATTCTATTCCAAGCAACTTCCATATTCTCTTTATGTTACTTTTTATTCATCATGTTGAGAAATTCATTTATCTTCTAATGATTTTGTACAGGACTTGTAATCTCACTCCTTGAAATCATTTTTCACTCTCATTTCTTTCACTGTTTTCATTTTTGTCTATGTTGTTCTCTCTACCCCAAGAGCCATTCTTGACACCACCAAAAATTGGTCTGTCTCACATTCAGAATCTGTTATCATCCTTGTAATTTTCACTAATTCTCAAATGACCTAGAAGATTGTCCAATATAAAATAAAATCAAGACTGCAATTCATGGCAGATGGACAGAGTTGTCAATGTGTCAGATCTGCCCCAACTAGATCCCGAGGAAAGAAAGATCCTTGACTCTGGTTGAAGTGATAGGTTCTTTTACTAGGGATTAGTGGTTGCAGCAAAAGTAAGGCTAGATCTGAGTATTCCCGCATGAAAGTTAGTGTCCAATAGCATCTTGGTGCAATGTTTTGAGAACTGCTTTGATGTCAGGCATGTCTTGAAGAGGTTTCGCATTTGTTCCAGGCCAGACATCCTTGAGGTGACTGGATCATATGGTTTAGTACCTCTGGTTCCTGTCAGCACATTTTCCTCCCCCTTACATCTTTCTTGCTCCCTCCTGCCCAGCTATTTTTCTATGCAGTTCAGAAGGATTTCTTGCATCAGAAAGATTTAAAGATTAAAGTATATAAAAGAATTTATGGTATCAAACATTGTAAAATTGTATTTTCTTGACAAGATTTCAGAAGTAGTTTGCCATCGCCTGCTTCCTAGGAATGAGAGAAAGTGACTGGCCCAAGGTCACCAACTGGCTTTATACCTGAGGCAGAACTCATAGTCTCTTAGTATTTAGCCTGGTGCCTTAAGCAATACATCAAGCTCCTGGTTTTATGTTATTAGAATGTATGGTTTTGTTTTTGTTTTAGGTTACTATAGTGCATATAATTTTATTTATATGGTTTTAAATCACAGTTATATATTATGGAATTGTATACCTCACAGAGCTGGCTGAATGGTGCAGCTTATAAGATTTATAAATTAATAAATTAATAATCAACTGCATAGTTTGGAAGGTCTTTAAAAAACCCATTTAATTATACTTTGCTTTTTTGAACCTTAGATGATTGAATAAACTACTCCGTACAATCTGTTACAAACAGTGACCAGCTTCTCCCAATACATCAAACCACTTTAGGGGTTAACAGAAGAAGCCAAAACTGTTTATATATTCCATCTTACATGAAGTAAGCCATAACTCTTCTAAATTAAATGATTTGCCTTTGCTTTTGTTAAGCTGTGCCCCCCCTTATCTCTCAGAATTCAGATTATAATTATGAAGGGTTTTTTTTAAATGTTTTACTTACAGATATTAACATTCCTTTATTTACAAGGGTGCATTCACATTATAAGCTATTGTTTCCATAAATAAGGCTGTGAATGGCTTGATTCGTATAACATATTTCATCACGAATGATGTTCATTGATCACAATGGATAGATTCATCCAAAACACTAAACCAGAGACAAACCAAGCAGATATTTGTAAGTATGTACTGTGCCCCAGCCTTATTCTTTCTAAGCATGAGGAGAAAGGAAAAAAACAGTGAACTATTTTTTTTAACAATCAAACAAAAATAATAGCAAATATTTTGACTGTTGCCCAGTTA
Source organism: Crotalus tigris (assembly GCF_016545835.1). NCBI lineage: Eukaryota > Metazoa > Chordata > Lepidosauria > Squamata > Viperidae > Crotalus > Crotalus tigris. The sequence goes on along the minus strand of NW_024100554.1, from coordinate 1,768,721 downwards.
TTTATTTTCTTTTCTTTCTTTCTTTCTTTCTTTCTTTCTTTCTTTCTTTCTTTCTTTCTTTCTTTCTTTCTTTCTTTCTTTCTTCCTTTCTCTTTCTCTTTTTCTTTCTTTCTTTCTTTCTTTTTCTTCCTTCCTTCCTTCCTTCCTTCCTTCCTTCCTTCCTTCCTTCCTTTCTTTCTTTCTTCTATCATCTATCATGTATCTCAACAGATTAAACAAGTGTGTTCATGATTTTTCACTGGCAACATCTAATGTAGAAATATGGTTCCACAATAACAAGCACTAGATTTAGTTTTGTAAATGCTGAATCGGATACACAACTATTTCACAAGCAATAAATACTCCCCAAACATAGCAACTATCATTTATAAAGATGCTTTGGAAAAGTCCCAGACAACTTAAAAGCTATTCAACTGATAGCACTATCAATAAACAAACTCCAACTGGATTGCAGTTTCTTACTGATTGTGAAATAAACAGATCCACAAATCCTTTACATTTGAACAGGAGACATTGGACTCCAGTTTTCATGCTCCACACCAAATATATTTTAAAAACTATTTGTAATTTCTCAGTATAAGGAAATATCAGCAATCTCAAAATAAGAGTAACCACATAAGCAAATTTAATCAGTCCAAAGTGTGAAAGTCAGTACTGCAGAAAGGAATTGTTTGGATCTAAGAGTAGCTGGTAACTTTCAACTTCATTTGGAGTTTTAAGAGCAAGTTATATACATGCTTACACAGTCATCATGGCGAATCACAAACACCCATTTATCACAAGATGGAGAGGTTGATGGCTTTCTCCCAATTCCTCTTTATTTCTAGAGTGCACACTCAGTTCTCTAACATCTATGCAGAGGTGGGGTAAAAAACAAGGTTGCTATCACCCTGCAATAAAAATCCTGTCACTTTTTAATGTCCCGCATGTAAAAAAGGGGTGGGGCTTTGATTGGGGGATTGCAGCTGCCATCTTAAATTTTTTGATCCTTCCCTCCCACACGCAAATGTGAACAACCCTACTAACAATCCAGCTAATTATGGAAAATATGGACAGTAAGCCACCATGTATCATTTCTGTTTTCCAGGAATATCCCTTGGACTACATTATGTGGGGCTGAGAGTGTATTGCTAGATTTTTCAGTTGCTTTCACAGTGCTTGAATATATTTCTGTTTTGCCACAGTATTAAGCAGGAGTGGAGAACTGATAAATTTATTAATGGCTCAACTGAAATAGTTATACAGAGTGAACTTGGTTAACAAATGGAAAAATATGAAACTGACAGATTATGTAGATAGCAGCAGGAACTAGAGAATTTTGAAGAGATATCTTGAAGTAGGGTGCCCTTGTTGACATGTGCTTGATTGTTGTTTCACTTGAGAAATTTCCTGGATAATTGAAATTGAAGTAAAAGAAAAATAACATGGTGTTTTTGTTTTGACAGAATTTTAATCTCATTTCTCCTCCTATTCCTAAGCTTCAGGTCCTTCAAGGGAAATGCTAACTTGAGTGTCCCAAAGTGCTTTTTCACAAGGCAACTGGACTGTTTTGCCTTGAGGAGGATGAAGAAGGTATTTCACTTCCATTACCCCACCATCCAGTCACAACTGATGAAGCTTCTTAGATGAGAAGTGAAACATCTTCTTCTTCAAGGAAAAAGCAGTCCAGTTGCCTTTTGAAAAAGCACCTTTGAGACATCTATGACCTGGATGACTGAGAATCTATGGAGATTTGAGTGCTTTGCAGCTCCCCATTATTAGCCAAAATGAGACATTTTTTTTCTTTTGTTTAGTGTAGGAGAAATGGTGCAAATTGCCCTGCTATTTTCTCTCACACAGCATATTAATTTCTTGTCCTTGTTCTACGCAGATCTAATAAGTAGAAATGAAGGCAATAGTGGATCACCCTCTAGTCTAGTGCTTCTGAAGGTTGGGACTTTGAAGCAATTTAGGCTCCTTCTATTTGATATGCTGATTTTGTTAGGTGAAGGGTTATGGGTAGAATGAATAGATGGAATGATTATATAAAAACATTGAGTACCTTCATACTCACATTTGGACTACTGTTGGATCAGCTTCTCACTGCTGTGGTCCTCATGTTTGACTCTATTGTGCAACTGAGCGAATGGACCTGGTTTAGCTGAAGCAGAGAAAGAAGTGCTGTAAAGTTAGTATCATGCTATCTGGGGATTACGGGGATTGAGGTCTACCATAGATGGAGCAAACCAGATTGTGAAGGACTATCACAGGTCTGTCCTGCATAGTACATTTTGCATAAATAAGAGGTTAGACTAGATCAGGGGTAGGCAACCTTGGCTTTTTTATGACTCATGGACTTCAACTCCCAGAATTCCTGAGCCAACCATGCTGAGGAAAAAGGGAGAGGTTTCCAAGCTGAGCCATGCTGGCTCAGGAATTCTGGGAGTTGAAGTCCACCAGGTAGGTTGCCTACCCCTGGACTAGATCATTATTATGGTTTCCTCCTTCTCTAAAATTGTAGGATTCAACACTTTGCAAATTATATGTATGCAGTACTTTGGATTTGAAGGGGAAAAAGTATTTTGAAATACATAAAGGCATGCATTTAGCGCCTGTCTATAATTTCAAAATGCAGCTGTTCCTTTTCACAGGATTGCTCATTGCCAGCTTACTTGCTGAAGTCCATATGAGTTGCTGATTTCACAGTGGTTAAATTGAATATTGATTGCTGCTCAATTCTGGAGGAATGTGATAGAGAACTATTGTAAAAGTTAAGGTTCTATAGCAGGACTGGGGAGAATTGGTTTTCAAGGCCATTTGTGGGGTGGAAGTACACTAGAGGCAATGGATGTCTTTCAAGTAAATGTGCCTCATATTGTTGTGAAAGGGGAAAATGCTGGAGATGGTATGCACCCACTTTTAACTCTTAGAAGAAAGGAGAGAGAGAGAAATCTAATGAATGAATTAATGTATTTACAAGTGAGGGAAGTTAGCCCAGAGAAGGAAATATTAAAAAGGGCAGAAAAATATATTTTTCCTCAAAAGGACTTTTTAAAAGCAAACCTGGCCCCAAATCTATCTCTCTGCCCCAAGCAAGAGCTAGGCCCATACAAATGCAAATGTAAACCATCAGAGAATTGAAGCCAGATCAATCAAGAAGACAAAGAGAAGATCTGCATACCCCACCCAAACTCCAGGAGTCATTAGCCCCATCACCTGGGAAGCAGGATATGATAATAGGATTAAACCACAGATATCAAGGCCTAGACAAACACTCAGAAACAGCCTCAAGGTTCATGCCACAGGAACAAGAAACTATTCCAAACAAGGCTAGAGAGGGTATAAAAACCCTACTGCACTTAAAGCTCTCTTTCCTCTCTGCTCCTTGCAAGGACCATCTTTCTGCTTCTTCAATAAACTGTAACCTTCTTCCCAAAGCAGTCTCCATGTTGCCTATTTATTCACGGCTTGGATGAAGACTTACTTCTGACACAAGTAAATCTAGAGAATGTTTGAAAATGAGAAATAGGCTTTTTTAATGCAAATACAAGAATTGTGCCAGAAGAATCTTTTGAAGAAATGAATACTATGTATTTTTCATTGTAAGAATCTAAATCCAACAATAAAATGATGGATGGTGATGGTGGTGAATCTTGTATGGTGCCCTGGGAAAATTAAATCTAGCTTCAGGGTCAATTCCTATCAAATTCAGCTTCAGGGCTAAAGTGTTTATTTGATGTTAATATCTCTTCATTATATGTGTGTTTTCCTTATAGATTTGTAATATCAACATCTGCTGCAGCACAATTATGTTTAAATACTCAGATGGGCTATAAAATCTGATTTAATGACTCCATTATACTAGAATAGCCTGAATCCTTTTAAGTTGTTGTTTGGACATAATTAGTTCTTTTACCCAGATTGCCAGTTACTATCCTGACAACTGTGCACAATTCCCTTTGTCTTGAAGTTTGCTTTCTTGTGCCCAGTTTTTGCATTAAGCTATCTCTACAGCCTGCTAATTGTCACTGCTGGGTATAAAATATGTGGATTCATTTTAAAATCACTATTTTGAAACAATGCCCCACTCTCCTCTTCCTGCTATTTTCTACAAAATGCTTGTATTTCACATAAGCTCTTGGTCTTCAAAGGAGATATAGGGAAAAAACCCCTGCAAAATATTCATTTTCTGTAGGCCACACATTAACAAGTTGTACTTGGTGAACCAGATTTGGTTTCAAGATATTTCACATACAGTAATTTCTCCCTGAGCAACGTAATAGCTTGCCAGAAGAGGAAGCTTTGAATTTTGAACAGGAAGAAAAGTCACATATGTAATTTCAAGACTGGGTATGGACACACATAAATACTCACAACCTGAAATGAATAATTTAATTATGATTCATCGGACCATATCAGCTAATTATCTGAATCACTCTTTGCATTTTGCTCTTGTGTTTCCTTGTAGTACTATTTGAAGGGTAGCTGAGAACTTATTTTTTTTAGTCTAGAATTCTGGGTACCAGATTCCATCAGGTTTCCCCCTGTTCTGTAGTTACAGCTGATTTCACATCTCAGCATTTGCTTCTTGCTTCAGAACCCAGCAAGACACAGGCAAATAATACAACGATGCATGCTCATGAGGCAGAGAGGTATTGAACAGTAATTTGTGGTTTGGGTACAGCATGTTGTCAGTATATTATTCTCCCCATTTTCATTTGTAAAAAGACCAAGGATAAGTGACTGCTGGCTATCTGATTTTTTTTATAGGTGTTTCTGCTGTGATTAATTAAAATTAATTATAATTCATTCATTTGGGACAAATTATGCAAGGAGCAGCGTATGATCAGACAAACATGCATTTTCATAGCTACTTTTCCACATTAGAACTGTTTCAATACATGACCAAAGCCACTTTTTGTCTTTTTCTCTTTACAAAATTTCAGGGATATATTGATTTAAGTTGTGTCAGGTTTAAACTATTTTTTATTTGTACACCAGAATTTGCTACCTAGAGCCAAGTGCAAAAGGCATCCACATAGGATTCTGTCACATTCCAGAAATGCAACAATCTGCCACCTTCTGTGTGTCCACGTGAAGCAGCAGGACTTTAAGAACTCAATGACAGCTGAGCTGGTAAATGCCATAAAGTAACAGGCGTAGCTTTCAAACCAGAGGAAAATGTGTGATACAATTTGTAACACTTCTGGAGGTGTGTGGGTGTGTGGGGAGATCCCACTTCCAGAATCTCCCACCTTGTTCTGTCTCTATGGTTTTATAGAAGCCTTCTGTCTCCACCTCCCCTTGGTTTTTTTCCCATAGCCTATCATTCTCCACCAAATGGAAGAGGCCAACTGTTGGGGGATGTGAGGTTCCTTCGCTCTTGAAAAAGAGCAGATATAGGTATAGAGGCCACCCCTTGCTTTTCATGTCCCCCCCTCCACTGTTGATCTGAACAGATTGAACCAGACTTGAGGAAAAGAAGGTGAGGACATCTGCCAAGTCCAGTTCACCAGTGAGAAAATGTAGCTTACCATTAAAATGGCAAAGCATATTGGCAGCTACGTGGAAGGAGCCTCAATGTGTTTTCACATAGTATCTAAGCTACACTGGGAGCTAGCTTTGAGTAAGTTATATGATGAGCATGTTTTGGTTTTCTTTTAACATTTTCATTATTTTTTTTAAAAAATGTTATGCTCCAATTTGTAGACTATGCAAACTTTTTTGTGATTTATGATTCATACCTAAACAGGAAAAGGTGGGAGGCTAGACTAGCCACAAAACTGATCTGTTCTAATTACAGAATATTTACTGCTCCTGTTTTTTTTTATTATTATTTTAAGCACCACAACTGTACCAGGAATTGTGAAGGAGAAAAGTTGTTAATGAACAGGATAGTGATGTTTGACAGGGTAGTTCAAGTAAATAATTACACATTTATTTCTTTATTTAGATAATCTATATGGTCATCTATCTTACAGACTAATCCTGGATAAAACACCAACATAAACTTTTCACTAAGACACCATAGCAACCCGTATCACTAGCCTCTTAATTCATTCCTATCCTAGGCAATGCTTGAGTAAAGAGCTAGGTCTTCATGGTCTCCTGGAAGGCTAAAAGGTAGGGCTCCTCAGATCTCAGGTGGGAAGTGGTTCCAAAGGACTGGAGTGGCCATAGGGGAGGCACGCCTTCAAGGTTCCACAAAATGACAATGCTTGGGGAAGGGATCTGAACTGTGTTCACCCTATCTAACCTAGTAGGATGGACAGTCATCTCAAGGAAAGTCTATGAGAAAGTCTATTGCTTGCTTTACAGAAGAAATCTAAGCAGCTTCAGTGCTGAAATAATGCTCATCTCCATGTCCCTCTTACCAGAGCATAAAATTCCGTGAACTGTTTTTAAATAATATAAATTCCTGAAGTTGCCATGGTCTCGTCTTGAGTTCATTACAGGAACAGATTATTAAACAGATACTTTGTGAGCATTTAGAAAAGAATGCATTCCTTGGCAGAAGCTAGCATAGATTTAGGAAGAATAAATCATCCAATAGAAGAGAATATATGTGGCTCAGGATTGAACTGTAGAGTTCTTGATGCTCTCTGAGCTTGGTTGTTGTATATATAAATAGAGAGCAAAACCCACATTCAGTAGAACTGAGGATATTACCTATTTGGGTAATTAAATGCATAGAAGTAAACAGCCAAACTCAGAGAGCATCAAAGACTCCACAGAATAAATCATGGCAAACTACTTTTCTTCCTTAATAGAGTGACCACTTTAATCAACCACCGGAATATGGTGGATGTAAACTTCAGTAAAACATTCAATCAAGTCTCATATAAATTTTTGGTAGGAAAAATGGTAAGATACCACCATGAATAGAGAACTATTGAAAAATTGTATCCAGTTAACGTATGCCAGTGGCTTTGTGTTAAACTGGAAGCAAAGGTTGAATGGTATATCACACTCGATTCAGTTCTTTGTGCAGTTTAACACATTTATAAATGACTTTGCTGATAGATTAGAAAATATAGGATCACATTTGCAGATAACATAAAGACAAATGGGATAGCAAACATCATAGAGAAGAATGTCAAGATTTAAGATTATCTTGACAAGCTCAGCAGAAACCAGCAAATGTAATGCAAAAATGCAAAATCTTTTGTTGTTGTTAGTTGCGAAGTCATGTCCGACCTATCGCGATCCCATGGACAATGTTCCTCCAGGTCTTCCTGTCCTCTACCATCTTCTGGAGTCCATTTAAGCTCATGCCTACTGCTTCAGTGACTCCATCCAGCCACCTCATTCTCTGTCGTTCCCTTCTTCTATTGCTCTCAACTTTTCCTAGCATCAGGCTCTTCTCCAGTGAGTCCTTCCTTCTCATTAGGTGGCCAAAGTATTTGAATTTCAACTTCAGGATATGGCCTTCTAAAGAACAGTTGGGGTTGATCTCTTCTAAGACTGATTAAAAAAATTAATATAAGATTTTTCTCTAGATTGAATGCAGAAGCCAATGGTATGAAGCAGCTTCTTAAAAAAAAGCAATTTTAGGCTTCATCAGCAAAAGTATACTGTAAAAATGAAAATAAGACATTGCTCCTCTCTGTTCTGCAACAGTCAAATGACAAATATTACATGCAGTTGTAAACACTGTGTTTAAGGGAGGACATCAAGAATGTCTGGAAGATTTAAGTCAAGATGAGAAGAAGAAAAAGGGATTGGTTGGAGGCACAGGCATTGAGTATGTTTAGCCTTGAGAAGATAAAACTGTGGGGAGGCAATAGCTGTCATCAAATATCTGAAGGACTGTCAGGCAGAAGATAAGGCATAACTGTCCAAAACCTGTTTCAGGAGGCAGGACAAGAAATCATGAGTTTAAAATGATAAGAAAAAAGATTTTTGTTGGATATCTGGAAAATGTTGCTAATGGTAATTGCTGTTCAGTAATGGAACAAACTGCCTTGGAAAGTGACTTTTTTTCTTGAGAGGTTGCTGTCTGTTGAGTGTGCTTTATTACTGGATTCCTTCATTGGCAAGATTGTTTGATTAGATGATCTTTAAAGTCCCTTCCAGCTGGCAAGATTGTTTGATTAGATGATTTTTAAAGACCCTTCCAACTGCAACATTCTAGGGTTTGATGATTCTGTGAATTACTCTTGAGTTGTCTTCTTATTCTGTGCAGATTAACCATCCAGTATGCATAAATGTCCAGGTGAAGGGGGCTCGGATGAAATCAATAATTCTGTTTTTCTTGTCCCCCCCCCCAGTAAAGAAGATGTGGACCCACAGGCAGCTGTCTACACTCCCCCAATCCTGTTCCATCACATATTAAGGCATATAATTGGGCAGTTTTTCCTACCAGTGTGACACTTGCTGGGTGGGGAAACACGGTGGGGGAATCCACTAATTACTTTCCTTAATCTATTCTATATGAAATTGCATGGACAGAACCACTTGCTGCTTTGTTACTGAGACAAGCAGTGCTTGGCATGCTGCTTCAAATCTTGAGAAACTAATTATTGTATGCTGAATGGGTCCTGCGTATATGCAGCCTTTCCCAACTAACTTGGACTTCAATTACATGTTGCAAAAAGGTCATATAGCTGAATCATTGATCTTGTAGACTCCTCTTCACAAAGTAATACAGTAAAGTAATATCTAAAAGCAACAATAATATTTATTGGAAGAGAATCAAAACCTAGAAGTTTTTTTTTTCAAAAATCCAGCAATCTATTGGAATAATTACTGTCCTTTTGAAATGTTCTATTCTGACTGATGATGATAACCTCCCTCAAATTTTTCAGCTGCTGTGTCAAGGTTTAGCAGAATGGAGGAGGAATAAATGTCTTTCAGCTAGAAAAAAGCAATAATGGAAACAGCTGTGAAAGTAGATTACAGAATACAGGTGCACATGTTCACGCATCAAGACACACACACACACACATATTGCATAACATAATTTTTGATTGCCTAAGACTTTGCCCTTTTTAAATGTTCCTTACAATGCCAGGTTTATTTTATTTTATTTACTATTATTTGCAAAATCTGCATCTCTTCCTTTTGGCCTGGTAGGTTGGGGAAAGAGCACTAGAAAAGCTTGTTTTTATCCTTTGATTTGCACTTAGTTTTAAATTAGATTTTCAGTCTTAACACAGCTTATTGTACTGCATCATTTTAGAGCATTTATTATTTTTATAGAGGAAGTTCTTAATAGAAATTCATAGAGTGAAGCTTTACCCAAATGTTTGTTTCTTTTCTCCATGTGTTGAAAACTTGCAGTGTTCCTGCACAGTGATGGGCCCCATGTGTTCTTCGGAACTTTCTGAATCTGAAAGGATAGCACAGAGAAAAATTTTGTGACAGAGAAAAGTGAGCTAAAGTGGAAGATGAAATATATATTGGACTAATATATTTCTTTACCCAATGACCTTTTCCTTAGATATTTTTCATACCACTGTTACTTCCCAACAGTCACTATCTGGATACCTGTGGGATGGAAATCTCCTTGGTCAATTTAACTGATGATGTACCCTGATGGTAGTAGTAATAAGATCAGTAAATCTGATAATTCTTCTGAATCCTTTCACCATCAATTATGCCACCATTTTGAAAGGCCTTGCATGATTTATTCTTGGAATCATTTGGGTGGCTTTGTTCTTCCTAAAACTCAGAATATTCTAAGAATCTTATTGGAGAATCTTGTGTGTCCCCCACATGGTCATTGTGTTTCAGGTGCTTTAATGTCTGCTTCCTGTGTGTTCCATATCTTTATTCCACGGTGGGTGAGGTCATCTGAAAGTTTGTACTAAGATGTCATTCATGAGATACAATTAAATCACATTTCTAGATACTAACATCTTCCCATTCTGATGCCTTCTAAATGATGATAACTTCTAAAAGCAACTTGATCACGCCCAGCTGAACTCCTATCACATTGGGATTACAGTAAGCTTGCATGCAGTTGTGTAAACGATTGTGGATTGAAATCCATCCTTAAACCTATTCGTCGAAACGTCGCCAAGACACTTCCAATTTTACGCGGGAGAAAACCCAAACAACCAAAGACCTACATACAAACACCCGCGAAAACCTCAGAAAACATATTTCGAGTTCCGTTAACTCTCTTCAGCCAGACTTACTCTTCTGAGATTCGAACCTGGGCTTATCTGCATGTTAGGCAGCTGTTATAACCTCTAAGCCACAGGCTCTCTCCCACTCTGTTAGCTATCAGGAGAGAGACAGTGGGAGGAGACTTTACCTTGAATGTGCACCCTGTCAGCCCAAATATGGGAGAAAGAAATCTTCTTTCTTTTTCTTTTCTTTTGCCTGTATCAGCTCAATCTAGAGCCATCCACAAGCAGCAGTTGCCAACTGCGACATCATTTTACATTTTTAGGTTGCTAACAAAGAATATATATATATATATTATATATATATAAAATCTGTATTTAATACTTCAAATTTTATTTACACTTAAATGTAAATTAGATTAAATCAAATTTAGTTTTTTACTTTATCCTGCCCTCATTTAATTTTTGGAATGTTGTCAGCTGCATACTATTCAAGGATCAATTGTCTGTCACTCAAAAATCCATGCACTATGCATTATACTATGGATAAACAGGACACTATGACAAGATTTTCACATAATACAATGCCATTTAAAATAAATTGCCTGCATTACTCTGAGACAAAAATCAAACAAATATTGCTGATTAGTTTAATGTTTTGTTTTTAATTATTTGTATCAACATGGGTTGGGCCCAAGCTTAGCTATATTTAGAATGGCAGGAATAGCTATGTATGATGTATCATGTGATCCAAGATTGCTTTGATATTCACACAATTGTTTAAAATTATATGCCTTTTTGTTTGAGGTCATTTGATATGTTTTGGTTACGATTTTGAGTAGCGGACTCTGAGCCAAGACTCTTTTGGCTTATTATTTATTTACTGCACTTTGTTACATTTATATCTCTTGGCAAAAGCTAACATGGTACTTCCAGAAAACCTCCTGAAATCAGTGGTGCACGTAGTATGTAAACAATGACGACACCGCACAAACACCTCTCAGAGAACCAGAAGCGATTAGAAACCTGTTGTAATATGAACATGCTGTTGCTTTTAGGACTTTTGCCTCAGTATCTTTCCTATTTGTTTGTTTGTTTTGATCCCAAACCAGCATAAAACTACTGTAATAACATAACATTCGCTTTACAACAGAAATAAAAAAAACCCACATACGATAGATCAAATAAAATAATAAAATTATTAACACAAAAATTACAAGGTACAGGGATTAAAACCCGGGAGAGATGTATAAAACTAAAATCAATAGTCTGAATGCTACAGATAATTGGTAACTATAAAGACATAGAAGTACTACAATTTATAAAATACTATGAGAATGTGAAGCTATGCTAACTGACATTGAGTCTAAAACTTGCTAAAGACCTTACTTTCTTATTTAAAAAGACAGGTTATAGCCATGAATTGGCTGATAACCACCCACAATCCATTTTATTGCTTTTAGATTTTTTTAACGATTTTCTGCAAAACAAAGTGTTAATTTCTACTAAAATACATGACTGTCTAAATGAGGAATCTTTTTAGACTATCAAGAATTATTCAGCAATACTGCTAAGTGCAATGCTTATGCAATGCCCATATATCTCTGGCCTCACTGAGTGTTTCTCTCTCACTTGTTTTCTCCTTGCCCATAATTATTTCCTTACTCATTTAGACCATGTATTTCTGAAGGGCTTATCTTTGGCCATCATTACACTGTGCACCCAATGCTGCCTGAACTTATTTTAAAGGAGACAATGCATGTAACCATCTACCTTCTACCATCATACCTATTAAATCAATCAATTTTCCTATCATTTTAAACTGATTTGTTCAGTCGTCTCATGACTGTTGTTATTCATCTCATGGGATGCAGAAGACATGTCTTCTCTTTTACTATACCTGCCCTTTAGAGTATCATCATCCTGAAGTCCATATGTCCTGGTGGCCTTCAAGAGACTCTTAAAGACCTGACTGTTTCCACTGGCATTCAGCTGGAATAATCTACCATTTAAGATTGTTTCCATCTTCCACATCCCTTCCCATGTTTCTTTTTTTTAAAAAAAATCATTGTTCTTATTTTATTTTTATTATTTTTAGCCTTCTGTAAGCCTCCTAGGTGATATATCTGACATCATAACTATTTATTTATTTATTTATTTATTTATTTATTTATTTATCTATCTGTATTTATTTATATACTGTCTCCATGAAAGACTCTGGTGGCTCACACTAAAACATTAAACCATGAGAACATTAAAACATTCTCAAACAAAATAAAACACACTGACGTCTAAACCAGGGCTTTTCAACCTTTTCACCCATTGTACCACTTTTAGGATACGGCAGTATCCAAGTACCACCAATCACCTAGCAAGGTGTCAAAAAGTTGATGATCCCCCCCCAAAAAAGGAAAAAAACTGATGAAGTACACGTAGTCCTCAACTTACAACAGTTCGCTTAGTGACTGTTCGAAGTTACAATGGCACTGAAAAAAGTGCCCCCCAAGCCACAGCCGAGCAAGACACCTGCCTGCCTACCCAGCGGCGCTCTTCCTCCTGTCCGAGGTTTTCATTGTTGTGAGCATTTCTCTTGAGGATTGGCAGCGGGGGTGGGGTGGGGTGGGGGTGTTTGGTTTTTATTCCCCGTCTGCTGGGTGGTTGCAGCAGGTTTTGGTTACTTCACATGACCCTCGGACACTGTGACCATCATAAATATGAATCAGTTGCCAAACATCTGAATGTAAATCACAAGACCCTGGAGATGCTGCAACATTCCAGCTGATCGGCGCTTCTTCTGGGCTCAGCAGAAGTGCCAGGATCAGTGCTGAGCTCCAGCTGGAGCCTAGCACTGATCCTGATGCTTCCACTGAGCCTTGACAGTCCCGAAGAAGCGCTGATCCTGGCGCTTCTGCTGAGCCCTGACAGCCCTGCAGCTCTAGCCATCTCTCGCTCAGGCTTGTGCGATGCTGCCACTGGTTCAGCTCATTCCCCTCCCCCGTTACCACTTTTCTAGGATGGTTGTGTACCACCTGCCAGGTTCCAATGTACCACAGGTGGTACTCGTACCACTGGTTGAAAAGCCTTGCTCTAAACTAAATGTAAAATGGTACCTCTTAGATGCACTTCCTTCCAGTGATGTTTCATCCTCCATCCCAAAGTCCCATTGGAAAAGCATGTTTCTAACACTCTCTAAAAAGATAATAAGGAAGAGTCCATCCTACTAAAGCAAGGTCTGCTACTGAACATACTGGATTCCCACCCCTTCACATCTTATGTGAGGGAATTCTCAGTCTTTCTTACCCAGTGTGAAGAGGGCAGGAAGAATCTGCTGGGATCAGGTGGTCTTGAAAATAATAAAGAATCTGAGTCATAAAGAGGTTTATGGTACTATGTAATGAATAGCACTTTGAATTTGACATGGAAGTTTTACCAGCTCTTGCAGAACTGGTGTTATTCTGTTGTACTGGAATGACTGATTAGCAAGGGGGCAGCTATATCTTGAAACATTTGTAGCTTCCAAGTTGACTTTAAAGACAGCTCTGTTACATTTCAGCTGACTACGTTCATATATAATGCTAATCCATAAATCAGTTTGGGGGGGGGGGAAACACAGTAGTTACATAGGTTCATTCAACGTGTTAAGCCAAAATGCAAGCAAAACCAGGACCTTTTTTGTAATATAATGTGTGGATCAAATTATGATATTTTTGCTAGCTGACAGATTGTGGACAGCCTTACACCCTTGTGGACTTTAATGTCATGCATGCAGTAATAATCACATCAGTCTGGGATCAACTTGCACATCGCCACATATCTAGTGCATAATTGTCTCATGATTTAGTGCAGATTATTGGGGCTGGCTCAGAGGTGGCTTTGAACTAGTACTTAACAGTGCCAACATTTTAAAGCGGGTGCAGACACAGTATGATAGCACTAATCCATGTTGCCCACAGCAAGTGTTACTGTGGAAAACAATCAAACCTGTCAGCAATCTCCCCCCAAGGCCCCCCTCATTTCCTGCAGAATTTTCTTCCCACACAAAGGACTTTCTCCTTTTTCATTCTTAATTATAACCCTCTAGCTAAATTCACTAATACATTCAGGAACACTTTCTGGTTTCCTCTCCCCCCCCCTTTACAGAACTATGTGCTTTATCTTTTCTAATGGGATTTGTTTTGCCATATTCTCATAATACTAGTGTACTAGTGGGTGTAAATATAAAAGCACAATTGATTTGATTGTTTATAGTGAAAGTGAGAGAATTAGTGAACAATGTAAGAGGTTGTAAATATGGGGCAGATCATTTCTGGTTAGTGTCAAGAGGAGAGAAATAACTGGAATATGGAATAAGAGGGCAAGAATTAAAAAAAAATAGAATGAAAGTAAAATTACTGCAGAAAAAGAAAATACAAATCCTAGATGAAAAAGCAGTAGAAGCAGATTAATCACCCAATGGAATTAATGGAAAGTGGTCATAAGAAAAACTTCTTAAATAATTATGTTAGGGAATGCCATAGAAGTGTGCTGATTTATGCTAATGAAAAATATGAAAAAGTATGCTGTGTGGAATGAGAGAATTAAAGAGACTGGCAATGAGAAAAAATTCAGTAAGAGAGAGATTACTACAAAAAGTGAGGATAAAGCAGCGGTTCTCAACCTTTGTGTGACGGCGATCCCCATCACACGGACGCGCCGCGCATGCGCGCGGATCACGTTGTTTGGCGACCCCCGTAAAATGGTCATTCGACCCCAAATGGGGTCGCGACCCATAGGTTGAGAACCGCTGGGATAAAGGAATAATATTGCATAAATTATAGAGGAAAAAATAGTTGCAAAGAATGAAGCCAGTAAGAGCAAGAGACTTATTATTTTAAAAGGCAGTGAAAAATACAGAACATTTGATTATTTCCTTGAAATAAAAAGTTTTTGTAAGCGGATAAACATGCCTTAATAAGGAAGTCTAGCAACTCAAATGGAATTGAAAGTAAAAGTGATTAGCAGAAGACTTCATAAATGTAGTTTACTGTTTCCTACAGAAAAAGAAAGATAGCTAAAGTGCATGCAAAAAATAGAGTGACTTGTTTCTTAGCTGAACCTTAGAAGATATTTGGTAGAATTTTGATTAAAAAGGTATAACAGTAACAATCAGCAAATGTTAGAAAGTACAACATGTATAGCAGAAGTACAGACTAGATTTTTACTTTTCATGTCATTGAGAAATGTATGAATTTAAGAAAGATAACTATCTGATGATTTGCAGAAAGAACATAATGAAATGTGTAGGCAGGAAGCAGGATGGTTGTAGACCGTCATGTAATAGAATTCTTTCCCAAACAGTTCACAGCAATAAAGATTAAGCAATTACCTAGTCTAGCAGTTGAACAGTCTTATGACTTTCACAGCATGAAGCCAAAATCAAACAATGTTTGTTATAATTTAATATGAAATATGACTAAGCAATTGTCTTTTGCACATTTGCAAACTAAACATTTTTTCAAAATTCATGGACATTTCAAGTAAATTTCATTCCTTTTGTTGGATATGTGAATGAATCACCCTTAGATTCTTCAGGACTTGTTTTTAATCACCAGTAAGACATATGAATGAATCTAGAAAATAAGCCACTATTTAAATTGTTTCCATATCTAGGGCAAAGGATATCCAGAAGGATGCACTTCAGGATAATGGATGACTCCACCTAAACATTCTATTGGTTTGAATTTTTGTTTACTACAGACTGCAATATAAACTTATTAGTCTGAATGGCAGAAATGATGCATGTTTTTTTTTTAAAAAAAAAAAACACAAGACTTCATTGGGGTGAAATAAACGAGTAGGTCTTAGTTAACTAATGCAATGTTTTGAGACAATAGCAGTGGACCTTAAAATTAGCTGTTTTTATCAGAAGATCATAGATACACATTTGTGTGTGATTATAGATAATCTGGGAAGTTTGTTCTTACACAAGACGTGGCATATTAGTTTTACTATCTTTTAGTTTTGAATCAGCACTGTGTGCTATCAACTCATTTTCGACTCCTAGTGACCAGATAGATATTTGAATAGCAGTGTTTCAATTTTTAGCTTTTACACAAAGCAGGAGTGGATAAGATTGTTCTTTATATATGTCTCCAAATATTTGATTAATATATACAATGGCCAGTGCAGTGTATTTACTTCACAAGTTAATTACAAGTTACTTGAAGGATTTCCTGTGCCCTACCCATTTTTAATTAAATGCCTTGCATTGGGCTTTTTCATGTATAATTTCCTCTTATTATATTGCTATAGAAAGGTGAATGCCAGGAAGATATATGCGAGGGTATCTTTCCTTTTTCTAGATTCATACCATCACTTTTTCCTGTGAATTTACTTCAATTTAAGAAGTGTCTCATGGTAAAAAAAAAACCACACCTTATCCTTATTCTTATTTAGCTGCTGTGGAGGAATCAGGGGTTTATGCTGTGGCAACTGAAACAAGGTGTATTCTTTTTAAGGTTTTACAGTACTGTACATGTCTGCATGATATGTTGAGTCATATTTTAATTGAGTCACGAGAAAAGGTTTTACCTTACCCAGTTTGCTAAAATGAAATTATCTTAATTGCTTTAAAGTCCCACTAATTTTGTTGTAGCAGTCTGGCTCACAATTCCCCCTCCCCACTTTTTTATTTTAATATTTTAAAAAATTCTGGTAAAACTTACAATGGTCAAGTTCAGTAAATCTTACTTATTTGGTTAGAAAAATGACCAAAAAAAAATGTTATTCCAGCTATATCTTTCCACAGTAGCCTAAATAGTCAAGTCATGGATGTGTGGGTAAAATCTTGCTGAACATGGAAACATGACTGTGATATAAATTCGTTAATATTACAACAGAATTGCAATATTGTTCAAAATTTTATGTATTTATTCTTTTAGCACTCAACTTTTTTTTAACTAATCTGCAAAAATAGTCTGAAATATTATGAATCCAACAAATTATTTCAACTGTATAATAAACCAATCACATTTTTCATTAAATAATTTGATTACTACGGCAATATTCTATAATCTAAAATAGTGGCTCTAACCAATAGCACTTTGTTCTGAATTTTTTTCTATTATTGGTTTGATGGTACATAAGGATTTGCCAACATGGCAATTTCTTTCCATACAGCTCATAATATATTTACTAGTTTTAAAAAATGGAAAATCAATAGGTTATAATGGTTTTTAGAATAAATTCTCTTGGACTTAATAACTGCTACTTTTGAGTAAACATATGGTAGAATTGCACTGCCATCATGCAGTCCCATATTATCCAGAAATAAGTTATACAATGGATATTTGGGATTGCAAACAAATCTGTGATGGCCTAGAAGTATCTTTGTAAAACATGCCAGTCTGATTACTTTCTTCTCTTTGTTTTTTTAAAATGAATTTATATTGTTCTTGAGTTTCTAAAATATTGTGTGGCTTGTAATATCCTGCCCATACACTACTGCTTTGTCTTGATATTATTTGGGATTTCTTTTAAACTTTATTTCATTCTTTAGAAATATAAATTTGGCTGATTTTAGCTATTTTAAGTGTGATCATTCATTATTTACTCAAAAGTCCCTTATCTTGCTATTTCCCCCTTCATGTACATCACCAGCTCTAAAACAGTACATATTCATGGTATCAGTTAATTCCTATACTTAACAATTGCTTTTGAGATACTTGCAGTGAAGTGAAAATTAAAATCTAACCATAATACATTAATCCTATAGTTTTTATATTTCCATGAGTATGATTTTTCATTTATTAAGAAAAAATAGTTTTAAATAGTCTTTATTGATAAATCTGATTCTTTTTTATATTTGTTATTAAATCTGATTCTGTGGTCCAAGTAAAATCCTAAATGAACAAACTTTCAGAACAATTCTGAAATATGTTTTGCTTACTAATATAATTCAGAAGAATAAAAAGTGACATATGACATGCAACTAAAAATTTAAAAATAGGTTGAATAGGGTTGCAAGTAATTCTACTGACTGTTAGATGGCAGCAAAGAAAGTGTTTTTTATATCTGTTTCTGCCCTTGAATGATCGTCTGGATTAATGCAACCAGATAGAGTTGCCCTGAGTGAGAAATGCATTGCCTCACTGAAGTGTATCAATAATTAATCCTGCTTCTACATTTCAGAGGACACAGAGCCATAAAATAATCTCTGCTACTTTGAATTCTTGCTATCTCTGGTAATATTGTGTTTAACAAATAAACTATACATTTAATTAATATCAACATTTCTCAAAATTTCTCAAAGCAGCAATAGGAGGGGTGAGGCACAATGGAGGAAAATCTTCCCTTTATTTTAATCATTTGAAATATGATAGTGTAGTAAGAAACAAATACAGGCTTTGAGTCTGATATATTAATTCTAATCTGGCAAGATAAAGTTAGCCATCTTTAGAATCTCCTAAACTGCCTTTGCTGTTCTAATAAAAGAAATATCTAATTACCTTTATCATCTTATTCCATAAAAACAACTGACAGCTAAATTTTGGGGGATTATCCAGATGACTCGTTCACAATTAACTTTCAGCTGAATCACCATTTTAACTGAATTAGAGCTAAAACAGAAATGGCTTTGCCAAAGAAGAAGAAATGGATTAACAAAAAGAGGACACATATTTCTACCTAATTTGCAAATGTTTATTATGTATAGATGGAAATAGAGAAATAAATATAACTTACATATAATACATCTCGCCATTGTGGAGGAAGACTGTGACTAGATTATTTTGGTGCTTCCTTAATCTGCTGCCTATGCTTTTAAATAGACTTCAGACAGGACTCAAAATAGAAAATGCTGTCAAATAAAGGACAGTTCTCTAAAGACTCTCAAGCAGAGGTGTGTCTTCAGGAAAGTAGGGCATATGGTCACTCCAGGTATTATTGAAGGGCTAGCTAAACCAATGAAAAATGAACAAAGGAATCTTTAACTCCATCCTTTTCAGTAGGAATAAAAATAGAAAATTTGGCAAAGAATTCTGCAAACCCTATTTGTTATGCAACTAAAAGATGAGGCAGGAGTAGAGTTATGCTGGATATCAGATAAGAAACTGCTGATCTGCTACTTGACTATGTTATTTTAATTAATTTATATGAAGAAATTTGATGCTGCCCTGCCAATAAGAGAATTGGATAGGCTGGTCTACAAATGTAAATTCAGCACAAATCCTGCTAGGACTTTATTTCCAGATAAAGAATCAGATACTATTGGGTCCTTTGTATAGTTGATTATTCATAAATCAGAGGATCCAAATGTGTACTGGGAATTTAGGCTTGAATAATATTCAGACTTTAATTTATAATCTGAATTTTTTTAGTTCCTGAGAAAACGTTCAGGATAGGGAAAGGCAGAACCTAAATAGAATTCATATTTTTATGAGAAAACCAGCACAATTTTAGATCAATGTGAGAAAGTATTGTTTTGAAAGTTTCTATAACATGTTCCAAAACTGATAAATTACTAGCGTAACAGTATAGCTAATAACTAAATAAAATATAGTCGAGCTATTTCAAGTGTTAATTTATAATTTGCTCATTTTTTTCCTGTTCTCATCCAGCTGGGTGAGAACAAGTGATAAATAAAATTCAAGCTATAAGTGATAACAAGTGATAATTTATTCAAGCTGAATTGAAAGTTAAGAAAGAAGAGAGAATTATTCCAAATTTTACCAAGAGACAAGATGGTCCTTGGCATTCAGGATACCTAATCTTGCAATTGCAAATGTAAAGAGACTACAAGATTTGTTTATTTGTAAATACATATAGTATAGGATCACACCACTATAAATATATTAACATAATACAGATTAAAGCCAAAGTTGTGAGGGTATAAAATATACATATTTAATATATATTTTAAAAAGATGAACAAATTCCAATGTAGGATAAGCAAACGTGTATTAGGCTGTATCTCTACTTGCATTTTACCGAACCAGAAACTGGCCTGTTAAAACTTTTTTTCTGTCATTTCCCCGTGATCTTGCCTTCCTCTCATCCCAACCCATGAATTACAGCAGTAGCACTTGAATTCTGGGAGTTGAAGTCCGCCTATCTTAAAGTTGCTACGGTTGAGAAACACTGGATTAAAGTAATATTTTTCACAGATGCCATCCATAAGGGCTGCTCCATGCTCTCTAAAATCTATTAGGCTTTGTCATTCCTTATCTTGGAAGAATATCAGGCTACCAGCCCTTACTGGGATCCAAGGAAATCAGAAAGGACGGGCAAAGGGCCCAGCAAATTTCACGCTGCCTGGCGGTTTTTCCACCCTGGAGCAAATATTACCACACATCTTACTAGCGGGAGCGGCCCCAAAGGCCTCCGCTTCCGGGCCAGCTCGTCCTTTGCAGCCCCTTCTTCTTTTCTTGGCCAAAGATTAAACCCACAAAAGCTCCTAGCTATATTTATGCGAGCGGAGACAAGACTAGCCACGGTCTCTGGAAGGCACTTTCTCTCTGATCTTCGGAAGAATTAAGGAGGGCTTTGCTCTTGCCCAGCGGGACCCTCAGCCGGTCGGCAAAGGGAAGGGCCGTGTTCTGCGAGGGAGTCGCTTTCAATGAGTACCCTTCCTCCGGAGGAGCAAAGTGGAGCTGCGTGGTTCCCGAAGGGGCCCCAAATCCTCCCCCTGGACGCGCCGCCTCGCAGGAAGAAGCCAACTTTAAGAGAAAATGCCGCCCGCGCTGCCTCCCCTGCGCACCAGGCCTCCTCCTTCTTCGCCGCCGCCGCCGGCGGACAGACACCGGGTTCAACCCCCAGGCGGCCCCGCCTCGTCTGTGAGCTCAGCGGGGGAGCGAGGCGGAAATCTCCCCCTCTGCGGGCCAAGCCCAGCCCTTCCTTGCCTGGGGCCTGGTAGCCTCTCCTCCTCCCCCTCCCACTCCTCTTCCTCCCCCTTCCCCTCCGCTCTCCCTCCTTTCCTCACACGCTCGCTTTCTTCTCCCCTCAAAGGCGCTTCCTGTGCGGCGCGGGTCTGCCGAGGAGGGCCCGGCTGCTTGGGGCTTGCCTCCGCCGAGTTCAAGGTACCGGGAAGGGCGGCGAGAGGGATTATGCCGACGGGGCTTCGGGGGCTTAGCTGCCGTGTCCGGGGCTGACAGTGGCGGCGGGGGGGGGGGGAGTCTAGCAGAAGCCGCCTGGCAGGCAGCAAAGGCGGGAGGGCTGCTCGAGCCAACGGGCGGCGGCGGCGGTGGCTGGAAAGAAGGGACGTTTCGCTTTCGGGGCTCCGCTAGGCTCGGCTCCCGGGCGCGGAGAGGGCTTAGGCGGCGGCGGCGGCGGCGGCTCCTCACATTGCTGGGGAGTGAAGTCATCGTGGCCATTGTCTCCCCTGAGCTGCCCGCTGGGCGGCCAGAGGGGGGACCAGCCGCGAACCGTGGGGCCCGCCTTGTTAGCCGAAGCCGCCGGGCAGATCCTCCCAGACCGTCCCGGAGAGGTTCCTCAGGCTGTGCCCCGACCCTCCCCTCAGAGCATGCGAGGGGGCTCTCCGGGGAAACCGAGCAGTCCCTGCGGATCGCAGGAACCCCCCGATAAGTTTTCCGGGAAAGAACTTCTCAGTAATCGACGCCCTCTTTTCCCGGCCGAGTGTCTGAGGCACCTCTCGCTTGTATAGAAACGAGGAGGGCGGCGTAAAGCAGCGCCACCTTAAACCGAAGCCTCCGAGTAAGTGGAAAAGCCGCGCTTCCTACGAAATAGAAAGGTAACCCAGGCCAAAGAAGGAAGTCCATTCCCAACTGACGGGAGAAATGTTTTCCACATTCAGCCACAATTATTAATGGGCGGGGGGAAGCGAGATATAATCATCATTTATGTCTAGAAAGGCTGTAGGACTACGGCTTCTCCCCCTCCTCAAAAAAATACAATTATTTGAAAGGAATTCAGGTACTTTCCCAATAAAAAAACGATGTATAACCGTCTTTGTAATTTCTTTAGAAAACTAAACTCTAATGGGCATGCTTAAATAACAATATTTTCCTGGAATTGTATAGTAACACTTTAAGGGAGAAATATTTGGTATTCAAAAGGCAAATAGATTATGACCAGCCCTTGCAATAGTTGACATTTTACTATGCTGTTATTTGAATATATTTTTAACAGGTTTAGATGATAGTGGTTTCAAATTGCTTTACAGAGACAGGCTAGCAGAGGTTGAAAAGGCAAAAGAGAGATATAAGTGGATGCAGTGTGGGAATTTTTAATGCTACTATTACACCTACAGTAAATGTTTTTTAAAGCTTAGGTCAAAAAAGCTGTTTCTGAAGTTCACAGGATGTCAGCATAAAATAAGGTGGAATTTTCCTTCCCTTTTCATTAGTCAACAGCTGTTGGCTATTGACTGTTCTGCTTAATGGAATTATTGCTAGCTTCTGTGTTAGGAACCTAAGTTTAAGGAAAGTACCTTCGTGATCTGGTTAGAATACTGTTGCTGAAAAAGCAAGGAGTATGTGTATGAGTAAGTGAGAAAATCCACATAATAGTATTGTATAACTTATTGTTGGCAGATCAACCTTACCACCTTAAAATATAAGTTTTGGTGTATTGTGTCAATTCCTCAACATAGGTCATCTTGATAGTCACTGAGAAAAGAGTAAAAGAAGTGGGTAAAAGTCAAGTGGTTGTGCAGGACTAGAAATGTGGGAGTGGCAGTTAATCTTAAATAGTTTTGTTTCTGTCATTCTTTTTAAAAGTGACAAAGCATTGTTGAAAAATAGAAGTGGAAAGCCTGGTTCAAGCCAATTTACTGATTTGAATAGTTGATTGGGAAACTTGTAGTCGGGTTTACCGTGCAGTAGTGACGGTTGCCAGATTGCTATACTAGAACTGAAGCCAAGTGCACGTCATTTCTTTATTCCAGTTCCCTGTGGAATCCATATGCTTATATAGTTTAAGAGTACCCAGGAGTAAACATTCTATCATGAGTCTCAAACTACAAACTAGTTATTTACACTTGTCATACTATGTTAATACAGTAATTAAATCAGAATTAGCATATTTGTAGTATCAATTCTACATCTCATAATCCGTGTTTGTTGGTGGCATGCATAGTCAGATGGACTTAAAAAACTATGTAAAGATGGGGTAAGTTGTTGACACAAATGCCCTTGAAACTTAGTGTAACTATTAAGTATAAGAACAGAATGTTAACATTCTTGGAAAAGTGGCTTTTTGTTCTTACGACAGTGATATTAGTGGGGGGATTTAAGAAATGAAAGGTTGAGAAACATTGTCTTAAATACTTAGGATTTGTACTTAAGTCACTATGGTCAGAATTCCCTACATAGCCTGGAAGGAAATGTAAGCAAGAGGTTCTTAAGGTGGATGTTTCTGTGCTTTCTCTTTGAAACTACATTATTAAGAACTACAGTACAAAAGACTTATGAAAAGAAATTAAAATACTGAAATTGTGAAGTTTGAATTGGAAGCAGTTATTTGATTACATCTCTTTTTGGAGACATGTGCATTTTATTTTAAATTTTTATTATCTTCTACTTGCACAATAAATCTGCTTGCACATTTATTAAAGAGTGTTTTTAGTTGGATATGGCCCACTGTGCAATATGACTGCCCCTGCTGTAATGCTTATCTAAAAGACATGACAATGTTAAATGAATGGGAAAGGAGTGGGGAAATGAAGCTTAGATACCAATGTTTATTCTGGCCACATATGGAAACAGGTAGCCTGTTAGAATTATTGTCCATAGGTAATAGCTGATGGAGAACCAAAGCTGGGTGTTTGCAATATGGAAATGGAATAGTCTTTCTCTTCTCTTCCTTCATTTTGCAGCCTTATGCAAAATTGGCAAATGGGAGAGGAAATGTTGGAGAAAGATACAGCATATTTTCTTTTTCTGATGTGACACATGATTGTATTGTCCACATCTGTTTATGGCCTTCTTTCTCTTAATTGTTTAGCTTTCCATGGTTGTTGACAGGTATTTGCTTGGTTGGATGAAGATGGCCAACTTTGCAGAAAGATAGGATTATTTTTAGGCCTCATTTTCAAACTTCCATTCTCCAAAATAATGTGAGCACAATCTGTAATTTTATTAAATGCCAAGAAAAAAAAGGAAAGGTTTTACTTAGTGTTTATTTGAACACCAGTCATGACTTTTTCCATATTTTCAATGTGCATTTGTTGCCTTGTTTTTACTATATTGTCTGACAGAGAATTATTCAAAACTTGAAAGCTATCCAACTGGACCAATAAAGATATTGCTTCAATATTGTTTGGATTTTTTTCTTCATCTGAGTAGTTATTTTCACTTGTAGTCTGTGCTTGGAAAATTAATAAGGTATAGAATTAAAAAAAATCAAACATTTGACAGATCCAGTAACTTGACAGTTTTTTAATGTCTTAAAGCAATCCAAATATTTTTTAATAATAGAAGGGAACTTCTATTTTACTTCTTTGTTTCAGATCCAAGATTTGTTAACTTAATAAGACACAACCAACTAATTTGTTAGATGGCTGCACTACAAATTTGAGCATGATCTTTGATATTCTACTGCTCGCTGGCACATGGAAGCTTATTTCATTCATTAAGGTAATGTCTTGATTTAATTATATTAATTACACTTAATTTTCATGAATGTAGAAATCTTATATTTTCTGTTTTGAAATAAAGTATATATATTGAATAAACAAATTATTAATATGTACTTTTTCTAAAATGTGACACATTTGTGTTTAAAACACACATGAAATTCTCATTCAGCTTTCTTCTGTAATTTTTAATTTTTCAAGGTCTCTGATAATATAGTAATTAAATATTATAGAATAACTGTTATTAATACAATTTAGAAAATAAAAAAAACAAATTGTTAACAAAATTTTACTAACCACCTTGTTGTTCTCTGTGTAGAGCCATAATGGAGATCTCCAACTCACAGGCTAAATGATCAAAAAGCAACTGTGGTGCTTTGAGCAAGCACTCTTTTAATTCTTAAGTCCTGTACTCAAGCTTTCCTTTATATCCAACAAGAACCATGCATTTCATTCAATGCCAAAGTGAAACAGATTTAGCATATTTATAGGTTAAAAGTAGATCTATCAAGGCATAACCTACTGTTTTCTCTTTTCAACCCTATCAACGTCTTAACAAGTCTGGTTATAGCATTACAGGTAGTTCTTGCTTAATAACATAATTGGGACCACACTCTTAGTCGTTGAGCAAAGCAGTTATTAAGCATCATTGCTTTGCTCAACAACCACAATCCTAGCACTCCTAGATAGTGAAGCAGATGCAGGAAAGAGCTGCATGCCAGAGGGTTTCACTCTGAAATGTTCCTGCAATTCTATGAAGGATTTCCCTTCCTCTTTGCAGGGGGGGGGGGAGGAAATCATTCATGGGGCTACAGGAACCAGCTGACATCTTCAGGACTTCAGCTTTGATCCTGCAGCCCACCAAAGAATTTCCCCTCCACACAAGATTTGAGATTTCAGCTCCCCTCCACTTGAATTCTTCCCTGCCAGCTTCTCCATTGAATTCCTGGGAAAGCTGATAGAGAAGGTTGCAAATGGCGATCACATGATTTCAGGGTGCTTGGGAACAGGTTGCAGATGTGAGCCAGTTGCCAAGCGCCCAAAATGTCAGGTCATGGCAGGCTTGGTGGAGCGAGATTTTACAAAATCTGTTTTAGTGGCCATTATAATTTTGAATAGTGTTAAACAACTAGTCCTAAGTTAAGAACTGCCAGTATAGGATTTGCATGTATAAGTCAATCAAAATAGAGCTGGAAGGGAACTTGGAGGTCTTATAGTCAAATTCTCTCTTCAAGCAGGAGAACCTGTACCATTTCAGACAGATGGCTGTCCAGTCTTTTCTTAAAAACCTCCAGTGATGAAGCACCTACAACTTCTGAAGGCAAGCTGTTCCACTGGTTAATTGTTCTCACTGTTAGGAAGTTTTTCCTTAATTCCAGGTTGCTTCTCTCCTTTATTAGTTTCGATCCATTGTTTCTTGTGTTGCATTCTAGAGTTTTAGAAAATAAGTTGACCCCCTCTTCTTTGTGGCAGCCCCTCAAATACTGGAATACTGCTATCCTGTCACCCCTAGTCCTTTTCTCTAGATTAGTCATACCCAATTTCTACAACCGTTCTTCATATGTTTTTGTCTCCAGGCCTTTAATAATCTTAGTTGCTCTTCTCTGCACTTTTCCCAAAGTCTCAACATCTTTTTTGATGCAGTATTCCAGGTGAGGTCTTAACTAAGGATTTACAAAGTAGTACTAATACTTCACTTGATTTTGATTCTATTCCTCTGTTAATACAAACAAGGATTGTATTAGCTTTTTAGGCTGCTTCTGCACACTGCTGGCTCATGATTAAGTGATCTTCCACTAGGACTCCAAGGTCTCTCTCACAGTTACTGTTTTTGAGCCTAATCTATACTTGTACCTTTGGTTTTTCCTGCCTAGGTGTAAACCTTTTTTCTTAATAACTTTTTAATAAACTTTTTTCCACATTAAATTTCATTTTGTTGGATAGACCCCATTGTTCAAGTCTGTCAAAATCTTTTTGGATCCTGAGCTTGTCTTCTAGCTATTCTTGCCAGCTTAGTGTCATCTGCAGATTTGATGAGTTCCCCTTTTATTCCCTCACCTAAGTCATTTTTGAAGATATTGAAGAGTACTGGGCCTAAGATGAAACCTTGTGGTACCCCACTGCTTACTTCCCTCCATTTAGATGTAGTACCATTAACTACCATTAAGGAGTATTAAGTACAGTAATGATGCTGTTGCTACTTTGGCAACAACATCAGTATAGCATTTCTGCTTTCTTCTGCTGCTCAAGCATGATGAAAAGAGAATATGTGGATATTTGTGCGGTTATCAAGCAACTTCATTTTTAATCTATGCTGTCTTCCCTCAATCAAAGATACTAATTGTTTGGCTAATCATTTAGCTTTAGGATTACCATTTTGTAGTTATCCCCAATGTTATATTAAAATTTAAAACTTGACAGTTGGCTCTAGAGAATGGAGATTACTAGAATATTGCAAGTTTTTTATACTATGTGTTGTTTTTGCTGTGGGATGAGCAGTTGTGTTATGTGGTTTTACTGTTTAAAAACATATAGATTGGTTTACCTTTAAATGTCGCAATCAGAATATTCTGTTTTGATCAATTGACTACCTCATACTGTCCCAAAATTTTCAGAAATGTCTGTGTATACTTGTGAATTCTAGATTCATATATCTGGAAGGGCTATGTTAGGAATACTTGTATAAAAATGAAACAAGCATCAGTTCTGATTAGTTCATGGAGAATGTCTATAAAGTATGCTGTACATCAAGGAAAAGTGGCAAAATTATGGCAAATAGACATGATATTGGCGATGTAACATGAATAGTTATAGAAGATCTAATCTGTAACCTATTGACAACAAAATCAGTGTTTTATGTGTGTGTTATAAACTGAAATAGCGTATATGTATGTGTTTGTTAAATATGTGTAAAAATAAATTTGAATATACCTTTTAGAAGATATCAGATTGTTCTCAGTTGTGAGATACAAAAATATGCCCATGTTTACCAGTCTAGTGGGATTTGCAGTTAAACATGAGTATGTAAGTTTTTGGTCATTCTAAACTGGAATTTTCTTATAGCAGTAAGATTGGTGCCCATACTCAGTTATTTAAAAAGAAGGTAAAGCACATAGTCTTACTATTTTTTTTATAAAATTAAATTAGGGTTGAAATCTATCATAAAAGTAATATTTAATATTAAATAGTTTGGATTTTGTTACAAATATTTTATTATTGCATATTTTTATCAGTTGAATTTAGGCAATCAACATTTTCTTTGTATGTTGCCTTACTATAATTGTGCTCAAAGCAGGATAATCCTTTGCAATATTTAAATATTTGCATTGTAACAGAATGTAACAAAGGTTAAGGCTAGGAGACCTACAAGTTGATCATAAGACTACATTTTGATATAAATTTGTAGTTTTATAACTAGAAATACTAATGACTGGGGTTGAATAGCCTTATAGTACCACCACTTTTAGAGTAGTGAAGGGTAGGATAGGTTTAGATAAGAAACACTTGACATTTTTATCCTTGCATTAGGAAAATCATAGAAAATATAATGGACTATGTTTTATCATTTTAAAAAAGGATAACAAAGGTAGAGTGTATTTTTTCCAAAAATGGAATCTCTGAATAATGCTTGATAGGGATCCCCAAAAGATTGAGAATTAAACTTCTTAAGCATATTTCTTTAACTGTGTTGTTGAAGGATATAAGACAAAGGCATTCTTGTAAAATAAGTCAAACGATTATTGATTTATTATGAAAATGTATAAACTGCCTACTCAACAAATTAACCCACAGTTCTGATTTTTTTTAAATTTTGTTTTAGAAATTTATAAGACTGCCCACCTCTATAACTCTGGGCAGCATAATAATGAAAATAAATATGTGGCACAATTTTAAAAAAATCAAATGCCAAAAATCAAATGCCACATCAAAACCAAAACAAGGCCTGCCACCCACTTTAACCCAAGGCCTTTGGAGATGACCAGATTTTCAAAGCTCTTTTGGACTTGGCTAAATAGGGGCCAGATATATCTCAGAGAGAATGATGTTCTAGAAGGCAGGTGCTTTAACAGAAGGCATCCTTCCTAGGCCCATCGGGTGATTCTGCTTAATGAATGGCACTTGGAGCATGCCAATTCTGTCTGTGTGGAAAATGTAATAAAACAATTCCATATAAAATAGAGTATTATCCAAAATATCTTTCCCTACTGCCAACTACTGAGGACCTTCCATTCTAAAAGCCCTACAACAAAGAACTGTTCTTGTCACATCTAAATGAAGTTAGCAGATATCTTGACTTTAATGGGCAGACTAAGATGCATGAGAGGTAGAGCTAATGGAAAAGCTGTCTTCTGGCTTCTTGTTTCCTTCATGTTTTGGATAAGTGCCCACAATCCTTCTTCTGGCTTAGACCATGTCAGGTAAGCAGATTCAACTGATATGACATCTTTCAAAAAGGTAACAACCCAAGTGATGTCAACCTATATAGGTAACCAGTAACACCTTGAATAGGACCTTGGTGGCGCAGTGGTTAGAATGCAGTATTGCAGCCTAATTCTCCCCACAGCAAGGAGTTTGATCCTGACTGGCTCAAGGTTTACTCAGCCTTCCAGCCTTCTGAAGTCGGTAAATTAAGGACCAGGATTGCTGGAGACAATATGCTGACTCTGTAAACTACTTAGAGAGGGCTGGAAAACACTATGAAGTGGTATATAAATCTAAGCACTATACGAATATATCCTCTCCAAAGTAGAGATTATTCAACTGAATTGATTAATGCAAGCCAATAGGTGAGTAGCTGCATTTTGTGCCATTTGCAATTTCTGGGTCATCTTCAAGGGCAGTCCCATATTGAATGAATTGCATTAATCTAGCTGACCCAAGGGCATGTCACTGTCTTCTTCACGACAAGGATCTGAGTCAGTGTCTTTAGCATCTTCTGCTCCAAGACAAATTTGAAATGGCTGAGCAACTGAAACTGTCAAAGCATCATCTGGGCATGGCTTCCACTTGCTATTCTAGCAGGATCTTAAGTCTGAAAGGACCCCCGGATTAAAGTTCTCTTTGAGAGGAGTGCAGCCCTATTAACAGTAATAAATGGAACTTCCATGGAGCTGGTTGGCTTTTTTCTTAATAACATATCTATTTTGCTGAGATTCTGTATGATTTTATTCCACCCACCAGTTCCTCACAATTTCTAGCACACCAAGTTAAGATTTCTATTGCATTTTCTGTTCAGACTGCATGCCTCAATATGTACCCTGAATAAGAAGGATGTAGATGGCCATCTGGGGCCTCTTTAGATATTTAGGTTTTTGTTGTTGTTTGTATGATTTATAAGCCACCTGACTCCTCAAAACTCTGAGCATCTTAAAGAGCGTACTCCAAAGAGTTTCTCTAAAACTTTAAGAAGTGATTGAAAATTGTTTAGAATAGCTGAATTTATCATTTCCTGAAGAGCTTTGTACCATTACCTCCTTCAAGACTGACAATGTCATCCCTCTTTTCAAGGTTGCATTTGTCACTTTATCTATATTGTACTTTCTTTGCTGGTGATTTATATCAGATAAGGGCATGAATATAACATTCAGATGGCTGAATTCACCATACTGGACTCTGTCCACTTCTTCAGTTGTCACATGTACAAAAGAGTCTTCATATGATCTTACTTCTGCCATCTCTTGAGATTCCTCTTATCCAACATCAAACTCATAACAAAATGTGAGCAATTTTGTTCAGTAGTATGATCTTCTGGACTCACATTTCTGAAAAGACATATCAGTGGGAACAGCATAGAGACATATTAATGTTTTGTCACAGAGTAGGATCAGATATGAGCTTTTACCTGTTGTTGTTTTTTTTTGTCATTCACACTCTTGTTCTTTGCCAGTGTTATTGCAGATATCTCAATCATTCCTTTTTCAAGAACTGTTCAGTAAAACAAGGAATGCCTCAGATCAGTTCTTTGGGGAAGATCACTCTGGTACAGCCTTATCAAGCTCTTTTATTTTCTCCATATTCCGGAGATCACTCAGGCATTCCATACAGCTTCCTTCTAAGTAACTAGGGTATACTGTAGGTGCTGGCTGGGAACAAGCTAGATCCATAAGGTGTTTGGAGCATGCTATCTTAATTGATCCATCCCCCTACAAAGGTTGGTGGAGGCTATGATCAGACTATGATAAAGGACTAACATTAAAATGCTCCAGCATCAATTAACCCTTTGATTATTCTAAAGCAAAGATAAGATGTTATCTCTGTGTGTTCATGGGAATCATATCTGTGCTGAAAATAGGCAAACCTGTGATGGCTATAAATTCCTGCACTATGCCAGATTCCATCCCCAGAGTTGGGAGTTCAAAATACCCCAGAACCAAAGCCTGGGGGAATCTACTACTAACATAATGATGATGATGATGACCACCACCACTATTTTTCAAAGATTATATCCCACCCAATATTCAACTGATTCTGAGCAGTTTGCAGTCCAATCGTACATAAACAAAATCATTAAAACAAATGTTCAGTTATAAGCAATATCAGTAATATATTGTCTGTGCTAAAGAATCATAACTGTATATAAATATATTCTTAAATAAAAGAAATCACTGTGTTACCATCTCCCACGAGGCTTGATAAAGAAGTCAGGTTTTAATAGGTCTCTTGAATCCCAATAATATCAAGGCAAGTTGAACTTTTAGGGTAGAGGAGCTTGGGAAGGGAGTTTGCCAAGGAGGAAAGGTATGCTAGCAATACCCATTTTCATGCATGTATGAGATCTCGTTACAAAATATCACTACTCCTCACCTGCCTTGGTATTGAGGGTGGTGATCTGTCTACCTCCCCGGCACGCCTCCTGTTTGCCAGAAGCTGGCTACTGCTTGTAGCTGCCTAATCTTCTGATTTTCTGTTGAGCCATATATGTGGTGGTGGGTGCATATTCTGTTTTGAAAACACTGGAAGCTCTCTGGAGCTGTCCGGGTCAGCTACCACATGTGAAGATAGATGATTCTTGGCTATTTTTCTAAGATGTCAGAGTTTTAAAAGAAAATCCAAGGTATTTGAATTACTTAGTTGTTATCAATACTACCACTTTTCCAATAATGGCACCATATAATAAAATTGTTAACAATAAGGGTATACTCTTTGTATAAGGGACAGATTTAATAGAAAGAGCTGTAGAGTGATTTCCCAGTTGCCTGACATCACGAGACCTAAGAATTTTTCAGAGCTAGATGATTTTTGCAATGAACAGTGAGGAAAACTTTCAAAAGCAAGTATGAAAAAAAATCTCATGTGTCCGAAGGAACCTTATTTTTTCCAAAGGAAGTATTTCACCCAGAGAGTGTATAAATCTCTTCATCTACCTTATTCATCGTTTTTTTTTTTAATTTTGAATCTTGAAACAAGTAAACACAAATCTAGTAATAAATATGCATTTTAATGTATAGAAAGTTGTGTTTAACTTTGTCGCATGCAGAAGTTGTGTCAACTTCTGCTACTCGGGAATTCATCAAAACATACAGTTTGACCAGTTTTCTGCCTTGTATTTGCAGCTATACTATCCACATTTCTTTATAGAACACTATCACTAACTGCATGAACAGCAACCATTTCTCCTGTGGCAGGAATTCATTTTAGTTGTGTTGCTTCCACTGTGACCATTGTAAGAAATTATTGGGATTACAGTACATATCTCATTTTTCCTTTGATCATAAAATATGTGATACTCATATATACTACAGAGGTTGCTTGGGCTGACAAAGCTGAAAAGGTACCAATAAACCTCTGTCCTAGATGAGAATGTTATTTTTCTGTAGTTTGTTTGAGTGAATTTGCAAAGGTGAGATAGATTGTTCTTTCACTAACACTCACTTTTTACCTGAAACTACATTGTTTCAAATGCTCCCCACTGTAGAATTCTAAAGCAGGGGTTTAAAGACAAGACTGAAACAATCTTAATTATTGATTTAGCAGCATTTGACTGTAAATAACCCACAGATCACTTGTCTATGTTCTTTTTCATAATCAACACTTTCCTTATAAAAGTAATTTCTTTTTATGTCTGATCACATGCTTTCCAATCCATGTGTTTTAGGTTTAATAGTTATAGTCTGAGCCATTTCCTGTTTTTCTGCTGTTATGCTGCCAGGAGTAGAAACTGACTGGTCAGCCATTTTTAAAGACCTTAAAAGTACTACAGTACTGTTAATTGTGAACAGAATTTCTAATAACTGTTTTATCTTTCAATTTTGAAGTGTTGCTTAAAATGGTATTCACTAGAAGTGCAAACTAATAATCTGAAAATTAGAATAAAGTAGATGAGAAGAAAGAAGCCTGATTTTTGTTAAAAGTATTCTTTTAACCTCTGAATGCCTAATTCTTTGTTAGTATTATTAAACTTCAGACTTTTTATTTGTCTGGCAGCCTCAAATTCAAAAGCGTTTGTTATGATGAATGTGCAGAATTTGTAGCTTGCTCTTTCCTTTATGTAGTAATCACACCTGGTGTTAATAGTAGACTACAGTAGTTGAGAACATGACTATCTTCCACCTATTTTTTTCTATGCACAGAAAAGGTAAGGATGTACTTTTATAACAGTAACCTGTGTCATATAATAATTGAGCTACATTTTTATTAATAAATTAGCAATTTAACAAGAACTAACAAATCAGCAATACAAAAAAAACACAAATAAAAATAAAGCATTATTTAAACAAGCCAAAACAATAGTATAATGCTATACAAGCCAGTGGAAGAGGTTATACATGAAAGTTCACCAGAGGTCTTCAAATAAGTTGGATAATCATCTTTCAGAGATGCTTAGTGTCATATTCTCCAAGCATGGGGAGAATTAGATAGCCTGTAAAGAACATTCTAATTCTATAATTCTGTAAGACTAATTTATTTATTTATTTATTTATTTATGGGACTTATATACCGCTTTAAGTGCGAGCACTCTCTAAGCGGTGTACACCAGTAAGCAATGTATATATATATTTACATTGCCCCCAACAATCTGGGTCCTCATTTTACCTACCCCGGAAGGATGGAAGGCTGAGTCAACCTTGAGCCGATGAGATTTGAACCGCTGACCTGCTGAACACAGTCAGCTAAAGTGGCCTGCAGTACTGCACCCTAACTGCTGCGCCACCTCGGCTCTTGCAATATTAAAATCAAAGACAGAATCAAGTTAGTAGAAATAGAGCAGCCCTGACTTCCTTCACAAGAGAATTTCATAAATGAAAGACTTGATTCATTCTTCTTTTTTTAAAAAAATCTTGCTTTATAATAGCTGGCTGTTGAGTGTTTCTTAAATTGCAATTTAATAATTCAAGATTTCTTTTAAATTAATATCTATACAGAAGACCTTGCAAAGCTTTCTAAACTTTGTATGTATTGTAATTTAAGAGTATTCTAATATCAAATAATCTCAGTTCATATTAGCCAAAGGATTATCACATACTACTGAACAATGCTTAGCCTGACAATTGTGTTTCTTTGATTTATACTGCACAAGTAGAGGTCATAGAATTCAATTGCATATGATGTTTTCAAGCTGTTTACATAGGTACTCTTTTGTGAGTGGATATATAAACTCTTCAGTTGAATTGCTCAAAGGATTTTCTAATCATTTAAAAGAACCTGGGAAATATAAAAAATTTAAATATTCAGACAGTTGCACATAGTATAATTGTTTTAGATTTTTAAGAGAAGGGATATCACCATTTTAAATTTTTAAATCACTTTAGCAAATATACTGAAGTAGAATACTATAAAAAAGAATCAGGTTAATTGCAGGTTGGCTGTAATTCAAAATATTTGTCTGTTGTTTTTCTAAAAAGAATATATGACATCACAGGGGCATTGTATTTCATAAGTTACAATTCATTCCACATTGTTCTTATTGAACAGTTTCGATTAATGTGCAAGCATTTATGTTAACTAAATAACATTAACACTGTTGTTTAGTTAATTTAGTTATTTAGTATAGGTGTCTACCTTTCATGTTCCTTTTTGTGATTGTTGACTTTTTGATTTTTAAACTGAATTGAATAATGGTTTAAAATTTTGCCTGTTCTTTTGCCCATACTAATTTCTCAATATTTACATTGGTTTGAATTTACAGTTTCCTAATTGAAATAGGGACTCATATTGACAAGATTCATGTTTTGTAACAGTGTTTAAAAATAAATATCTTAAAATTGTATCTATCTTTTTCTTTTAGATCTATTCTAAGGGTTTGAGCTGATTCAGGCTTGTTTATATTAATACAGTAAAATTATTCATATTTAATCACCATATAAAACAGCAATAATAAACCTGCAGCATTTATTAACCCATCTTAACTATTTTAGCCCCTAAACTCTTTTAGAACTTTTTCTGCCAAAAGAGCAGAATAATGTTCTTTAAGTGAATATACCTGGTTAATGTTTATCTTTTTTACTTAGTACAGATGCTACATATCTTAACTATTATTTAGGAGTTCCACATGGTTCTCTTATACCTCTCTTGTTTAAATTCTTCCAGTTTGAATAAAATTATTATTTTTTTCACTACAGTAGTTTCAGACCCCAGTTTAATTCTAGTTATTCAGTTCTTTAGCTGTAGAATAGAAGTAAACATGTTTGGTTTTGACTTAATCTAATGTATTAACTGAATTGTTGTGATTTCTAAAGTTACTATCACTTAGTAATTGTTACAAATCATGGCTTCTGTTGCATTGAATTTGAACAGGAACATTTAAATGCAGATTCTTAAAATTACACTTTGCCTGTTAAGAATCAGAGTAATTGTATCATCCCATTTCTATCGAAGCCTTTCTGATTTTGTTTCAGGGATTCTAAAATGCTGCATGTTAAGATATTAGTAATTAAATGTCAACATTAAATGTATTGTGTATGAAGGGATCTTTTAAAATGCAACTTTAAATGGGGTGTGTGTGTGTGCAATTTATTCCTGAAAATATAACAAGCCTCATGGCTTACAGGCTTAAAATAAGTGACCTATAGTCATGGACATGTTCTCACATGTTGAATCTGGTTCCTTAATTAGTTTGTTCCTACACAAAATATGATTTATATATTATTGCTTTTGTAATTTCTTGGCTATAGTATAACTTAGGAAGAATGTATTATGGTAGTCTCCTCCCTTTACTTCTGAACTTCGATTACTACTACTGTAACAAATGAACTGTTTGGAAGTTTGACTTCTTTAAGTAATCTATTGTATCCCAATGCAGGGAAACGTTTTCTGTTATTTTTAGGTGTAAGAAGTAAAGATTAATTACTGTTTTAGATTAGAAGCATGTTGTGTCTTTCTTAGAATTTCTAAATTACCTTCCTTCCTCCATAGATAGAGAAGTAAGCTAAACATTTGTTCTTCACAAATTCATAGCTATACATTTTTGTGGTTTTGTTTTGGAAGGAGTAATAGAAGAAATCAGTAGTTTAATTTTTTTTCACTATATGATAGACATTTTAGATGGCGCTATTAAATTTATTTCTTCTATATCTCTTTTTCCTTATAATGATAGCTTTGACCAGAAAAGCCACAAGCCCGAAACTCAAAATTACTTTGTGTAAGTTTGTGGAAAACCTTTCTAGAAAGCAACACCTAAAACTCTTTTACTGTAAAAAAAATCTCAAATAATGCGGGGCACAATTTCTGGAATTCTTTCCATCCTCTTTATCAAATACATCTGTATTTTATTCTGTTTCCGTGTTTGTTTCTGGTTTCCTTTTGCATGACATTTAAGTGTTTGCTAATATAT
Source organism: Crotalus tigris (assembly GCF_016545835.1). NCBI lineage: Eukaryota > Metazoa > Chordata > Lepidosauria > Squamata > Viperidae > Crotalus > Crotalus tigris. The sequence goes on along the minus strand of NW_024100554.1, from coordinate 1,732,330 downwards.
GGGTACTGGTAAATGAAAGATAGGCTACATGTCGCTCTGCTTTTGTCCAAGTGAAGGCTTAGGCAGTTTGTAGGGGGGGGGGTTAGATTGAAACAGCTGCTAGGGTTCTGAGCCATTGCTCAACTGCCTGTCACATAATAACACATTAGGAGATTTTTTTTTTTTTCAAATCTTCATTTTCTGGCTTGCACCAAGCTTGGTCCCATTCTGTTCAGTTTGGAGAGAAAGCTGTGGCAACCCACTTTCATACTGTTACCAAGAATATTGCATTGGTGCTGTATTGAAATCTTGAAGATGTCTTTAACTTTAGGCCAGGGGTAGGCAACCCAAAACACTCAAAGAGCCACTTGGACCCATTTTCCACCAAAAACAAAACACCGGGAGCCACAAAACCCTTTTGATATCTAAAATGAAGATAACACTGCATATATCCTTTTTTACCTTTATTATAGGTGTGTGTGTGTGTGTGTGTGTGTGTGTGTGTGTGTGTATACGTATATATGTATGTAGGTCTTGGAAAACCTCAGAAAACAAGTATATATGTATATATATATGTGTGTGTGTGTGTGTGTACACACACACACACACACACACACACACACAGGTAAAAAAAGGATATATGCAGTGTTATCTTCATTTTAGATGTCAAAAGGGTCTCTGTCTCTCTCTCTCCCTCCCTCTCTATCTGCCCTTGGTCTGCCACTCCTCTTCCCCGCTCTCCTTCTTTCTCTCTCTCTTTCCTCTCTCTCTCTCTCCCTCCCTCCCTCTCTCTCTCTCTCTTTCTCTCCCCCCCCTCTCCTATCTGCTGCTCACCTGCTGCTTCAAAGTGTTGTCCAACCAGCTCAGGGGTAGGCAATCTCGTCTCTTTTATGACTCATGGACTTCAACTCCCAGAATTCCTGAATCAGCCTAGCTGGGCTAGCTAGCTCTCTCCTGCCCTTCCTGCTTCCTGCTTCCTTGCAGCAAAGGGAGGAGCTCCGCCCAGTAAGCTTTTCAGCTCCTCGGAGAATATTGTGAGTGCATTCTCTTTTATACACACACACATACACACACACATACACACAGAGAGAGAGAGAGAGAGAGAGAGAAGCAGGGAAGCGCAATTGCCTCTCTCTGTCTCTGTCTCTCTCTGCAAAGGCAGAGGAGGCTGGGAGCCACAGGGGAAGGCTCAAAGAGCCGCATGCGGCTCCGGAGCCGCAGGTTGCCGACCTGTGCTTTAGGCATATCACCAAAACACTAAATATTATTATTTTTTATTTTAATTAATGCTGCAAATATTTCCCATTTGTAAAGTTTAAGAAATGTCTCTCTGGATTTTTTCTTCCTCTGATAGCGTCAATTTTAGGATTGGCAATTCACTGGTTAAAAATCCTGAAAAGTGAGAGCAACCTTTTCTTACAAAATAGAACAGTACCTATATATGTTGCCCCAAGACTATAGGTTTTCTTTTTTAAAATGACAACTGGGAATCCAGAAATTTCCTTTACTTGCTCTCTTGCTAATTGACCGAAATGCAACAGGTAGATGAAGCAAACAAGATGGAGTGGAAGATTAGGTCATTGTAAAATGAATAAGCAGACCAATACCAGTCCTTTGCAAATAATGGATCTGAATGAATGGGGTGTCATTTTTATGTATCTCTTCCATCTTTTTCAGAATTGCTGAGGAGCATTTTGAGGTGGATTACATATTGTGAAGAATTTGCTGAATGAACAAGATCTGACCATGCATAACAAGACTTAAGCTGCCTTTCCTTCTGTGACTTAAATATGCTGCTTTTCAATAGTGCTTTTGTCTTTACAATGGTCATAGCTGCATGTATTCTTTGATCCGTTTCTGATGAATATTATGGCCATGAGTTTACATCGGCAAATGGGATCTGATAGGGACCTGCAATCTACTGCCTCCTCTGTAAGCTTGCCCTCAATTAAAAAGGCACCAAAGAAAAGAAGAATTTCACTGGGATCTCTTTTTCGAAGGAAAAGGGATACGAAACATAAAGCCAAGGATGTAAATGGGGGCGTTGATGGGATTGCAAGTATTGAAACTATACACTCAGAAATATGCCCAGACAAGAACTCTATTTTATCTGCCTATATGTCATCAGACAATGGAACTGCGATCTGTAGTAAGCAGACGGGAGACTTCATAGAATGTCCCTTGTGCCTTTTGCGGCACTCTAAGGAGAGGTTTCCGGAAATAATGACTTGTCACCATAGATCTTGTGTGGATTGCTTGCGTCAGTATCTCCGGATAGAAATCTCAGAGAGCAGAGTTAATATCAGCTGTCCAGAATGCTCTGAGCGATTTAATCCCCATGACATTCGATTAATTTTAAATGATGACATCTTGATGGAAAAATATGAAGAGTTTATGCTTAGACGGTGGCTTGTTGCAGACCCTGATTGTAGGTGGTGTCCTGCTCCAGACTGCGGGTAAGTGATGTGTTTTTGTATCCATGGCTCTGTTTTATCTTTTCTTGATTATTAAATTGCTTGTATATAATGTCTTGTTTACCAGAGTGTTTTTATTTTTTATTTCAAGTTTTTCTTTCTTTTGACATTCAAAAATAGTTTGCTGTTACTTTAATAGCAGAAAAATTAGAGAATTGAGAAACAGATTCCTATCTTCTCCTATCTTCTCAAATGCTAGTACTTCACGCTCCAGAATATTAAAGGGGGTTGTCAAGTTTTAATGCAACCTCCAAAGTAGGTAGCTTTTGACACAGATTGTTAATTTGCTGCATTCTGGAAGAAGGTCTTTCTACATTAAGCACATAAAAAAGGGATTTGCCTCTCCTGTACTTCACATACTGAGTAGGTGGCCCCACTCTTCTGTACCAACCCACCTTCTCATCTGTGTGGAATTCTAGCTTACCTTTAGTGCTTAAACATTTTTAACTTCACATTTTTTTATTTTTAAGTAGTAAATTTAAAGTTTTCTAAATATAAATTGTGAAAGTTGGCATAATTGTAATTGGCAACAAAAATTTTCATATTAAAAGAGCTGAGTAAAATGTAAGAGATCATAATCTGATTTTTGCTTATTGTCGGAGGAATTTATTTAAATATTAAATATATTATTACATATTGTTGCAACTCTTTTTGGTCTTAATTATATAATTTACCACTTAAGAGGGTTTTTTTAAAAAAAAATGTTTATCTTCACCAAGTTCAAACATATTATTTAGGTTTTAATCTACACATTGCATTTTTATTAAGAAACTTGTTAATCTAACCTATGTTAAAAGCACATGTAAAGTCCAGAAGTGCCATATGATCAAAGATAAGTGTAGCTGAATATGGAAAGAAAATACTTGAAGCTGTGTGAAGAAGTGTATAAAATGTGGAGTACATTGATAATTGGGAAGATTAGGATTTTTAAATACTAAATGACAAAGAATACATTTTGAGATTGAATAGAGCAATTAAATTACATTCATATCCATGCTGCCTATATTTTGTATACCACGTTTCTCTTCAGATATGATTATATTGCACAGAACTGCAATTATGTGCTTTTATCATTTGTGTACTGTTCTAATACCACGTGTGAATTTATTCATAAAATTTCATTCACATGCACACAATTATAAGAGAACTTGTTAATTTGTTCCAAAGTATTGTGGTTCCTTAATACTTTATTTTGATATAACATTTAAGGCAAAATCCTACTACTGTAGATAAAATATAATTGGTATCTAACACATTTCAGATAAAGACATTTATAAATCATAATACATGTAGGCTTGTTAGTATGTTGTACTATATAATATTTTCGCAAAACTTTTAATTAAAGTTCAACCAAGTATGCCTATATGAGAAAGATAGCAAATTTCTTTCCGAATTCTCGGGTTTTTATTTTATTTAGCATATGGCATCTACAGAGGTCATGCGATCACTAATATACAGATATACTGGATTGTCAGTGACAAGGCTGAAGTTGATTGCAGACAGTCCTTGATTTATAACCAGATTTATAACTGCAATTTGAATCCACTGATAACAATCCATAAAACATTACCACATTGCTTAGCGATGACCTTTCCTGAAGTCCTGGTTACAAAAGCTGAATCCCCTGGTTATTAGGTGAGGCAACTTCCGGCCAGCTTCCCACAAAATTAGTGAGTCCCAGGCCCACAAGTGGATAAATGGCTGCTGCTGAGTGGGGAAGGAAGGTGTGCAAGGTGAGAGGAAGGGTCAGGGTGGATATGATCGGGGTGCACAAAAGCTATGGCATGAATTGGTAAAGATGTGAGATATGCAAGAGCCGTGAGTTAAGGAGGATATAAGTGGGTGAATGAGAGGCACCACATGATTTGGAGAAGGTGCATGTTTGTGCGAGAGGGTATGCAAGAGGCATGCATTGGTGAGAGTACATGAGAGGTGCCACGTGAGTTGGTGAGAGTGTGAGGGGTATGCAAGAGGTGCTGTGCAAGCCAGAATGGGTGCAAGGAAGGTGCAGTGAACATCAGGGAGGTGTATGAAGGTGTGCTTGGGTAGGACAAGCAGAAGGGCTATGAGAAGGTATGTGGATGAGAAAGATTATCCCTGCGACCTTACCTGCAGGAAAAGTTGCAGATTGCAGTCATATGATTACAAGGCCCTTGTCAACTGGTCATAAGTACAAACAGGTTATCAAGCATCCTGATTGCAATCATGTGACTGAGAGGGTGTTTGGGGGATTGAAACTTCAAGGACTGATCTTAGCCACCATTCATTGAGCCCTTGCATTTTGGAATGATGCTGACCATGGATGTGTGTGGTGTGTAATTTCAAGAACAGGTCATAAATAAGTTTTTATGAGCCCATCATTAAGTGTATTTCAATTTACTTTATTTGAAACAATAGAATTGGATTCAATCTTGCAGAATAGCACAACGATGCCTGTTACTTGAAGTATGCTGAATTCTACTATAGGATCTAAACCTAAAATATACCGTACAAGATTAACTAGAGCTCTATAAATGTTATTGTGTTTCTACTTTTATAAAGGATGATGTTTCTTAATATCAACTCAGCTATTTTAATTGGCAATATGTAGAACTGAGAAAGTCACAGCATATGACAATATCTGGTTCACCTTGGCTGTTTTCAGAAGAGTTAAGAAAAAAACTAGTTAACAATAATGATAAGAGACTACAAAGAAATTCCAGGCTTAGAGAAGACTAGGCATTTGGGGAAATCTTAGAAGAAGGCAGTTCCTGAATATTTCTACATTGTTGCCAAGAAAACATGGATCTATCCACATAATTGCCAGAAGTCTAGAATAACTTGAGGGAGGCTTTATCTTAGCACAGAGAATAAATACTCTTCCATCTATTTTTGAATATTGAAGGTATGCAGTCATTGCTTTTGGCTGTGCAAGCTGTCCTAAACTTATGTGTGGGCGTGAAGGCTGTGGAACTGAATTTTGCTACCACTGTAAGCAGATTTGGCATCCTAACCAGACTTGTGATGCTGCTCGTCAGGAAAGAGCACAAAGTCTACGTTTGCGAACCATTCGTTCTTCATCCATTAGCTATAGTCAGGAGTCTGGAGCTGCAGGTATTTATTGTTTCAATCTAAACGTTAGAAATATTTTTATATTATATTTTGAGTTGCTAGATTATTCATCAGTTACTGACACTGAAAAAAGGAAGATATGAATCTTTTCTTCAGTATCTTGATATTAATGCAAAATTGTACAGTTATGTAGAATGTACTGAAATAATGTGCTGCTAGTATTTGGCATGGTGGATATAATTAGCTTATGCAATCAATGAAAAGATCTGACTTCTGATAGAACTCCTAGTTTGAAATGTCTAGTAACAGACCACACACAGGCTAATTTCAGATGCTAGGATAAAACATGTGGTTTGCTTAGTTTTGGCTTATTGTGTTGCATAGATCCAGCATGAAGGTTTATAAAACATACTTTCTGATTCAGAACAAGATTGCAAAGTTTATGTTGGTTCCCAGGCACCCCTAAGTTTTGCACAGCATATTAGTAATCATATTCAGAAGGTGAGGCAAGACAAAGATTTTACTTGAGGGAAAGATTTAAGCCTTAAAATGTGTGGCTAAAATATCTGGAAGGCTTAAGGCATTGGCTTTGTCCATTAAACTCTGCCAGAAGCTGAAAAGAAAATCACTTTATAGTGGAGGGATATGAATATCAGGCCTTTTTTTTTTTTGCACTCTTCATTTATTATGTGAATCTAAAAAATTATGATTTCTTAATGTCCAAACTTAAGTTTCATTAAGGGGGAGTGAGTTGTTTAAACTATAAGAATAAGAAGGAATTTGAAGAGATAGAGCCTATTATAGCTGAGATAAGAAACCACTGACATGCAGACGTCTAATCTGGTCTCTTGATCTGTTTATACTCCCACTTAGAACATGAAAAGAATGAGTAGTTACTTTGTATATAACTCAGCAGAAGTTCTCCATGAAGAAAAGGAAGTAAGCCATTAATTAAGACAGTGGTTCTCAACCTTTTTAATGCCGCGACTCCCAACCGGTCGTAAGTCGAGGACTACTCAACTGGTGCAGCACCGTTTGCAGAATGGGACTTTTGGCGGGCTCAGCAGGGCAGAGACAGCCTGGACAATTCCTATTGGCTTTTGAAAGCCACTAGAATTAGACTCTATTCAAGAGAGTCTATTCTATTGGCTTTCAAAAGCCAATAGAATAAAAGGGAGTAGCACAGCTAAGGAGAAAAAAATGGCAGACTGCATTGTTTGGCAACCCCCGTGAAATGGTCGTTCGACCCCAAATGGGGTCCCGACCCACAGGTTGAGAACCACTGCATTAAGAGAATCTTTTGCCTATGAATGAGTACTCTGAAAGATGGGAAATAACCTGAACTGAAAAGAATGCTCTCCCTTCTAAAATCGTTATTAATTGATGTTATCTGGCCTGATTGAAATAGAACGAGAAGCATTTTTTACTCTTTTTAAAGAGGTTTTTTAATGCTTGCACTATCACCTTTGCAAATTGTGCTGTATTACCTATCACAGTATGCATTTTATGCTTTTATGTTGGATACTGAAAAATCTCATCAGAGTAGTTTTGGATTAAATGATTGAGTATTATTTTAAAGCAGAATAATTTGTAAAGTTCTGTGTAATGTTTATATTTGTTTTATTTATGTACACTTAATTACCTTTTTGTATTGGGTCTTTCTTGGCTTTGTTGGATCTCTAGGATGAGATATATTTTCAATTTTTATTTTTCTTGGTGCTATTGTATTCCTTTATTTTAAACAGCTGATGACATAAAGCCATGCCCCCGCTGTGCTGCTTATATAATAAAGATGAATGATGGAAGTTGCAATCACATGACCTGTGCTGTCTGTGGTTGTGAATTCTGTTGGTTATGCATGAAGGAGATCTCAGACTTGCATTACTTAAGGTATGTATGAGAAAGAATTTTTTTTCTGGTAACAGAAGTTTAACATGCTTTTTATTCCAATTTGTAATAGAAGCTATGCTAGGCTAATCCAAAACTGCTATTTTTCTGAAGTTAGATACATTTAATACATAACTCTAGGCAGCTAACAACCAGCTTATAGCTTCTCTCCCATAGCAACTCTAATACCAAAGTTAAAATAATTCAGTACAAAAAAAATTAATAAAAGAAACATATTTATTTAAAATATTTGTACAGTTGTCCATTTTATATCAGACTGACAGAAAGATATATGTATATTTGGTTCTTCTAATATACTCTCCCTAATGCCTGGAGGGAAAGCCAGGTTTTAGCAGCTTGCTGGAAGGTGCAAAAGGGCAAGGATTCTGAATCTCTTAATCTGTTTTGCGTAGGCATTTAGTAAAAAGAAGTATGGTGGTTTTGAGGATTTTGTGTGTATTAAAGTGCTGCATAGTATGGTGAGCAAATGCAGAAAGGCCCATCTATTTATAGCAGAACATACGCAAATAACTTCCTGTAGGAGAATACAGTATGTCGCAATACTTGCCCTTCGAATTCCTGTTCTGCATGTTCAGAGAAATCTTTTGTAAATTAGTCATTCTTCTTGTTAACAGACTATGGCAATGTTGAGATCATGGGGTAGAGCTAGTTTGGTCTAGTGGTTTAGAAATTGTGAGGATATGACCTCTGTTTCTATCTTAGGCACAAAGTTAGCGAGATGACCTTGAGCCAGTCGTTCATTCTCAGCCCTAAGAAGAAGGCAATGCCAAGCTACTTCCAGAAATTGTACCTAAAAAACTGCAAGAACTAGTCTACGCAGTTGCCAGGAGTAAACACTGACTCGGGGCCACTCTCCCCACCCACCCTACCTCATCCCCCAAGAAGCAGTATTAGAAATTTTTAGGATTAGTTGAGAACATGCCACTTGTTTATTGGTTAAATTTTAGACAAATCAAATCTTAACTAGCTATCCAGATTTAAAGAGATTTTTATTTAATTTAGATTGCAAACCAGCCTGCCTAATATTGGGTGAGAGTTTTGAAAACTGCAATCCCTTGTCTTTGGGCACCAGATAAAGGAAGGCTGTTGTGACTAAGAAATGTACCTTTGGGCTGAATTTTGGAAATGGTGTAGCTGACAAAAAGATATGATTTGATGTCCCTATTTTAAAATGCTGTTGGATGAGAACTTGCATATCAAGAGGATATTGGATATTCATATGGGTTAGTAATAGTCTAAGTTAAAGGATTTGATTACATATAATTGTTCACTGGTTAATCTTATATATGGAAAATTCTCAGCCCATCAGGCTGTACATTCTGGGGGAAAAAACCATGGAGTCGGAAGAAGAAAATTCTTTGGCAACTTGGGACACTTGTAGGTGCACCTGTGGGAATTGCCTTAATAGCAGGCATTGCTATTCCAGCAATGATTATTGGAATTCCTGTATACGTGGGACGTAAGGTAAGAACCAAATTGATTTTGAAATTTGCATATTTTTCAATGGGACTTTCTTGTTATTCCACTATAACAAACTCTGTTTATTAAAGTATTTTTTCAAATCAGTTCTTACTTGTTCTTTTTCTTCTTTTTAAATATATTTTTCCTCTGGAGTATCAATCTGCTGAGGTTATAGCAGCATTGAAGTAATACAAGGATGAGAGTTATTAACAATACTAGCCAATTATTCTATAGCTGCCAGTTCAATTTCCAAGTGCAATTGAACATTCTGATTTTGACTTTTGAAAACAAAAAAATGGTGATACATTGTTTTATTTTAAAAATCACATTCATCCATTTATTCTTCAATGTCATCATAGCCAGATGAAATTTTATTGAGGCTTCCAACATTATCTGAAATATGAATGGTATTTATCATTGATGAATTATTGTCCAGTGGTGGTTCCAAACTTTGCTGTTTCTTATCTAGGGAGGCTTATCATACTATCTCATTGTCATGCATTTTTTAAAATTTTAATGGGATTCACATTATGACTGTGCTATGACATAACTTTATAGCTTAGCATTTAAAAAAGATAAAAAAATTCAGTTAAACCTGCAGAAGTCTTAAAATTGCAAGCTTGTCAATTTTCATGGAAGACCCAGCGACTTCATTAGCTACCAATACAACATGGTTCCCATAAAGTTTTCTCTGGTCACAAAATGTTTTCAATCGGGGTCTTCCTAGTCTTCTTCCTTTTCCCACAAAGAAAAGTGATTTCCCAAGAAATTAGTGACAAAGATTGTATTTGAGCCCAGATACCAACCATACATTTGAACATGCATGGCATACTATTTCATAACTATAATCAAACACCATTTACATCTGTGAATTCAAATTTCTGTCTTGGGACAGGAATCTAAATTAAAGGAATTTACCATTTCTGACCAGAGATTCTAGTATTGTTGGGAAACTGTCAGCAGGCAAAGAGAAGAGCTTAAGTGGAGAACTAGCCTTGAGTCAAGAAACCTAGAGAGAAGAGTACAACCAAAGATTGAAAATGAAGATAGCAGAGGAAAGGTTTAAACTGGAAAGAAAAAGAAATCCAAAACAGATTTTTTTACATTGCTTTGTTTACTCATCCTGTTTAATTATACCAGTGGGATCTTTAAATTCATTAATTTAAAATGGCAAGTAAATAGATAAAGATAATATTGATCGCTTCTGTATATCATTTCTTCTACCAGCTATTAAATGGAATTTATTCTAAAATATCTTCATTTTTCCTCTTTCTCATAAAGATTCATAATCGCTACGAAGGCAAAGACATGTCAAAGCATAAGAGGAACTTAGCCATTGCAGGTGGTGTAACCTTATCTGTAATTGTTTCACCAGTTGTAGCTGCAGTCACTGTGGGTAAGTATAGTTTCTGAAAAGTCTAGCAATAGCAATAGCACTTATATACTTATATACTGCTTAACAGTGCTTTACAGCCCTTTCTAAGCGGTTTATAGAATCAGCGTATTGCCCCCAACAATCTGGGTCCTCATTTTACTAACCTCGGAAGGATGGAAGGCTGAGTCAACCTTGAGCCGTGAGAATCGAACTGCCGTCAGTCCTCAGTCAGCAGAATTAGCCTACAATACTGCATTCTAACTACTACACCATCACAAAACCATTATATCTTACTAAAAATTTACTAATAACAATATTAGTGATGAGTAATTCAGGACTAGCAGTGAGACTATTTTTTAAAGTTTTTGTTTGAAAAGTATGAAAAATGTAATTCTTCCTCCAAAGTTTGCTTATTTTGGTTACCAATAAATTTAAATAAAATAAAATTTTCTCCAACCTCAGCATTGTGACTGAGACCCAGAAGAGCACATTGTTCGTTCCCAACTTTGCCCAACCAGTTCTCACTATCACACACTAAGTCTGCGTTTGATGGTCTCCATATTATGGGTGGATGAGATCTTACTTTGCCTAGATCCAGCATTGATCAACAGCAGTCTAAGACCTAGAAGCACCCAAGAGCCCAGGCTTGGGGTAACTGGTTTAGAAGGCGGGTGTGCAAATTTGGTAGAATCCTCTTTGGAAAACTAGAGTCTGTATAGTGTTTAAATCTAAATCTATATTCTTATTAATGTAAACTAAAAGCCTTGATCCATGGATAAAAGATTGTGCATGCAGACCTTATTGTGTTTGAAATGAATAGAGAACTAGAAGACCTCAGTGTAAATATGAATTCTTGAGACCAGGATAAATTTGCAGAATTGGGTTGATTATCTTTTTGTACCCATGATGAAAATTATATATCTGTATAAGAATTAACTTTTTGTTCTATTGTTCTATCTTTGCTAAACTGGGAGTTAAGAAATACACAGTAACCACTAAAAAAAGACAGTTGTGCTAATCACAGTATTACACTTTGTTTCCCTGTAGGTATAGGAGTCCCTATTATGCTGGCCTATGTGTATGGAGTAGTTCCCATTTCTCTCTGTCGAAGTGGAGGTTGTGGAGTATCAGCTGGCAATGGGAAGGGTGTCAGAATAGAATTTGATGATGAAAATGATATAACTGTGAGTGGAACAAATGCAGCAGTAGGTAAGAAAGAAGACCTTTATTTAGTTATCATATTTGTCTGGCTACCTATCTCCAAAAAACATTTTGGAGTGTGTAGAGACCTTTTTGGAGAGATGTAGAAAACATTTTGAATTGAAAATAATTCAGTCTTAAAATAGCTTTTTGATATCATAGGAAGCATTCTTATGCTGTTGTTATCCTACCAAAAAAGAGCACACCTTGAAATGAGGAGTTTCAAATTTGAAATATTTTGCATATTTCTGTTTTTGATAGTTGCTGCCCTAGGATTAGCCAGTTTCAGGCTTCTACAGAGCATAATTCACAAATAGCCAAGTTGTTTCATATGTATGTATGTATGTATGTACACAGCTCAAAATACATTTGAATGTAAATGTGCGTATTTGAAAAATATATTCACTATTATTCACATATAGTCAGTATTCAGAGATTTTTTTTTATTTGCAGTGTGTGCTGTATTTTTTAGTGATTTGCATAATCCTACACTTCCCAGAAAAGATCAGTTAGTAGCAGCCTTAAAAGATACCTTCCTTTATTGATGGTATCTTAAGCTTTCCCAGTATTAATTTATCAGGGAAGCTAATAGAATCATTTTCTAGATACTATTTCTTCTCTTAATGTTCTAATGCCATTGATTCAATATTACTAGTGAAATGTTACTTTCCTGACAGAAAATAGAATTGACCCAAATTGTAATCTAGTTTTAGAGAACAACTTTATTATTTCCCAGTACCAATTCTGGAATAACAATCGAATTAGAAAATTACAAATCATTTTGTTGTAGTTGGCATTTTTCTTGTTCAAGAGAAAATCCGGTTCTATTTGGGAAATTATTTTATACAATTTCCTCATTATACTAGCCTAGGCCTACAGTCAAAAGATGACAGCATTTTTTCTTACTATCATAATTGTACCAATCTAAGACCAACATCCCATCAATTCTTCAAGAATTGAAAAACTACAGTTTTTATTACTGTAGCTTCCATAAAAGCAAAGCTTTCTATGATGTGAAACTTCAGTAAATGATATATCCGTAGTGACTTGAAATACCCCTTCTTTTCCATTTTAGACACTACATCAGTAGCAGAGGCACGTCACAATCCTAGTATAGGGGAAGAAAGTGTTGGATTGACTGGAAGCCTAAGTGCAAGTGGTAGCCATATGGACAGAATAGGAGCCATTCGAGACAATCTGAGTGAAACAGCCAGCACCATGGCCTTGGCTGGAGCTAGCATAACAGGAAGTCTGTCAGGAAGTGCAATGGTCAACTGCTACAACCGGTAAGATAATGCATTCCAAGTATGAAACTCTAATTGACTATTTGTTACATAAGCTGTAATTAACAATGGAATAATAAGTATATATTGTAGCCAACTGTTGTAAATTCTAATATCTGTCTCTTGAACATTTGTGGGTACATTCTGAAAACAGTGATTAAATTTCGTTGGATTAAAGGAGAACTCCAATTCCAATGATGGCAATCGATGTGGAGGGATAGGAATTCTAGCATACTTGGCTTTTATATTTAGTATTGGATTATAGTTTAGGGTAAAACATTCTTGCATGAAAATGGGATTGTTGTAAATCGAAAAACTTGTGATGTGCTACTACACTAGAAGTTAACTGCTTATATTATTTAGAACAGTGATGGCGAACCTTTAAGAGAGCGAGTGCCCAAACTGCAACCCAAAACCCACTTATGCATTGTTGAGTACCGGGTGGGTGTGGCCCATTGGCTGGGCGTGGCCCATTGGGTGGGCATGACTGAAGTGATAACAGCAGACTGGGTGGGACTAAAAAGTTCAATCAATCAATTCCAACTTTGCAAGATCCCCCCCCCCCCGCAAGAAGTTGAAATTGACTGATTGAACCTTTGTTTTTTTTTGCACATGGCGGCGGAAGCCTAAAGTGAAAAGATTTTATAAAACCCAGCTGAAAGCCTAGGACTGGGGCGACGGTGCGCGTGCCCACAGAGAGGGCTCTGAGTGCCACCTCTGGCACCCGTGCCATAGGTTCGCCACCACTGATTTAGAAGGAAATAATTTAATCCTGGCTATTTCTCCTATGTAATTTTTTTAGGATCTACTACTATAATTTTTTAAGGGGTATTTCACTTAATTTGCTGTGAGAATTATTTTCTTCACTGGGTGGCTGGTAAATATTTAAAAGATTTCAATATGATATGAAAAATGCAAGTTAGTTATTGAGCTAATACTGAATTTTCACCAAGGTTGGAAGTCCAAGCAGATGTGCAGAAGGAAAGATGCAGTTTGAGTGGCGAATCTGGCACTGTTAGTTTAGGAACAGTGAGTGACAATGCCAGCACCAAAGCAATGGCTGGGTCCATTATAAATTCATATGTCCCATTGGACAGGTAAGTTTGAACTATGTTGGTAAAATCAGTATTTATATCCTGTGTAAGAAATTTCTGGTATTATAATTGATTATTTGCTGTCAAATTGATGTTGACTCTTAAGTGACTACATAGATATTAGTAAGAGCAATAAATAACCATGTCAAGTGCAGAGTATATTTTGTTTTTTAATTTAATTTAATTGATGAGCTTCTGTCATGTATATATCTAGGAAGGCATTTTGTCTAATAGCATGCAGAAGTTTAGGCATCTCGGATCATATTGTATGAAATTTTAACTCTGTCAACTTCTGAAGTCAAAACATGATTTAAAAGTCAAACTTTCCCTTGAAGTCTGGTCAGATCTATAATGTAGAATCCACATATCATTGCAGATTAGTTTCTGAAAAAGTATTAAAAGTAGTATTGATGAATCATCAATAGCAAGATATGACAACTTTTTTCAAACTTTGAACTAATTGTCACATATATGTTTTAAAATGCTCTTTATAACTGAATTTAACTGAGATGAGTTTGGACATGTTCTACCTTAAAACAGAACTGTTATCCTTTTTTCTTACTTAGAGATGGTAGCAGCATGGAGGTACAAGTAGACATTGAATCAAAGCCTGCAAAATTCAGACACAACAGTGGGAGCAGCAGCGTGGATGATGGTTGTGCTGCAGGCCGTGGTAATGCTTGCAGCTCTTCCGCCTGCTTGTCTGATAACAAATCAAGTGTTCCCAAGTGGTCCAAAGAATCATCAGCAGGGAAAAAATGCAAAGGTAAACTCAGAAAAAAGAATAGCATGAAGATAAATGAAACCAGAGAGGACATGGATGCTCAGTTGTTGGAGCAGCAAAGCAACAACTCCAGTGAATTTGACTCTCCCTCTCTCAGTGATAGTGTCCCATCTGTAGCTGACTCTCACTCAAGTCATTTTTCTGAGTTTAGTTGTTCTGATCTGGAGAGTATGAAAACCTCGTGCAGCCATGGTTCCAGCGATTATCACACCCGCTTTAATACCGTGAGCATTCTGCCAGAGGTTGAAAATGACCACCTAGAAAACTCTCCTCACCAGGGGGACAGTTTGCTGTTTACACCCATTGCTCCATGCTCAGAGGTTCCCCAGCTGAGTTATATTGCTGAAGAATGCACCTGCAAGGGGACTTCCAATAGTGCAGGGGTGAATAACGGTGAAACACTGAAAGAAAGAAACAACAACCATTCACCCCAGGTTATGGAGTTAAGCACTTCAGTTCACACTGAGATTTAAGCCTGTTATGTGCTGCAGAAATATATTTACCACTAAAGAGCCTTGCCAGGCCACTTTAAGAAGCAAGGCTTCAGTGCAACTTACATTTGGATATATGTCTCTATTAAGGCTTGCGTGGCACTTTGTGAAGTGACATGAAGATTATAACAAGTGCATTACAATAAAACATTATACTGATGTTTTGTATTTTTGCCATAACTTTGCTGAAAGTCTGTATTTGATGAACTTGAATGGGGAAAATTGGCCACTTGTAGGTTTCATATAAAACCTCAGTATGGATTTCAGGTATACAGCACAAAAACCAGTCTCTGGTCAAGATGTGTTGCTGTAACCATACCAAAAAATACATTCTGATAATATCATGTTAAGTAATGTTGAAACACATTCTTTAAGCAAGGTTATGACATATAGCATAACTTTAAATTAAAAAGAAATTGGTACTTGATATACAATAGGTAGCAAAGTGACGTCTCCTTATCAGAAAGTGGGGGTAATTTAATTATATTTGCAATTGACAAAAAAATAGAAAGTTTACGATATAAGGTGTATAAAGTTTTTGTACAATGTAAGAGCAATTAATTTGTTACCATGGTAGAAAACCTGATATAGTCACCTTTAGCAGGGGACCTCAGTTATGCTGTTTAATTCTTGGTGCCTTTGAAAAAGACTGGGTTTATAAGTGCCTGGTCTGATGATTTCACTGTTAAGTTTTCCAGAATGTTGTCAGTTGCCACCTTCTTGGAATCTGGAGGAAAATTTCAGCGAATCAACTAACTGTGGTAGATTAATAGGATTCATAATACTGAAGTATTAGCCTACCAAAGATTCACTCAGGCTTTTAGCAGATAACTTTTCTGACATCATTTTGCAAATCACATGCACAGAAAAAAAGCACAGTGCAGAGCTTGCACATCTTTGAAAATGGGCTCTAAAAATGGTTGGCTCGCAGCGAGGGGTGTGCCACATGTCCTGCTTATGGTTCAGCTGAACACGAGTTGAAGCTCACTTAAGCGCCTGCACTGTTAAATGTTTGCCACACAAGTCGTAATGATGTATGCTCTCTTCCCTCCTACAAGAGAGAGAAAAGATTTGGATTTTGGCACAGAAGCCTTCAGTAATTTGGTTTTGTGTTTGTGTGTGTGAATGAGGCATTTTTTTTGTAAGTATTGCCATTATGGTGCTACTGAAAATTTATGAGAAGAAGGTTGTTATGGGCCGCAGCCATCTTCTCTGGCTTCCTTGATTATTTTCTTTAATCAGCTTATAACACTAGTGTCAGATACATTATTTGGTAATGCTTGTTATGATATTTGTATATTTGCTATTTTTTGTTTGCTCAATGGAGTGTGTAAACTACATACCTGAAATAAATGTCTGAGTACTATTTTATTGTCTTCTGTCCTTAGAACAAAGGGTTTTTTGTAGACTTTGATTTTATGTTGCATTGTGCTGAATTACATTCTCTCCTCCAGACATCTTTCACATCTACTTTATTGATGTCAGAAGAGCAGAACTCCTGTAAGAATCAGGCTTCATATTGGGGAAGGACTGTTCAGCATACATAAGCTTTACAAAGTGAAACAGTTCAGATTCCAGCTCTTTCCAGTTAAAATTGTCCACTGTTAGCATTGTGAAGATGCCTTGTTAGATGTAATAAAAGATCACTACCCAGTTTGCCAAACTGAATTGATGGGTGTATCTACTTGTTATAAAGTATCTTCTTATAAGATGTGGAATTAATTGGATCTAGACTTGCCATTCTATGTACATCACCACCCTTTGTGTAATTGAATTGAAATTTGGCTGCAGGGAGAAGACAATTTTCACTAATTGCCTATATTTCCAGATCCATTCTGTTGTAAAAGGTCCACCAGTCTTATTTTATCTTATGTCTTATATTTGGTTGTCTTTATTTGGAAAGTAATATTTTTTCAAAAGTTTCTTTGCTGTGATGAAAAATTATGAAAAAGTAGATCAAAATTTCAGCTTGTGTCATACCAGCTGAACGTATAAAGTGGTTAAAAAACACATTTTAACTGTATTTTACTCTTTAAAAGTTGCTAACTACAATAAATCTGGGCCAAAATACTATTCCTGCTAGTTCCCAGTCATAAGAAAAATTATATTTTATAATATGTAAATTATAATTTATTAATAATATATTTTAATAGTATAAAATGCTAAGTTTAACTTCTTAAATATCCCTACCTAAACAAATTTCAGAAACAACATTTCAGAAACAACATTAGAATGAACAATATATTTTGCATCTTAATATACTAGGTTGCTGTCAGATGTAATTTTATGCAAGTTTCATTTAGAATTCAGGCTTAATTATGATTTCTCTGCAACATCTCCCATATCCAAAGAAATAAATGAATTGAGTATTGGGAATTAAGAGCTATTTCAACAAGAAATCAAAGTAAGTTCCAGCTGTATGTACAACATCCTCTAATTTGCATATGGAACTAATTTACTCCATGAAATTAATTTAAATCAAATTAAACTGCAAAAACAATAGTTACTTACAGGAAGTGCCTTTGGAATCGCTAAAGGATGGATCTGACAAAAAGGCATTATTTATTTCTCTAGCTGGAAGACAGGTATTAAAAATCCTTCTAAGAAGGAAACTCCTCCTTTACAAGAATACTGAGTTAAGTCAGGACAAGATAATTCTTGTTTAGCGATCACAATTGGGATTGGAATCTTAAATAAAGTGGGAGCTAAGGGAAACTGCATTTGTGCTTAATGATCTTCAGCTTTCCTTGCTTTACAGACCTGCAAAAGTTACGAACATGAGGACTGATAGCAAAATTACTTTTTCATCACTGCTATAACTGAATAGTTGCTAAATGAGGCAGTTGCTCAATGAGGATTACTTGTTTAAATTTAATTTATAAAAATTAAAGCAAAACATCAGAAAAATGAAAAAACAATATATAAAAATAATAAAACAGAAAGATTGAATAATGTGGATTTTTAATGTCCGCATTGATGAATTGTCTCTCCTGCAGGATCAGACTAATAGGTCTATCATTCAATGATCAGAATGGTACATCATGGTAAGTTCTACTACTGTTTTCAATCACCAAAGATGGAATTGTCAGGAAAGGAATGTTCTGCAATAGCATCCTTAGAGGGGGTCAGTAGAGATTAATGATGCATCTATAGCAGAATCCAAGGCACAAAACTTTCTTAGAAATCTTACAATAAAAGGCAGATTTACCTGCTTGCAAATTTCTATGGAAATCATGAAGCTCCAGTTGAATATATGACTCCCCCAATCCATCTAGTTGGCTGACAATCCAAATCTGAGATTTTAGATAAGAAAATAAAATTGCAGCTTGCCATACCACTTTACAGTTCCTACTTCTATTTTTTTTAATATATTGTTTTTTTAATTTTAACAAAAAGTATTTAAAACACACCATGGTGTTTGGGCAAACAAACATTCCAAGGGGGAAAAAACATACAAAAACAGCTCAACTTAATACATTCACTATCATCTCTCTATTTCTCACAGATAACATAATAGATTTAATATACCGTATTTTCCGGCATATAAGACGACTTTCTAAACCCTGAAAGTCATCTCAAAAGTCGGGGGTCGTCTTATACGCCGGGTAGCTGTTCTCTGAATTTAAAACCAATCTGCCCCCTAGTGGCCAGCCCTATTTTTTTTACAGAAATAAGCACTAACAGTGTTTCTCAACCTTGACAATTTTAAGGCATGTGGACTTCAACTCCCAGAATTCCACAGCCAGCAGGACAAAGCATTCAAAAATTCCATTTAAATTTTTAAATTTTTCTTTACAAATGTAAACCCAGCAAACACACTGTTTACCAACTATTAAGTGATTTATGTTTTAAAAAATCAATAAAATATATGGGGAAAAAAATACCAGCTGAGTTCAGGAAGCATTAGGGAAGCAGTGGTGGGCAACACTCGCTTTCTAGCAGCAAAGGAATGGAGCTCCTATTGTGCTCATCTATAAACAGAAATTCAATATTGTACCGTATTTTCCGGCATATAAAACAACTTTCTAAACCCTGAAAATCTTCTCAAAAGTTGGGGGTCGTCTTATATGCCCTGTCGTCTTATACGCCGGAATATACGGTATTCCGTTTCTAGCTTAAGTTTCTATTACTACTCAGCCTGTTTTAAAGCTTTATCAATTTAGAATTACCATAATCAAATATTGTTTTACATCAACAAATTATCACTTCAAATATCTCTACCAAGTATATTAAAGTTCTTAATCTCTCTCAGCCCTCTTTTTATCATCAATCTCATTCATTTCTTCTTCCAATGATAACTAATTTAATTAAAAAAAACAGTTAAACCTTAATTCCTTTCAATTCGTTACACAAATTTCAAATTCCATTCTATTATCATACCTTATCAACCATAAAGCCAAAGTTCTTTTTTCCAAACAAATTTCCATACAACAAAAAAACACGTATGTATATAATTGTAGCTAACTTAATTAAAAGAAAAAAAGAAAAAAAGAAAAGAAAAATCCTTTCAATTCATTACACAAACTTCAAATTCCATCCAATTAATTATCATACTTTATCAGATCATATTATTATCAAAAATCACCTAAACAATTTAAGCATTTCAAAATTCCATTTCCATAACTGAACATTTTTTCAATTCCAGAACATATATATCTGTATGTATATGATTATATATTTTCTATCCTTAATAGACTTTCAAAAAAAAATCATCTAACTAATTTAAACACACATGTATATAATTGCATTTTTCTTACTTCTAACTTTAAATCATTATCCTTAAAACTATCCATAAAATCAGCATTGCCTTTTACTCCATTAAACATTTTTTAATTTCTTTTTAAGTCTAATTCTGGGTTTCTTTTTATGCCACACAGGCTTCCATAAAAGTGCTTCCCTTTCAACCAATAAATCCATTCTTGTTGCTTGTAGTAATCTTTGAAGGAATATAAGTCCCTTCCTCTGAAGTAAACATCTTTTTTCCCTTTCAACCAATAAATCCATTCTTATTGCTTGTAGTGGTCTTTGAGGAAATATAAATCCCTTTGTCTGCAGTAAACATCTTTTCCTGTTCTCCTTGGAACGTAGTTGCTTTGTAGTTAAAAATCTTGGTCTCTGCTTCTGCTGGTTCTCTAAGTTGCTGAAGAAAGAGTTGTCAGATGAAGTAAATTCCTCTTCTATCTCTTTAGAATCATCTTCTGGTACATTTTGATTTATGCCATAGTCAATTGTAACCTGAACATCAATTTGAGCAAATGTAGTAGAGTCTCTGGATCTTAATTCTAAGTTAGAGTTTTTAATTGTAGCACATATTTCTGCAGTGGCCTCATAAATCCTTTCCAATATAAGTGCATAGTTCAGTTGTAACTGAGGTTTCTCCATTTTAATACTAATGCTTAAAAGAAGATCTCTTTTTCTTTTTTGTGAAGGCTATATTTAATACAAAAAACATCCACCCCCACAGCTTCACAGGTGCACAGCTTTAGTATTTTGAAATTCAATAGAAAAATAAGCAAAGTTGCAGTATTGAACTTTCGCCACTAGATGCCTTCAGTTAATTAAGAAAATATTTTCCAAAAATCAATTCCTTTTTTCTGTCTTTTGAAGTATAATATATATATAAAGAAATGGTACAGTTCTTAAAAAGAGAGGAGAGAGAAAACCTTTTCCATCTTTTTTTTCCTTTTTAGTATCCAAATAGAAGTAAATAGTCTTTCAGTGTTTGTAAAATGCCTTTCTTCCCCCCAAAAAAGCAGAAGCCGCCTTTCCAAGCCAGAGAAATAATTCCAGAGGCTCTTACAGGTACACAAACAAAAAAATCAGAAAAGAGAGAAAAAAACAAGAAAAAATTCTCACCCGGATTCACCATGGGGGCACTCTTAGCTTAGATGTTGTCTGACTTACAGTCTGAAGCGGCAGGGCAATCGGCCATTTTACTAGCCGATCTTCTTTGTCAGCCCTCCGAGATTCGTCCGGATAGCTGGAGGAGCTGCCGCTCCTCCATATCTGGACAGCAGCCTCCTCGACGGAAGTCGCACCCTCCAGGGCGACTTTGGACCTGTATAAGGGTCCACCGACGGAGGGAAACCTAGCCGATGAGGAGAGAAGTCTCCCCGTGCGATTAGTGACGCCACAAACCGGAACCAGAAGTGCAGTTCCTACTTCTATTATGGCTGTGGCCATCTCTGTACCAAGCCTCTCAGCTGATTTAATACATATTTATAAATTATTTGGATGAAGGGTTAAAAAGTATAGTCACATTTGGAGATGAATATAGATACCAAACCCCTCAGAGGAAACTCAAGATTCAAAAGGACTTTGACAAGCTGGAACAATAGGTAGAATCTAGCAAGATGAATTTCAACAGGGGCAAACAAAAAATCTTGTATTTGAAGAAACAAAAATCAAAAGACAAGAATGGAATGGATTGGCAGAAACCATACCAGGCAGCATTTACAGTATACCGCAAGGGATCTTGGTGTCCTGGTGGATCACAAGCTGAACATGAGCCAATAGAATGGTGTAGTTTCCTGAAAGGGAAATGAAATCCAAGCCTGCATGAAGTGTAATATAAAGATCAAGAGAAGCCATTGTTCCTTTCAATTTGTATTACTCCCTGCTTAAAATAGTGAGCAGTTTAGAACACTGAAATTCAGAATGCACATTAACAAACTAAAACATGTTTGAATGACAAGAAATCAGATTTTGTATGGATGCAAGGTTTTCTTAATGGATGATGGAATAGAATTTCTGGAAGGTGGTAGGCTGTTTCATTGGAAGCTTTGAATGGCGGATAGATGATCTTTCTTGGGCATGCTGTAGTAGTGGATTCCTACACAGGAAAAGACTTTGGACTCAATAATTTCCAAGATTCCTTCCAAATATTCCAGCACTAGCACAGTGACTGATGTGAAGGTGCCTGTTGTGTGATCATCATCTGTAAATGGATTTTCCTCTTGGTGTAAGCGTCATGAAAATTAGGCTTCTGATGCCTCTTGTGACTCCTTCCTTTGTTTCCTCATTGGATACAAAGGCTGAGGATGAAAAGGATTGCAGGTAGGCACAGGTAGCAAAAGGACCGGATCCACTTGAGCTTCTGCATATGGCCTCCTTGCCTTTCTTCCTGTATGCTCTGGAACAGCTGTTGTTCCCTGTTCACGTGCTACTGTTGAAACTGCCTTACTTATGGAGAAAGATGAAGGCGAAATTTCCCATGTCTTGTGTGAGTAGATGTGCCCAACAGGAACTTATTTGATGAAAGCCATCAAGCTAGATTGTTTCTACACTCCAAAGGGCTCTCACCTTCCTGATATTCAGCAATTCTAGTATTGCCATTCTGGTAAGAAGAAGCATCCTCTCATTGTTTTAAAAATATTTCATATTTCATATTTCTGTGACAATCTGATATTTATAATTTGAGAAAGCCTTTTAGATACTAAGAAGGAAATCTTATTTTGAATCCCTTGCAGATGGAAACCGACCAATTATATTACTTCACTTACCTCTCACCCAATTTCAACAAAGTTCGTTCTTCAGAGTTTTTCTACAACTTCTTTCTTCAATACAATTCATGTATATAATTGTATTAGGAACTTAATAAAGTCAAAGTTGAACTTGTTCCGGTGAATCTCTCCTCCAAGAGTTGTTCCATTGTTCTCTTTGCAATTACAAGGCTTCTTCTAATTGTTCCTTTGTTAAATGCCCCAAGCTGGTCTGATGAATTTTGTTTTAGTCTTCTTTTATCAAATAAGAAAGTTAATACAATAACATAATTTGCAAAGTTATGAATATCAGTAAAGAACTGGCTTCCTTTTGACAAGTTTCCACCCATTTGGTATTTATTGGCTATTTATTCCTAGTTTTTGATCTCTAACTTGATATCATAAAATGTACACACCTTTATTTTTATTAAAACGAACTTATACTTTTATGTGACTGCAGGATCCAAGCTAGGAAAGAAGCTGCTGCCATAATTGGAAAAAGTTTCTGTATGTTCTTCGTTCTTACTCTGCCTCTGACGAAATGGAAGGACACATGACTGTGTGCTAGAATGCATTGAGTCTGAATTTGTAGCTCTTGATTTGGATTTGTTTTAAGCAATTATTTCCATCCCATGCTTTTCAAAGCTATACATTAAAACTGCTGTTCTGAAAATATCTTGGATTGGTAAGGTCATGTTTTAGAACAAGTACAGGTTTGGCTCCTAAACGTATTCTTGCTTCAGTGCTGTATTTGGTCAGCCAATATTTATATTTTACATAATCTAAAGAATCTTGTGGTTTGTGGTTGAGGTGTGCATACTTTGAAAACAAAGGACAGATCTCATGTGAGCACAGCAACATTCTGTGAATCATTAACAGTGCCCCTCTACTTTCCAGCTTCTCCTGCGGCTATTTTGAGGAGTCGTATCAACTTTAAGGAATGGACTCTTTAAAGCAGTATTTTTCAACTTCAAGATGATGGCCTCCAACTCTCAGAATTCCTTAGCCAGCATGTTGGGGAGAGTTCTGGGAGTTGGAATCCACACAGCTTAAAGATGATGGTTGAGAAATGCTGCCTAAAGCAACTGCATTTTTTAAAATGTAAAATGCTAAAATCTGGATATTCCTGGTATGTAAATGAGATGATTTATACTGTAAACTATGTAAGGAAAATATTGTACTCTCTCTCCTCTTCTCCACAATTCACAAAAAATAAGCACAGAGTTCTATTCCAACTGATCAAAAATGCTGTGATCATGAACCCAAAAGAGTCCAATAAATCAAGGAATGAGTAATGAATTACATTGGATATTACTGCTAGCTGTTTCCGAAACCATTTTCCTCTTGGTTTTGATACTTCACTGAGCTCTGCCTGAAAGATTTAGGGATGCTGTTAGGATAGAAATATTATTTTTCAAAGCAAATCAGTACTTGTTCAGTGCAATCTCTCCATGGAGAGATGACAACTGCAGCAAAACCTCTCTGGAGAAGACAGGAGATCACCCACATGTGCTCCCATCATGGTTATGAGCAAGTTGGCTAATCCCAACATCTCCTGGTGGTCAAATCTATGGAAAATCTCTGTCCTGAGGTTTCTTGTAAGAACGAGAGATTTTCCATAGATTTGACCACCAGGAGATGTTGGGATTAGCCAATTTGCTCATGACCATGATGGGGTCTTTGAAAGAATACTAAGTTCTAACTTTGCTGCTAATAAAATTGCTTATTTAACTACCTTAAGATAAGACATCTTTGGAAAGACAGGTTTCACAAGCCACAATGTTAAATGTATGGAACATCAAAGATGTATTGATTTAGGAGAGACTACTATAGCCAAGGCCAAGTTTGAAGTAATCCTAATAGTCCATATTGTGTTCTTTCTACTAGGTCAGGGAAGGCAAACCTTTTAGAGACCGAGTGCCCCAAAACCGCCTCGCCTCTGCCCCGCCCCTGCCTCTCCTGCCTGCAGGGCCACCCATTGCCTCCACGCCCCGCCACAGATCGCCCAGGCGGCCCAGCAGCATCATGGCAGCCACACCCTCTGTCCGTACCCCGCAGAAGCATCTGCACTCAATGGGGCTTGAAGGTGGAGTCTTGTCCCTGCTGCCCAGCTGCCATTTCCTTGGCTGCACTGCTCTGTACAGGCTGCGCCCTGGGCGACTCTCCTCCAGGGGGGCTGCTAGTGAGGGGGCCACAGGGGGTGGCAGGGCTGGGGCAATGGCGTGTGTGCCCATAGAGGGTTCTGAGTGTCGCCTTTGGCACGTGTGCCATAGGTTCGCCACTACTGTACTAGCTTATGATGGCTCCCCTAAAACAGGTGGGAAACTATGGCCCATTTATGACTTGTGGACTTCAACTCCCAGAAGTCTTGAGCCAGTATGGCTGGCTCAGGAATTCTGGAAGTTGAAGTGTACAAGTCATAAAAGGGCCATAGTTGCCCTCTCTGCCCTAAAAATAATCTACAGCAAACAGAACTGGTACTACCGTATCAAATTAAAGTGACCAATCTTTTGTGAAGCAAAGCTGTATTTTAATCCATAAGCAGCAAAACCAGTTTCTATGTTAGAGGCCAAATGGTCATCTCAGAGGAACTGTAGAACTGCAGTATCTTACAAAAATATTTTGGGGCACTGTGGAAAACAAAGCTGTTAACAAATAATAAAAATATGTCCAATATCTTTCTTTTAAAATATTTATTCATTACAAGTATTTTTATATCAATCAGCTCAAAACCTTATTACAAAAATTCTTCAAGGAAACAATTCAAGTGGATAAACTCTTTAACATTTTTTTATAGTTTCTAATCCAAGAAAACATTTAATTCAAAATAGCAGAAGTACCAAATAAGACTTCCTGTAATATAATTTGGGTTGCATACTATTAATAAATTAATTTCCAATTTAAAATATAATAGCTGTATTGCTTCAAAACATTTATTACTTTATTATTTATTACATATTTTGCTTCATCTTTGCTGTTCTGTAGTAAGTCACTAGCTCAGAGAAATCTCCCTTCATATATATTCAGTGGAAGGAATTCAGAGGAGATTCAAACATCTCCTGCTGCAACCAGCTGCTAAAAGGTTCACACAGCTGTACACATTCAGAACCCTCCAGCATGTTAATTCTGTAAGAGTAAGGCAAGAAATGACTCATGGTTTTTTGAAAGCCATATTCAATATAAGCCAGATGAATTTGTCTGGAACAGCAAATGAAAGCAAAACTGAAGTTGAAATATGCTGTAGTACTGTCCATTTTTTCCAGCTACAAAAACAAAGTGCTATCACCATGCTACACTTTCAAAGTCTTTCAACACATGCCCACTTAAAATAAGATCACAATTCCTTATTTAATGGGGCTTATTCAAAGACATTTTCATTGCAGTGTCAATCACCATTTTTAACAGTGTTTTTCTTTAGAAAAATCCCCTATGCTAGAAGAAACTGAAACAAAAACAGCAAATCAAAAACAGCTACATATAACCGTCTGAACCCTTTTCAAATAAGCATTATCATTTGCTTAATATCCCTTCATAAAAGGAACATTTTAGACTATTTGCTTGGCCTTCTGGGGCTGTGTCTTCAGGGCTCAAGGTTTTCTTCCTCAAGCAAATGCAGAGTATTTTTCATTCTTTTTCTTTCCTATCTAAATGAGTTGTTCAAGCCCCAGTCCTACTTCTAATCTATTTGTTGATATAAGTGCAGGTGCCAAAGAGTAGGGAACATTCTCATAAATAAAATAATTGTAGAATGAAACATTTACAACAAGATGAAGGAGCTGATTATCAAAGTATATGTAAAATATGCAGCATATTAAATAACCCAGGTAAAACTATTTGCCTTCCCTCGGTGTAAGATGGACATAAACACTATGCATATTTGCATGGAGTAATTAAAAAAAACTGTTTACAGTTCAAAGCTTTTCTTAAGATTCTCAAGATCATTCAAAGAAAATTGTTGGTCTTGCGCATTAAAAAGAGAAGCCAGTAGCTGCTGAACCTGTTCAATTTCATTCTTACCAAGAAGTGTCTGTGCTACCTGAGGGGGAAAAAAAGTATATGCACTTAATTAGTACTTGAATGACATTTAGCTGAATACCTTTGTTATTTGAAAAATAATTTACACTGAAGACATTACTATGCTCACCTTAAATCTTTCAGCTTTACTTAGGTAGAAAAGATGTTGGTATACCAGATTAGGGTTTTGGCTGAACACATCAGACTGCAGAGCTTGAATAAAGATGAGAAAAATATCTCCTTCTAGTTTGTTGCTTAGTAATACTGGCAAATCCTTTGGCTCAATCATTGCTAAGAGCTCTGCACAAGCAGCAATGTCCTTATTGGCATTCACAATGTTCATTATCTGCCCAAATTCATAGGCATTTGATGGCTTAGAAATGATTAGCTTTTCTGAGCTACTCAATGGCATGGTTGATTCAAGCTCTTCTTTAGCATTGCAAGGGTGTATTGCGGTATTCTTCGAAGAACACGTCTCTGTATCACCTTCCTCTGGTTCATTTACCTTCACAAAGAAATAGCCATGCATTTGGTCAGCCTTGATAAATACATACAACATAAAATATTTCATAATTACAGTAAGCAGGAGGCAAGCCATAAGACCTTTTGCAGCCACCAGGTGGTTTAAATGTGTCTCTGGAGAAAATTTCATTCATAATGATCAGATTTTCATTTATTCCTTCCTAAATTATCTTCCAAAATGTTCCTGCTCATATATACAACCTGCAGCTGATCACACAGAGGCTGACTGTATTATTTTCTAGTGCCCAATTCTCAGTGGGTTGCTAATTTCATGGAAAAGATCCATATGATATGTCTCAAGTGACTTGGTAGTAGTCACTTATTTATAGTTCACTTTTCTCCAAAAATGTCAATCAAGGAGGCTAACAGTAATAACAATAAAAATACACAAATTAATTGAAAGCACAGCTAAACATTAAAAATAAATACAGCATCCATAAAACACCAAACCAAAAAATCAGTTCAGCAGTTTTGTTGCCACTCAGAGGAATAGACAGAGCATTAATAAAGATCAACGTCTGGGTAAAATCATCAGAGGCCATCTATTATTTCCCTCCGAATTTGTTTCTGTCAGAAATAAAATAACAGTAACAAAAAAAAACCATTTCTAAGATGTTAAATCTTAGGCAGATTGGTAGGTTAGAATATGATATTTGAAAAGGTCTGGTTCCCAACTCATAAAAAACATCATCAACTTTGAATCATGCCAGATCAGAAACAAACAAACAAAGCCTGCATTATGTATAAACTGAAGTTTCTCGAGTGGGGGTGTCTCACATGCAGTACATTAAAATAGTACAAATGGAATGAAAGCAGGATCTATACATTATGACTGAATCTCACATACACTAGAATAAACATGCTAGTTTTAGTGCGGACTCCTGAACACCATAAAAAAATTGGGTGTCCAGACAGACTCCCTAGCTGGTTTCAAGAGAAGTACAACTTCCTCTAAAATAGATAGAATCTC
Organism: Crotalus tigris; assembly: GCF_016545835.1. Classification (NCBI taxonomy): domain Eukaryota; kingdom Metazoa; phylum Chordata; class Lepidosauria; order Squamata; family Viperidae; genus Crotalus; species Crotalus tigris. The sequence continues at coordinate 1,704,243 of NW_024100554.1, read as the reverse complement.
TCATGCCCAGCTATTTGCAAATTCTTATCTGGATTAGGATGCATTTTGTTTGCATTCCTCTAGTCCAGGGGTGTCAAACTGCTGGCCCGCGGTCTAGATGAGCCCACCCCATTGCTGGCAATGGAAAAAAAGTCGCAATATGTCACGTGACATTGCAAGTTTGACACCCCTGATCTAGTCCATTATTAATCTGCCATTGCAGTAGAATTTAGAACAGCCTCACTAATTTCAGTAAAAAAAACATGGAAGTGACTGTCACCTTCATGGGGAATACCACATCCAAAACATATTTACCCGTTTCAATATACATTAAACAATATCAGGGAAACAAAGGCAAGGTATTATCCTGAGAGACATCATAGACCAATGACTAATATCATCCATCACCGCTTTTCTAAAATCAGCCTGAAGGAGGGCGGTTTCTGCTTACATCTTATCAAGGTGATTAGTCAACTACTAGTGTCTCCAAACAGGAATGCTTTCCAGCTGTATCATCTAAATGTGTTGAAAACATTCTATCACTGAAAATTTGTTTTGTGTTATTTCACAACAGAAAAGTTGTATACTCCTCATGGGGATTTTATTTTCCAGTGGAGAATTTTATTAGTTGAACACAGTAAGTCTGGAGCATGAACAAGGTGGGGAAAATTATAAAAGTGCAGTTCAAACTAACTTCTATATTTCATGCTATATATTCTTACAAAATATCTCCAAACTGCCAAATGTATTTAGAGAATGTATAAGTTAAAAATAAAGCTAAGAATAAAATCTAGCAATTTAATTTAAAGCTTTTAAGCCTCTGTGATTTTTCTTAAATACCTCTTGGATTTCAATTTTTTTCCTTTGCTTTGGCTGATTGTTGACTGTAAATTCACGTTTAAGTTTAGATAGTTGTGTTGTTTCCTCTAGCTCTTTCTGTGCTTCACCAATACCGGAATCAATTAGAAGAACTTTATTCAGATCTTCAATACTAGCTTCATAGTTCTGAAAGTTAGAAAAATCAATCATTGGCTTAAATAAGAAATTGTTAGAAAAATTACCATATTTACTTATGGTCAGAAAACTAACCTGGATTCTTACTTTCATGTTTTCTATTTTTTTCCAACATTTTCTAAATCTTACTATATTTATAGCTATTTGCTGGACTAATTTTTAATCCAACAGGGACATTCTTATGTTCTTAAAGAATCCATTACTGTAATGAGTGATCTGCTATACAAGGTTTTGGTTATCAAAGTAAGGAGGAAGATACATATCTCTGTTCTTACCACAACCTCGTGTAATTTACAAAAATATATGCCAGGTCCCCTGGCAAATATATTAAAGGTTCATTTTATTTAAGATAGGGTCCCAACAATCATTCCAAAAGCAATATAGTCCTCAACATGTCTGTTCACTTAATGGTTTGAATTAACAGAAGTCTGCAAAAAAAAAAGTCACTTATGACCTGAGCTCAAGCTTATGACTGTTGCCCTGCCCGCATGGTGACAATTGCAATTTGGGCACTTGGCAACTAGCATGCACTTATCACTGATTGTAGCATCCTACTGCCATGTGATTGCGTTGGGTTTTTTTTGCTAGTTTTCCCAGGGACAAGTGCCATTAGCTAAGCTGGATTTGCACTTACAACCACAGGACTTGGTACTTAAAACCGTAACAACTTATAACTTACATTCCATTCCCAGTTGTGGTCATATGTTGAGAACTACCTATGGAGCAACACTTAAAAATGTGAAAGTCGAAGCAATTATTTCTACAAACAACACTGTCACTGCTCTTTCCTTGGCTTTTACTTCCTGAGAATTATTATATAGCATGCCTCCGATCCGATTACACACCTCTGATTACACTCCTATGGACTTCAGCTGCTCCATTTGCAGGAATTCTTCATATATAATCAGCCAAATGTATCCACTGCTTTTTGGTTTCTACTGAACTCTAGCAACTGAACCTGTAATGGCTATGCCTCTTAAATCTTTCCTGCCAATGAAAGGGCAAGTCCTGGAGATATTTGATGTTAGCAGCTTCCCAATACTGCCTAAAAATGTCTCCCACCTGCTTTATATTAAAATAGTTCTTACTGTTTGGGGCATCCAAATTCAGCATTTTTCTTTTTGACATTCTTAAGTCTTCAAGCTAAGTTTACTTATTATATAATCACCTATGTTTCATGCATCATTTTTATTTTCATATCCATTACACACATTTGATGGGTTAATAGATATATTACTCTTTGTCCTTACCTCTAGTCCTTTGTATGCTAGAGCTCTTCTATATAAAGCCTTTATATTAGAGCCATCTATCTGGAGAACATAATCACAATCCTTTTTGGCTTCTTCATATTTAAGGAGTTTCAAGAAACAAAGAGCCCTAATATAGTACAATCAGAAACAAGAGTGTAAGATCGTGCTACAACATTCAAAACAGCTTGGTCCTTATACTCTTATTATTTTTTATGCATAAAAATAAATATGTGTATATTTCAAGAGCAAGAATTTGTCACATTTCCAATTAGAATACATTTTGTGGTCATTTGCCCAGCTCTGTAGAGTATTTCCAGCTGAACAAATTACGGACCTAAATTCCATATTCCTATCGATATATGGTGCTATAAGTAATATGAATATACAATTTGCAATAGCGCAATATAATAGATAGTATATTTCATGGGGAATGAAGTCCATTCAATGGCTTTGGGCCAATTATTATCTTTTACTTCACTGACCGTATAAGGGACATTAAAATGATAAAGTAAACCCATGTATATTATTTGAAGCTCCTGTAGGAAATACAAAATACGGTATCTACAAAATGGGAATTAAATTTCATTAACAAAAATGAAACAGCTATAAACAGCTTTTCTCCACTAAAACTAATGATAACTGCCGAACAATCTAAACAAAGCTGGCTAGGATTTGGATGCAGTTAGATATCTTGTTACCTGTTAGTGTAGATAGTCTTTTCCTGTGAATTTAATTTTATACACTCGTCATATTTCATTAATGCTTCTTCATATTTACTCTTTTTCACAAATTCATTTCCTTGATTCTTAAATAGCTTGAATTTCTCTTCTGCATTATCACCTATTTGTCAATAAAGATAAATAGATGCCCATTCATTAATATCTATACCTATTTATACCTAGTCAGAAAGCAAGTTCAAATACTTACAGAACATTCCTTTGATTACTTACAGTAAATAAGGGAGTTTCACATTCTCTTATCAGTGTGGCTAACCTCATGATCTCACAAGACCTCTTTGCCACCAAAAAGTCAAACTAAGCACCACACTTTCAAGATATATTAAACAGATACATATAGCCACTCACCCCAATGCTGCGTGAGGAATATGGAACAATATATGAACTGAAAAATTGTGTGTGATCAATAGGAGTGCAGTAGTAAACATTTATTTCCAACGAAGGAGGTATGAAGGCGATCCCGAAAAACTCTGCATTTAAATGCTGCATTCAGCAGAATGTTTTAATTTCTACTTCTCCTAACTACTACAGCATTTTGGATTTGGTCAGCTCCAGAACTTGGTCTGATTTTCTGAGATGCTCTTTTGTAGCATGAGAAATTGCTGGGAAAAGAAGGCTTAGGAATCCCTTAGCATAAACAATGAAATACTACATAAAAATCTCTGTGGATATGGAACCAAAATCTCAAATGACTTTTTTCCTTAATAGTTCACTAATGATTCTGATATATATAAAATAATATGCACATACTTGGAATCTGTGACAGTTGATTTCTGCAAATATTTGCAGTTTTCTTTTGTTTTAACTCTGACGTAAAGCTTTCTCCATCCCACCAGTGTAACTGGGCAGAAACTGGGACAACAGGTATTGGTGGTAACTTCTCCCTCCAATTTGGACCATCCAGATCTATTAAGGTTCTTGTTATCCTAAAGTAAAACAAGTTTTATTATATATAATACTAATTTTATTTTAAAAGTTCACAGCACTCAATGTTACCTCAGATATATACATGTACAAATTTAAAGTCTTCCCAACCTTTATTTTGTTCAGATCAGTATTGGACACTTAGATTACGCTATCCTTAAGATGCTTAGTCTCATTTCTCACTAGGTGTGCAAATGTTAATAATAACATTTAAGAAACTCTAAGAACATCATAGGACATCAATTCAAAAAAACTTTAAACATATTGAGATATCTAGGTCACTTCAATTTAATTTAGGTCTGTTTAACAAAGTCCAGAAACAAATACTTAGCAAGCTGAAAAAAAGAATTACCAGCAGGAGGAAGAGGAAGAGAAGGAAGCAGCTGAAATAAGGAGATGGATTGCCAGGAAGAAAAGAGTAATAAGCAGTGAAGGGAAAAGTATAAATAAGACCTGGAAAGGGGGAAAAAGTCATTGGGTTAAGCACAACAGACAGAAACAATTGTAAATAACAAGCCAGAAACCAGAAATACATCCATTCTTGATTTAGCAATTACTATTTGCAAACATGACAGCAATAAAAAAAATCATTTTCTGACCAATGCAGATATTTACAACAAATGTTGTATGCCTGATAACAACACACACCACAGTGAAAATAACACTGGTATAGCCATAGGAAAATATCTGAACCAATGATTTGTCACATGTTCACTTAGCCACCATTTTGTTTAATGACCTGGTTGTTGGAATGTAACTCAGTCAATAAATGAGGAGTTAGGCTATTCTGGACAATTCTGAAAGCATGTATATTGAAATATAAAAATAAAAAAACTTGGAAATCGTAATTCACGTTCTTTAGATTTTCCAGTTTGTATCATAATCCTATGAGATCTTAGAGCAAATGCTAAAGAAAGCATTTTCTTTGTTTAAAGAAATATATTTTCAAAAGGCGATGGATAATGTACCTCACTCAAGTGATTCCTGTAGGTAGTCAGTCATCAATCATTTCATTATATTTACGTCAAGTGGCAATTTTAGTTGTGCATCTCAAGGCACAAGAGGTAATACTCACTTAACAACCACATCTAAGCCCAGAATTTAAAGTTGTTCCAATATAAATTAGTTATGCTGTTTGGAAATACTGACGAAGCATATTTCTTTATTTACATAATACTTAATAGTAAGGTGTGGCTATTTTAAATAAAAAAAGACAGAAAAATATATATATTGATCATGGGAACAGTGGAAGCCACATTTTCTAGTCAAGACAGTTAAATCTCAAACATTCAACATGTGGAAATAAGAAGAAAGTGATGCTCTGGATTTGCTTATAACAGTTTCTTTTAATTTTTGGGGATGTGGTATAATATTAATACAACTTCACTGGTGTACAGCAAAAAAAACCTAATCTACCACTATGGCAAATGCAAATCCTTTAAAAATAACTACTCATATTGAAATAACAACTATGCAATATCAATGTATTTATTATTTGTATTCTACTAAATCAACAAATAGAACATTTAAATATCAGTTAAATCCAGATATTAAAAATACTACTTAATAAAACAAATATAACTTGTTAAGCCATTCTTTTGCTTTGCTTGTCCTACCAAACATCCATGTAAACGTTGTTTGCACACATCCCTTTCTTTTTTTTTTCTCCATATCATTTTGCATCAGTTATGAGTTATTCACATTGTCTTTGGGAGGGAAGATAGGGAATAGAGATCAGATGCCATGGGACAGCAAATAGAATATTTTTTTCCTTCGTCTAAAAAGCAGATTGTAGTTTGTTTGTAACAGAAAGCAAAACAAAAATCCAAGAGCTATCTAGCAATTTATTGTGGCCCAAAGATTTAAAGGCTGGGAACCCACCTGAGAAAAGCTTTCCACTCTACTCAGCAATAGCATCAGAATCACATGGGATACTTGCTATTTTTCAAGCATCCTATTACTAAAAAATTCAAATTTAAAAGTACTTTCACCCACAATCCATTTACATTACCGAGACAGCAAAAATAATAACCTAAATCATGAATTCAGAAAAAATTCAGAATTCTGACTATTACGTTTTTTTCACCAATTGATGTTTCAAAATCCCCAGCAAAGCATGTTATAATAATTCAACTTGGATATGATTAGCATTTGTGTAACACTGGATATATTCACCTACTCCAGAAAGGGTATGCCTGGCACCCCAGCCTGATCTGTCAAACTTTTTAGCTGCAAGTATCTTGAGATATTTAAGAGCACCGCTGAGGAGCGCTCCCAGGCTAAATAACAGGTTTGCTGAGAGAAGTGCCACCTCACGCAAAGCAGGCATTTAACTGCAGATTAGTTTTTCTACAACTAGTATTTTGTCATCTTGTCTGGATTACGTTGCTACCGAATGGCAACAGTTCAGGACTTCTACAGTCTCTGTAGGTGCCTAATATTAATATGGAGAATGGGTCTCACTGGGATTTTGTGACACCCAGATCCAATTTGCTGGATGATTACTTCAGGCTGTTCTATAGCAATACTAGGTAGAATGGAGAACAATTTAATTAGCCAATAATTGTGAAACTGAAAAGCAGACTATTAGTACTCTCTTCAGAATTTCAAGCATTATTACACAATTGTTTTTCCATCATATCTCAGCTAGACAGTTCAGAACAATGTGATCATCAATAGTATCAAAAGTCATCTAGAGACTCCATAGAATCACTAGAGACGTAATCCCCTCTAGTTTTTAATGCAAGTCATCCACCAGGGAAAATTAGGCTATCTTTGACTCAAAATCAGACTGGAAATTAAGAGACTGAGATTATTATTTTATTCGATACTTGTCCTTAATAATACAGATTATCTATATCAGGGCTTTTCAACCTTTTCACCCATTGTACCACTTTTAGGATATGGCAACATCTGAGTACCACCAGTCGCCTAGCAAGGTGTCAAAAACTTGATAAAAAAAAGTGATAAAGTAAGGTAGTCCTCGACTTTCAACAGTTCGCTTAGTGACTGTTCAAAGTTACAATGGCACTGAAAAAAGTGCCACCCAAGCCATAGCCAAGCAAGACACCTGCCTGCCCACCTGGCGGCACTCTTCCTCCTGTCCGAGGTTTTCATTGTTGGGAGCATTTCTCTTGAGGATTGGCAGCGGGGTTGGGGTGGGGGGGATGTTTGGTTTTTATTCCCCCCATCTGCTGGGTGGTTGCAGCAGGTTTTGGTCACTTCACATGACCCTGGGACACTGTGACCGTCATAAATATGAATCAGTTGCCAAGCATCTGAATATAAATCACAAGACCCTGGAGATGCTGCAACATTCCAGCTAATCGGTGCTTCTTTTGGGTTCAGCAGAAGCGCCAGGATCAGCACCAAGCTCCAGCTGGAGCCTGGTGCTGATCCTGGTGCTTCCGCTGAGCCCTGACAGCCCTGCAGCTCCAGCCATCTCTCACTCAGGCTTGTGTGGTGCTGCCACTGGTTCAGCTCATTCCCCTCCCCCACTACCACTTTTCTAGGATGGTCGCGTACCACCTGCCAGGTGCCAATGTACCACAGGTAGTACCCATACCACTGGTTGAAAAGCCCTGATCTATATCATCCAGGAATACTTGACTAGTACATTCTTATGTCAAACCTATACCATTTATGGTAAACTGAACTTAATCCAAAAATGGTCCAAATTGGTAGTATCTAAGGATGGCCTTTAAGCAAAGTCTCACCATAGTATTATGCATTTCTACTTACTTTTTGATATATCTAACAAGCTTTTAAATTTCTAGCTCTTTAAATTAGGAAGGATAGAAAAGACTGCTTTATATTTCGACACACTTTCTTAAACTGACATGAACTAAAAAAATCTCATGATATACACCTTAAAAGAAGTATTCAGAAATTTCTGTAATTACAGCATAATCCATGAAAGGTTTTGTAAAACCTACCAGGTGTTCATTTGCTTTTCCCAGAGCAGAATGCTAGAATTCTCATCAGTTATAACAGCTCCATGGGCAAATACTACACTGAGAAGACTGTGGTAGAATGTGTTGCCATCCCAATCACTATAGACCAGACATGTCAAACTGCTGGCCCACGGGCCGGATGCATGACGTCCAAACCGCATCCACCCCATTGCTGGCAATGGGGAAAAAGTCCCAATACGTTGTGCAACGTTACGTGATGTTGCGAGTTTGACATGCCTGCTATAGACTATTACCATAAAAATAGCTTCTCTCTCATATTATAGAATCTATTTCATGAAAGTATATACAGTTAGAATCAACATTACTGGCAGACATGGCATTCAATAAATGGCATCAGAGGCTAATGCAACTCTGATTGTCTATTCCTGAATACTAGATTACTACTGATGCCAAAGAGGACATTGTAGTACACAAAATGGGACATGTTAAATAACAAAAGCAGTGTTCTGCCATTGGCTTGATGATACTCAAGGGTATACATATGACGAGCATACAATCTTTACTGATTCAACTGGCTACAACGTTTCTCTTTTTATTACCAGATGTTTAGAAACTGCAAGTAATGCTCCTTGGCTAACCTTCTGCAGATTAAGATGCATTAATATGTCAGTATATAGATGGATAGGCATTCCCAGTTTTGTGTAAAATCAATTGCTAAGTACTTGAATAACAACATCTAATAGTATCATTGCCCAAAGTCACAGTATTTGAGTTAGGCAGCCTTATAAATCTCAAGAATGAATAAATAAATTTAAAAGAAAAATATGACAGGACAGCTACATAAAAAAAAGAAATCGTGTCATTATAATGACAGTAATTATTGTATAAATGTGTGTGTATATAACATAGTCTATCAAAGTGCTCCATACTGGTGTTCTTTTAAACATTATAAATATTTACCTGTTAACACTGTCATTTGCAACCTGGATTCCACTATCTATTTGCAATAAAGTTTTATAATCCACATATGCCTGTTGGTATCGTTCCATTGATTCATAGGCCATTGCTCGACGTAGAAGAGGCTTAATAGAATATGGATGAAGTTCCAGCGCACTAAAGAACAAATGTTAAAATTATTACATGCATGGATAAAAAAGAAAACATATAGGAAAAATGCAGAGTTTAACCTTTTCTAAACATTAATTTCATCTTAATCACAAGATTCTAATGAAATAAATTTTAGGAGGGAGGGAGGGTAGATAAGAATAATGATTTACCAGTTGATAAATGGAGTTATTACCATTTCACAGGATACTCTGACTGAAATTTGTTGAGCTCTATTCACAAGATAAAACTGTTCTATGCAGAACTGCCCACTCTTGTTTTAGTCAGTAAAGTTCTGCAGCAATGATTTCTTCTTAAAATTACCAGTCAAGTCCATTAAAAAAGTTTGAAGAATGGGGTGTCTATATAGAATTTTAAACTGAAGAAACACCTTCAACAGTTAATAAAAATCTTACATAAAATAAAGCTTAGGAATTTGAAGCAGATGAATTAGCTCAAAACTCTGTAGGATAAAGGTTCTTTTAAAGCATTTTGGCAAGTCATCTATATTTTCTAAAGATAAATTCTTTATAGTTACCATATGACATTAAATTATATTAAGCAAAGTTCTAAACTGTGTTGGACAGCATACTGTATAAAAATGCTGAAACCTTTTGGTTGGAAATTCTCCTTTCTGGCCCCATTCTGGATAAAAGTTAGAAAGACTACACAATAGATTTTCAGCTATTAATGCTAATCTAGCTTTATTGTCGTTATTTCCTAGGATTATTAAACGATATAACACAGGAAATTAATTCTTTGTTGCTAGCTACCAGAGTTTCTTATAATGATACATTGGAAAATTAAAATAGGAAATTGCACGACTAAAAAATTCGCACTGCAACAAAAAGCCTTTAAGAATCCTTTAATTAAAGATTTTGGATTCACACCTGTTTTTTCCTGTTTCAGTTATATCAGCAAAGTTGTTCTTAATAGATCACTCCACCTTTTAGAGTAACATGCCAAATATTTAAAAATACAAATATAGCAAGATTACAAATGTACTTGTTCCCAAATTATATTTTTCTTTTTTGTTTACTTTCCATCTTTTATGTTTTCATTTTTGTTTCTTTATTTTCTGTGTTTTCTTAATTACTGTATGATTAAATTAAATGTCCAACTATATCCATAAAGGCATTAGTATATATTTTGAAATTCAGCATATTAACAAGATAGCATTTCTGTGACTGCATTTGCACAGTACAAACAAGAATTCACATATCTTAGTTCCATTACATTGCTCTACTTACAAATGATATAGGAAAGTTCATATTTTCCTTGGGAGAAAGTTCTATAATTGGGGTACTGTCTCTGAGAAGGCCTGCTCGTGGTCCCCACACCAGGGGGACCATCTGGTCTTAATGGATGGTAAACAAAGATGATTAGGGGGCTAGAGGCTAAAACATAGGACAAATGTTTGTGGGAATTGGGTATGTCTAGCTTAGTGGTGACATGATAGCTGTGTTCCAATATTTGATGGGCTGCCACAGAGAAGAAGGGGTCAACCTATTTTCCAAAGCATCAGAAGGCAATAATAGATGGAAACTAATCAAGAAGAAAACCAGCCTAGAACTAAGGACTTGTGAAAACAACTAACCAGAGAAAAGACTTGTCTTCAGAAGTTGTGAGTGCTCCATCACTGGAGGCTTTTAAGAAAAGATTGAATATTCCATTGTCTGGAATGGTATAGGTCCCCTGCTTGAGCAGGGGGTTGGACTAGAAGGCCTCAAAGGTCTCTTCCAATTCTGTTATTCTTTGAGAGAAGCGCTGCCAACCTCTCCCCCTCCCCTCATCCCTTCCTGGGCACAGAGAGAGGAAGGGAGGGAAGGAAGGAGGGAAGGGAAACAGGAAGAAAGAAAGGGAAGGAAAGAGATGGGAATGAAAAGAAAGGAGGCAGGGAAGGAAGAAGGAGAGGGAGGGAGGGAGGAAGGAGATTGGAAGGAGAGGAAAGGAGGATCTGAGGGAAGTCCTGCTTTAGCACTTGGCCACCAGGAGTCCTGTTGCCCTTTTGCCATCCCCTAGTGGTCTCCCATCCTATTGCTGAGGATGCTTTGGTTACAAAGTCAGGTCTCCTCGCATGGAGAGGGAGTGGGCCTCCCTCAGACTCACGCACATTGCCCTCCTGCACCCACCACGAGCAAGCTGGCCAAGGAGAGTGAGCATAGCAGCAGCAGCCTCGAGGAGGAGGTAAGCGCTGCTGGGCACCCCCTTGAGGAAGTGGGGCTGGGCTAGGCTGGACATTGGGGTCCCGGTGCCGTGGGAGCTCGAGGGCCGGGCTGGGCACTTGACCTCCACTGCCCAGGGCTCCAGGCAGTCTGTGCCACTGTCCAGGAGCCCCCCTGCATGGCCTGAGAGGGACGGTGAGGCTCCTCCAGTGGACCATGCCCCGACACTCACCCTGGTCCCACCCCCCTCTGCCGGAGATCCTCAGATCCGCCCCAGTCCTGCCCAGGCCCCCACAGGCAACCCTGATGCAAGTGACATTAAGCTGGCCATGCCCACCAAGCCACACCCACCCAGTAGGCCGCACCCACCCCCGCCACACCACCCCGCCCAAGGGCAACCACAATGATGCAGCCCTCAATGAAATTGAATTTGACACTCCTGATGTATGTTTAACTCATGAGATCTGATTCATTAGACAACAATTAAGAACACAAAAACAGAAGACTTTTTAAAAATAGGAAGAACACTGCACGATGTTCAAGAGTAGAGGAGATGCTAATAGCACTATCTTTCAGCAACGACTTCATGGTTGTATTAGTGTGTCAGGAAATATTTCTACATAATTTGCAACTATGTTGTAATTATGATACAACTCTTTGTAGATGCTCTGCACATTATTGCAGATTTAAATATGAAACAGGAAATTCATGCATAAATACCCGTCCAAATTCTATAATGGACTTCCTTTAACATTAAAACCTTTTAGGCATTGTGATGCAGTTTGGAAGAAATATTAACTAGCTTATTCATCATCTTCCTTCTTTTGTCTTACAAAAAAGTTAGATGCAATATATTCCAATGGAATGTGTGATAGCATTAATACAGGCTACACCTTTCAATTTATTAAAAAAATTATCAGATTAAAAATCTAGTTCAAATACTTTCGTAATCATGAGGTTTCTTTTTCCCTGTTAACAACTGTTATTTACCTGTTACAATCCTGAATACAATCAGCACAATTCCCTTCTTTTAGGTAACACGCAGCTCTGTTTGAATACAAAATACTCAAATCCTCTGGAGTTTGGATTCCTAGAATTACATATAATTATAGAGAAAATTGGTTACTGAAATGCAGTTGCTGTTACCATAAAAATATGCTTCAGTAGGTTCCCAAGTTTCACTGCAGTAATAGAATTGTGCTTAAAATGCACAATTGCAGTAATTCAGTTGCCCCAAGGAATTTTTTTTTTATTTATGCAGTTAACTTTAAATATGTAATCCTAATTCAGCTTCTAGGAAATCTACATTACAAAATCCATTTCACTTATCGAATTTGAATTCAATTTTATAATTAGCTGTTACTGCAAAGGAACCTTTCATCTGCTAGTTCTTAGAACAAAACAAAAAGGAGGAAATATAAAAAAAAGCTTAGTGGTATTTTAAAAATCACCCTTGGAAAAAATGCCAATCGTTGTATATAAAAATGTATACATAAAAATATGTATCTCACCTGAGCTGAGCACACTTTCAATTGCTCTGGAGTATTTCAGCATAGCTTCTCCAAATTGCCCATTCTTAAATAATTCATTTCCTTCAGTTTTCAGTTTTGCAGCATTTGCAGGCAGCAGAGTAGAACTGCTTATTCCAGCCATTGATGATTCTACATCCTTTGGTTTTCCTTCCCCAGTTTCATTTCCATTTAGACAGTTGCTCAGGTAGCCATTTATTTCCTTTTTACCACCTTGCAGAGATTCCCTTATCGTTTCTTCCGATGTGCCTTTTTTAATATTATTCTCTGAAGGGTCTCTGGGCTTCTGAGCTTCTTTATGGTCTGGTTTCCAGGCACCTCCTCGACTGCTGAACTTCTTTTGTACATTGCCCATTTCTGCCGGCTTGCTTGTGCTCTCCCTTCCCACCAGCACTGCAGTCTCTACAAGGAAGTGAATCAGCTGGGTTAGGCTGTGCATCATCGGAAGGAACAATTGTCAGAACAAAGCAGAGGGGGGGACCGAAATGTTCATCAGAAAGTTCACAAGATATTTAGCTTACTGAAAAGCACTTAACCCAACATTTGTATCTCTTATAGGTGAATATAAAAATCCAAACAACTGCTATTAACAGACATTTAAAACTGTCAAGTCTGCTATTATTTCAAGACGAGTGGGACCCTGTTTTTGAATGACACCCAATTCACCTGGAATCAACTAGCTAAATACTAGGCATTCAGTGAAAAAAACCTCAGTAGATTATGTAGAATTAGCAGTCATGACTATATTAATAAACAGACTTATTGTCTGTCATTACTGAACTATATTAAGTAGAAAAGGCTATTTTAATACATGTACTATTTTGTAAAATCTAGGTTTTTTTCATTTATATTGAGGAAAATATCACTATTGATAAATTATTTGCTTTTACAAGCTTTATAAAGTAAAAATAAATAAATTTCTGAAGCATTGCCTTCAAATATTATTTTGCAGAATACACTAAACTTGAATATATCAATATCATTACTTTAAATTGTACACTTTTAGCTATTATTTAAATATGCCAATGTGAACAGAAATACTTTGCCCTTAGCTTTAATTTATTTCCCATTTGGAAACTGTTATACATTAATTCCAAATGTTATTCAAGCTTTTAATGTGAACAGTCATCAAAGGAAAACTATTGATATTGAAACTATAAGGAGTCCAAAGAGAAAACAGGCATGTGATCTTTTTCTCAAGCTTAGATCAGGAAAAGATTAATACTTCGCACATAGAAATATTCAGATTCAAGTCCCTGATATTACTAGGTAGGGTTTAAAGAAATTTCCAAAATCTTGGGAGAGTTTTTACAGTCTTTGTAAAAATCCTAAACTAGATTAAATGACAGGGTTTTAAAAACCACAGTGCAATCTACTCACTGCTTCTGAAATAAAGCATTCAATAAACTTACTTCTATTTCCAGAACCATTTACAAATTCTCCTTCATTTCTCTCTTGTTCTTCTGATTCTTCTATTTCTTCAATGAATATTCTTTTCCCCTTGCTTTGGGTCTGAGATACAGGTTCTGATTCTTTCAGATTCTTATCAATATCTGATAGCTTTTTCTGTAGAATAATAATAATATTTGAGTTAAATAGTGCAAAATATTACAATTTGTACTTTCAACTGTACAAATCTTAGTATGGACTGGATTTAAACTTAGTTATGATTATACGGCCATAGAAATCCAGGAATTTGTAGGAGTCCTTATTAAAATACATTAATTTCTTTTAATGGAGTTTCTTTAAGCATAATTTAGATCTGGATCCAACTCTATGTCATTTAATCATGACAGAATTGTTAGTACTCCTGAAATTTTCAATTTCTACAGTGCACCTGTTCATCAATTCTTTTTTTCTGTATAATTAATTCTGAATTCTTGCTTCACTTTGTCTGCCAGTCTCATGAGCTAAAGTGAGCTCTCTTTCACAGGCACAAAGTTTATTTTGCAGCCCAAAGCCAAAGCTTTGCCATCAAGAAAAGCAGTTATCATAGCAACTTCCGGTGGAAGTTCAGAAAGATCACATCTTCATAAGCAGATAGCTTTCTCCTTGCATCAAACCATAGATATTTTGAACAATGGAAGTGGGTACTAGCATTTTGTTTTGTTTTGTTTTTGCTTCTGGGTGGAGCAAGGATGGATTTGTTTTTGTTATTAGTCAAAAACATCAAGAAGAAAATAGAAAAATATTAAGTTGAACAATTTCCTGCAATGTTTAGCTACATGTACTCTGACTAATGTAAATAAGGCCTAATATTTCCATGAACTGCCAGTATTTTACAAGAAAATATGGAATTTCTATAATTTTTCTCACAATATACAGCCATTTAGTTCCTCCATAAATATTTCATAGTTTGGTTTAGTTTGCTTTGCCTTTTTCAAAAAGTTGTAATGTTTGTAATATACCATGGTAGTAAAATCCATTATTTATAAAAAGCAAGATGTGCTTTGTACTTTTTGTCTTAAATCCATCAAAATCCAGTTACTATGTAATTAGTGCCACTTTGTGTGTTAACAAAAATAAATCTATATCCCCCCCCCAAAAAAAATCCATTTAATTTAGGCAAAATTACATTTGAAGGCTCCAAATGTTGTTGAAGTACAATTCTCAGTATTAGCCATTTTTCTGGTAATGCTAGTAAGTATAAATCATCAATATCTGGGAGCCAAAAGTTACCTGCTACTGTTTAATTAAATAATTTATGTCACTTCCTCCCAGTTTTTTTTTTTTCAAGTCAAAAAAAGTCAAAATGTGGTCCTTTGTGTCAGTTTCTACCAGGTTACCACAGGAACAAATCTCATTGCTTTTTTATTTATTATATTTTATACCACTTTTCCAAGTCAAAAACATCTTGAAGCAGAATACACACTTAAAAGTATTAAAATAAACAAATAATTATAGTAACTAAAAACATTGGATTTAAAACTGTATAAAATGGCAGCTAGAGAGAAAGTAATATTCAGAGAAGGCTTGACTAAGGAAATCCTTTGGGTACATAGAGCTAATTTTATAGAAGTTTTGGTTTAGCTTTGTTCTATGATAAGCTTTTACACCAGGAAAGGAATATTCTAAAGCTCACTCTTCCTATGTTCAAGATTCAGATCCAAAGACACATTGCAGCAACTAGAGCTAACTTAGATTGGGTCTGGAAAGTCCTGGTCTTCTCACCTGAATTTAAATTTAAAGCAGCTAAAGCTGCCATATCTATTTTAGTGTTGCATTCCCCTATTCCCTCCTAACCCTTCAACTGGTCTTGACCGCAAGGACATTTAAAAAACAATAAATGTGACAACAGATTTTCTAAGATTTCTAACAGTGAGATTCTGTTCATAGACACATCCAAACAAGTTCTTACAGAGTTAACAATTATTTCTGTATGTTTATATCATTCCTATATCACTAAAAAGCAAAACATTATATATTTATCAATATGAGGCTGTCATCTTGAGGGACAATGGTGGCAGTATCTTCTTAGATGCCATTTTTATAATCAATTATCAGAAGAGAATCACCAGTTTTTATTTCCAACTGGAATCCCTAATTAAAATGACTAAATTAGTAGACCAGCAAAATACTGTGGACATAGTATACTTAGATTTCTGTAAGGCATTTAACAAAGTAGACTATGACCTGCTGTTTAGTAAGCTAGAAAAAGGTGGGATAGACAACATCACCACCAGATGGATTTGTAGCGGGCTGACAAACCATACTCAATGAGTAGTCCTCAACGGTACTATATCCACATGGAGATAAGTAAACAGTGAGGTACCACAAGGCTTCATCTTAGGCTCAATACTCTTCAATATCTTCATAAATGACTTAGATGAGGGAATAGATGGGGAACTCCTCAAATTTGCAGATGACACTAAACTGGCAGGCATAGCCCACACCCCAGAAGACAAACTCAGGATCCAAAAAGATCTTGACAAACTTGAACAATGGGCCCTATCCAACAAAATGAATTTTAATGTTGAAAAAAGCAAACTTTGACATTTAGGCAGGAAAAATCAAAAGTACAAGTACAGATTAGACAAGACCTGGCTCAAAACAGTAACTATGAGAGGGACCTTGGAGTCCTAGTGGACAATCACTTGAATATGAGCCAGCAGTGTGCAGCAGCAGCCAAAAACGTTAATACAATCCTAGGTTATATAAACAGAGGCATAGAATCAAGATCATGCGAAGTATTAGTGCTGCTTTATAAAACCCAAGTAAGACCACACCTGGAATACTGCAACCAATTTTGGTCACCATACTACAAAAAAGATGTTGAGACTTTGGAAAAAGTTCAGAGAACAGCAACTAAAATGATCAAAGGCCTGGAAACTAAAACATATGAAGAATGGCTGCAGGACTTGGGTTTGGCTAGTCTAAAGAAAAGAAAAAATAGAGGTGACATCATAGCAGTATTCCAGTATTTGAGGGGCTGCCACAAAGAAGAGGGCATCAAATTATTCTCCAAAGCACTAGAGGGCAGGACAAGAAACAATGGTTGGAAACTGACCAAAGAGAGAAGCAACCTGGAATTAAGGAGAAACTTCCTAACATTTAGGACAATTAATCAGTGGAACAGCTTGCCTTCACAAATTGTGAGTGCTCCATCACTGGAGGTTTTTAAGAAGAGGTTTAAAAACTACTTGTCTGAAATAGTATAGGTTCTCCTGCTTGAGTAGGGGGCTGGACTAGAAGACCTCCAAGGTCCCTTTCAGCTCTATTTTATCATAATTCTAAACAGTTATCCAGCTAATAGAATTTCAAGGAGTCCTGGAATACATCTGTCCCTGTCTAATATGTCTTGATCAGAAATCCCAGGTTCCACATTACAACAGAGTTCTGCCAACAGGTACTAAATCAGCGGTTCTCAACGTTTGTGTAACGGCGACCCCGTCACACAAACGTTATGCGCATGCGCGGCGCGCACGTGCGGCACCGCCCCCATGCGCAGCGCGCACGTGCGGCACCGCCCCCATGTGCAGCGCGTATGCCCGGCGCCGCCCCCGGAGGTGCGCCGCCCCCCCATGCGTGGCACGCATGCCCGGCGCCGCCCCCGGAGGCGCACCGCCGCCCCCGGAGGCGCGCCGCCGCCCCCATGCGCGGTGCGCATGCGCGGCGGTGCCCCCAGAGGGGAGAAAATGGCGGATCGCCGCCTTTGGCGACCCCCGAAAAATGGTCGATCGACCCCAAATGGGGTCGCGACCCATAGGTTGAGAACCGCTGTACTAAATTAACAGAACTCAAAGGTTAATATACCAGCTATAATCCTATGTCCAACAATAAACAAGTGCAACACAAGCACCATTACATATTAATGCTACAGTTCTCAAACAAAGTATTAATACTTACTTTAGCTATGGCATTTTTTGGATCAATATGTAATATTTTCCTCAAGTCTTCAGCAGCCGCTTTAAAATTCTGTAGTTTATTATAAACAGTAGAACGACGGAAAAGAGCTACAGATTAATTAATAAATATAGTTATCACTTTCTTCGGAATGACAAGATTTTATGCTGCTTATATACTGTAAATGTAAAGTAATTATGTAGTCATTATATATAATCAGTCTCAATAGCAAATGGCTTTTAAAAATCTCATTTGACATAATATGCGTAATCTGAAGACTACTAGATTTCATTAAAATGATTGGGGTTCCTTTGTATTGGGGGAAAGGGTGGAGAAAAGAGATTTGGGGATAAATATATCATGATTATTTACATCTCATCTACTAGTAAGGGTGTCAGATAACACATTTGAATTAAAGAAGTATGAATGCTAACTTGCAATCTCACTATTAAATATTGGCATAAAGCTAAAGAAACCCATATTTCAATCTAGCCTCAATTTTTTTTCATTTATTACTGCGGACAATTAAAAAAAATTCTCTATACAAATAACCAAAAAGAATTTCTGGTGTATTAAATGAGTATTTCTTTTCACTGTCTAGTGAGTATTATTTCAGATCAAGCATAAAATAAACTTTTGAAGTGAACATAGGATAATAATAGGGAAATACTCAATATTTTTATGCTGTCACTGCTTTTTCTCATCAAAGAAATATGTGAAGACTAAGCAACAAATCTGTGAATATTTAAAATAATTTTCATTTGGAACGGTCTATAAATCTCAGCTATTAAATGATTTCTCATTAATTCTAAATAATGTGCATGTAAGTTTTCTACTCTACATTACACAGTTGTGTAATAAATTATTGGTATTACATTTATTTTATTTGATTATAGGATTGTGCATGTTCTAGATTGAAATACAAAAGGTAATTTGGATCATTTGAGGACAGGCATGTAGCAACTGTTGACACAG
Source organism: Crotalus tigris (assembly GCF_016545835.1). Lineage (NCBI taxonomy): Eukaryota > Metazoa > Chordata > Lepidosauria > Squamata > Viperidae > Crotalus > Crotalus tigris. The sequence continues at coordinate 1,685,309 of NW_024100554.1, read as the reverse complement.
TTAGGTAAAAAAGCATCTTTTTTGAAAAATCACTGATAGACCCCATGCGATTGCATTTACCCTCTCCAAATCTATTTTAAAGGCTCGAAGAGAGACAATACAAAAACAATTCACGTTTTCTTTAAAATTGCCACATATACTGTACTAGCCTTATTTCCATAATTATAAAGCATCTGTTTTAGCACTTAATGTGTTCAGAAATATATTAAATTCTACCTTTTGTATTTTCTGGTTCCATTTTTAACACAGCCTCACAGTCTCGAAGCGCATTCTGCCAGTCCTGGAGTTTAATTTCTGTCTGAGCTCTGTTATTATATGCAGCCACAGTAGGGAGGGCAGATATGCTTCTTCAAGAAGCAAAATGTATCAATCAGTCCAGACACTTTAATAAATAGTTACTAGCAGCTTAATGCTTGATAATTTCACTGTTGTATCAGATGTTATACCCAAAAATTCACTTTAATAGATGTAAGCAACATTATTTAGAGTTTACAAATCCTTACTCGAATTATTACAGAAAGAAGAGTTAGGTGAATTGAAAGGAACTGTTATTGCATTCCAATATAGTTTAGAAACAGAAAAGTTTAGGCATATTGCTACGCGTAGCAATTCAAGAGCAAGATATAGTAGGAAAGAAATTAACGACACAATCAGAGTGGATGCAATCAACTCTGATGAAACAATTAAGAGGAAAAAGCAAATTGAAAAGGGCACATAAAAATCTGAAGATAGAAATGACTTTTTATAGCGAAATCAGCATTCCTGTGTTTCTTGATATAGAAGCCTGAATAAATTCAACTTTCAATGGAATTTTTGTTATAATATAAATATTAATGTAATATCTTGCCCTAAAACAAAGACTAAATTAAGAAAAGCACATCTAAGTGCTGTTCTACTGACTAGCTTTGTGAAAATAAATATTCAGGATGGTATAAATCAGACCTAGTTTGATTCCCTTTTATCTCCTATCTTTAATTTATTTTGTGATAGTGACATCTCCAACACTGAATTGGGAAGGAGCAGAGATAATTTATTGGCATTTGACTAAGCTTCATCATATAAGATATTGCAGAGATTTCCCATTGTTGTGTCCAACTTCAGATTGGAGGGAAAAGCTGTTGCTACATATTTCTGCACTTGCCACTTAGGAAAAAAAAATACTGTCCTTTACTGAAACAATTCCCAGATCTCCCATTAATCTTTACAATGATTCTACATATTGTGATGTCTGTAGTAAAGTCTGTAGCCTTTTCTCAGTCCTAACATTTTTACAGTTTCAGAATATTAATTTGATAGATACTCTTTATGGAACATAAGAATTCCCATCTGTGAAACTAGTTATTTTTAAAGCAAATTAAGGTTCCTACTTTGTTCAAAGACAAAGTATAATTATTTTAATAAATCAGAAAGTCAATTGAAAGAGCAGTAACTTACCGACTGTAGTAGGCAATTGCTTCTTTATAGTCACCTATGACAAATGCTTCATTACCTTTTTCTTTTTCACGATGAGCAGCAAATGTCTTTTCTTTTGTAGTCATCCCTAGAATAATTCTTATTATAAATGAGAGGAATAACATTTGCAGGCAAAAACACTTATATAAAAATATTTTAACTTTCATAGCTGTATCTTATTAAAAAGTGCACTGCTCTGGCAAGCAGTAATCCTGCATTTCAATAATCCTACAGATTTTATATAGATTTCAATATAGATTTTGCATTGGGGGGAATCATAGGTTTAATTCTCAGAATCTCCAGTGAAAAGGCTCCCAAGTAGCAAAGATGGAACATACATGTGCCTGAGACATTAGAGAATAGTGTCAACCAATGAACTGCAGATTAGAAGCCTATGAGCTCATTCAGTATATAAGAGATTTTGAGCCAGAGAATTCTGTCAGGACTGCAATGATGCTCTTCTCTGAAACCTTTTATTTTTTATCTAGTAATTTGCAACAGGGTACAGTTAGGGATAATTTTTAAAATGTCATTTTCAAAGCACCTGGCTTCCAATAGTATAGGGATTCTCAATCTTGGCAACTTTAAGACTTGTGGACTTCAACTCCCAGAATTCCTCAGCCAGCAAAGCTGGCTGAGGAATTCTGGGAGTTGAAGTCCACAAGTCTTAAAGTTGCCAAGGTTGAGAACCCCTGTATTAGTAGTTTAATTACTTCAGTAGTAAATATATGGAGCCACATAAAATATTTTCTTTTTGTTTATTTGTTTTACTGAGATCAAGGCTATATCTTCAGAGACAAAGCATAATAAAGTGGCAGGAACCTTTTTTTTATTGAAAAGTTTTATACAATATACATCCCAAGATCCACCCCCCCCTACCCCCCCTACCCCACTTCCCAGAGCTGAGTACAGGGTTACAAATAAACAATCAAACTCTAAAAAAAAAACATTACCCAACTATACAAGTAACCAAGTTCATAACGCACTTTAACTCCCTTATAACATAAATATAAACAAATTAAAAATAAACATAATATAAACAAATCAATATTGTTAAACCATACTAAAACTAATAAAAATTAAAAAAGAAACTATTAATAATACTCTAAAGTTTACTCATAGGCTAAATGAAACTTTTTAATCCCATATTTATTCTGAATATAATCTATCCATCTTCTCCAAACCGAAATATATCTTTCTTGTGAGTGATCCTTCAAGTAAGCAGAAATTTTTGCCATTTCTGCTAAATTTGACACCTTAAGCGTCCAATCTTCTATAGTAGGCAAAGAATCTTTCTTCCAATATTGCCCTACTAATAACCTTGCAGCTGTTATAAAATTCAACATCAAATTAGTTTCTTTAGCATCACAATCTACAATAACACTGCAGGAACCTATTTTTGAGAATGGGAATGTAAACATCTGATATGTACAGATGCCATTAAGATATACAGTATAATTAACCAAAGTTTCCAAAAATACCATAGGTTTTAGGGCATTGAGTATTTCTGAAACAAGTTCTGCTCTTACGGTATTAGACCTCATACACTTTAACAACAAACTATATATTCCTTAAAAATTACTTACCTATTGTGTCTATCTCTGCTTTTGGGAATTTTATGTTATTGTTAATGCTGGTTTTAGAGTAGTTGTCTTCCTGGTCCTCAGTTTTGGAACATTCTTTTTCAACATCAAACCTTAAATTCAAAATGATTTAGTGGTATGTTTTGATTACAGTAATCAGGGGCAAAACAGCATCCTTTATTTGAAAGCCAGTGATCTATCACAGCCCATGTTGCCAACTAATTAAAGCAACGTTCCCTCACAATCCTAGGCAGCCGTCTTCCCCAGTGCAGATATTAGAAGCTCTTATACCAGCAACATCAGAGATTGAATCTGGGCCTTAAGGATGACATTTTGTCTACGGTTATATCCATGAGTAAAAGCATCTCTCCAATACCAAGTAATGAGTAGAAGGTATCCAACATACTTATCCCATTCTCTGTAATCCCTTGGTACATTTTTCTTCTTTTGCTTTGTTTTTGCAGTTTTATTCTGTAACAGTCAGACATTATTAAAAATATTTATTTTTTTTTACTATTCAGCACATTCACTCAAGTTGAGCTCAATTCTCTTACTACATGGCCATGCTAGCTTGGTAATTTGGATCAGTAATTCTTGATCCAAATTAAGTTTTTTTAGTGTTTAGTGTACTGGCTGAAACTGAGTAGATACTGATTCAACTTCACTCTCCCTCTGAAATCTTACCAAATAACTTTAAGTTAGTTGTTATCTCTTACCATCTCTTAGTGATTAAGAAAAAAATGGGAAAGATCCATTTTTTCCATACTGTATGTATGTTGCCTTGGGCTCATAAAGGAAAAGTTGAATATAAATCTAACATAAATAAGTAAATATGTTCAACAATTGTTTCAAGATACAATTCTGGGGAATCAATGAATTTGTTTTAACACTACAACTTAATATACATGTATTAAATTAGACATGCAATTTAAGAGCTTTTAATTTTTTTAAAATTAGAAGTATATCACATATTCTAATGAAGAATGGCCCTTTTTCTCCCCTTCGCCCCTTACAGCAAAAGTTTACATATTGATACTGCATAACCTGACTTAAGGAAAGATGTTTCTCTGAATGACGAATTGGTGGTAAATTTTCCATGTTTTCCTTGACAACTTCAGTTGTAGCATATTGCGTTTTATGCTCATCTTCTTTCATTTCTGTAATCCAGCTCTAAAACAAACAGATAACTTTGATTTGCTATATTTAAGATCTGCAGCCTAAAAACTCTAGGTCAGAGGTCCCCAACCTATGGGCTGTGGCCCACTACTGGGCCGTGGCCTCTTGGCCATAGGGCTGCATGAGTAGCTGGGCAGTGCACATGTGCACGTGCTCACCCCCCCTCATGCCACCATTCCCGCAAGTGTTGTGTGGGTGGTGGCAGTGCCGCTTAGTATCGTGCGGGTGGTGGCATTGCCATGAACCTTACATGGGCAGTGGCAGCTCCATGAGCAGCAGGTGGGCAGTCGCACGCCACACACAGGCTGCAACATTGCCATGAACCTTGTGTGAGTGGCAGCAGTGCTGCAAGTGGGCCGCTGCACTGGGTCTCATGCTGGGGTAGCAGTGTGATCCTCCGGCTGATGATAGCATCTCTGTGAGCCTGGTGGTGGAGGCGCCACAAGCCTCACACAGGTGCCAGCGTCGCTGACAGCCTTGCGTACATAATCACAGCCCCATTTGCATGGTGCTCATGCTTGCAGCCTGTTTGTGTGTGCGCGCGCACGTGTGGCCACATTCACCTTTGTGCATGTGTGCATAACGTGCCTGCCCCTCCCTCTTCCACCGGGCTGCCAACCCAGAAAGTTTGGAGACCCCTGCTCTAAGTAACAATACATTTTTTACAGATGCACAAATGACTTTCTAATATTTTTACTGCAGTTTCATCAAGAGAGAAAATAAGAACATAAACCAAGTCAATACTATGCTTGTGTGTGCGCATATATATAGACGATATTCTCTGCACACTTTTAACTATTCTAGACTACAATTCTAATAACCCCCTGGCTAATATAGAATTTGCAATGTAATACAGCTGAAGAGCTAATAAAAGGACAAGCAATATATTCCTAGATCTCATAAGAAGCAAGATCTCAGACAAAGTGCTTTGTTTAACAATAATCTTAAGATTTAAGACCAAGAATTATTAAAAGTTTTGTAATTCACTAGGAATGAATTTAGTCTCCTGAAGGTGGTCAGTTGGGGAGAACAAGGTGTGTGGGGGGGAGAATTGAACAGGGGACTAGATAAAATCCTAAATTAAAATTCTGAAATTACAGAATGAATTACCGTCAAGTCATCATTTATTTTTTTCCATTCTTCAGTAGTAAAATCAGAAGCATTGGCTACATGTTTTTCTTTTCGAAGTACTCTGCTATTTGGAGCCAAAGACTCAATGCGGTTTTCACAAAATGAATTAAGCTGAGGGAAAAAACCCTCTTCACCCGACCTTAAGATAAACAGGATATTAGACAACCATCTGAACACATTACTATTCCAATAATTAAAGCATAAATATCAATACCAGCATGAAATACTTATCCTTCTCTTCCAATTATGAATAAAACCCCTCAATTTGGGGAATTTCTGTAACATCGCCATTCTTAACACACACAACCCTATCTAGAGTCAATTATTATTTGATTTATTATAATTATTGCCAATTACTTTTGCTATAGTTCTTGTTTTGTACATTTTCCTTTACTTTTTTTTAACTTTACTTTTTTTTAACTTAATCAGAGCTTCCACCTATACTAAATAAAAATAAGACTTGTACAAACCTAAATGTTCTTACTATCACAAATGAGTTTAGCAAGAAATTTTAAAAAATCTATCATTTTAATGGCAGATACAATTTTAATTACAAATTGTTACATCCTTATATATATTTATATAAACTACAAAAATAAATGATGGCATTCTTAAATGCAAAGTGTTCATTACAAGAATCATCAGTTCATTTTATTAATCTATTTTTACTGGGGGGGAAAAAGAAACATCATTTAAACGCTTACCTTAATATCTTAAGAATCTTTTCTAAATACTTAACATCAGTGCATTTTTCAATGAATTTGTAGTCCAGATGGTCAATAGGAATTTTGTATGTTTTCGTCGTTTCATGGCCCAACCAGGATGACATTTGACCAGCACTTATAGCTACAAAGATAGAATTTAATTATTTCCAAAATATTTTCTCAACGTTATTTATGAAATTGCCCAAGTTATAAAATAAAATGCTATAAATCTGGCCAAGCTTTCTGGAAACTATTTTCAAATATAGAAGAAAGGTGTCAATCTCAACCTTAATTTGGACCTGGATCAACACCTGTATATAACCCTTTGGCATCCGTAGTTCCAGTGCTTTTTTTATAAAAAAAAAAAAAAAAGGTGCCGGAACTCACACACGTCATACAACCCGCCTTGCCTACCCTACAAGGTTCCATCCAAAAAAGGTGCCAAAACTGCATTCTGGGCGTTCTATGACAAAAAAAGCCATCTAAATTTGAGACATTTTCTTGATGTTGTCACAAAAATGCTGCTGTATAGATGTGATTAATCATAAACAACCATTTATCAATCAAGGAAAACAGGTGAGACTGCTCCATATTCCACTCTAAATATTTTCTATGACTCCAAGTTATTTCCAGTATGGGAAATAACAAATATGACAATATTCTGGGCATATTGTCAAGCAAAACTGCATATTTTATTCAAATATTTTCAAGGAAGCCTACGTGGCCCTTAATGATAGTGTAATAAATAAAGACAATGGCAATTCCAGGTTCTTTTGCTTCACATTATGTTTTCTCATTTATTTTTAATTAAAACAAAATTTAAATAAAATAATATGAGCAGGAAAAGAGAACACAGAGACACAGGACAAAATACTTTCAGATTTTCCTCATGGACCTCTTTTATACATGCCTTTTTTTTGAAGTCAATCACATGGAACCATTTCTGGGACTAGAGCCATATTGATTTATGCTCAGCACTTAATAGAAAGAACTTACCCCCCCCCAAAATAATAATCCAAAAGCAAGTAGAATGATAGGTTATTTGTTACCAACTTGTCTCTGTATTTCAAATAAGCCAGAATTAAATCAGGATATGATGCATTCCTTTAAGGTAATACTGTATATGAACCATTCAAAGAGTCAAGTGTTGATGATGATAACCTGACTCTGATGGAGTTAAACACAGCATGTTGGATTTTATTCAAAAATAGACATTAGACTATTGCTGATATTACAGGGTTCTTTTTCCTGAATCCCATAAATCTGATCTGAAGGGTCACTAAATCTGGAGTAGATTTATGAATGGTCAGAAAAGAAATCTGTTTTATTGATAAAAGCACATCTTTTCCAGATCATATTGTATAATGAGAGATATTTAATAATTTTATCAAACAATTATTTTTAATACTATTCTGCCTTAAGTTATGCCCATGAGATGTTAGCAAACAAAGAACTGAAAATGAAAAACGGTCTTATAAATTCATTTTTGCTGTTTACAGATAAGTAGAGTAACTATCACAATGAACAGCATGTTGAATTTTAGGAGCTATATAGCTTAGTTTTATGATTCTGCAAAACTTAAAAATGTAAAATGATCCAGTTGCTCTTTGGAATGTCATCTTTGACTGAATTTAAGTAATTCATGCTGAGAAGTACTACTCAATTATCAATTTTTCCCTTTGCCTGCTCTAGCATCAGCAGAGATTTTTACCCATAAGATAATTGATCAGATTTAATGTTGCATAAGGAATAAATTGCCTATATCTTTTTTGCCTTGAAGACAAGGCAAAAAGTATGTGTGGAATTCTTATATTGCAAATGTATTTTGTCGAATGTATCATCATCAGTGTACATGTTTCTAATTTCAATTGCATTGAGTAAAGAAATATAGTGAGAAGTCGTTTTTCTTCAGTTACACAGCTGACTTAAATCAAAGGAGTACTAATTCCTATAATACATCTTTGTATATAATCCTATATATTTTGTAGCAGAACATCATGTTACTGTAGTTTTTGCCTATCAGGCAAACATGCCTATTCCTCTGTAAATAAGTATTTTCTGCTATGAAATTTTAAACATAGTACATGGCCATCTTGGAAATTATTTTTTTACCTTGGAACTAAGTTATGACAGATGTTAAAGTACAGATATGTGCTAGCACAAGCTATACCTTCACTCAAAAAGCAGTTAAGTTGTTTCATTATAAATGATACAATAAAGAATTAATTGAAAACCAGTGAAATTGGAATCAACCAATTTTAAAATTCAGATTTTATGGATCTTGCTGGAATTCATTGTTCTGTACAATAATTTACTGCATTTTATTTTATTTTTTGACTGAACTCCAAAGAGACACAAAGAAAACAGGAGAAATGTATAAAGAATAGCAGCAAAGCACAATTTTAGTTAAGAAGGTAAATGCCCTCTGTCGTTCAAAAATGATATGGCAGCCTTTTTTCAAATGATTAGCAACTGTTGCTATGTACTAAATTGAAAAGTATGGCTTCCTGAAATTTTGCACAGCTTCACTATATCCATTAACCTACTCCACTGTTTCATAAAATGCCGGTCTAAGATGCTTAGGAGTTCGTCAAGACTGTGAAATTGAAATTGTTTGCCAGAATTTAAATTCTATGAAACTACTATATTAAAAACCATCAAACAATGTCAATTTTAATATGATAAATATTGATAATATAACCCATATAAGCAAGTTTGTTGGAGGCCCTTTGTCATTTTTAAAGTGGGAAGGTTCGGAGTGAACAAAAGATTAAGAAATAATGATCTAACTTGTCAAGGCTGCACTGAGCTCTTTTGTCAAAGGAATTCCTACGCTTGAGAGTGAATTCAGAAAATAAACTAATTTGGTACTCTATGCATAACAGGAGGATCAGTCTTCTCCTATGAGATTCAGGCTAAAATAGGAATCTGTCTAGAGCTGTCTCTTTTCAAACTTGGCAACTTTAAAATGGGTGGACTTCAACTCCCAGAATTCCCCACCTAGCATTGTATTGAATTATGCTGGCTGGAGAATTCTGGGAGTTGAAGTTTAGCCATCTTAAAGTTGCTGAGTTTGAAAAACACTGTTCTAGCGTTCTTTAAGGCAAGGCCAGATGAGGCCTCTTTGCTCCCCCTCAATTACCACTCCCAACCACATCAAGAGATGCTGCGAGTTGTTTCAATTACATCTAGGATCCAAGACCCTGAAGAAAAGGTAGGTAGGTGGAAATGAATGGACTGGTCTTGCCCCTCAGCCTTTCCCCACTCCTTCCCAAACGAAACCCGTGTTTACGGTGTTCACGGGAAGCCCCCCCCCTCCGCGGGTGTCCTCTAATTGTTTCCATTGATATCCCCCCTCACCCCGAATCTTTCCCGCTCTCCCCAATTCCTCTGCATCCCACCCCTTTTCCTTTCTCGTTCCTTGGACAGTTACCTGTTTCAATGAAAGCCGAGCGCCCGCCCCCTCCACTGCTTCCCAACAGTCGGTCAAGCGATGCTGCGAGGCGAGCGTCCACCCGCCGTCAGTAGCCAATTAATGCGCGCGCTTACACCTGGCAGATTCTTTCTAGGCATGAGATTCAGTACCTGAAGAGCATGCGTGGAAACCCCCGCCCCAGCCAGGAAACTCTCCATAGGAGCAGCGGGAGTGGCGTCGTTGGACGGTCACTATGGCGACGCTGGGAAAGAAACCTTTCCTCCCGTTTTAAAACACTGGAAGGCCCTGAGATGCAGAAGGAATCGGTTTAATATTTTACTCAGCTTACATATTCTTTTCTGTTTTTCCTTCCACGGAAAGCAGTTTAGCAAAGGAACAAAACAAGAAAAAAAAAATGGCTCACAGCAAATTAAGTCGTTCAGCAGAAAAAAAACAGAGGAGGAGCCTTGTTGTCCTTAGTACATCCAAGAAAGATAACCAGGTTTCATATAAATGTAATGCAAAGCAGGTGGAAAATTAGATTCAGAATTCTTCCAGCTGCTTATGGAAAAAGTATGATATAGTATCAGACCCAATTTCCTTCAACGGGTATTCTCTAATGTCAGCCTATCTCTTAGAACGATAAGACTGATTGTCCATCTGAAACTAAAGTATGTAAATATTTAAAGCAGTGGTTCTCAACCTGTGGGTCAGGACCCCATTTGGGGTCGAACGACCATTTCACGGGGGTAACCAAACAACACAGTCCACCCTTCCCCCCCCCCTTTTCCTTAGCTGTGCTACTCCCTTTTATTCTATTGGCTTTTGAAAGCCAATAGAATAGAGTCTAATTCTATTGGCTTTCAAAAGCCAATAGGAATTGTCCAGGCTGTCTCTGCCCTGCTAAGCCCGTCAAAAGTCCCATTCTGCAAACGGTGCTGCACCAGTTGAGTAGTCCTCGACCTACGACCGGTTGGGGGTCGCAGCATTAAAAAGGTTGAGAACCATTGATTTAAAGCTTCAATAAAGTTAAAAATAAGGCAGGAGAGTTATAATTGGGAAAAAAACATAAAAATCAAGCCAAATGTCTGTGAAGGGATTCTCACTTTTAAAATCCTTGTCATTTTAGCCTTCATTTTCCAAGAAATCAAAGATTTTTAATATGTACACATATTAAACTGATATGTTACTTTTTCTGTACTTTGCATAACATTGTTTCCCCAACACTGGAACACTGTGGGGCGGGAAGTGAGTATTGAGCATACAATATTTGTAACCAGTCAACAAGATAAAGAAGCCTAAAAATAAATGATTGGGCATCTATCATTTATTCATTTATTTTAAAGCTGGAATATCTGAGCTGTTGTTTTATGATCCATGCCTGAACTACTTCATTCCTCCAAACCTTCCCTATTTCATTCCAAATCAAACACAATTTGGTAATTTTAATTAGATAGTACCATTACCCACCAACATGTAGATTTAACTCTAATCAAATTTTGCTCCTAAACAGAGTCAACAAAATGTTTGAATAAAATTTTATTGTAAGAACCAAAATCTTTGTTTAAATAAAATTAACACAGAATGGATATGAATTCAGATCAATTAGATGCATCTTCTGTTCTCTTCATCGGGCATCAAATACAACTACTATGACAGAGTTAAAGAAATGATTGGAAAGTATAAAAATGGCAACTGTAACAAAAATTAGACAAATAATTTTATAATTTGCAATGTATAAATAAAAGAGCACAGTTGTCCCTTAGCTGATCTTTTGTCACATGTATATTTTCTCGTAGTTCACAAATTTATTCCTAACTGGAGGCCTATACATGAATTCTATTATCTTACTTATAATCCTTCTTCCTATTGCTCTTCTTCACTAACACATAAAACACATAAAACTAAATCAGATCTAAAAACTATTAAACTGATTCTGCCCATGCAACCTATCTCGAAAGTGTTTCTGAAAGGGCTTGGATGAGACAGTGGCTCAATGCTGTGGAATCTGATTCCTCTGGAAGTATAAGTAGAAACTTCCTTCTTTACATTCTACAAAATAGTTAAAATATTTTTATTCTATTACATTTTTGAACAAAGCAATTGTAGAGGTCCATTGTGTATGCATCTATATATTGTTCTAATATGTTGTTTCTATTTTTTTACCTTATTTAATACCAGCCAAAATCTCACAACTGTGATATCTACCATTATTATGAATAAATAAAAGCCCAGGTCAACATCTATTAGTATTTTCAGGCATTGCAATGAGGAAAAATGGGTGTGCTATGTGTAAAAATTCCCTACCCACACTGTTTTGAATGTACTCCTTAGATGGCTGGAAGCCTGAAGAGAAATTGATTTAAAAATGTTATAAAAGGAAACATTAAACTGGGACAGCAAATGCTGGCACAAGTTAAGTGTGACAGAAGCTGCTTTCAGTACTCACACTTACAATGTCACTTGAGAAAATAGATTACAAAGTATTATGTTATATACTTTGAGCTGTGACAAGCCTGCTTTAAAGTACTTCTAAATCAGATCCAATATTTGCATATTTAATAGTGTGGGATTCTATTTTATAGATCATCTTAAGAAGCTTTTAATACTGTCCCAATTTTATAGTACACTTCATCTCTTCTAAGTAATATACAGGTAATCCTTGACTTACAACAGTTCATTTAGTGACTGTTCAAAGTTACAGTGGCACAGAAAAAAATGATTTTTGATTGTTTTTCACACTCATGACCACTGCAGCAACTCATGGTCACATAATCAAAATCTGGATGCTTAGCAACTGACATATTTATTAGGATTATAGTGTCTCAGGTTTATGTTATCTTTTGTAAATTTCTGTGAAGCAAAGTCAAGGGGGAAGCCATATTCACTTAACAACTGTTAATAACCTAGCAATTGTAGTGATTTATTTAACAACTGTGGCAAGAAAGGTTGTAAAATGGGGCAAAACTCACTTAACTTTTAGCAACAGAAATTTTGGGCTCAATTGTAGTCCTAAGTTGAGGACTACCTGTATGAAATAAAACAGACTTGTTGGCAAATCACTGTGTAAGCATAAAATGACCTCACAGAATTAGAGAGATACTAGAAGAGATAAAACACAAGTTAAGATGCTCAAATCTAAGGATACATCTTTTTGTTCTTTTCTTATACATTATTCTGTAACCACACTCTCTGCATCTGATAGGGTCTCTTGCTTTTATCTCATTTTCTTTGTGGCAATCTGAAAATAATGACAATAAGGGTTAAGAGATAAAATGAAACATGAAACCAAACTAAACATTAAGACATAAAAATAAAACACAGATTTTATTGGAAACAAGAAAATAAGTAACCAACTTTCTGACTATTCTTCAATGATTATGATTAAAACTTCAAGAACTTTTCCCTCTAGTAAAAAAAAAAACCATTAGATTATGAATGGCATTTCATATTCCTTTTCACAGAGTAATTACAGGGAGGAAGCAAATCCATAGTAGCTATAATATTCTTCTTTCCTTCTTTTTTAGAATGCAGAAAAACAGCATTAGCATGGAAACTCCAGAAGATAAACTACAGTGATCTTTAACTAACATACATTCTATTGAAATCTATAGCACTCTTAGGGTTCATGTTTTTTAAAAAAATAATCAGGACTCAAACCAATTGGAAAAAAACATATGAACACTTTTAACAAGAAAGTCTTGTTAATAACCCCTCCCCAAACCCTATCCCTTTAACAGCTTTATTCCCTGTGTGTTATAGCATTACTTACCTCCGCAGATGTATATCATAGGTTGCTGCTTTGGAGGGGGAGCATCTTCTTCAGTTTCCATATTCTGTTATAAAAGAAAGCCATAATTTTCCTCCACGAATCGATTGCAATTGAGCCAATTAAAAAGAAAATGATACAAAAGAGCTCGTTAAGGTACTGGAAACAACACAAATGCAAATTAGCCCATCCCATGACTTACCGGTCGTGGCTTGATCTATGAGGTTTTACTCCGAGCGTCACAAGGAAATGTGAATTGAGAAAAAAAGGGACAAAAAAAATTGCAGATTTGTTCAAACGAACTGGATTCTTCAAAATAAACCGATTACGACGGCCTCTGTCTCTTATAAGACGTATCCCACACGCCCTACTCGGTGGCGCACGTTGATGACGTAATCAAAACTCCGTCGCCTTTACGGAAAAGCGATGCAGAGCTTCAGCGATTGTATAACGTTTTATGAATGTACATATATTACTAGTTTGATTTAGTAAACGAGGGCGGAGAGAGATTTCTCTTTTTCAATATACAATAAAAACAAAATGTGTAAAAAGGTCCTGAAAGGACTTTAGGAAGCTGGAAGATTCAAAACGTATTTAGAACAGCTTCTAATATCAACACTATATCTGAATAGCATTTATTATAACTACAATACAGGTTGGTTTCAAAAGAAATGATCTGACGATCTGTAAAATGCTTTTCCTTACTGCTAAGTAAAAAATATAGTATTATGGACAAGATCTCACCATGCCACAGCACTGGACTATGAGCACATTCATTGAAGTCAATGGGACAAACTCATAAGTACTTTTAATACTGTGACTAAATTCACATATTAAAAACTGCTTTGATTAACCAAAGTTTATTAAAAAAAATAGTTGGCCACAGTTTACAAACCACAATGACTAGGTTCACACTATATAACTCAAACCAAGCAAATCATGTAATGTGGAACTTGTGTCTCCATTGTTACAAAGAAATTTAATTCTTTTTCAGATTAATATACAATCCTCCCTAATGCTGTACAAGCTCTGATAGCATTCTATACATAAAGGAAAGTGTTCTTAGGGGTATTTTCACATGACTTATTGAACTTTAGCAAACTACATTTTAGCTTAGCATGTTAGCAAAATTAGGCTTGTTCATTTATGGTTCAATAAGACCTTTACATTCAGAAAAATGGGTGAATACACTGAGTCAGCAGACTACAGTTAAGCATGTGGTGCGCATACTAATGCATACTACTTTTACAAGCAGTTTGTACAGTTAGTCAATATAGTATTCATTCCCAGCTCTAAACTGGGAGAAGAGAGATCGTACGGGGCTTATTTTAAGTGTCTTAAATAAAAGCCGTGTGACAAGACTTTTCATTCTCGTATCATTTTAACATTGTGAATTCTTTTGGAACATTGTGAAACGAGAACTTTTCAGTACAGAGTGAATGAGAATTCCAATCGACTTCACTGTGAATTGCGATGGCGATGAGCAGGGACTCCGCTTCAGTACTAAACATATACAGATTTTTATACACAGTGCAAAAAAACAACAACCCCAGAAAACGTCCTAACGGTAGCGGCTAAATAATGCATCCAGCGAAGCCCGAAGCAAAACTACGGTAGACTGGGCAGAGATGGAGAGAGAATTAAGACAGGGATGAAACCTGTCCAAAGGAAGCCAGTCTTCCTGCTGATTTAACCTCCCTTCGCAAAAAAACAAAAAAAACAAAAAACAAACAAACAAAAACCTCTCAGCAGTTGCCTTTTTTGCTCGACCAGCCTCGGGCAGCTGCAGGGCCGCACCCGCTCTTCCTCCGCCCTTTTGCTGAACCGCGACGCTCGTGCGCCTGGGCTTCTTCGAGCCTCCCTCCTTGGAGCTAGCGGGGCGGGGGGAGCTGCAACAGTTAGGAAAGGCGGGTACTTCAAACCCGAGCGAGGGAAACCTCAGCTGGCGCACGCGGGCAGCCAGCGGCTCCTTCCTTCAGCTGTCCCAGGCGGAGGCTAGACAACAGAGACAAGCTCTTTCTGTCAGCGCGCTCCTGTAAATCTCTGGGGTGGCGCTCGCGTGGCTTCCCCGTCTCACTGGCTCCCCGTTCGTCACCGTCCTCCCCTCCGCTCCCCGTGCTTTCCTCGCCCACCTTGACCGGAGGAGGATTGGAGAGCTCTCTTGCCCCTCACTCCCGGGGAACGAACCCCGCGTCTCTTTCTGTCCCGGCTCTTCTGATCCCACAGGAAATGGCAAGAGTATAACCCCTCACCTCAGGTGCAAAGCGGGTGGTTGAACATACCTGGACGTGAATTACATTTACCTCCCATTAAGGGCTTTAGCATACTGCTGAGGGATACACTGGGGAAGAGGTAGAGGGTTCCCCCCCCCCCGCGCTCTTGCCTTTCATCTCTCCTCCTCCATTTCGAATTAAATATGCAGAAAACTTCACCTGAAGCAACTTTTGCCTTTCAGACTGACTAGGTAAGTGAGGTCGTTGCCTGGTCTGGTGGAGGAAATTTCACACAGCCAACACTCAAGACATTAGTAGGGGATGAAATTGACTTTACACGGGGAGGAGAAATGTTTGGAGTAGTTTAGATTGCAGTGCTCTACACACTAATCTGGAAGTAGAGGGAAAAAATAAGGGTCTTGCTTCTGAGTAGACACGCTTAAGATGGCTGTTGTTAATATATCTGAGGTAAAATGTTGCAGGTGAACTTAAGTACATCTGTGTTAGAAATATTCCTCATTCAATGCCTTATGAAAAATCCAGTGCAGGCAAAATATATCAATATTTAACTTGTCTTAAATATATTCCAAAACTTCTACACAGAGTTGTAGGGGGCTGCATGTTTTCAATAGTGTATGCCCTTCCCTGCTAAACTTTATTACTGGTAACTGTTCATTTCAAAGTAGAACAGAAGTAGAATATTAATTCTCACCATTTTCTAAGCAATTGAAAAAGATCAAAGATGTCACAGTTCTCCCTTCACGATGATCATTTTTTGTGTTCTAATAAGAGTCAAATATATGCTGCTTTTGAACATGGCGGTTCCATTTTTAGTTACATATTCCAAGTAATAACTACAGCCTGCATCTATAAGTCAACACCTTAGTTCCGCCAGGGAAAAGTTGTTTAAGGCTGTCAAATCTGTTTTTCCATATTTTTAAATATACTACTAGATGAAATTGTGATTTAGCTGTTGCTTTTCTGCAACACTGCTCCTGCCCCCCACTGCCCTTGGGTCAATTCACACTCAAGACTTCACTGGAAAAACAATATAAACTGGAGGAAGAGAATCAGAGGGAAGAGGAAGGTAGAAGAAAAATAGTATTTTCTAATGTAATTGACCATAAATAAATAAATAATCTTCAAGTATCTGATAACTTGTGAAAATGATCATAATACTGTAACAAATAATACTAGGGCAACACACTTTTTAAGACATTTTTATTTACTTGCAGCAAGCTCAAAAAGCTTTGTTAGATGACAGGTTAATTTTTTTACTAGACCTTTTTTTCTATAATATAAATCATAAATGAGTTTTAGAAAATGTTTGCCATGCTGTTTCAGTAATCCTCACTGAAACTAACAAAATTGCCTTTCTTTCCAAGAAAGACTGTCATATAATTTTAGTTTTTTCAATTGATTCTTGAATAGTGATGTTAATGTACTTTGACAAAGATACTGTAAGTAAGATTTTTTTGAGAACTAAAAATTAACACATTAATTATAGCATAAACTTTAGGACACACAGTTTGGTGTTGTGATTAAGGCATAAGTCTAGAAATTTTAGTCCTGCCTCACACACAAAGTTGATTGGGTGACCTTGGGTCAGTCACTCACTCTCAGCCCTAGGAAGCAGGCAATGGAACCACTTCCAAAAAAGCTTGCCAAGAAAACTGCAGGATCTAGTCCAGACAATTGCCAAGAATAAAAAACAAAAAAACAAAAACAAAACGGATTCGAAGCTAACCCCCTCCCAAAAGCTTTAGGAAATACACACATGCACATAAATAAATCATACTAAGTTGAAAGGGAGTTATTCTCAGGTAAGCAACATTAGGATCACATCATTTATTATGCTTTCCTTAATATATTTACAACTATTCCAGTAGCAGCCTCTATTAAAACAGCAAGGGTAGGAAGTCTCTGGATTCAGTGAGATTTGAAACTGAGTAGACATGTATAAACTTGCATACTTCAGTCCTTAGCATATATATTTATAATAGCATGTTTTTGTACTACATGCAAAATATAAATTAAATAAACTTGCTAGAAGATGTCATCAAGTAGTGTTATCTAATGTCCTGCCTCAATTTTTAAGGTCTTTACTATACACTGATTTAACAGACTTGAAGTATTTGTTAGCTCTTTAACTAGACAGTAATAACATTGATATATTGAAGCTTCTTACATAGTCAAATGACAAATATTTTTTTAAATGAACAAATCCCTCCTGAAATATAACTGGAAAGCAGTGCAGGATTTTAGAAGACTTTTCTTTAAGTTAACAAAGTCATAGGCTTGGAAAAGACCTTTAAAGTCTTCTAGTCCAACACTATTAGATTGTGAACTAATTCTGATTATAAAGTCCCGTGCTTTGTTCTGTATAATCTACAATTTCAAGCAGTCTAAAGAGTTTAATATTTATAGCTGGTATAAATGTCTTTGTTATATTTGTAAAATGTTTCTGTTCCTCAGCATTTTGGGTAATGCCTGCACAATTGTGGAATGTTTGTTTTACCTGCAGTCTCCTCGTGAACCCACCAGGGTAAGTACAGAATTTTTGAAGATCCATGTAGATCTCCATCCATGTGGAGAATGGCCAGAAACTAAACTCTTTGGTGATTCTGTCTGAATACTGTATTACAAACCACTTTTAAAACTGAATAGATTTTGAGCTATCGTGTTAGTCATCTGTTTAAATAAACAATTCTATTAGATATGCCAACATTTGAGAGACTGAAAATCTTGTTGGTTTAAAATTAACAGCTTTCATAAACCAATTGCTAAATGAAATTTCTTGTTTTGAATGAACTATATTTCTGAAAACAAAAACATGGGTTTATAATTAAATAGTCCCCTTTTAGAATGGATGGATGGATTTAGAGAAAGAGATTGGTGCTACAAAGTTAACATACAATCTGAGAATTTGGAAGGGACCTCAAAGGTAATCCAATCCTGTTTTTGAAGTAGGGTCTGTCTATCCAGCCTTTGTTTGAAAACCACCTTTGAAAGCAATATATCACTTGAGGCAACCTATTTCACTGGCTAAAAGTTCCTGTTGTTAAGCAATGCCTCTTAATATCAAACCTAATTCTTTTCTATAATTTATTCTAGTTCTGTTCTTCAAGACAAAAGAGAACAACTCCCATTGTCTCTTTTGCACAACCATCTGAAGACTGCTATCAATTTTATTTCTTGTCTTGTCTTCTGCAGGCTAAATAAACATAGTTATTTTAACTATTCCTCACAGGACTTGTTACCTTGTCTTATTACCATCTTGACAACCCCTTTCTCAACTTATTCTAACTTGTCAATGTTCTTTTAAAAATAAAACTGGACACAGTATTTATTGTCAGCCCTGACCAAGACAGAATGGGGCAGTTATTTCTCATAATCAGGATTCTAAGCTTCTATTATGTCAGTCCTTCAGGATAGACCAAATCACGAAACACACTCTACTTAAAGACCAGTGTTATGCTTTATTGAGATATGAATAAAGGCAAATAGACGTGTCTCGGGATGTTGCAAGATCCAATCTGGTTTTGTTACCGGAACCAGAGGTTTAGTCTTCTGAGATTTCGAAATCATGCTGGAGCCTATCCTCAGGGAACTTCTCTCTCACCAGAATGTGTTTATTGAGATAGGCTATAATACAGGTAGCCCTCGACTTACAACCATGTGTTTAGTGACCATTTTGAAAAAGCAACTTATGACCATTTTTCACATTTACGACTGTTGTAGCATCCCCATGGTCACATGATCAGAATTTGGATGCTTGGCAACTGGCATATATTTATGATAGTTGCAGTGTCCTGGGTTCATGTGATCACTTTTTGCGACCTGACAAGTAAAGTCAATGGGGAAGTCAGATTCATTTAACAACCATGTTACTAACTTAACAACTGCAGTGATTCACTTAACAACCATGGCAAGAAAAAATTGTAAAATTGGGCAAAATGAACAACTGTCTTGCTTATCAATGGAAATTTTGGGTTTAATTTTGATCAGATCTCCCATTCCAAAACTTAAAGAATGTTTCTGTTTCTTTATTTACATAACAGTTTCTAAATATGTGTTTTAAGACCATCTCCCTTTTTTTCTACATGCTAATACTTCTTCACACAGCATATGCCTTTTTAGAAGTTCTGTCACTTGATTGGCTCATATTCAACCCAACATCTGGTAAAATACCCAGATCCTTTCCAGATCAACAGTGGAAGTTTTTAAGAAGAGACTGGACAGCCATTTGTCTGAAATGGTATAGGATTTCCTCCCTGAGCAGGGGATTGGACTAGAAGACCTCAAAGGTCCCTCCCAACTCTATTATTATTATTGTTATTGTTGTTGTTGTTATTACATTGATGCTTTCCACATATGCTACTGCCAGGTGGGATCTCCCCTATTTTTACCTGTTATGTTTCATCCTGTTCATTTCACTCCAATGTTCAAGCTTGTTAGATATTTCTGAATCTTCTCTTTATCCTTTGAACTTTTAGCCTCTTCTAATTTTGTGTCACCAAATTGACAGTCATTATCTCAATTCCTTCATATGAGTCATTAATACAAATGTTAAATAAAACGGGATCCAGGACAGAATCCTGGGATGCACTTCTCTCCATAATACTCTTCAGTCTGATAAGAGTCATTTATGAGTACTCTCTGGGTATAATCATTCAGTGAGCTATGAACCCATTTAACAATTATTCATTTTGTATTTTACTAGCTTATTAATCAGGATATTATGAGATAGTTTATTAGATATTTTTTATATTTCCATAAAGACAAGGACAATCCCTATTAGACTCTCTTATCCTATGCATTATTACGTAAATGAAAACTAAAACTACGGTCCTATTACCTTATTCAGAAATAAAATTCTATGAACAAAGTGTTATTTATTTCTAATTATGCATGTATATAACTGTCTATTACCTACACATTTATTGTCATAAACAGGAAACGACTTTCCTACATTGGGAAAAAAACCCTGTTCCCTTTAAGAAGAAACAAAAGATACAATATATTAGAAAAGTCATAAATACTCATAATTCAGTAACCAAACAGGTTAGAAATTACAACTTTTTGGAATGAATAAATAGGAATGGACCAGATTAATATAGTATATGAACCCAAGCATATTTAGAATCAAAGTTCTTTGATTCTTTAATAAAAACATTAAGTATATATCATATCATTATTTTAAAAGCTGGTGAAGGACAGAAGCGGATAATGACAGGAAAGCCAATACTCTGTGAAGTCTACCTGACAATGGAGTTCATTTGGTGATTTGGACATCATCCTGGCAGATCCCTTCAGCTCCATCTTAAGCTTCTAGAAATAAAAAGGAAGGAAATGAAATTATAGCAACTTTATTTAAAAAAACAAAAAATATCCTTCAATATGTTAGGTATAGCTTCTTTTACATAGAAATGCAATATTTAACTCACGCATTTTAAAGTTTTTTTTAAATTAAAAAGTTACACTATTCCAAGGAATAAAACTAAACTGTTAAGATCTAATTTTGCTAGAGCTCGATCTTCACTTTTTATCAGTTTCCAATTTATTCATGGATACAAATCAGAAATTACCAAGTAATTCCAGAGTTACTAAGAACATGCTAGAAAACGATATAAATTAATAAGCAAAAGAGCATGGCACTTTTTTCAATAATAACTGATAATACCAAATATATTAATTTTCAGAACACAAATATCTTAATATATAAAGCAGACACAAAATGTGGTGATTGAATTCTTTGGTTAAAATATTTCCATGAATATACCAAAGAATATTAAATTCTTAAATAACAGAATAACGGAGTTGGAAAGGACCTTCTAGTCCAGGGGTGTCCAACTCGCAACGTCACGTGACGTGTCATGACATATCACATATTACCGGCAATGGGGTGAGCGCGCTTTTGCTATGATGCATCCGGCCCGCGGGCTGGCAGTTTGACACCCCTGTTCTAGTCCAACCCCCTTCACAAGCAGGAAATCCTACACCATTCCAGACAAGTGCCTGTCCAGTCTCTTAAAAGCCTCTTTTTAAAAGTCTTAAAAGATAAATAAAATTATAACTATAAATAAAACTATGCTGTTGATTTCTGAAGTAAAATACTATTTTTTATTTTGCAGAGGATAATCGGTTCCAAACACAAGATGTCAGAAACCCATTCAATTCTATCTAATATTTTTAAAAGGGGCAGACTGACCTCTCCTGGAAATAGTGCAAGATACTGCAGTTTTAAAGATTCATGCTCTCCTTCCATATTTCATGACAGTGGGTACAATGAATCAATCAAGAACCCAAGTTTTTATTATACTGATACAGAATGCAAAGGAGAACAGAATGAAACAGAATATTCTAAATATTTGCATTCTAGTAGTTTGTGCACTTCAGTTTTGTCTCCCATTAAGCATAATGCTATTTTATCAGAAGGACAGGATGCTAATATACCTAGAGACTATTGTGAAACACCCAAAGTTGCTAAAAAAGACTCAACACTCCGCAGAAGGTTACTTGTATCTAAAGCAGCATCTGTTGGTACATTGGGATTTTCTGAAAAGCAGCTGTCATCTTCAGGGAATAATAAGAAAAAAACAAGTTTAGCTCATTTCCTTAGCGTTGATGAAAGGATATCAAAGCATGCTTTGGATTCTCCAAAAGAGAAAAGCTATAAGCCTTTGGCTACCAGTACTCTAAAAATTGAAGAATCTAATTCTGACTGTCAGAAACTGAGGTTTATGTTCTCCCAGCAAAGGACTTCTACAATAGATGATTCAAAACCTAAAGGCAGCTTGTCAGAACCAGGTGGTTTATCACCAATCCAGTCCAAATCTTTTACAATCACTCCTAATGTTTTAACTGAAAGTGCACATGTATGTTTTAGTAATCAGAGTTCAGGGTTAATCAGAACTTCACAATCTTCATTATTTATTATAAGTGATGACAAATTTATCACACCCATCAACAATCTTGTTGAAAGATTTAATCTTAATACATCCGAAACAAATACACCATCTGCTAAAGAAATAAGTGACTTGAGCTTGTTAACTTCTGATACCAGTAGCTATAATTCATTTGGGTCTGATAAATCAGAAGAATCCTTGTCAGATCATGAGGGATCCTTCCAAGAATTACTTCAAAAATGTAATGAATCTTCCAGTAATCTAAATTCTAAAAGAAAGGTAAGAAAACTACAGCGCTCAAGAAGATTATCCACTCTCTCAGAATGTGGGTCACAATCCGAAAAAGAGGAAGATTACAATACAGCTGCTAATTCAAAACTCAAACAAAAAGTAGATGATTTTACCAATGAAGACAATGAATTAGTTTTTAAAGAAGATGAAAGTAAATGCATGGCTCCAAATTTTGGAAATCTCTCAAAAACTCCGGCTTTGCAAGTCATTCATGAGATCTTTATGCAAAATAAGAATAAAAGAGCAGACAAAAAAGATTTACTGAAGAAATTTGATGGTGATAATTTATCTGTGTTAAAATATATTGTTGCTCAACTAATTGGCAAGAAAATGGGAATAGAAAAATTAGATATCTTAACAGAATTAAAAGACAGAGACTTAAAACATATTCTTGCTATGATTTTAGACATTCTGAATGTAGAAAGCTTATACAGGTAAGAAATCTATTTTACAAAATTATAAATGTTTGCTGAATGTCTCCACTATTGTTTACTTTTCTATATAAATATAGCTATGCTAAAATTGCATAGACTAATAATAAACTTAGCTCTCTGAGTGCCTATGCTCATGTAGCCTAGCTGCACTATACAAAATGAATGGGCCCTCATCTGAAAATTTGCAAAGTTTGTAGAAGTTAACCGCTCTAACAATATTTTTTAAAAAATACAAAAAAATTATTTTGAAGACATATTTGGGCATAGAATATTTGCTGCTATTGATTAAAAACAGGTGGAAGCTTGTAGAATACACTATGGTAAATGGAAATCTGGATAAGAGCATTCCTCTTTTCAACATCTTGTGGTAGTTTTCACTTGTATTTCAACTTCTTTTTCCTTTGTGTTATGTAATTTCTGACACTTAGTACTTTCATTAAATAAGGCTTGGATTGGACAAATTATTATGTATGGAGAAGTGTCTGTAAGCTTGAGGAATGAAATATGTGTCTGTAAGTTTGAGGAATGAAGTATATCAACATCTTATGTATTAATTGCATATATTAGGAATTAAATATTTAACACTAGCATCTGTTTCTCCATAATAGATGATCTAAATTGTTAAAAATGATTAATCTAAAATATTCCCATAATTTGATGAATGTATATTGTCCTAATTCAGTTTGTTCTTAGTGATAACCTTCAGTGTAGTTCTTTCACTTGTCACATATTAGGAACATGGTATACTTGAATTATACACAATTATACATACAGTGTATTAGGAATGAAGTAATCCATTCAATTCTTGCATAATGTTTGGATGCTACTGACAACAAATCTTTCTTTCAGTATGTGGAAAGTAAGCAGAAACTGGCGAGAAATTGTTGTACATGATAAGCATGCGAATCGGAGGCGGAAGTTGTATATAAAACAGCTAAGAGTAGATGCTAAGGTAACTTACAATTGCACAGGTACTTTGGAAAGTGAATTGAAAAGACATGGTTTGAACTTGAATAAAAAATAACATGACAAATATATATATTATCTCAAGTGCATGTCAGTACACTGCTGAAACTCTGAATTGGTAGGATGTTGGTAACAATAAACCAGTTTAGAAGTTTATATTAGAAATTCTAGTTGGAACAGAACAGTATTAGTATTTGAAAGATAAAACTGGATTTTGACTGCACCTGTGGCATACTGGCCAGTATTGTTCTTGTTGTTAGCATATGGCATGAGTATGATTAAAAAAGGTAAGCTAGTTTACCCCTTCTCTATTTTATTAAAAAATGTTATATTAAGGCCTTGACTGACCAAAGCTATGTGTATGGACTATGTCTATGGTCATGCTAATATCAACAATATGATTTAGAAGATGTGACTTGGAATGTAAAAGGAAAAAATGGCAAAGAGGGTTGAAAAGAAAATGAAATGAACAGAAAAATATGTTACATATCCATGAAACTAAGACAAAGTGAAAAGATGGAATAAATGGTCTAATTGTATGGAGTTGATGAATATATGCAGAGAACTAAAAGAGTTGACTTAATTATCAATGAAAGATCATAAAAATCAGTTGCATGTTGTGAGAATATGGTATATAAGCAGTCTATTATGTTCATTCTTCATGTTCAAGAATCAGTTAAGAGTTGAATGTAAGCAGATTAAATATGAAAGTGAATAACCAGTACAAAGAAGTCAGTGGTGGGATTCAGCCGGTTCACACCACTTCGGCAGACCCAGTAGCTAATTTTTTGTTGCCCAGGCCCAGAATGGACTTCCGGAAGCGACATCCACACAGAGAACCGGTTGTTCACCTATTTGAATCCCACCATTGAAAGAAGTATTTTGAAGTGTGTTAGTCATACAGAGAGAATATGGATTAGATGGTAAAACAAATGCTGGAAAGGTGAAATAGTTGACTGGAATCAAAAGATTCAAAGCCATCTGATGAGTTGATCCTAAAAGGAAGAAGATGCTAAGCCTTTTAAAAGTCAATATATTTATGATCATGGTACAAGCAAGTGTGTTTGCAAGGACCAAAAGGTATAGTGAGAAATAGTGCATGTGTTGGCATAAATTTATTTTGGCTATGCTTTCTTTTCTCATCTCATGCTTGTAATAATTTCTTTGATTAACTATTGCCGTTTCCTTTTGTGCTATTCACATCATAACTTGCCCTAAAATATAATAGCAGAGATGTGCATATATGTAAGTGTATACCCTTTATCATCAGATAATAAATCTGTTTTGATAGATATAATTTAATAAAATTAATCTTAAAATACGTGTATTTGGTATGGTTAAGTTCTAATCACATAAGAAACATCTGTTTTAAAATTATTAAGATTTGCGGAATATTTTCTATATTTTTCTGTTTGTAAAATTGTAAAATATTCTGATAAATATATATATTTGTATGTAGTTATAATTTAGTTAATTCTCTGTTGGAAGTGATTTTTTAAATTGCATTTAAACTGCATTCACTCATAGAATGCTTCCATAGAAGATAGCCTATCTGTATGGATAGAATGAATTTGTTGAATTTCCTTTCCATTATGCCCCTATCTGAACTGGAAGTTTGAACAGACAGACAGACAGACAGAGACAGACAGACAGACATTAATGTGGAGCAATGTGAAGCTCAAAAGGCCTTACTTCTATCAACTCTGTAATCTAGAACAAACTTCTAAATGGTTGCCATCATGCTGAAATGCAAGGACAAATAGTAAATATTTGGGCATAAAAAGTATTCAGTGTGGGTATTAAATTTGAAGATCCTTACAGTATTGAAACTAAATGAATTAGAAAGTTCTTTGTGTAATTATTATAACTTATCAGACAAACAGCATATAGGATCTTTAAATGCATGGCTGACATAAAGTGGTAAATTACAAATTAAGTTTGTTTTTTGTAAAAATAAATGATATGTAGTATTGGATCTTTTTTAAAGGGATGCCTATTGGACACTGAAAATGCTGCTAGTAAATTTATGGTAACTAGATTTGCACTACGACCAGTCCAGGCTCAAGCAAAATCTGTGGTATTACAAATGCACTCATCATGCAAAGAATCTTTGACACCAATACAATGTAGCCCTAATTTTCAATCAAGGAGCAAGCAAGAAGCATATATAAAGGTAGGTAACTGCAATTATCTACTTTAAAATAAAGCACAAACCAGTCCCCACAATATAATTTGACATGGTCTCTACTAAGTTATGCAAGCAAAGATAAAAAAATATTTGTAAGTGTTGGAGAACATTATTTAAGTGACAAATATATTATTGAACTGAGGCTATTGTTAGATATTGCTGAAAAAGATCTCTGTTGCCATTAACATTGCCTCTTGCCCTAATATCTTTTCAAATATAATGAGGTGTTTTGACTTTTCGTTTAGAAATATACTGAGCATTCTGCTTCTCAAGTATATAATGTGAGAATAAATTATTGGCCCTATGAAAATGCATGCATACTATACCTAAACTCTGTTTTCCTGATATAGGTTGCGCAAACTCTTTTCAGTGATGAAGCTTTAAAACCCTGTCCAAGATGTCAGTGTCCTGCTAAATATCAGTCCTTAAAAAAACGTGGACTCTGTAGCCGGGAAGATTGTGCATTTGATTTTTGTGTTTTATGTCTATGTGCCTTCCATGGATCTAGAGATTGTAGCAGTTTATCTTCTATGCGGCAAAGTAAAAAAGAGGCTCTTCCAGGAAGTGCAAAAAGCAAGAGAAATTTAAAACGACTCTAAGCTTCTTGGAGTGAATAGAATCAAGTGTGTCATCCCCTACCCCTAATTTTATATACCATATATATATATATGTATAGATAACACTTTTTAATAATTATGTATTTTGAAAGTATTACTTTGACCACAAATCAAGTCGATAATTTAATTCTTTGTATCAATATTCTAAATATAACTTTTGATACATTTTTGAAAAAAGAAATGAAAACATTTTAAACTCTTGTATTGGTGTTTGTTACTTTGCCAGACACACTCATGAAATTTCAATAAAGCACTTTCAACATAGTTTGAATATGTCTTGCAATCTTGCTTTGGAATTTTAAATTTAGCTCTTGCCATTGTCAAAAAAGAATTAGTGTAAATGATATGTATTATATTTTATATTTTAATAGCTATTTCTAAATATATTACAATGATAATACCACAATTAAGTCATAGCAAGTAGTAATTGAGAAAACTAAGATGGATTGGATTTATTACATGCATGAGAGACCCCAGGAATTATAAGGGCTTTAGGCTACACCAGTGGTTCTCAACCTTTCTAATGCTGTGACCCCATAATACAGTTCCCCATGTTGTGGTGACCCCCAACCACTTATACATCACCGGGTGCCAGGAGCGTGGCCAAAGAAAAGGGGGAAAAAATGGCGGACAGCCTTGTTTGGCGACCCCCGTGAAATAGTCGTTTGACCCCAAATGGGGTCCCGACCCACAGGTTGAGAACCACTGGGCTACACTAAGGAGTTGAAAAAAAAAACCTCCTAAAAGAAAACAGTGACAAACCACTTCTGCAGTGTTGCCATGGACTTCTCCATATACTGTAGGTATGTGGAATCAAGCTTCCATAGCATAGACATATTTTCAAACATATTCATTCCAAATATTATTTATTTTTATAGCATCTAATTTTCTAATGCTATACAAAGCAACTGAAAAATAAGTTTAGGTTCAACAGTCAGGATACAAAAAGAAAAGCCAGAATAAAAAGAGAAAAAAAGAAGGAATTTCAGATACTGGAACCTGAAGTTACATACTCTTAGCAATCGTCTGAACTGAACAGGTGAGTGTCTCTGCCTCTGAGAATGCAAATGACCCAGCAGCCTTTAGTCCTCTGGTTGATGGATGACGCCAGAGCATAACCCCCTTCACTTTGTAGTTTCAGGGCAACTGGAGCCAAGTGATGGAATCTCAGCAGATCAAAACCAAGGCAATCTGGAAAACATGCAAATATATTTCAAGATAATCACCACAGAATAAACAAAATAATTACTCCTACAAAACTAATTTCTTCCCAAGCTACGTTTATAACAAATGGCTCTTATAATAAGGAATAGAAATTGTGTATGTCTCCTTTTTATTTTCTGTATTTAAAGTATTGTGTTCTCTACAGGAAGATCCTGAGCAGAAAAATATATGGCAACATGTGATAGATTTTGACTTCAAACATCATATTTGGAAATATGGTGATGAGTTGCATATTTATTAAGTATGCTGCTTAAATTCATTAAAAATTGAACATATTCAATAGAGATTGAGATCATATATAGATTATATTTTCCATTCATCTTCCTCTTAGAGCAGGCATGTCAAACTCGCGACGTCACGTGAAGTGACTTTTTTCCCATTGCCGGCAAAGGGGGGGGGGGTTTCGGTGTGACGCATCTGGCCCATTTGACATGCCTGTCTTAGAAGGCCAGATGCTTGTTTATTAAACAAATTTATATAGCTGCCGAACTCTGGGCAACTTACAGTTGGAATTGTCGTTCCATGATAAGAGCCTTCTCCCACTCAATAGTGGGTTTATATAAGCTCTAGAAAGAAAGCATCAGTAGAACTCTGCTAAAGGTTATATGTATGTATGTATGTATGTATGTATGTATGTATGTATGTATATAGTATTCCAAATGCTTGAGGAAACTCCAAAAGCTTATATAGTGGTACCTCAGTAATCATCATTAATTGGTTCCAGGAAGCACAATGAATACCAAGCAATTTTCTTTCCCATAAGGAATAATGTAGTGAGTCACAAGGCAGCTGACACTGACCAGTTCTAGCTTCTACATTAAGTATCAAACAAAGAATGAGTACTGGGATAAAATTTTCACATCAAAATGTGTTAAGTATCAAATTCGATGAGTTTCAAAGCAATTGAGTACCAAGGTACCACTGTATTTCCAATTACAAAAAAAAGCAAGTATTCCAATTTTTCCTCAGGAATGGAGCATATACACTAGATTAATATACTGTAGCTGTTTCTTGGCTGCTTTAAAATCCATGGTTATAGTTCTATTCAGGGACCATAAAATATATATTTTTATTGTTTTTAATTTTTGTTTTATGATGTATACTGCCCAGAGTCACTTGTTGAGATCTTATCAGAATGTATTAAAACAGTTTGTTATTGAATGTGTTACAATCATTGTCTGAACATGTGAATCAGATCTTCACTTTAAACCATAATGTGTTCTGATACAATAGAAATTACAAAATTAACTCAGTACAGTACTTGGTTTATCATGTCATGTGACTGCAGAAAATCAGCAACTTGGGGGAGGAGGGAATGAGTTGACCATATAAAGCTGTTTATAGTGATAAACCTCTGTGATTGCTGGAGAAGCAGCAAAATCTTAAGCCTCACAACAGGAAGCTTTCCTTGTGATTTTGTCAGCCCAATGTTCCAACAAATTTCTTAGAAATGAATGCATAGGATTTATCTTTGCATAGTCATGAAACAGGGATGGAGTTTGAGTTATTGAGGGCACGATAATGAATGTTACAGGGCTTCAGTTTTTAATAGGTTCTTCTGGCAACCAAAATGTCAAGTGAACTGTAAAATGTTGTCATATAATTTGTGGGATGATTTGCCAAGCTTACATTTGGGTAATGGCCAGCATGTGCCAATGGTGTTTTTGTAATGATATCTGCTTTTGCAAGCAGCGGAAGGACAGATGCTTGTGTTGTAAATATGTAACATCTCATGGGCCCAGCCAACTTTTACTAGCTTCAACTATATGCTTATTTATGCCAGATAAGCATTCCAAGGAATATATGTACAAAACATGCTTGGCTTGGCTTGATTTTAACCTTCAGATTTGTTGTTGCATTGTGTGTTCTACATGCCCTAAATCAACTCAGCATATTGTTCAAGCTAAATCATAAACATATGTCAGTAATTTTTAATGAAACTTCTGAATATAAATTTGACCCCAGTCTATTTCCATTAAAGCTAACTTGCCCAATTTTTGTGCCTGTAAAGTCACATATTTCACTTGACAAGATGGACTATGTAGTTTTAATAAAACAATGCACAATGTTTAATCCAAAGACTGGTTTTCTATTTGTATTTTTACCTATGTGCAACCTCTTCATCTTCTAGAATAGATCATGCTAACAATCTCATAAACCATATATGGATGTAGAAGTACCCATGACAAGTATCCATTGTATGCTGAAGTTGTTAGTTTTAATTTGACTATTAACTCAGTTGTTAAGTAAAAGGGTGGCTAAATGAAAAATCCCATGACCATGTTTATGATTTTATACAGGACAGTGTTAACTGACTGATGGCAAACATGTGGCTGAGAGAGATGCTGTGAAGATTGTAAATCTGGACACTGGTCACAAAGCTATTTTTTCATCTCTGTTATAACTGGGACTGGTTGCTAAATGAAGACCCTTATATCCTACCTTTGACTCCTTATCAACAATCGGATTGCAACATTCTGGATTAGTTGCAGCTTGGATAGTTTAAGTGGTCCATGAAGAGTAGAAATGGTCCATTCCATATACAACTAAGCTCTGCTTCATCAAGACCCCATTGGAAATCCATCAAAATGGCCGCATTTGGCATATTGAGCTGAGATATGCAAATTCATTCCAGGCCATAGCTGATATCTCAGCATTCAGGTTGAGAAAAGAATCCAGGAGGGCACCCAGAATGCATGTCTGAATCTTCAAGGAGTATGTAATTCTATGCAGTGAAAGCTGAATCTTCCTACTAATCTGTCTGATTGACAACTAGAGGATCTCTGTTTTATCTATGATTAAGCTTCAATTTGTTTGCCCTCCCATAAGCAGTCTGGACACATGCAACAATCAAATTAATAATGAATACCATAAAAATGGGATAAGAAGAACAAGCCAAATAAAGAATCCCTTCCAAAAAGGTTTTGTCACAGCATGGAAATATCTAGGTTCCAGTTGCTTGTGCTTTTCCATGACTAGAATGAAATTAATTATAACCGAATCCATGCCATATGAATTCAAGTGATATAAACCAGACAACACCCACACTCTCCCTCTGAGTTCTTTAAGCTGCTGCCAGAAGATCTTGTGAGAAACTGAGGGCATTTTTTCATTGTTGAATTTGGATCTTCAGGGAAGCCTGTGCTGAGAGGCATGTAGGAGGATCTGCAATAAATAGGCTCAGAGAACCAAATATCTTTTACTCCCCTGATGTTTGATATCTGACACTCTACAGTGCAGCTCTGTGAGTTTCTGTTTTGAAATATGCTGGATTTCACCACTAGGGGACAACAAAGATTCATTTTCAGAACTATACCTATTTTTAATCTTGTTCTAAGGTTTATTCGTGGCAATTGTAAACTCAGAAACATAGATTCATATTCCAGCCCTTCCTGCCAACTATATTCAGAGTATATTTAATATTTAAAATATGTTTTCTTTGGCTATCAGTTACAACTTACTACTCAGAGAGGTCTTGGTTTATTTCAGTGAGATCATGTAAAAGACCTGAAAGCAAGAGGATGGAAGTTGGATGCTTAGGACTAAAATGACCTTGGTCTCTGCAACTGCCAAACATCTGTCTGAAACAAAAGGACCAGCATATATAGAAGGGCATTTGTTAGATATAAAAATACTCAACCAGAACTCTGTTCTTGCCTTATTTATGTTATGATCCTGGGAAGATTAGAATGGCTTAATCAGGGGTATTCCTACTTTGGTTTTCAGAACTCTGTGAATCATATCCTGAATTAGTGGTTGTTCTTCTTTGTATATATATTTCTTCATAATTTTTTAACACATACACACACACATATATTTCAATAATTTTGTTAAATGTTACAAATACATTACAATACAAATGAAAACTAATAAAAAGTAAAAGCGCAGAAAGGAAAAGAACAGAAAGAAAAATAAAAAAGGAACAATAAGGATATAGTAAAGAAAAAGAAAATAAATATATAAAGAACTTCCCCTTTGTCACAACTATAAGCAATTTTAGTAATTTATCACCTTTTCCTAAAATACAACAAATGATCTCCTTTCCCTATATTTTAACTCTTATCTGTAAACAAATCTGTAAAATATTGTTATTTCAGTCCTGGTCAGCAGAAGTTCATTAAGAGTTAACAGAGATAGCAATGAATCTATTTTAACCTTGATCAAATACACTAACTTTATATTTCTTTACTTTTAACAGTCTTAGTCTTTGATCCCTTCAAATGATGTCCTAGAACTTTATTTCTTTTTTTCTTTGTCACTTCTCACAAATATCTTCAACATTTTAACAAAACCAAATCAATATAGGAAGGTTAGCCAAGTCACTCTTCTAGCTTGTTATTTCTATGTCCTTTTAATTATTAAGACATCAACAGGTTTCATTTGTATATTCAATATACCCTATTTTCCCAGATCATTCTTTTAGCCTGGATTTGTAAATCCACATTCAAATAAATTTCAGTATTGTTTGGTAGAATTTCTTCCATAACATCATATACGCAGTCTATCTGTACTGGCAGAGATTTTTAAAATTAGTTTCTGAGTCCATTGTTTACAAATGTCTTTCAACATGTCCAATATTAAAATATTTTACTCCATTCTATGTTAGGAAATTGAGTTTAATGTACTTCTCCTTTAATTGTATTAGTTTCTTCCTATTTTCTCTGATGTACAACTTTTAAAGCCCTATCTTATCATTTGTTCAGAATTCAAAACAGTTATTTGGAAGGATTCTTACAAATAATTTCAAAATCTTATTTCAAATCGATATGATCCTCAGGCATTTATAACTTTCTAAAACAACACCATGCTCATTCTTTTTTAGTTTATTCCCCCTTAAAATCATACCTAAAACATTTTGTCCCACCAATGTCTATATATGCACACAGCATATAATGTATACGTCATAATATATAATAATATAAGCACATTTTCCCAACTGAATTGACCTAATCTTTTAAAGCTATCAAAATCCACCACCATGACTTCATTTCTCATTCTGTCATAGTCTAGCAAAAATCGAATGATATTTCTTGCAACTTCAATAATCAGCCTCATGCATAAAGGCATCGCTCAGACTGAAAAAAATCTGAGAATAACTTATAAAAATTGATCTTTGAAAACATGAAGTCTATATGGGTGTCCACTGTTAATATATATATACTGATGACATACAAATTGTATAGAACTTTGGGAAATAATAAAAATAACAGAAGAGAAACAATTCATTCATAGAATGGAAGTGTATGACTGGCCCAAACGGCAGCCATTCATCTGAACCTTCAGGACTAACCTAAAAGGTTGTGGTTAAGCATTAGTAATAGGGAGCCTTGCCAGATAAACGCCGGTAAGAATTCAGCACAGTATAATCGTCACCAAGGCAGCAGCATTACCTGTTGCCAAATGCATCACAATAGAAGTGGCATCTGTTGGAAAATAGATTCATAGATTTCACTTCATTTTTAGCCAGACTATCCAAATTGTACCTGGTGGGAACTATAAACATGTTCAGTATTTTCCCCATCCGATTGCCAGACCTGCCTTTATGACTATCCTAGTTTCCCTAGAAACGAGAGGACGGGGCGGATGCGCAAACTTTTAAAACTGCACCGGGCACTCGCCAATGGGGGGAGGGGGGAGAACGGGCACCAGTTTTGGCCAGCAGAGCGAAAGCAACTTTGCTCGCCCGAGAAAGCCGGAAGGGAAGGCTAGCATAAGCTGCATTTTCCGTCCTTTCTTTGCTTCTCGAAAAGTTACAAGCGGGGAGAAATTCTCCAGATTGTTTCAAGCTGGCGATTGTTGGCTTCTCTCTGCCTCGTTTCATCCGGCTGGGTTGTGTAGTCGAGGGAAGCCTCAGCTCTGCCGCTAACGACCAATGTTCGTGCCTGGGGTCAACAACTGCCCTCGTCTCCCTCCCGCATTGTCACCCGCAGCTCCATAGCAACCCAGCTTCGCTGTGAGACCACACAAACTAGGCTAAGTGCCAAGTGCAAACTCTTGGCAAGTCTTGTGCGCTCAAAATTCGGCTTGAAGTTCGCCGCAGGCAGCCTCTTCAACGGGCCCAACGGAGGAGTGTTGTGCTTTCCCCTTTCCCCCGCGCTCGCCGGAGAAGAATGAGGCTTTAACTCAACTCGGGGAGTGGGCGGGGGGGACAGCAGGGCTTCTGCAGAGCCCGGGCGCGCGTCCGCACCATGCGAGAGAAGAGGCTCACCACCGGTAGGTGCCAGAACTGAGAGGCAGCCCGGGGCTTGCTCATCGTGATCCGGAGAGGGTGGGAGAGAAGCGGACGCTGGAAAATGTCAGATCGATCCTCCCCCTTCTCCCCCAGCGTTATTCCACTGTTCTAAGGAAGGACGCGATCAGAAATGATAGTAGTCAGAAATATTTTTTTTTTTTTACCATAAGTATCATTTGTGGACAGTAAAAACATAGAAGTCCTGATCTGCTCTTTTTCAAACACTACTCAGATTAATTTTGGGGTATCTTCATTTGCAATTCCTGGGTAAAAGTAAAATTGATCCCCGTCAAACCATTCCGTTTTTCATGAATAATATTCGATTATTTCCAACTGATAAAGCAGTGGTTCTCAACCTTTTTAATGCCGCGGCCCCCAACCGGTCATAAGTCGAGGACTGAACCTGTCGTAAGTTGAAGAC
Source organism: Crotalus tigris (assembly GCF_016545835.1). NCBI lineage: Eukaryota > Metazoa > Chordata > Lepidosauria > Squamata > Viperidae > Crotalus > Crotalus tigris. The sequence continues at coordinate 1,650,585 of NW_024100554.1, read as the reverse complement.
TAAACCGGTTGTAAGTCAAGGACTACCCAACAGGTCGTAAGTCGAGGACTTTCCCTGCCCGGGAGCGCCGCGCATGCGTGGTGCCGCCCCCTGTGCCAGCCAAGGTGTAGCTGGCAAGCAGCAGAGACGGAGCAGGCCAACCACCTGCTGGGCCACCAGCTGGCCCAGGCCAAGGGAGGTAAGGCACCCGCCGGAAAAGGGGAAAAAAATGGCGGACAGCCTTGCTTGGCGATCCCTGTGAAATGGTCAATCGACCCCAAATGGGGTCCCGACCCATAGGTTGAGAACCGCTGTGATAAAGTCTCTAGTGAGTTGTGCTTGACCGAGCAGTTTTCCTAGCAGCTGTATGGTTTGCCATTGGCTTCTTCCGGGAAGATTTAAGCCTATCAGCCCTGGGATCTTGTGCTGGTCTTCCACTGAAACCCTGCTCAGCTTCGTCAGGGTCAGTTAAGATTGGCTAGTTGATGACCCAGTGGTGGCAAATGGTTGTATAAATACAGAATCAGGTTCACAGCAAAAAGTCCTAATGAAACAAAATAACACTTACCTACTCCTTCCGGGGTAGGTAAAATGAGGACCCAGATTGTTGGGGGCAATGTATATATATATATACATTGCTTACTGGTGTACACCGCTTAGAGAATGATTGCACTTAAAAAGTGGTATATAAGTCTCATAAATAAATAAATAAACACAATCTAAGAATGAAGTAGCTCTCATTTCATTGAAATAAATGGAAGTTTAACTCTGGTTAGTTTTGAGTTGGGCTTTTGCACTCTAATTGAATACTTTTAAACATGGATATACCATTTTTATAAATGTGCATTAACAAGCTTTACTGTGTTCTCCTTGCTTACAAGGGCAAAGGATTGTGGTTTCCATTCTATATATGGAACACTGAGCAGGGAAGATTATGACACATCACCAATCTCACTATTGAGACAGGGACAAAAGTGAGGAACCTGCTCTTTCTATAATCCTGCTTCTTTCACATTAGCTATGTTGACTGGGGCTATATAAAGAACTGTTGTTAAGTAACATACAGAACATATAGATGATACCCCATCACCAACCAAAGGTTTCTAGATTCAAGTTCGTTGTTTTTCTCTGCTGAAGCATTTAACTCTCAGAAGTACTTCTGACATTTGCTTAGAAATTTAACTCTATGAACTCAAAATCTATTACTCCTCACTGAAAGCTGATTCAGCAAGCCATAGCGAATAGAGTAGAGTAGAGTAGAGTAGAGTAGAGTAGAGTAGAGTAGAGTAGAATAGAATAGAATAGAATAGAATAGAATAGAATAGAATAGAATAGAATAGAATAGAATAGAATAGAATAGAAGGAGGTCTTGGAGGTCTTGGAGATCTTCTAGTCCAGCCCCCTGCTCAAGCAAGAAAACCTATACCATTTCAGACAAGTCTCTTCTTAAAAACCTCCAGTGATGGAGCGCCCATGATTTCTGAAGGCAAGCTGTTCCACTGGTTAATTGTCTTCACTGTCAGGAAGTTTCTCCTTAATTCCAGGTTGCTTCTCTCTTTGGTCAGTTTCTAACCATTGTTTCTTGTCCTGCCCTCTGGTGCTTTGGAGAATAGTTTGATGCCCTCTTCTTGTGGCAGACCATCAAATACTGGAATATTGCTTCAAATACTGGAATACTGCTATATAGCTAATGTCCAGGGACACTTCATTCTGAAACACCAATTTAGTCTGACACAGAAGTCATTTCTCTGACATCTGTCTTACAAAATTAGAATTTAGAAAATGAGATACTTTAAAAATATTAGAACTTATTACAGAATTACCAGTGGACTCAGAGAAATAATCAGAATTGTTCTTGTTCTTCTTTCTACATATTTTAAAGCTTATCACAAGTTTAAAATATGTAGAAATTGAGAGATGAAATGTTTTATCAACCTAATAATAACTTGCTAAAAACTGACCAACAAGCTTTTTTTATGTAGGAAAGGAACCATTTAAAAATTGGCTTTCTTCTTGCCTAATGGCAAACATACACATTCTAAACATGTTGAAAATATCCTATATGCTGGCATGAATATTTTAAAATGAATAGACCTCATAAAGAGATCTGTCTCACAAAATTCCTTACTATTTTGCTTGCTTGCATTTAATAGGCAAGTAAAATAGTATTTTTTCAAGGAAGGAACTATCTGGATATATGATTTATTTTCTTATTGCTGTTTCTAGTTGTGTGAACAGGGTCTTATGATCTGTGTATTGATCTTGGGAATGGGGTTTATGATTACTTTTACTGATAACTGATTTTGCTGTAACTGATAAAATGAACAATAATTTATTTGTCTGAATAACTTTAATAACTTCATAATTGGTCCAGGGAACTTTCATTATTAGCTATATGATACATTGTTAATACTATTTTTGTTTATTTTTCAGTGCCTCCCTGCATAAGAGAGAATGAATTAGTAAGTAAACTGTTTTTCCTGTTTCACTGCAAATTGTTGAAAATAGTAATTTAGTTACTCTAGTATTTGACATATTTTCAGATAGAGCAGCTATGTTGCTAGCAGTATAACTGACATTTAAATCTTCCCTGCCCTTTATTTATAATTATTCATTCAGTTACAACAATCAATCCCTAGTATCTGACATGCATTTTTTGCAGAGATAAGAGTCTTAAATGTGATCTTGATTCTATCTCTCTGTTTATGCAACCATGTTATTATGCAACCATGCTATTGATGGCAGAACATTAAAACATTCTGAATCAGAAATAAGTTCCATCAAATCAAATGCTTTTCATTCCATAGAAACTGAATATTATTGAAGACAGACATATTTAATAATTTGAAAAAGAATGCAATGGAAGCATTAATCTGGAAAGCATAGAGGCCTCTCTCCAAAATCTTTCCTCTTACTTCAAACATCCTTTGCAGAAGGAGTGAGAAACAATCACATGGAGCAGTGATTCTCAATCTTGGCAACTTTAAGGTGTGTGGACCTTCAACTCTCAGAATCCCAATCCAGCATACTGGCTGGAGAATTCTGGGATATGTTAAAGATGTCAAGATTGACAAGCATTGGAATCAGTGGTGGGATTCAGATATGTGAACAACCGGTTCTCTGTGTGGATGCTGCTTCCGGAAGTCTATTCTGGGCCTGGGCAACAAAAAATTAGCTACCGGTTCTGCCGAACTAGTGCGAACTAGCTGAATCCCACCATTGATATGCAACTTCTTCCATAGATGAGTTGCAGGAAAAGGCAGGGAAACCACCATCTTCTATCTCTTCCTGCCTGAATGACCATTTTTCATCTGCACCTTTCCAATTCTTTCACAGATTCTGATATAGGAAGAATAGGGAGGGCCAAGTTGGGCCTTTAAAGAAAGGAATCACTTCAGAGAAAGGAATATGGTTTTCCTTCCCTAAAGGCCTTACCATTTCCATAATTCAGCCTGCTACATGCTCTAAAATCTCTGTTTAGAAGTCAAATTAAGCAGGAAGTTATAAACAAAATAGGAAAGAATTAAGTGGATTGAAGCTTTTTTTTCAAGCCTTTCCCCATTAAGCAGTGGATAGTGCTCTCTGCCCATTCTTGAGTCAATAAAAAGCTATACAAGTATGAAACCAGTGCTGATCCACAAACCTGTATTGCCTCTGTCACTTGTGCTCCCTGTCCCTGCCAGTCCCGGATTGACCTTCAAGGTACAAAACCTAGCAGGTGTGACACAATTTGAGGCTACTCTCAGAATAAGAGAGTATTTTAATACCAGTACAGCTTAGGCCAACTTGAACCCAGTTCACTTTGAGGACAGAGAAAGGCAATGCCATAGGGACACAGGAGAAAAATAGAGATGGTTTGATGCAGATGGGGACATTATTTTGGTTATTTTTTCAAAAAACAACTGACTGAAGAAGCTGAAGAAGCTTCTTGAAAAAGGACTTTTGGGACAACCATGAGTTTCAATGTGGAGAAAAGCAAAGTTTTACATTTATGCAGGAAAAATCAAAGGCACAAGTACAGACTGAGTGAGACCTGGCTTAAAAACAGAAACTGTGAGAGGGACCTTGGAGTCCTAGTGGACAATCACTTGAATATGAGCCAGCAGTGTGCAGCAGCAGCCAAAAAAGCTAATACAGTCCTGGGTTGTATAAACAGAGGCATAGAATCAAGATCACGCTAAGTATTAGTACCGCTTTATAAAACCCTAGTAAGACCACACCTGGAATACTGCAGCCAATTTTGGTCACCATATCACAAAAAAGATGTTGAGAGTCTGGAAAAAATTCAGAGAAGAGCAACTAAGATGATCAAAGACCTGGAAACTAAAACATATGAAGAATGGCTGCAGGACTTGGGTCTGACTAGTCTAAAGAAAAGAAGAAATAGGGGAGACATGATAGCAGTTTTCCAGTACAGGCTGCCACAGAGAAGAGGGGGATCACATTATTTACCAAAACACCAGGGGGCAGGACAAGAAACAATGGTTGGAAACTGATCAAAGAGAAAAGCAACCTGGAATTAAGGAGAAACTTCCTGACAGGACAGTTAACCAGTGGAACAGCTTGCCTTCAGAAATCGCGCTCCATAACTGGAGATTTTAAAGAGTAGGCTGGACAATCACTTGTCTGAGATGATATGGGTTCTCCTGCTTGAGCGTGGGGTTGGACTAGAACAGGGGTGTCAAACTGCCGGCCCGTGGGCCGGACGCCTCATCCCAAAACTGCACCCACCCCATTGCTGGCAATGGAGAAAAAGCTCCGATATGTCGCGTGACATCACATGACGTCGCAAGTTTGACATGCCTGGACTAGAAGACCTCCAAGGTCCCTTCCAGGTCCCTTCCAGGTCCCTTCCAGGTCTATTCTATTCTATTCTATTCTATTCTATTCTATTCTATTCTATTCTATTCTATTCTATTCTATTCTATTCTATTCTATTCTATTCCTGCCCTATCATTTCATCTTCATTCAAGAATGTGCTTCTTTTTGCCCTGACAAAGTATGCATTATTTAGGACCAAATAATTTGACCTTATTTCTAGAACAAGTTTAGTTCAGTTTGGCTCTGCCTATAGGAGGCAATCTGGAATTGAAGAAAAATGTACTGAATTGTCAAAGTAGGTGAGTTACTTGATTATAAATCAGCACACAACTTTCTGGCAGAGGTTTGCATTCTAGCTGGCAGCCAAGTTAAGATTTATACATGATTATCAGGATACTAAGAGTGAGCAAATCAATTTTGTGGAAGAAATATCTGTTACTGTACAATACCATCCATCCCTTACAAGGAACAAGAAAAAGCTTAATATATTTTACATATAATTTTAAAGATAAAAGTGAAAAATTTTAGGCAGTGGTATTACTGCAGTATCATATGTTCACAAAAACATTGTTTTCATTATCTGAAGTTAAAATATACTCCTTTTATTTGTTGTAGTAAGTTAAAAATATAGCAACAATTTTACTTAAATCAATTGTGCATCTTTTAAGAGCAGCTAGATTGTTATATACAAAATAGTGGGGAAACAGAAATAGTAGAGAAATAAGTGCTTCTTTGAATATTTGGGAAAATAAACAGCTCTACTAAATCTAATAGTGTTCAAGAAAGCACAAGAATGTTGAAAATCTAAGAAATCCAATTGTAGTGCAATATATAGCTACATAAATAGATAGAGGATTACAGCCCAAGACTTATATGCATAAATGGATTACAGGTAGTCCTTGACTTAGGTCACAATTCAGTCCAAAATTTCTATTGTTAAGCAAGACAATTGTTAAATGAATTTGCCCCATATTACGACCTTTCTTGCAACAGTTGTTAAGTGAATCACTGCAGTTGTTAAGTTAGTAACATGGTTTTAAGTGAATCTGGTTCCCTATTGACTTCACTTTCAGGAGGTTACAAAAAGTGATCATATGACCCTGGGACATTGCAACCATTATAAATACATGCCAGTTGCCAAATGTCTGAGTTTTGATCATGTGACTATGGCAATATGCAAAGGTCATAAGTGTGAAAAAAGGTCATAAGTCACTCTTTTCAGTGCCCTTGTAACTTCAAACAGCCACTAAATGAACGGTTGTGAGTCAAAGACTATTATATGTCCAAAGGACTACATGATTATGTATCTTTTTGTTAACTGGACATTAATGAAACAGAAGCTGATATTTCCACAGCTAGCACTGAAAACAAATTAGGGTTTCCAAAGATTTAAAACCAGTAGAGTTGACTATGAAATATGTCTCACAGGCTGGTTAAATATGTCTCTCCATCATGCTGGCTGAAGAATTCTGGGAATTGAAGTCCACACATCCTACAGTTGCCAAGATTGAGAAATACTGCCTAGTGGAAAATTACTTATAAGCAAGAAATATATTTTCTAAATCAAAAACTGTGGAGTGGAATCAATGCTTAGGCTGTGCAAATGTCTTACTTTAGATGCATGTATGTAGAGTATATGAGTTTTTGCCTTGTAGAGGAAAACTAAAGAACCTTGAGGTGGGGCAAGCAATAAAAACCAGCTGCCCTTGATTGCACTGACTCCTCTACATGTATAATTGCTAACGGGGGCCATCTTTATACAGATTTCTCTCTCCTCACATATTCACAATGCTACTACTGTCTGAACATTTCCATCTAAGAACCATACAGAAAATAGGAAAAGCATGAACAGGATTTCTTTCTTTAATGGGAAAGAGATTCATGGCTGGCTCTTATCATGGGAAAGGTATTTTTCCTGCATTGTTATTCCTGATAATATCTCACCAAAATTGCTGTTGACACTACAACAACACATATGCATAGCACCAATATGAACGTGTTGTATATTCAGTAAAGCTGGGGAGGATCTTCTGTTGCAAAAATCCAAATATTCACTAGATGGCAGTAACTGGTTTATAATTTCTGTTTCTTTATACTGCCATCTATTGGTTATCTGTTTTTCTGAAGCTCAGATTTGTATCCTTATCAAATACAGTACATACATTTTTAACAATATTCGTTATTCAGTGAATGTTGAATATTCAATTATTATTCAATAATAATTTTCATAAAATTTAACATTTTAAGAATAAACATTTGGCTGCCAATTCATTGTGTTAAATATGAAATGTGGACTTTTTTCTGCCTTGAGATTTATTCTGAGATTTGCTTACCTAGAATTTACATTATTCTGAAGCTAGTACTATTACAAAGGGAATCATAAAAGTAGATTAAATATTAGAATACTAAAATAAAATTGTAAAGGTTTTTAAAAGATTAAAAATAAAATTACAAACCACTTCTGAAAAAAATCTTGCCAAGAAAACCAGGGATTTTTCCAGGCACTTGCCAGGAGTCAGTTTTGACTCAAAAGCACATACACACCCACACAATTTTGACAGCTATATGAACAATGTCATAAAATTGAAAAGGTTCACAATTGGTATTTTCAGTAACATGGGCAAATAACACATAGATGTCTGCATATTTTCTCCAGCTTTGAATTCCCTAACTAATAGAGGTTTTGTTTTCTATGGACTACTTGGGCCAGTAAAGCCATTAACATTCTTCTTTATTTGTCATATCCTGTCATTTACAGTGTTGTCATCAGCCCTATGACTGATGAAATGTGAAATATGCTGCAGGAGACAATAACCTGTTTTTAATAACATTTTTCACGCAAAGTCTTCGAAATACTAAGACTAAGTGCACTGCCAACAGGAGGCTTCTAATTCATTTGAAAGGTGCTACTGCTCACTCCCCATTAATTTTAGAGGTTTGCTAAGATTTGTCCTCTTCCAAATCACTACCTAATGCAAAAGGACTTAATTTACATTGGAGATGTCAGAGTCATGTTGAGGAAGGATGGCTGTTGTACCTAAGTCTCATCTTAAATATCCTTAAGTTGGTAACCAAATTGGAAATGGAAAGCTGAACAGGTAAAGTTCATAAAGTTACAAAACCAATGTATCCCAAAACATAAAACTTAAGGGAAATGTAGCTGAAGCTGCCAATACAGGAGATGAATCCAAATATATTACCACTCCAGATGTTTTGATGTTCAGCTCCCTTTATTCCCCAGCCAACGTACTCAACCTGGGGGCACAGCTGGATGTAATATAATGGAATATAATCTTCCTATGATAAAGATTCCAATATCCTTAACGGGAAGAGTAATGATTTACTTGCACTGGAATTAGGCTGGCTTGAGAACGATTCTTCTGCTTCTCCATTGGGAAAGTACCATTAGTTAGGGATGGTTATTTGTAAAAGGTCAGGCAACAAACGATAGAGAAGGCCTTGGCTTAGGGCTCCAGTCAGCTGAAGAATCTACCAGTTTAGCTGAATATTATTAATTAGTCTGGCAATGCTCATCTAGGTGGACCATAATCTGACCTGACATGAACCAGAATCTGATTCTGCAGGAATGCTGGAAACTCTTAATTACTTCTAGAATAAGAAGAACTGTTCTTATTCCAACACATTACATCATATCACATGTTTTTGTCTTTCTCTGTTCTTACAGGAAGAGTATTTAGCCACTGACAACATACTTGTAGATTTCTTCAATGAATTTTTGAGTCTCCCAGTAAGTATGATATATTTTGCTGAAACACGTATTCATTATAGTTACCCCAATAAAATTGGTTGAATTGATTGTTACAATATATACTTATATATACAATATATGTCATACAATATATTCTGGCCTACTTACCAAGCCCCTCTTGCTTGCCTGCCCATCATCGTAGATCCTAAACCATGTTCCCAAAGTATCAGTACATACAGTGGAAGCCTTACAGGAAACTCCCTCAGAAAAATGTTGTATAGTAATTATCATGCTGGAAACAAATGTGTTAGTTAAGACAACAGTGCTGCAATGAATGGAAAAGCCAAAACTAACTGTTGCTCTTTTAAGAATATCTGCTGAGAATTCTTGACCTAATCATCACTAGATTTTCTCAGGAAAGTTTGCCCTATTCAACTTTGATATGGAATGTCTAATACGTCCAGTTTTATTTTGCTGAAGCTCATCATAGAAATTATTTAGGATAACGCCAGTGAAAACTTATTACAGTTTGGTTCTTTAACTTTGTTATGTTTATGTGACTGATACCTGGAAACAGAATCCAGGCATAATAATTGGTTTATAGGCAAAAGGTTAAAGTAAAAATATTTCATACTATTAATTGTTCACCCTACTGCAAGAAAATCTTTCAGAAAAAGAAATGTTTCTGATGTATTGCAATGTTGGAAATCATCGTGCAAACTGGCACTTTTGTTTTATGCAGCCAACCAATGGATGGTCTACTACTAAGCTACAGAAGTAGCCCTTAAATACTTCTTTGTTATGAATTATATCAAATGACGACACTTGAATTTTATTTTTGAGAACTCCAGTAAAAACTGACCAAATTCATATATCTTTGGCTAATGTGCTGATTGGAACCATTCAGATTTCTCAGCTCAGAAGTTATCATTTCCATTTTAATATATCCTCCATTCATTTTCGAAATGTGAATTTTAATTAGATTTATAGTATATATCTATGTACATCTGAAATTGTAAATATGTATTTAATATATACATATAATTAGCAATAAAATGTTTTCATTATATACTTCTTTAAAACTCAATGCAGATTAGTCCAGGCACAATATGGAAAGAAACTGATGGGAGACAGAACATACCTAATATAAAATATTTTGTGGTTGGATCAGATCACAGTGTAAATAGCACAGAGTAGACCTTTTCAGGGACAGCACACTGATTCTATAATACAATAGTCTACTACACACACACAATATATATATATATATAAAACTGGCCACCATGCTGTCTTAAAGAAGAACGGAATGCCTACCTGTTCATTTTCTAGCTGTTATAGAAAACAGAATTGTTGATCCAGTTCTTGATGGTTTTGTCCTTTTGTGTACCTCTCTGATCTCTCTCAAGAAGAAGAGCAGCATAGAACTAAATGAATGAATAGGTAAATAGACAAGTAATATGAAATAATACCATAGTATGCTTTTCAGTTTAGTGTCCTTCAGATACCCAAGACTATCACTTCCTCAATCCATGATTATTAGCTGCATTTAGTTGGCCTTGGTGTCAAAGCAATTGTAGGGACTCAAATTGTGGGAATGATCTTAGCATACCTCCAAGCATGTTTAAAATGTTTTTGTATCATCACTATTTGATTAAATGTAGTTTGACTCCTCATATATAGATTAGAGATAGTGGAGTCATTGCTCAAATATTGTACCCTAATTTTTTTACTGCACCTCAGTAATTTGGTCTTTTTGCAACGTTGCTTCTGCCTCTTAACAATCTTATTATCTAAAAGTGGAGCACAGGAATGAACCTGAATGAATCCTAATCACAGCACATGTTGCAGACCTTTCAATATATGTTCTACCAAATATGTGGTGGGATCATATCTGACTAAATCAGAAAATAGTTGGTAACTCATGTTTATTGTATGTACATTTATAATATATTGCTTATTTTATGCACATGCATGAGGTACCACATGGTTTTTTTTTTAAATAAGGAGTAGGTTTTACCAACAAATATTTCCCTCCATCTTGCTATGTTGATTGCAGGTGATTGCAGTTTGCATCAGCTGTACTGAAGGGGAAGAATTGGATTCAATTGATCAACATATGTTCAGAGCTCTGAGATGTCAAATATGACACCTCCCATGCTCCGAGCTTCCTTGCCTAAGTAGGATCGGATTCAGAAAAGTGAAGTCACTTGTTGGATTGAAACATATGCCTTTGGTTAACTTAGTAGTTTGGCCTAGGCTTATTGGCGAAGGCTATTAGTTTTTTCATTCCATCCCTTTATATACATTATAATTGATTGGTAGTCAAGCATCCAAGATGACAATACAGTTTATATTTAAAACATTGTTATTGGCATCTGTTTTATTACATTAGAAGATCCAGATGTTTTCGATTTAATTAATTGGAATGCATTTTGGAAAATGGGTCTTTGGGCTTCATTGCCAGAGCTGAAATTAAAAATAGATACAAGTGATTAATTAATGTTATCCTTGGTTAGTTTTCTATATAAATAACACATAACTAAAATTATCTAGCATCTGTTAAAATAGTTCCAGATTGTAGAATTTACATGCTTTGTTCACATATTCACATAAACTAGCATATCTTCAATGATTTGGAATTAAAAGTTTATTCTTTTTGTTATTTTAATTTGTATTCCCTCCAATTTAAATAAAAACAGAAACTTTGGCTTGACATTAGTGCATTGCATATTTTTTCCCCAAGAAATGTTAGCAATCACAAATTTATGAATAATAACTTTGTTATCTCAAGGCCAATTCAACAAAGAAAGAGCTACTTCAGGCAGCTAACTTAAGCAGTCAGGAAAAGGCAGGAAATTGATAGTTACTTCTTATCACTGTTTTATTTTTTCTGCCAAGATGAATCTATGAGCTTTTTTCTCTCATCAGACAGCAGCACAATGTTGTCAGTTAGCCCTGAATGCTCAGAAAATAGTGGTAAATTCTACCATTTGGGGAAGGTTCAACAGTTTTTAAAGTGTACTTATAGGCACATTTTCTGTAAGCTCCAGGAATGCTAAAAGGTTGCAGTTGTATTTTCCCTTTTTTATGAAAAAAATACTTCAATTACTACAGAATAGGTTAAGTGGTAGGAGCTTGAATGAGCGTAATAACTGTGAACATGCATTAATTTCTCTGTTCCTCTACTGAATGGCATTAATAATGAATATGTTAATTTTTTATAGGCAGAAATCACTGTTCCAGAAAGTTAGAAAAACAAAGCCCAGGGCTATAAAAATATAGTTAAGAGGGGGAAACCCTCTAAAATTAAACTATCAGATAGTTTAAGAGGAATACAAGCAGGCCATCAGTTTATTTATAAAATGCATGATTAGATTATATCTCTTCAGTGTTGTGCTATTTCTGAATCCTAATCTTTCACTTTTCATGTTTAACAGACATTTGCAGAACCAATTCAATTTAATTCTGATTTTGGAATTTTTGAAGTTGCTAGTGATGTCCCACAGTGCATGGAAAACCAGCTAAAACAAATGCTTCGGGAACAGAAACCTCGAAATCCAATTTATGATGTTACAAGGCAGACAAAGATACAAACCTCTTTTTCTAAAGATATTAGCACTCCCCCTTCCTCAGCCTTCAGTTTTAATCCAAACTATTCAACCATGGTAAGAATAAATTGGAGTTATTATTCTGCCTTTAAGAAGCAGTCATGGAAATATGATATACAACCAACTCTGAAATCTTGCTGTATTAATTGGGGTTCCATATTTAATTAATCAGATTGATGTTAAAAACTTTTGATCTTGCAATGATTTTTCTGATTATACCAGGTGTTTAAAAAGTTGCTAGGTTTCAAGAGTATTGACTTTCCTAGAAGTATAGCTCCTTCAAAAGGAGTAATTAAAACTTAATCCACATTTATAGCCATCCTGGGAAGAAAGTTGTATGGAATGTCAGTGAGTAGGGATCCACTCCCGTTCCCACCCTGACTTCTGTGAGTAAATCTAAAAGTCTGAGTTTATATGTTTGCCAATAACATCTGATTATAAGCCTTGATGATGTCATGCATTGTGATATCCTTGATGCAGATTACATATTTTGTGTAATTTGCACTATATTGTTGTCGTATATGTGACATTGTCTGGTTCTATATATGTCTAACTGTATATTCCATATGTTTTTAAGGACCATGCAATCCTTGGAAACTGCACTCATGTGAAAAGAGCCATTAATAAGTCCTGTGCAAAAAGTTAAATTCAACCATTTGGAATTCTAGCTTGAATTATCTTTAGAATATTTAGGGAACCCAATATGTATTTGTGACATGGGCCATTTCAAATTAAAAATGGGATGATGTGAAGATTGAAAATTGAAACTAAATTTTTTGCACATCATTGACAAAAGAGTATATGTGTGTGGGTGTGTGCGTGTGGGCTTTGTACAAGCATGGAAGTAAAAAAATAATTCTATTTATTAGGACTTTCCTTCCTTCCATTCAAATTTCACATGTGCATGATTTTCACTATCTAAACCAGTGTTTCTCAACTTGGCGGCTTTAAGAAGTGTGGACTTCAAACCCAGAATTCTGCAGCCTGCCTACTGGCTGGGGAATTCTGCTAGCTGAAATCCATACTTAGAGACTGAAAGACACCAATGTTGAGCAATACTGAGCTAAACAATTATCACTGCCTTTCTTAGCTCCTGATGTCTTGGATCTGCAGTTCTCAGCATTTTCGGCTAATCTAGTCAAATCATTGCTAGAACTCCTGAAAACTGTAATTGCAAAACATTTAATAACGCCAGGTTTGGGAATATTGAACTATAACAACAAAAATATTCATAGTGCAATCCTAAATGAAGAATAATGAATACAATATAGGAGTCAATATAACTTTCCTTTATAAAAGTGACAAGATATCTTGGAAGCTGTTTCCACTAATATGAGAAATATGATTTTGGCATGTCTTATTTTCTCATGGATATGGAGACAAAAGCATGGAATTTGTTTTGAGCATAAATAAGTACAAATGTATTTGATTACATCCAGAAATACTGGCTAAAGTAAAGAAGCCATGTTCAGCCTTTCCAGAAATCATTATCAGTAAGCCACAAGAGGAAAGACAACTTCTAGCAAGACAGAAACAATTTTATGCTACTCTATCAAAATGCATTTTATGGCAGGATCAGAATGTTTATGTCCCAGGATGCCAGAGGATATCATTCCAGTACAATTCCATAAAAATGAATTCTAAGAAACAGGTCTTTTTTCAGATTCCATCGTTTGCTTAGGGAGCATTGTTTTGCTCAGGGAATGAATCCTGACAAACAATCTTTCTTACTGTGGGATTCTTGATGCTCTCTGACCTTGGATATTTTCTTGCAGACATTTCATTACCCGACTAGATAACATCATCAGTGTTACTGATAATGTTACACTGATGATTTTCCTTAGTTGGGAAACGTCAGCAAAAAAACAACCAAGCTTGAGAGCACCAAGCACCCCTGAGCTATAAGTATTCTCTTTTATACGTACACATATGGGCATCAAACGCTTCAGACAGCATGCAAATAGGATAAAATTGCATTTAGGCAAGCCTCAGCCAAACAACAAGTATTTTTTTCTGCATGAATGCCTCCTGGAGCATGGTCTGCCCAACAGTGTCAGATACAAATCTTCAATTAACTGCACAGCTTGATAGAAGTAGCCAGTGCTTTTTTCTAAAAAAAAAAAAAAAAGGTGCCGGAACTCACACACATCATACAACCCGCCTTGTTGTATGACAAAAAAGGTGCCGGAGCTCCGTTCTGGGCGTTCTATGAGAAAAAAAGCCCTGGAAGTAGCATTAATGATGTTACCTAGTTGAGTAATGAAATATCTTGTGTGTATGTTTCTACGATCCACTGAGCTCCTATAAAGAGTTTGGAAATTATTGGATTATACCATCCTGTTTGTTAATAATACAGGAAATAAAACTTAAAGAACATATTTTCTTTTGTTAGAGTCTGAACCGAGAACAAGCTATTGAATGGATTAAAAAGAAAAGATTTCCAGCATTTTTAGAGAGTGATTGCTACTTTGAATACAGGTATTTTGACTTCTAATTAGAATCTAAGTTTTAAAGCTGCAAGTTTCTCTCAAAAACAGCAACAAAAATTGGATTTTTTTAGCCAAACATATATAATTTTAATGGCTTATGAGAATAATAGCAATGAAACTAACATTATTTTTATAGCTTCTCACTACGTCACTTTTACAAGCAATCATGTGTGACTAAAAAGTCATGGTCTATATTTAAGTATTACTGCGATTAATTTAAGCATTTCTTGCATTATATCTCATTTTACCACATTTTTACCTCATTTGGTAAGTATATTAATATATCTGCTATTCTTAAAAATGGAAGTATTGGCAGCATTTAAGGAAGACATAATATAATCCTTTTGTTACAGGAAAAATATTATTGGCATCTTTGTGTCCTTCCCCCCTCCCCCCGCCCATACAACAAGATGCAGTTCAGTGGTGAGAAAAGCACTTAGGCAGGAAAAAACAAATGCATAGGTACAGAATAGGTACAGAATCTGGCTCAATAGCTATAACTGCGAGGCGGATCTAGGTGTCCTTAAGTGAAGCACCATTTAATATGAACCAGCGGTGTTCTGCAGCTGTGAAATAAGTCTATATGAGTTGAGGATCTCATTTTTTAAAAATGAGTGATTCAGCTGTGAGACCATGTGAGGATCAGAACAGGGGTGCCAAACTGCTGTCCTGCGGGCCGGACGTGTCACGACAAAACCACACCCACTCCATTGCCGGCAATGGGGAAAAAGTTCTGATACATCGTGCGATGTCACATGATGTTGCAGGTTTGACCCAGGTTTGACATGTCTGGGTCAGAAGAACTAAGACTGTAGCTTCTTTGCGAATCTGGATCAATTAAACGTAATGTCTTCAGGCTCCACCATAGTAGTACTGACTAGCTGTAAGGGCTGAAGCTGATGAGGATCCAATGCAGCTCAGGGCAGAGAGAGAAAGAAATAGTGTAACTCTTGAACAAGTGCATTACAATTGACAAGGCTTGAAAAAGAATGGCAAAGAGTCCATTAACCTGAAAAAGCTGGAAGAAAGACTCTTGAAGTTTCTACTGCTAGTTCCTAAACACAGGAGTGACTTTCTTGACAGATTTCCAGATGAACCTAATCTGAAGTCTGCTGATACCCTTCAAAACATTTAAACTCTGAATAGCATTAAATTATAGACATAATGAATTAAGACAATGTCTTTGAGGTTTTGGTTTTTTTAACAGAGCAGTAGTTTTGTTGATGTTAATATTATCTGGGTAACCTTAAATTACTTTATGCTATTTGTCACTTCCCTGTAGATTAGCTAAACTTATTTCACAGGTGGAATGGAGCAAAACTGGGATCAGTTTTGTTATAGACAAAACCTATTATCCTTGGTTCTCAAAAAGTCCACCCTCCATAGAAAGCCCTGAGGAAAATGAAGATGACTTGATTATGAAAAGGTTCTACGTTTCTCTTGGCCAGGTAAAATACACTGAGTGTTATAAATAAGAGTATCCTGTGTAGAATAAAGTAAAAGTGGGAGGTTTATTTCCCTCTGGTTCAAGTCGATGTGTTACCCATCAGGATGACAACTAGAAGATATTACAGTCTCCCATATGAAAATCATATGTTCCAACAAAGTGGTTGAATCTATATCTCACATCTTACTAAAATGCCCACTTTCATCCACATTCGTTATCGGAATTTATAACCCCAAATTATTAGGAACTTTAATTTCCCTCATCATATGAGGAGATCAGTATGTTTGGATGTTCCAAGGATCATCATGTTCCAAGGGCAGCAGCAAAAGTTCTGTCTGTAGCATTAGCCTATAAATTTCTTATAGTGGACTGGTGCCACCTTCTTGGATTTGGCTGACTTGATTTTATGTCATTTTTAAGCATACATTTTCATTGTTGTGTATGTTTTAATGTATGTCTCAGATTGCAGAGCAGTAAATAAGATATTATTTTTTAAAATAAAAAATGAAATGTAGAGGGGCATGGAATATAAATGTATCCTTCTTAATATTCCCATTTTCTCACTAGTTGATGCCTTCCATTTATTTTATTCATGTTATCATCCTAAAGAAATATGTTAAGATGAGAGAGAATGACTGGCCTATCCTTACCTGAGGATTTCCTAGCTGAATAGAGTTTTGAATTAAGGTTTCCTCAGTCTAGCACACTACTAAAGTAGAAAACTTAGAGGAGACATGTCAAACACAAGGCCTGGGGACTGGATGCGGCCCGCAAAGCCATCCTGGAAACAGTGAGGGAACGGCCCCCACTACCCTGGCCCTGCCCAGGCTGGCTGGCCGGCCGGGAGCCAATGTACAATTTTGTGGTGGCCATCTATGCTGAAACACATTCAGTCTCCCTCTGACTTTGCCCTGGTACCCATCATGAACAACCTGGCTAAGGAGAGCAAGCACAGCAGCAGCAGCCTTGAGGAGGTAAGTGCAGCTGGACACTCCTTTGGGAAAGTGGGGCTGAGCTTGGTGCCACGGGTGCTCGAGGGCCAGGCTGGGCATTTGACCTCTGCTGTCCAGGGCTCTGGGCGGCCCACACCATCATCCAGCTACCACGTAGCCTGAAAGGAACAGTGAGGCTCCTCCAGTGGACTATGCCATGGCACTTTCCCTGATCCCACCCCCTTCTGCCAGAGACCCTCAGATCTGTCCCACTCCTGTCCAGGCCCCCAGGCACCATTGACGTGAACAATGTAGATCTGGCCATGCCCACCCAGTAGGACACACCCACTCCCTCCACGCCCACACAGTAGGCCGCACCCACCTTGGCCACACATCCCGCCCCCTGAAGGGCAACTGCAATGCTGATGTGGCCCTCAATGAAATTGAGTTTGAGACCCCTGACTTAGAGGAACTACAAGTGTTCAGAAGCCTGCCTCCCTCAACGTCTACATGACAAACTTTGAAAAAAGATCTTGTTAAATTCTCACGCCAGGAGGGTATTATAAGGGAGGCAGTTGGAGATCAAAGGACAACCTTCTTTTCCCTAGCTGTCTCCTTCTGCTTCTTCTTTACTTCCTCTTTTACCACTTGGGGCTCTGAGAAATCCCTTGCTGTGCCAACTGTTATTGTGAAAACTGAATCTCTTTTCTAACTTTAACATATCTAGAAGAAGAGGGGGAGAAAAAAGGAACATATGAAAAAGTGAGAAAGGAGAGCACAAAGAATGTGATGGATCAGCACAACTGTAGCCCTGCCCCTTTTGTCCCATCCACTAACAACTGTAGGTTCTCCAGCCATGGAATAGAGTCCCCAAGAGAGCATCCACAAGGGACTGTGTTCTTCAATAAAAAAAAAGTTCATTCCTGCAATAATTCCAAAGTCAACTGGTTTTTACATTGTTATGAAACACAGTTGCTCTTTTTTCTTTTGCTTGGATCCTGGACATTTCAATAACTACACAACAGGGATCTTTTCCAATTAGATCAGATAGCCCTGGAAGGGGAAAAAAAACTATCAGCTTTCATTCTGACTACAGTAAGGCTTTTGGGTTGAATATCAGCTTATTGTGTGCATAAGTGAGATAAAAAATAATAAAACTAATTAAAACATTTTTATTAATAATGAGCAGCAGATTTTTCAGTTTTTGCCTGATAGAAACCATGGCATAAATAGTATTAATTGGTAACTATTTACTGTATTTATGTTTATTTGACTTGATTGGGATATAGTGTGCTTAAATGATTTCCTTACCTTATGTCACATATTCCTTTGTATTTTTGTATCCAACATTTCTCCTTTCAAATCTGCCACTTGTCTTCTCCACTTAATTTATAAATAAACCACCAAATGTTTTATTCAATAGGCTACTGTTACTCAAACCCAGGATTGGTTTACTCTAGCCAAGCAAAGTCAGAACATGATCACTACTGATTCCATTACCCGTCCTGTGACATCTTCTCATGTTCGTTTTTTAACTGATTCTCCAAAGTCAATGTCTATATGTGAAGGTAATATTAACCATTGGAAATTATATGTGAGGGTGGTAGACATGGATGGATGAACAATTGGGTAGCCTTACAAATTAAACCAATCAACCAGTCTATCAGTGTTATTTTTTCCAACTTGTTCTATTTCATCTTTTTATAAAAACTGACATTTTTCTTCTGAGTCCTTCAACCTATTCTCTTTGTCCTTTTCACCACTTTGCAAAAATTTGTTGATCGTCTTTCATGAATTTTTAGGGACAAGTAAGATAAATTCTCCTTAACCACAACTACTATTATTTCTGTGGAGCCTTAATGGAGAACCTTAATCTAGGAAGAAGGCCATAATGTAGTAATTGTTTATAAGGTATGTTGTGCATACCTTACTGATACTAATTGAGAAACCTCCATGGAAACATGCAATTAGAGATAGAATGAGGACAGGGTGAGATGAGAATGCAGATAGCATCAGAGAAGTGAGATGTAGCATCAGGTTTTCTGTTTTTTAGTTTTATCGTGGTTTGTATATATATATATATATATATATATATATATATATATATATATATATATATATATATATATATATATATGTAGGTCTTTGGTTGTTCGGGTTTTCTCCCACGTAAAATTGGAAGTGTCTTGGCGACGTTTCGACGAAGTCCCATTCGTCATCTTCAGGCTGGTGCTTTCAGCTTCGTGCCTCGAGCAGCAGTGTGTGGTCTTGGCTGTTTCTTCCTTTTAACTGCCAGTGGAGGTATGAACTGATTGGGTGGGAGCTTGGCTGTGTTCTGATTGGGTGGAGGTGTGTTCTGATTGGTTAGGGGCTTGGCTGTGCTCTGATTGGCTGGGGGGTTGGCTGTGCTCTGATTGGCTGGGGGGTTGGCTGTGCTCTGATTGGCTGGGGGAGTGTTCTGTTTGGTTGTGCTCAGGTTAGTCTGAGTTGCAGAGGGATTCAAAAGGAGCACGTGCTCCTCGAAGCATGAAGCTAAAAACACCAGCCTGAAGATGACAAATGGGACTTCGTCGAAACGTTGCCAAGACACTTCCAATTTTACGCGGGAGAAAACCCAAATAACCAAAGACCTATATACAAACACCCACGAAAACCTTAGAAAACAAATATTGATTGATGTGTGTGTGTGTGTATGTGTATATATATATATATATATATATATATATATATATATATATATATATATATATATATATATATTCTGTTGGCTGTAGGCCATCCACAGTTGGTCTTTAAGATGGGTGGCTACACAAATGTTTTAAATAAATGAATAAATAAAATTAGTAATTTTATAAATATAAAGAAATAAAGCCTTTTTTAGATGAGCTTGTCCTAATGATTTCATCTTTATAGACACTTTTATGTAATTTGGGGGCAGCAATATGGAAGTAGTTTGGAAAATATAGTTTATTGCAGCAATGATCTATTTATGTATTTATTTTATTTATTGACTTTCTATGCCACCCATCTCACTAATACAGTGACTTTGGACAGCTTACAATATAATAAGGATTAAAAAGTGCAAAAAACAATTCAAATTTAGAATAAAAATTTTAAAATTAAAATAAGAAAATAATGGACAGCCTGGGGAGGAGAATCCTCTCTATCCTGTGAACCACCCTGTTGGGGCCCCAGGCCAAACAGCAGAGCCAAATGTTTAGACTCTTCTGAAAGGTCAGGAGTGTGGGATCAGATCTCACCTCTAATGGGAGAACATTCCGGAATGTGGAGGCCACAGCAGAAAAGGCTCTTCTCCTGGAACCCACCAGCTGAAATTGACTGATGGGCTCCAAAGTAGGCCCTTTCCATTGAAATGAGTGAGGTGGGTTAATTCCAACAGGGCAAGGTGGTTCCTCAGATACCCTGGGTCCATGCCATAAAGGGCCAAAGTAATGACCACCTGGAATTGGACCTGGAAGCAAAGTGGCAACCAGTGCAGCTCGCATCTCACTGGTGTCATATGTTGCATCCAAGCGGTCTCCAGAACTATCTGCACTGCTGTGTTCTGTACCAGTTGTAGCTTATGAATATCCTTCAAGAATAGTCCTATGCAGAGTGTGTTGCAGGAATCCAACTGGGAGATAACTAGGGCCTGAGTGACTATGCACAGGGTCTCACAAAGGATGAAATTGGCACACAACATGAAGTTACGCAAAGAGTCTCCTAGCCATGACTGCCATCTGCTTCGAGCAGGATTTGTGAGTCCAGGAGAACCCCAAATTATGTACTGGGTCTATCTAGAGTAGTGCAACCCCTTCCAGAACTAAGGATGATTAAATCCCCAAATCCCAGGGCCCTTTGAACCCACAGCCCCTCCATCTCACCAGGGACTAGGCCTCTTATCTCTCATCCAAACTCTACAGCCTCCAGGTACCATAATAGGGCAATTACAGTATTACTTGGATCACCAGGGATGGAGATGTAAAGTTGGATATGTTCGGCATATTGATAATACCTCTCACCACATAGCTTTGGACGATGTCACCAGCCTTTCTCCCCTGTAATAGACACATTTCCTTCTCCTACCCATCTATTGTCCTCTTCCTCCCAATTCTTTCCTAACAATGTTATATTGTACATTTATCTTCAGATATAAAGTCTCAAGAACTGTATAGCTCTTCATCCATTGTTAATGCTGGTACTTGCAGTGGTAACTTAGGTAAGTAGTATTTGTGGGCAAGATGCGTTTACAGCAGGAAAGAACAAAATTTGAGGCATTAAGGCAAAATTTAGTCTTGCAGAGCTCCAAAGGATCACAACAGGCATGTCACTCAGAAGACAGAGTCAATTGATTTTGCTCTTTTTTTGTTATTAATTACACCTTAAAACTGGGAATGGGAACGATGTTTTTAGAGACAATTTACCAACTTTAAATCCTCTCCTATGGAGCAACAAACACTACTGAGATCACAATTGGGATGAGGGAATTTTGGGATGTGTTGATGGGTTACAAGAACAATGGTTGGCTTCTCAGAAGACACTTGTTCCCATTCTTAAATGGCAAAAAAATACCAAAAATGAACTAAAATTGTGCTGACCACAGTCATTTTGAAGTTTGAGGAGGGTTGAGGTTGGGACTGGAACCAGGAGAGTTCCGGGAGAAAAAACATTTCTTCCATTCTTAGTCAAAGTTTTGAATTTTGAAAAGCTAAGAAATGGTGCCACCAAAATTTATCTATTTTGCAACAAGATTTAATTAGTATGATTTGGAATGCTAGGTGGCTGCAATAATGCTAGCTTCATTATTACTGGTTTATAAATTCGTGGCAGAAAAACTCTGCTTTTTATTGTACTTGCTCTAAAAATTTAGGGAAATGGTATTTTTGCATTCTTTTATTTACTTACAGAGTACCGAGCATGTCCATATTAATCCCCTGGCTTTCCTTACATGGTGTTCTTTAATTAATCCCTAAGGAATATATGTCATACAAGTCCTTTCATTGTGTTTATTCAGGAGCAGTATAGTAATGTGACGGGAAAATCTTGCAGCTGTAATATAAGCACAGAATTGAAAAAATGAAGTGCAGAGGCTTAAAATTGAGATTAAAAAAACTTTTTTCCCTTGAGAAGATACAATGTTACAAATTTAAGATTTTTATGAGTATTTATGTTTATGGGCCGCATGATTTTTGGTAAATATACAAAGAGGAGCCAAAGGTAAATAAGATGGGATCTTGTATCCACACAGAAGCACTGGCTTCAAACTAACATAGTATGTCACATAGGCTTTGGGTATTTTTGGTCCATACAGGGGCAAAACAGTACCTTTTCCTGTTCATGAAATGGAACTGTTATGTTCCAGGCAAAATTGTGTGCCAGAATAAGTGATGGCAAACTTAACGATATTGGCAGAGGAGGAAGACAGAGGGGAAATATTGGAGACATTGGTTGGTTGGCTTATTGGCTGGTTGGCAGGTAGAATATGCCAGGCTGTGACACCAACAGCATCTGAGAGGGGTGTGGGTGGGGAACTGTTGGAAAGATAGTGGGAAAGTGCCCCTGTATGAGGGGGATGGGAGGTTAAGAAGTTTGATGTATAAATTAAAATAGATAAACAAAATTGTGGGCAGAAAGAACACCAAATATTATGTTCTGGTGGGACTTGCTTGGAGAATAGTGGAAACAACTCACACTTGTCTACTGAACCCGTCTAGACTTTATTTTATCTAAATATTATATCAAAAGTTGACTAGGTTTTGACTCTGCTGAATTGCCTGGCCTGAAACTGTTTGCCCCAAACTCTGGAATATAATGGTTTCTTCTGAGTTCAAAAGAAAATATTGCCCCTGCCCCACTTTAAATTTTTTTTTTTTTGCATACCTCTAGTGTCTAGACATTCTTTTCTTTCACATTCAGGCTGATAAATAAAGTCAGACATATATGATAGGAAACAAATTATGGTGACTTGGTGTAGTTCTTTGCTCTTATTGTAAAACAATATTAATTCAGCTACTCATAGTTAGGTTCCGATTTATAGAAAGGTCTGAGGAAAGAAGCCATTTCTGGACAGTGAAATATGACAATTTTTATATACTTGAATTCATGTTTATGTTAGTATGTTGGTGGTCTTTGGAGGACTGATTTGTGGTTTTCATGCAGGATTTGAATCCAGAGTTAAGAAGAAGCCCAGCTTAACTGATGTCCCACTTCTTCAGAAGATAGAAGCCAGAAGACACAGAGATGAGGGTTATTCTTTGTCACTTCCCGATACTCCTTCACGCACGTTATTAAGAGCTTACTTAGGACAAGACTGGGATCTTACCCCTCAGGAGAGAAAGAGTGAAGACTTCATACAATATCAAGAACTGGCATCTTTTCACACTTTGGATGAGTTTTCTTTCGCCTATGTTCAATATATACTAAAAAACTCCGTTGCAGTAGTCACTGGTCAGCCACCTGAAGACAGTCCTTCTGACATCAATTTCAGTAAAACAACTAGAGTGTTTATATATGAATTAGCAAGTAGTGAAAAATCCATAGAGTCAGTCTTTGAAAAGTCTTCTTTTGTTGATGGAGTGGTTGATGGAACAGTTGATGGAACGGATGTGAAGAGTGACATTTCTGAAAAATCAGAAAAGAACACTGAAACCAGAGCTGCTTGGTGTGCTAGGCACAAGATGTATGACATTGGTAACAGACATGAATTTGAAAGATTTAAAAAATTCATCAGAGGAACTTTGGGAGAAAAATACTGGTGGCTTTGGATAGATATTGAACGACTGAAGGTCCTGAACACTTTTAAAAGGCAGAAAAGGTATTTCCAGATTTTAATATAAAATGAACCTTTGGAGATGAAGATATTGAATAAGCTTAGTTGCTATTTTCATTTTGATTTATGTTTATTTGTCAGATCTTCCTTCTGACAAATTCATTTCCCATAACCACAGCAAATTTGTTTTCCATATTTGTGGCAAAAAAACTACTAAAATCAGGCATGACTCACTTTAATGCCTTGCTTAGCAATGGAATTTTTAGTCCCAACTATGATCATAAGTCAAGGACTACCCAGAAGCAGAAAAGCAAGATAAATATGAAAGATATTCTTAAGTATCAAGCTGGTTATAAAGCATACAAGTTTTCTCTCAGAAGACATCTTATTTGATATTTTAGTAACTAAGGAGTAAGGTAGCATTCCCCAAACTACTGAGTTTGAAATGTATTGGACCTACTTTCCCCTTTTTGTGCTGGATAGAAGTAATTGATGATAATTCCAACTCAGCTTTTGGGAAAGCACTAGGATGGGAAGACTATTATGGCTAAATGTTCCAAATCCTGGCCTTTATTTTGTGAAAAAAGCCATCCCATCTTCTGCTCTATGGAATTCCATTTAAAATGTAAAACAGCTTTAGAGTTGGATGTCTTTTTCTGAATTATTAGCCAGTGTTTATCTGTGCATATATTATGTTAATATTTTCCTTTATTCAAGACAGCTTGATCGGATGAAAAAATTATACCTGGCAAGCAATGGAGATTATTACCTGACCTTTGAAGTTCTTTTCAAGCTCAACCTGGTGGATGGCGATCAATGGAACGTGTATAATTTAAAGTGCATTCAGTCTGAAGTAGTGAAACCTTTGCTTCTTTACTGGTAAAAGGATGAAATATTGGTACATTTAATTAAATTTGATTGCTTTTCTGAACTCTGGAGCTGTTGTGATTGAATGGGGTAGGTGTTGAAATTACACTCTGCCAGCCATTTGTTCTGATTTCCTAAATGGACCACTTAATCTGGGCAGAACAGAATAATAATTTATGATGAGATAAAGAATCTATTCATGATAGCGGTGTCTTAACTGATACAGTCAAAAGCAAATGATTCAGGCAAAACCAATTAAAAGCAGATGTAATTAAACATTCCCAAAGACAATGTGTATATGATCACACAAAAATCATCATGATTAAAAGAGATTTGTCTGAATGTGATGACCTGTTCATCACAGTATTGAACTCTGGCTTTTGTTATGGAAGTAGATCATATATCTTTAAAAAAAAATATTTATAGCTCAGAGTTGAACTGTGAGGTCCTTGGTGGTCTCTGAGCTTGGATGTTTTTTTGCCGACATTTCATGACCCAGGTGGGTTACATCATCTGTATTGATGATGTTATCTAATAGAATAATTAAATATCTGCAAGAAAACAACCAAGCTCAGAGACCACCAAGGACTCTGTAGATCATGTAATTGAATCATCTACATAAATTGCATGTTTGTATCTCATAATGCACTTATTTCATTCTAGTGATGTCATTTATCCATTCAGCTAATGCAAATGCAGCTATTCAGTTGGGAACAGGATGACTTGCCCAAGTGTATTTGTGTATTTCTTTTGAGATATTGACATTGGCTTTCCATGATTTTCCAAGTTTCTTTCAAGATATTACTTCTGATATATAGAGTGCTCAGCCTAGTGAGGGCAGGCTTCAGACTTGAATTCTATAATTAATTAATTAGAGCTAGTTGTAAAATAAAGCCACAAATAAGGTTCATTTGCAGTTTTGCTGTCCAAAAGCCATAAACTGGAATGATCTACATATAGAAGAATAAATTTATATCTGAATTAATGTAGACCAGGGATTCTAGCAGCTCATTTGGTGAAGACTGGGGTATTTTCTTTGCCTAGCAGTTAGAAATCAACATTTCTTATTGAACTATTACATATTAAAGAAAAGAGAGCTAACTTTTTCAGCCCAGGAATTACACTTGCTTTTTGTGTCCTATATGAAGCTGCAGGGGTGTTGCTGGTGACAAAATGATGTCCCAGATTAAGATGGACTGAAAATTTCAGACTCGCTTTTGTACATTTTAGTAGTGGAATTTTAAGGAGTAAAATTGATGCCTGAAACCTTTTCAAAGTTTAAACCATTTGTTCTACTATTTAACTTACAACCTCAAAATTCTTCCACCATCATAAGAAAAAAAGAGTTTCAAAGGGTGCATCTTTGTCTGTGGCTCTAGAGGGTTGGGGTCACAGACCAAAGGCTATCCTCTTATGATCTAGGGATCTGAATAACAGAACAGAATACTAGAATAACAGAATAACAGAACTGGAAGGGACCTTGGAGGGTCTGCTAGCCCTACCCCCTGCTCAACCCCTATTCAACTGTAGAAGCTTCTTGGATGAGAAGCGAAATATTTTCAAAAAAACCCCCCAAAAAGTCCAGTTGCCTTTTGGAAAAGCACCTCTGGAATGTCCAATCTCTTCTTAAAAACCTCCAGTGCTGGAGCACCCACAATTTCTAGGCAAGGCAAGCCGTTCCACTAAATAATTGTTCCTACTGACAGAAAATTTATCTGTCCATAATTCTTTTATTTTCATGATGTTTTTCAAAAGATAGTGTATAAAAAGGATGACAGTGGTTTTTGCTTGATAGATTGAAGGTCTGAGTTCTTACAATTCAAAAATGTAATCTTAAATCTTTAAGAAAAGAGGAATGACACACTTTAGTAGGTAAAAATCTCCATTTGAAGCACAGAACTTGATCTTTCCCACATTTCCTGGGGACTCAACTCTAAAAATATATGTGAAATCCCTCCAGATTCCCCTAGTATTCTGTGGAGGTCTCCTTTATGGAATCAAATGGATGATCTCTAGATTTCTTTTTGATCCAAAGAAATTCCATTTGCTCAGAGGGCGAACACCTCAGACTGAACCTTAGGTTCATCTACAAAATAATTTTAGGCGAATTCTAAAGTCTGATATATTTTATTTTGTGAGTGTTAGAAGCTTGTGGGGCTTTTTTTTGGAAAAGTTTCTGTGTGCTTTAATTTTTCATATAATAATTCTGTTAGTTCTGTTGCCCTATTTTTCTTCTTGCAAAACAATCTATGGGAATCTTTGAAAAAGCTCATAATAATTAAAATAGTTCACATTGTTAGGAATGGACAAAACAGTAGCTTTGCAAGGAAAAGGGAAACAGTTTTATTTCATTAAGTTACAATTTATGTTATTCAGTCTTTTGATGATCTTTTTTTTTTTTTTGCTTTCTTTAAGCCCCCAAATATAAGATCTAACCAGTCTTCCTTTTTTCAGGGGTCCCCGATTTTGTGTCACTCATAAAGCTGCCATTCAGGCCACCGTTACCAAGCTGAAAATCTGGCATGCTCGGCAACAGAAACCACGAATTGATGTGGATCCTTTCCCACAGATGGTGTCCCTGCTACCCCTCAGGCCGAAATCTTGCATGCCAAAAATAACATCTCCATGTTATCAGGTATTGCTTGTTACATTATACAATTGGCAAAAGAAAGAGTGTCTGTCTTACCAATATAAGAAGCACTAAAGGAAAGACTGTATGATTGAAAGGTTGGGCTTTCAAATAAGAGGAGAGTCATAATCAACTTATATAATATAACTTATATATTATTGCGAGACCGCCTACTACCTCATAGTTCCCTTCGTCCGGTTAGATCCCACAGGCTGGGCCTCCTTCAGGTCCCGTCGGCCAAGCAGTGCCATTTGGCGGGGCCGCAGGGAGGGCTTTCTCTGTGATGGCGCCCACGTCTTGGAACTAGCTCCCCCCGGAGATTAGGACCGCTCCCACCCTGTTGGTTTTCCGCAAGCTGCTTAAAACTTGGCTTTTCCGGCAGGCCTGGGGTTTATAAAATCTGACCCCTGGATGAATGTTACTGTATTGTTTGTCTTGTTAAGTTATATTGTGTTTTTATTGTTAGCCGCCCAGAGTCCTGCGGGACTGGGGCGGTCTATAAATTTTAATAAATAAATTTTAATAAATAAATAATGCATATAAGCTATATAATGTAGTGTTGGAATACAATCCTCGACCTATGGCCGTAACTGACACCACTATTTTAATCGTAAATGATGGCAGTCATTAAATGGATCACCATATGACCCTGCTCGATTTCACAATGTTTATTGTGGTGGTTGTTAGCAGAACGCCAGAGTCGTTAAGCAAACCCGTTGCTCTCTATGGATTTTTTTTTTTTTTTTGCCAGAAACTGGAAGTCGTCCTTGGTTTCTGGAAAAAAATGTCATAAACTCTGATCACATGATTGAGGGATTTTGCAAACTGCTATAAATGCAGGCCAATTACTCAGTGCCCAAAATGAAGTCACGTGACTGTGGGGGAGGAGATAGCTATCAGAACTTTGAATCTCTTTTGTAAGTCCCTTTGAACTTTAAATGATTGCTAAGTGATTGGTCATAAGTCAAGGACTACCTGTACCATACCTAGACTGCAAAAATATGGGTGACCACAAGGTGGAATTAGTTCACTTTCTATATCTCTACCACCATATTGTGTGATTTTTTTACTTTTACAGTTTAGATGTGTGCTTAATATAGGTAGTCCTCAACTTACAGTCATGTGATCAGAATTCAGACACTTGGCAACTGGTTCATATTTATGATGGTTGCAGTAATCTGGGATCATGTGATCAATTTTTGCGTCTTTCTAATAAGCAAAGTCAATGGGGAAGCCAGATTCCCTTCACAACCATATTACTATCTTAACGACTGCAATGAATCACTTAACAGTTGTGGCAAGAAAGATCATAAAATGGGGCAGAACTCACTTAACAAATGTTTCATTTAGAAACATAAATGTTGGGCTCAATTGTGGTTGTACGTCGAGGACTACCTGTATAAAGGTGGGTTTTTTTCTTCTGCATCCTGCAATCTATTAGAGAGCAACAAAATGCGTCACAAGGATTTGAAATAAATCTTAAAAGGGAGAGGGAGGGAGGGAGAGAAGGGGAGAGGGAGAGAGAGAGAGAGTGTGAGAGAGAGAGAGAGAGAGAGAGAGAGAGAGAGTGAGAGTGAGAGAGAGAGAGACCTTGCCTGTAATTTCATCATAGTTGGGATTTCCAGACACATTACTTCTGCAAATGAAAAAGCCACATCTCTGTCTTGACTATAGCCATGCAGGTTTGCATATCTTTGTTGTTATACCTTGACTTTCCTCAAGGAATTCAAGGTGACCTATATTGCACTCTCTCCTGCAGTTTTGTTCCCTGAACAATGAATCTGTAGAATTAGCTGTAGCCAGCTCTACATCGTTCTCATCAAGGATGCTTATGGGGGCTTGGGCAGGAGTGGGATAGATCTGAGGGTCTCTGGCAGAAGGGGATGGGACCAGGGCAAGTGCCAAGGCATGGTCCACTGGAGGAGCCTCACTGTTCCTCTCAGGCCATGCGGGGGGGGGGGCTTATGAAGCTAAGACTGAATACGTTTCAGCATAAATGGCCACCACAAAATTGTACATTGGCTCCTGCCTGGCCTGGGCCAGGGCCAAGACAGAGGGGGCCATTCCCTCACTGTTTCCAGGATGGCTCCGCAGGCCACATGAAACCACTTTGTGGGCCGCATCCGGCCCCTGGGCCTTGTGTTTGACATGTCTGCTGTAGAATAACCAGAGTTATAGCAATTGATTCCAATGGTACTCCTTGAAACTTCATGGCTTAGATTGTTCTTGAACATGGGCTTCTATTGTTTTAATCCAACCCTACACTTTTTAAAGTTACATTCATCTGAACTGGAAAAACAAGTTTTTTTATTTTGATATACACTAAAATTACTTTTTAAATAATATGTGTATAATTATCAAAATGAATTATCTATAATATGATGCAGAAAATATCAAATGAAAATAGACATGGAGAAGCAAGAATTATTTCTCAGATGCTTTCACTCCTTTCCATCACTTTAATTAGAGAGGAGAAACTGGATTAACCCCGACTTTTTCAAAAGGAGCGGTGACGGATATCAGTCCCCAAAGATCTACCAGGCTGTTATCTGCAGTTCTACCTCAGTATCAAACTGCTGTTCAGAAAGATCCTTGTGACTTAATAAGCTTGGAAAATATTAGGAAAAGGTAAGAACAGAAATGCTCATGTATAATGCTAAGAGAAGATGGGTACTGTTCTATGAATAGGCATACTTCATCCTTAGCCAGACCACACAATGACTTTGATGGAGCAGCATGTTTAACAAGGTCATGGGATGTGGGAGGGGTTGTCAGGAACTGTGGTGGTGTAAGGGTCAAAAAGCAGTATTGCAGGCTAACTCTGCCCACTGCCAGAAGTTAAATGTAACCAGTGCTATCTCTGTCCCATATCAAAGCCTGAACCTTTACTGGTAAGAGATCAAACAATCTGCTTCTTTCCGGGTACTGCAATAGACTATCACAAGGGTGTCAAACTGGCGGCCCATGGGCTGGATGTATCATGCACAGGCCTTGCCCACAAAGGGAAAAATGTCATGATATATCACATGACACGATCAAGTTTGACACCTATGGTCTATCACCATTGTCTCAACAACCTTCTTCACAAAGGAGAGGTTGGAGATTAAATTACAGTAATCTAAATCAGTTGGATCCAGAAATGGCCTCTTCAGAAGGAATATATCTAGCTTTACAGAAGACTGTAGTACATCCTCTTCCATAGAAAGGTATTCACAGTCTCCTGGATCCTAGCAATTAGCTATCTACCTGCTCCTCACAAGGGCCAGAATGTGCAGTGGTCCAAAGAACAAGTAGTAGAGCAGGGCTTTTCAACCTTTCCACAGATTGTACTACTTTTAGGACATGCCAATATTTGAGTACCACCAGTGCTTAGCAAGGTGTCAAAAACATGATGACTTAAAAGGGGGGGGGATTTAGGGTTTTACTGATTAGATTCATTTGTTGTTATAGAAATGGCTAGTTTATAATATTATAGAAAAGTAAAAAGTTGAGGTTCAATATTAATGCTTCCTTCTACTTCAACAAAGGAAGTCTGTTCTTTTTCCCTTCTCCCCCACACTTTCCCCCCTTTTTCCTCCTCACTGTGTCCTACTATTTGCTTTTGTATTTTTGTATTTTATTCTATAATCTAATAAAATATTATAAACTGTAGTAAAAAAGGGAAAAAGTACCAGTTTTAATTTCTTTGGTGGCTATTCCTTTGCTGAATCACTTTCCCTGTGCACTGACAAATGTATGATGAATTTATCCATGTTTATTAACATGCATCACTACCAGCTAGATCAGGGATCTTCAAACTTGGCACTTTTAAGACTTGTGGACTTCAACTCCCAGAATTCCTCAGCCATCAAGGCTGGTTGAAGAATTCTGGAAGTTGAAGTCCATAGGTCTTAAAGTTGCTAAGTTTGTAGACCACTGAGCTAGCTAGTCAGCCCTTCTTCCTCTCTCCTTTCTGAGCTCTTTCCACAGTGTAGTAAGAATGCACCCCCAGTCCTTTCCCAGTAGCCTTAAAGACACAGGAATCAAGTGCAAAGCAAGAAAGGCTCACAAAATAAAGAAACACATAAACTCCAGGTTTTTTTTTCTTTGAACTGCCTCAGGCGTGTCACGTGTCACAATGTTGCAACTTGAAACTGAAAGGCTCTGGCAATTGTGAAAAGCTTTAGTCTTTAGTCTTACCTTGAAAGAAAACTTTCTAAAAGCCATAGACAGATTCAGTTAAAGAGGGTAAAACTAATTACATTTGTTTAAAGGGATTAAACCTTTCCCTGTTGTCTTTTTTTCACTTTCCTGCCCAAACCACCTCCTTTTATAGCTTCTCCTCTTCTGCCCCCCTTTTTCTTCAGTTCACCTCCAGCTCCAACTGCTTCCAGAAGCACCAATCAGCTGGAGCCCTACTGGCTCCTGGAGCTTCTGCCGAGCCCAGACAGTCCTGCAGCTGCAGCTGCCTCTCCCTCAGGCTTGGGTTGCTTTGGCTCTTTCCCCTCCCCTGCTACACTTGGCTAGCAGTCGTGTACCACCTGCCACGTGGTACAGGTAACCACCGGTTGAAAAGCCCTGCTCTGTATTGACCCTTTCCCAGTAGGGAATTTGCCACCTTAAACAAAGCCACTGGACAACAGCACACCAGTGCAAAGAGGGAGGAGAAGTTAGGTACACATCCCCTCCCACAACCATGATGTAGGCGCAGACATGAACAAGTGCCCATGTCTGGTCAAGTTGATTTCTCCTTTTCTTCCACAAGCATTCCAAGTGCCATTTCTGGTGTTTGATTCCCAGAGGACTCAAAGGCACTAAACAGAAAGAGGCCACTTGGAAGCAATAATGTCCAGTGCCTGGTTTGCCTCCTGTTGTCCTTTGCTCACCAGGCATTGAACCTAAGTGCTCATCAGAAAGATGAATAATTCTCCAAGCACCCTTTTGAAGCCAGTTGGACCGATCCAAATAAGTTTCCTCACGCCATGGAGATCATGGGTGGCTATCAATCACAATTGGGTCAGGCCATTATCTGACTATAATAATGGGGTGATGGGAAATGCCTGAGCTTTACCAGAGCCAGTCCCCAGAGCACAGAGGCTGAACTTCCCCAATACTAAACGGTCTCTACCATCAATCTGAAAATCACTTCTAGAAGTCTGGGTGGCAGGATCCTGCCAGAATTAGGGTTGTTGTTACACCGAAAGGATTCTAAGCTTGTCTCTGCAGCTCAGTCTGACATATAAGCATTCACACCCCACTATTTCAAGAACAAAATCCTTTATGATTACAGCCAATTCCCTCTCCCTTATCTTGGCATCAAGACTGCTGAAGCACATGAAACCCAACTTCATCTTGTTTACCTGGTCAGATTTTGGTAAATGCTGGATCTGCTGCCCCACAGCAGATCATCAGTGAAGGTGATCTTTCTGCAGACTTGACGTGAACAAACTGTCCCCTGCCATCAGAATGTGTATTTTTATTATGATTTACTGGCATGCAAATGACTTTAAAAGGAATTCAAAACACAGTTATCTGATTTGTAAGTTTTCAAACTGCAAGAATAACCCACTTCTCAGCACACACAGTACATTTTGTGCATATAATTTTGTTTTCAAATTTTAAAACATGGAAATTACAATGGAATTATGAATTCAGTACACCTTCCTACTATTGAATAGGTTGCGCAGCTACTATACATTACATATGCATTATTATTTCTTAGTACTCTGAACTTGCAAAAATCCATGCATATGCAATATCCATTAAAAATAGAATAGTTTCTTTATTCATGAAACGTAGTATCTCATCACAAAGATGATGCATACAAAAGGTTTAAGAAAAAGATAAAGGAACTAAATCTCTACATACTTTCTTATAACCTTGAAGCAGTTAAAAGGGATGGTACTGATTATTTAGGTGCAGAATCAACAACACTAACCATGATTTAATTTCTCTGATTACCCTCAAGGTCCTTTTGTGCCTATTTATTTTTCATTGTGTAGGCCAGCAACAGCGTGCAGCAATGTGTCTCATATGACATTTAGTGATAGAATGGATTACCTGAAACCACAACTAGATCGAAAATATACCTATGCAGAAACGATCCCTGTAAGTACCATTTGAGTAACAAGAACTGTGGCATTAAATATCTTCTCTGTGAAGAGGTAGGATTCTTTTTAAAAAAATTGGGCACGTCTATGTGAGAACTACTTTGGGTGACAGAGAATTGACCATAGCGATTCTTCTGGAAAAAGGCTATTCCGTGAACATCAAGAGTTTACTGTTTCAAAAAGGCATATGAAAACTAATATGTTCATACATTTGGGTCAACAACAAATAAAAACAAATGCAAAATTTATAGAAACTATGCAGATGCGCTTTCTTTTTTCTTGTAGGTTCAAAGAATTAAATATAGAACATGGAAGACATCTATACCTGAAGAATACCAGAATGAAACTAGTTATTGATTGATTGATTTTAAACATTTATATAGCTACCACATCTTATACTAAATTTTGGGCAATTCCCAATCAAGAAGTAAAACAATATAGAAAACATGTAGTGCCTCCTATTGTGTGCAGCTAATATAATAGCTAAATGCAAAATTTATTGCATTTTTATACAGATTTGCCTAACAATGCTGAAATGATCTTGCAATAGAGCATATTCATGAGTATTCATTAATCCTTTCTTTTCCTGATGGATTAATCTTTTACTGACAAATCTTTTTCTCAGTTCATCCATGTTTGTCTCCAAAGACTGAAAAAAATCCTTCTTTTTGTCTTCAAATTGAATATTGCTATCTAAAATTTAGTACCATGATTCTGGATTGAGTCTGTCACCAGACACAAATCTGTGATGAGAACTTGATTAAAATTTAGCAGGTCTATTAAGAACCAGCAGATATCAGAAATGTATCTAACTATCTATGGTTAGTTAACTGTTGCAGCTAAAACTATAATCAAGATATGTCCACTTGACATATATCAAGAAAGGTTAAGGAAAAAGCTACACAAAATGAACCCTACAGCTAGTTTTTGTTTTTATTTTTAAATGAGACTCAGCTGCTACAAGTCCTTTTTAACAAAACAGCAAATCTGATAAATTACAGAGCCTTCCAGGGTCCCTTCGTTATTAATTATTGCAAAGAAGTGAAAAAGATCAACTAACTATAATCATAGCATCAACAGAATTTAAAAACTGCGATCACCCACATGACTTTTTATACCCGTTGAGAAGGGAAAATCTGTTAGTTGGAAGAAGACGGGAAAGAAGTGGGAGGCAGACAAATTTAAGACCAAAGTATATAACAAATGGGGGGAGGGGAGAAACCTATGAAGTTTATAGTAAGAACAGCAAAACAAATTTGATATCTGATTGTGCTTTCTCTCTCAAATAAAAATAACAGCAGTTACAAAGACAGTTTCACCCAAGACATAATGAAACTGCATTATCTTGATGAATTGTTGTCTCTGTTATTCAGGGTAAAATCGCCCCAGATTTTTCTGAACTAGGAAGTTCTAAAATGGAAAGAATGCTGCAATCTCTTTACTTGGAGAACAGAGCAGGCTACGTCTTCACCGACTTCTGTGAGAAATCAGGTGATAGGGTAAGAAAAATTTCTTATTGGTGGATTTCTTGGTTGGATTTTCATTAATATTTGGAGTCTTTCCATAGCTTTAAGGAGGAAAAAAGGTTTGTAAAAGTCAAAATAGTGACTGGCCAAAGATCAGCAATTTAGCTTCAAATTGAAGATTGATTTCAAAACCTACAGTTTCACACATCTAAGTGAATTACATCTGAATACTAGTATTTTAAGTAGATATGCTGGCTGAAGCTGATGGGGGTTAATCTAGTACAGTGGTTTTCATCATACCCACTTAAGAAGAAGGTTCTGAAATATTTCCACAAAGTTTTTCCATTGTGAGAATTTAAACATTGTCTTAAACATGTCTTGCATTGTTTTAGTATCATTTCAGCTTCATGTGGCTCTGGATTATCTGTTGTAGACTTCTTCTAGTCAGCATACTTAATTCTTCCAAACAAAACTATTCTCTATTTCAGAAAAGGTGCTATTCGCAGCAGGTTATTGTACAGCCATATAAAGAAGGTTATTAATAGTATAGAAACAATTTTCTTCTTGAAAAGTAGTAAATTCTGTCTTTAGGGTGAACATAGCTATTCCATTTTCACTAAAAATGGAAGAAAAAGGTGTCACTGAAAAACCAGGATACATAAATGGATATAAATATATACCTGTGTCTTCAGATTGAAGATATTTCAAGAAATAGCAGTGTTTCTTGTGCAATTGCAGTGGGGGATTGCTGTTTATTTTAGAGAAGAGTGCATGGTATTTAAATTCTAAACACAATTACATGAAAATATAATTTCACTGGATTTCACCCCATTTATTTCACTGGATCTTATTTCCAACAAAATATTTAGAAAGGGTCAGAAATGCTTATCTGCAAAGGACACCTATTGAAAATTATGGGACGTTTACAGGTAAAAGATTTGCAGTGTTTTAATCCTGAGCATGCTTACTTGGAAACATGTTTCATTAAAGCTGAATGTATTTCTTTGTACAAACATAATGCATATGTTTGTATACAAGAGTCCAGCAGGTCTTAAATGTTAAATTATATATTTTTGAAGCAATTAAATATTAAACAATTATATACTTTTAAAGCAATTAAGTAGGATCAAGCTATATGAATGATTCCCACTTACTGTAGATTCACTGAAATCAAAATAAAGTATAGTCCAATTTTTATGGTCAAAATGTACATGTTATGTCA
This sequence comes from Crotalus tigris, assembly GCF_016545835.1. Taxonomy (NCBI): domain Eukaryota; kingdom Metazoa; phylum Chordata; class Lepidosauria; order Squamata; family Viperidae; genus Crotalus; species Crotalus tigris. Next base: position 1,614,558 of record NW_024100554.1, on the reverse strand, counting down.
GCTGGTTGGTTCAGTATTTTAAAATAATAGTTTTAAAAATTGATTTTTTTTTCTTTTTAAAAAGAGGAGCTAGTGAACTAACAAGATTCATAAAGCTTTTTTGTCCCTCTGGAAACACTTAGCTCTGAGCAATAATACCAAACTTTAATAAAATGTAGTTGAGGAATACTTCATAAAAATGTATTATCTTGTTGGTCATGATAATAATATCAGTAATTGCTAAAAAAATGCTGTCAAAACATAAATTTTAGATGCACATAATGAACCATCGCTTTATTTCATTCTAACATGTTTAAACTTTGTAATTTACATTGTTGTTGTAGTTGTTGTTAGTTGCGAAGTCGTGTCCGACCCATCGCGACCCCATGGACAACGTTCCTCCAAGTCTTCCTGTCCTCTATCATCTTCTGGAGTCCATTTAAGCTCACTCCTACTGCTTCAGTAACTCCATCCAGCCACCTCATTCTCTGTCGTCCCTTTCTTCTATTGCCCTCAATCTTTCCCAGCATTAGGTCCTTAATTTACATTAAGAATTTAATTACCAATTATATGCAAAGTGTACAATAAAATATACAGAATGTATTTCAGTTGTTGTATCTTTATACATGCTGTCATTCTGCCAGTATCAAAAATACTACTCAAACTGTACTAAATTAAATATGATTTATAATTAATCTTAAGGAACTGAATGTCCCTTGAGATTCTTCCAGATGTCCAACTCTTTTTCTCCCAGCCCTCTGAATTTACTTTAAAACCCACCCAAGACTTACTTGGGTTTCTTTGTTTAACTCTATCCGATCTGTTTGGAGATCAGAACACAGTGACAGGGATTGTGGGTGTGCTCAGTAGATAATAGATCTCCAATGAAGCTTACCCGTTTTCACACATACAAAAAAGAGAATAAATTGCTAATGTTCCCTTATGATTCTGCACTCCTTCTAAGTAGCTACTTTTTAGTGCTTCCCCACCTTCTAATGATGCTGTCCTAGGTATTCAGCGTTTCAGCTTCTTTTGTTTTATCAAGCCAGCATGCTACTATGCACTGGGTTGAAGCAAACATTCCCCGGCATTTGTCTTCCATCCTGGTCTTTTAAGCCCAGGAGCATTTGTGAAGTGTTTCTGAAACAGGATTTACTGTCCTAAAATAGCAATCCCACCCATACATACAATATAATTGGCAAGGATTCTATCCAAATTTAATAGGGGCGGTGGGTGGGTGGGAAGTATTCATCATCACTGTGTTTGTTTGCCTAGATAGAAGAACTGTTGAAATTTAGGACACTAACCTAATGTTTCTTAACCTTGGCAACTTTGAGATATGTGGACTCCAACTCCCAGAATTCCCCAGACAACCCTGGGTGGAGAAGTTTGGGAGCTGAAGTCCATAAAACTTAAAGTTGCCAAATTGAGCAAGACTGCGCTAAACAATGAAAACTTTGGTAGTAATATCTTTCCTCCCATCTCTTCCATCTGTAGCTATGGAAGAACAGCACATATTTTTGGTTTGACCTTCAGGATTATCATCAGCTTTTCTATCAAGAAACGCTCCATCCTTTGAAACTATGCAAGCAAGCACAAGTAAGTCATAAACAAGACTCTCTCTACCCCCAAGGAAATAGTTTGGGATCATAATTAACAAAATATGTATAAATGGAAGTAACTGAGTTTATCTAAACATCAACCAGGCATGGTTTTTGTTCAGAAATATCTCCCAGTTCCAAACATTTCATAGATTTATAATTCCTATGCAATTATTCTGTTTTCTGTGCAGCTAGTGTTTTGGATTTCTTTCTTTCTTTCTTTCTTTCTTTCTTTCTTTCTTTCTTTCTTTCTTTCTTTCTTTCTTTCTTTCTTTCTTTCTTTCTTTCATAGAAGATTTGGAACTATTTGGAAATATTTGTGGAATGCTAAAAAGAAAGAATTGCTATGTATCAATCAGCTGAAGATTCATTTTTGGGCATCTTGTTTACATAGGCTTGAAAAAAACTTCTACTTTAGCTCTTTTTTCTTTTTGGATGCATAACAGAAAAGAAAATATATTTCTGTCATAAATACAAACTTTTGGGCAGTTAGTTTTGGAGGAGATTAAGCTGATGATTAGGGTGTTATTCAGTTTCTTGGTTATTATTTTTAACGTTTGCTTTCCATCTTCTTGTTTTCTTGTCCTTCTACTTCATAATCTATGTAAATTTAGTACGTTGCTTGGGCAGGGACAATATATCTCCTAGTCACAAATTTCAAGACTAAATAGTGAACAGCATTTATTTTCCGTGTATATAAATGTGTAGTTCAGATTGTGAATTTGAGAAAAACTGGCATCTCTATGCAGATGAGGAATCTATTCAGATTTTTGTTTTTCTATTATATGCATCCATTCAGCAATTCCTCTGGTTTGTTCTATGTTTTCCTTGCTGAATTTGCTGTAACCATCAAAATTGCTTGTTCATGTATTCATTTGTTCCTTCCTTCATGTCTGTCTTGCTTATATGCTCTTCCTAAATGCTTAGTCCATATATTACATGAGTTTTTCTCAACCAGAAAATGATTAAGAGATAAATCCTGCAGGGGTATTTAAGAATTCTTTTGTTTTTCACATCAGGAACATTCAGACTTTTTTTCAGTCAAGACCTTTACTTTGCCCTTGAATAGGATGTAAGGAGCCACATTCTACAATATTGGTGCTCACTTGTAGTTAGCAAGAATTACTACTACGTTGGTAATTACTTCTTGAATTTATACTCTATCATGCTTCTAATCTAACTCTGCTCTGAGGACATTTCAAATTAAAATGGCAAAATATGTCATTGAGCCACTTGTTATTCTTCAAGAAATCACAAGAACAAGAAACATATGAGAATAATATAAGCATAACTGAATACAGGTAGTCCTCGACTTACAACAGTTCATTTAGGGACCGTTCGAAGTTACAACGGCATTGAAAAAAGTGACTTATGATTGTTTTCCACACACATGACCATTGCAGCACCCCCATGGTCACGTGATTTACATTTGGATGCATGATCACTGGTTCATATTTATGACGATTGCAGCAGCCCAGGGTCAGGTGATCCCCTTTTGCAACCTTCTAACAAGCAAAATCAATGGGGAAGCTGGATTCACCCAACAATTGTGTTATTAGCTGATCAACTGCATTGATTCACTTAACAACTGTGGCAAGAAAGGTCGTAAAGTGGAACAAAACTCACTTAACAAATTTCTCACTTAGCAATATAAATTCTGGGCTCAATTGTGTCGTAACTCGAGGACTGCCTGTAACATGTATGTTTTAAAAGCTTGAGAAAATATGTAATCAACAGGCATTGATAAAGAGACTAACATAGGGGGGGACAAGGCAGCTACATGCCATAGGGCTACCGTTACTTCTGGCTTCTTTGCACGTGCAGTATCCAAAACATATTTGCAAATATATTTTTTCTTTTTTATATGAGTGTGGTGGCCTAGTGGTGAAGACACTTGCCTCCCATTTGGAAGGTTGAGAGTTCAATCCTAGGTAGCTGCAGAGATTTCTTTCCTAGAACGCAAAGAAAAAATATCTGCTCTGAAGTCTGTGTGGTGACAGGAAGGGCATCCGGCCAGTAAACACTCAGCTCCATCCAGTCCCCCCTGACTCTACCCCGAATAATTAAGGGATTACAGGATCGTAAAAAGGGAGGGTTTGTTTTCCTTTTTATATGACATAAATTTACCATAGCAGAGCTGAAGTTACACAGGGATCTGTCCATGGACAGTATGAACCAATATATGTATTTCTGGCTTTATGTGAATGAAGTCATAAAAAATGATATTAGTAACTGAATCTCATCACTGTTCAGTAAACAATAAAGGAAACTTTTTATTGTTATGCTAGATAACCATTGCTACCAAGATATATAAGGGGTTGGAAATCAAAAGATGGAAAATTTCATCTTGTGAGATGTAATTTAATTAAAGATTAAATTCTTTCAAATATACTATAGCTGCATTATGAATAGTAGATTCTGAATCCACCACCCTAATTCAACAGATATCATTGCATTATATTTCATATGACTCTTTTTCTTTATTTTTTTTATTGTAAAATATAATTCTTTATTGGCTAACTGTGATTGGACACACAAGAAATCTGTCTCCAGTGCATAAGCTCTCAGTGTACATACAATCCACAGTCATAATCATAATACAATCATCATGAAGCATAAGATACAACACTCAATGATAGTCATAAGATACTAAATAAAAACAATTAGCATAAATCATAAGATACAAAAATCAAAGTGATAGTCATAAGCTGCTAAAGGAATAGGTAATAGAAAAGATGAGAAGAATTTTATATTTAGCTGTGCCTATGGAATATTTGTCTATCTATGAATAAATGGGAAACATAAATCCAAAGTTATTTAAAGTAAACATCAATTAGAATGTATCAATTTTTAATTATATTATATAGAAAGAAATCTTTTAAAGTATGGGACGGAGAAATTACTAGGCAATTTCTAGTTGACCATCAGCTTTCTGTTAATTTTTACAAAGAAGGATAAAATGTGCTTTTGCCTATGAATCTTTAAGAATGGACAAGGTTCATGCTTTATCTTATTGACATACAATGAAAATCAAACTGAATTTGAGGTTAAATCATTTTTATGCATATTTATTATTTAAGCAACAGTCAATGGAAACCATAATTATGATTTCAGTAGTGAAAAAAACAGAACACATATTGCTTCTCAAACTCTTACATACAAATGCATGCATATATTCCTCAAATGTTCAGATTTCCAATGTTTTGGTTAAAGTTTTGTGTTTCTTTGTAGTTTTAATGAAATGAATGCTGCCATAAAACCTGTAGGTAGTATAATGGACAGATTTCTGCCAGGACCACCAAAATGTTAAGATCTTTTTGAATGATGGAAGAGATATGAGCATTAAATAAACTTGATTATTTTTATTGTCATAGCAGCATCATTTCAAATAATCTTCATTTCATGTCCTCTCAGTTTTTGTTTCCCCTGCTGGTTGTTGCAGGGTTTCATTAAGATCTTTGTAAACCCTTGTTGTGTAATCAGATAATTAGGGTTTTAAAGGGATTCCCTGGATTTATACTTCAATAAGTCAGAGAGTTAGTTGCAATAAATACACACATAATAAAGTAGTAATGTCTTGGATATATTTAATTTTACAACATACAAATTTTACTCCAGTCTTCGGATTTTCAGATGTTTTGGGGTTTTACACTTTTGAAGGCCCCAAACCTTTGTGGACCCTGGGAACTTGGGGTCCATTTTTCTCCCTGTCTCAGCATCCTTCCTCCTAAGATGTTTTTAAGAAGAGACTGGACAGCCATTTGTCCGAAATGGTGTAGGGTTTCCTGCCCGAGCAGGGGGTTGGACTAGATGACCTCCAAGGTCCCTTCCAACTTTACTACTATTATTATTATGTATCAATAGCTCCTCTAAACTAAAAATCTCCCTCTACTTCAGGTGGAAGGGTTTCAGGAGGAAGAGTAGCTGTTTGCTCCTCTGAGAACAAACAGCAGGCAGGGGAAGGCACCCCATCCCTATTAGTTAGTCTCATCTATCCAGAAGTTTCTATCCTGACTTCAGTTGGGAAGCCTCTGTTGCCATGTGGTAGTTGTCCAACAATCTTCCTCTGATATCATCTCTTTTCCTCTCAGTACCTGAAGAATCCATAGGTGCTAAAGCTGCAATGCAAGATTAGCCAGAGGCTTGGATTTGGTTGGGTACTGAGCATAGAACTGTTGAAGGAATGTGTGGACATCAACTCCTATTTTCCAGGATCTGGCTGGATCTGCTTTGCCTCTTCTGTGCCAAAAATCCAAATATGCTCTATCTCACATTATTCTTTTCCCCAAATCAACATCGAGGTGCTGGTATGTAGTATGGTAGGTTGTAAGAAGTACAGGGGCATCTTAGGACAGGAGGAAATGGAAAAAAAATCAGATTTATCTTTAGTGTAATTGGAAGCTACAACAGAGTGATACAACAGAGCTACAATAAAGTGATTGGATTGATCAGTCCATGTACTGGGAAGAGTCTTAGATGCAATGGCATCTGGCTTTTTTAGACAGTCATGTATCAGGAAGAAATCTGGTAGAAAGCTAGAGGAAGTCTCCAGCAGCAATGGTGAGGTCAGTAGTTTCCTGGCAATGTTGATCAGCAGTTTGTTCGTAAGAAACCTTGGCAAATTTCAGGAGTTATTATGCTGCCTGGAGAAAGTGATGTGAATGTAGAAATATAAGGCTTGAAATTATGATATATGAGTAATAGAATAAACTGAGTTATTATAGCTACTCAGGCCAATTTTCTTCCTGGCAGTTTAGTATGTAAAACCACCCCATTCCCATTTTTATAGGAAAATACAGAGAAGATGCCAAATAAACTTGGTTACAGATGGTGAGCAGAAGAGCATCAGTACATTCAGAAATTGGCTTTGATTATAAGAATTTGCCATCTATGGTTGCACCCTCAAGGACATAAAGCAGATCTGCATTCAATAGAAGGGTCCATGTCTATTGCTTGTGATGCCAAAATTTATTGGGACTTAAAGATGTATTGCAGAACAAGACTAAATTTGGAGAGTAGCAGAAAGGACCAAATTATGACACTCATCTTCAAAGATCTGAATCCTGTTTAATGTTCTGATTTCTCCACTTGAGATCCTGACCAGGTGATCATTGAATCATATCCTGACAAATGATTTCAGGAGTGCTTAGGGCATCTATGACAAACTGGCCAGATTCTCCACAAAATAGACACCGTTTTTATGGAGAGTAAAGGTTGCAGCTTAATCCTAATAAAACTGAGGGGCTTTGGATTTCTGAGTAGTCTGGATTGGTGACCTATCGTTTTTAATTCTTGATGGGGCAGTACTCCCCCAAATAAAATTGGTGTACAGCCACCTGCTTGAAGAGCAGATGGCAGCCATGGTCAGGGGGTTCTTTTTGTGTATTTGTCTTGTGTGCCATTTGCATCCTGGACTGGGATGCTCTGCTCACAGTCACTCATACTTTAGTCATTTCCTTATTGGATTATTGCAATGCACTCCATATGTAGGGCTGCCCTTGAAGCACACTCAAAAACTTCAGCTGGTGCAGAATGCAGTGGAGCAAATAGTTTTGGGGGCTCCAAAAGCCGCCCATGCAACATTACTACTGTCTGAGCTGCATTGGCTACCAGTTTGCTTCAAGGTGCAATTCAAAGTATTGCTTATTATCTTTAAAACTCTACATAGCATGGCACCAGGTACTAATGGGACCATCTAACTCCCAATTATCATCTGTTCCACCAAATTCAACAGCTGGGCATGCTCCAGGTCTTCTCTCTCAAACAGTGCCAAGGAGATATGTCTTCTCTATCACACTGTCTGTTCTATGAAACACTGTCAGTCCCCCCATGTTCTTGGACTTTTGGAAACTGTTAAAATCTGGGTTTCCCCCCCTTGTGTGTTATTAAGGCAGCCAATTATATATTTGTTTGTTTTATAGCATTGTTATGCAGCTCCTTGGATTTTTTTAAAATCATCGATACAAATGCCAGATTTTATTCAGCTGCCAACTCTTTGGATGGTTCATCAGTTTTCAGCTTTGACAGAAAATTAGTTCTTTTGGTCGTTTGGTTTCAGAAAAGGAATCATCTTTTTTCAGCAACTCTGGTCAAAAAAACAATTATAAATCATGCATGGGAGCAATCTATGGAATAATATCCCATCATTAAAGAGGAACATGATTCCCATTAAGGTTGTTGGGGCCATCATAGTTGTCAGACAGGAAAGGGACCATATTGGAGAACAACAGTTGCATTTATTTGTATTGCTTTGTTATGGTTCATCACACAGTGTTCAGGCTGGATTTGGCATTTTTCTTCATCTATCAAGTCCTTCCCAAGGCCCTGGGATAGGCAGTTGTTGATGTTTTGTAGTGTTAGAGGTATCGTCACAGGATGTAGGCTGTTCTGAGTAAAGATGCCTTTCCAATTGACTGATGGTGAATTTGTCAATGCCAATAGTGTTCAAGTGGTGCTCCAGTTGCTTTGGGGATTGCACCCAAGGTACCTATTGTTGTGTCCTGAGCCTGCAAAGGCAGGCTCGGGATGTTGCAATGGTCCTGGGCAGTTGCAAGCTGCCCGGGATCAGACTGAGTGGTGCCGGCTTCGCGCGGAAGCGCGAGGCGCGGACGCGCGCCAGAATGTTACCTTTTTGCCTGGAGATTCTATTAAAGAAGACAGAGAGGCCTGCGAGCCTCAGAGCTGTGACGGAGAGAGAACTACTAAAATAAAAGGCTGTTGGAATTACAAGAATGTGCTCTATTCATTCGCCGTTCACTCGAGGACTCAACACTGGCGACGAGGATGGGATTGCTTACAAAAACAAAAAAGAAGAATTGTAAGCTTACCCCAAGAGTCCTGGAGAGAGGAAGACGGCGTTAAACTTAGCACCTGGCCTGCCAATACAGCGTCGCTGGAGGTAAGCTGGCTGATAGACTCCTTCCTAGTGTAAGAAGCAAGAATGGCGAAGATAGGGAGACTGTCTGAATTCGATGTCACTCACCCAGAAAGATGGGAGTCTTATGTTGCCAGAGCAGAAAATTACTTTAGAGTAAATCAAGTAAGAGAAGATGGCTTGAAGGCCACTACTTTGCTGTGTGTCTGTGGTCAAGTTGCATTTGAAATTGCTGAAAATCTAATGGCCCCTGTGCCTCTTGAATCTGTCACTTACACAGATTTAAAGATGTTATTGAAGGAACATTTTCAGCCCAAGTTGTCTGTTATTGCGTGGAGACACACTTTTGAACAGAGGGATCAAAGAGCTGGTGAATCAGCTAAAGAATACATTGCAGCCTTGAGAAGAGCAGCTAAGCCTTGTGATTTTAAAGATTTAGAAGAAAGGTTGAGAGACCGATTTGTATGTGGGCTTAGGAACAGAGACTTGCAACAGAGACTTTTTGCAAAAGAGGACATTTCATTCCAAGATGCCTTGAGAGAGGTCACTGCAGAAGAGCAGCAGGTGGGGCAGTCAAGAATATGAGGCCTATCAGGAACAACCCAGACGCCGTATCCGTGCACCATGAGGGAGTCCAGGAGAGCTCGGAAGAAGATCCTGAAGATGAGGTGGATCATCTCTACCCAGCCAGAGAAAGGAAGCAGAAGGAAGGCAAAGAAAAGTCTTCAGCTGTACCCAAGTGCTTCGGGTGTGGAAGTCGCCACAAGAGGACCGACTGCAGGTTCCATTCTGCAATCTGTAGAGCATGTGGAAAGAAAGGCCACATAGCAGCTGTGTGTCTGGGCTGTCAGAAGGTACAACCTCGAGAAGAATTGCGCCTGAAAGATACCAGGGTCCCCAGCCAAAACAGGGTGGGTTTCTGTGCATCACGTAGAAGCATTTATAGGACAGGTACACACAGGTCACTTAAAAAGAAACTGTCACTTAAGGTGAAGTTGCAAGGAGTTCCATTGGTTATGGAACTGGTCACTGGGTCTGCCCTTTCAATCATTTCTATTCACACTTTCAGAAAGATTTGCTCTAGCAGTGGGTTCCGGGCCAAGCTTAGGCCATCCAATATAGTCTTGACAGACTTCCAAAATTCCAAGGTGTGTGTTAAGGGGGAGGCCACCCTTAAAGTACAATACAAGGAGTTTGAAGGTCCATTAGATGTATTGGTAGTTGGGGGTGAATGAACGAGTCTCATTGGACACGATTGGTTTGAGGCCTTGGGAATACAAGTTACAGGGCTACACAATTTGCAAACATTAGGTCTACAAGAAGTCTGCAAAGAATTTGCAGATGTCTTCAGCCCCCAGCTGGGAGCCTACAAAGGCCTTGAAACTGGACCCCACTGTCACTCCCATTAGGGTGAAAGCAAGGAGAGTACCCTTTGCTTTGAAAGGAAAAATTGATGCTGAATTGGACAAATTGATTCAGCAAGGTGTTTTAGAACCTGTTGACTCAAGTCCATGGGAAACTCCCATAGTCACGCCTCTCAAGGCTAATGGGGACATTCGCATCTGTGCAGACTACAAATGCACACTAAATAAGGCATTGCAACAGCATGCATATCCTGTACTTGTAGTCAGCCATATTTTGGCCTCCCTCAAAGGGGGGCATGTTTTTGCAAAGCTGGATTTAGCACAGGCTTATCAACAGTTATCTGTTGATGAAGCTGCTGCTGAAGCACAGACTATTGTAACTCATAGGGGGGCATTCAAAGTCAAAAGACTACAATTTGGAGTAAATGTAGCTCCTGGAATTTTCCAAAGTGTAATGGAAAACACCCTGAGAGGTATACCAGGGGTTTGCCCCTATTTTGATGATGTCCTTATAGCAGGAGAATCCACTCAAAATTTAGCTGAGAGATTGAGGGCTGTTCTGCTGCATTTCAGGAAAACAGGTCTCAAACTTAAAAAAGACAAATGCAAAATTGGAGTGTCTTCTACAGATTTCCTGGGATTCAGAATAGGTGCCAGGGGTATTCACCCTGCTGAGTCTAAATTAAAGGCTATATTGCAAGCTCCTAGGCCTAAGTCTAAAGCTGAGTTACAAGCTTTTCTGGGCCTCTTGAATTTTTACAATGCATTCATACCTAACAAAGCTAATGTAGCAGAGCCACTTCATAGACTCTTAGACAAACAGGCAGTGTGGCAGTGGTCACAAGCACATGAAGAAAGCTTCAATGAGGTCAAATGATGTGCTTGCACATTTTAATGAAACTCTTCCTGTGTGCATCGCTTGTGATGCCTCCCCTTATGGGGTGGGAGCTGTACTTAGCCATTTAAGAACTGATGGAACTCAGGTTCCTGTTGCATATTACTCCAGAACCTTGTCCTCTGCTGAGCGAAACTACGCTCAGATAGACAGAGAAGCCTTGGCCATTGTTGCTGGAATTAAAAAATTCCATGATTTTCTATATGGCAGACACTTCACAGTCTATACTGACCATAAGCCTCTGTTGGGGTTGTTTACTACAAACAAACAAACTCCCCATATCATTTCCCCTAGAATGTTGAGATGGTCCATCTTTCTGTCAGCCTATGATTTTTCATTGGTTCACAAACCTGGCAAGAAATGGGCCACGCTGATGGCCTTAATAGATTACCTTTACAAATGGTAGAGGCTGACCCTGCCCCTGCCATCAACATTCTTTCCATTCAGGCGTTGCCTGAGTCTCCCTTAAATGCCAGGGATGTGGCTGCTGAATCAGCCACGGATCTCACACTGACTCGTGTATTGTCCTGGGTTTTGTCTGGATGGCCTGAGAGTTGTCCAGGTATTGAGTTTCAGAGTTTCTGGCTCAAGAAGCATGAGTTATCCACTTTTCAGGGTTGTCTGTTGTGGAGCAGCAGAGTTGTTATTCCTACCTCAATGAGACCTACGGTCTTGGCTTCCCTTCATGAGGGTCATCCTGGCATTGTCAGGATGAAGGCGCCTGCGCGTAGCCATTTATGGTGGCCAGGGTTAGACAGGGAAATAGAGGCTCAAGTGCATGGATGCCACTTGTGTCAGCGCTCACGCTCTGAAATGCCTCAGGCTCCTGTGCATAGATGGGAGGAGACACAGTCACCTTGGTCTAGGGTGCATGTAGATTACGCTGGGCCCTTTCAGGGTCAATTCTTCTTGGTCCTTGTTGACAGCCATTCAAAGTGGCTTGAGGTTGTACCTGTCTCTTCCACCACTGCTGCCAAGACCATTCAAGTACTGAGAGGGATTTTTGCTGCACATGGGCTCCCAGATGTTCTGGTTTCTGACAATAGTCCTCAATTCACTTCTTTTGAGTTTCAGGCTTTCTTGCAGGCCAACATGATTCATCATGCCACCTCTGCACCATTCCACCCTTCCACCAACGGTATGGCTGAGCGGATGGTCCGCATCACCAAGGATGCTTTAAAGAAACTGATCTATGGGGACTGGCACCACAGGTTGGCAGACTTTCTTCTTGCTTACCGCACCACACCTTCAACTTCCACTGGGAAGAGCCCAGCTGAACTCCATTGGGGGCGCAAACTGATCACCAAACTTGACAGGTTGCACCCGGACAGACTGCCCCCTAGGGTCACCCAACCCAGGGCACCGTGGTGTCTGCAAGTGGGTGCCCCAGTATGGACCCAGAACTATGGGCCCGGTCACTTGTGGGTTCCTGCTGTAGTATGCAAGGTCACTGGTCCATTGTCCTACGAGGTCTCCTTCGGCGGCATATCGATCAGCTGCGTATAAGACTGGACTTACCCTCTGCAACTCCTGGGCTTTCTCCGGGGGGAGGGGGACCACTATGGGCAAAGGGAAGGGTGTTGGCAGCAGCTGGGGCCAAACAGAGAGGCCGAAGGTCTGTTCCAGGGTTCCGCAAGTGTTCCTAACAAGAAATAATACAGGCACCAGTGCCTACTCCAGCCAGGGAGTCACCCAGGGGGCATACTCATCATTCACAACTACCATTCAGCACTCCATTCAGGGAGAATAACTGGGAGCATCCAAACAACCCAAACAATGCAATAGAACTGGCACACAAACAGTCAAGCTGGCACAGTACTGCTACTGCTTAAAAAAGGAAGTCTTCACATAGGGAGATAGTCAGAGAGGCAAATCCTGATTCTGGTACCTCTGGCATAGAATGGGGGGCAATAGAGCATTGGGGCACTGCAGAATCCCCAGACAATCCGTTACGGGGCTTGGGAGTGAAGGGATGCGTTCCCTTGATAGGTCCATTGTGGACTTGGAGAGTTCTACAGAAATGCCAAATACTGGCGGGCACATAGAGGGGCCCGAGAGCCTACAATTAGGCAGGTCAACCAGGTTCAGTGGGGAGCAAAGTCCTGGTCTGACAAGCCCGGTGGGCAAGCAAGCAGACCAGGCAACAGGACACAGTTCACGGGGACCACCGGGGTTTAAACGAGGAGGCAACTCTACTCCATCCTCTGCACAAGAGGAAGTAGGGGGTTCTCAGAACCTGAGAAGGTCACAGAGAGTAAAAAGATCTCCCAAGTACCTTGAGGACTTTGTAACCCTGCTGTCAAAGCAAGGAAAGTGAGAGGGTGCCTGCTGTTGTTGAAAAACTGGGAGTGTGAGTATTGGGCAATTAATTCCAAAACAATAGCCTGGTACCATTCTGTGGTGTGGCTAGTGAGTAGCTGCAACAGATGTGCAGGTCCTTGGGTTGGCACACCACGCTTGTGTTGAGGTTGCGTATAACTACCTATATAGTTAATAAGTCTCATCCGGGGGGGAAGGGGTGTTGTGTCCTGAGCCTGCAAAGGCAGGCTCGGGATGTTGCAATGGTCCCGGGCAGTTGCAAGCTGCCCGGGATCAGACTGAGTGGCACCGGCTTCGCGCGGAAGCACACCAGAATGTTACCTTTTTGCCCGGGGATTCTATTAAAGGAGACAGAGAGGCCTGCGAGCCTCAGAGCTGTGATGGGGAGAGAACTACTAAAATAAAAGGCTGTTGGAATTACAAGAATGTGCTCTATTCATTTGCCGTTGACTCGAGGACTCAACACCTATCACTATTGGTATTTCTGATTCTGGATGTTGTTCTTTCCAGGACTGGTGCATTTGTTTCAAATATTCTCTTCTTGTGATCTGTAATAGTAGATCATTATTTGTTTTAAATCAATGTATAGTTGCAGCAGGTAAACACCTTTCCTTCCAATAGTCCTGCGGCTGCTGGCCCTGGTTTTTCAGCTAATAGTTGTATAGCCCATTTTTCACCAGATATCCAGGAACTCCATCACACAAGGTTGTCCTTGTTGACCTGGGCGACTACGAGTCAGTATGAATTTCATCTAACTTGAGCAGGAGGCAGCATTGAAGTGGTCAGCAGGGTACATTCTTAGGGATTTGATGCCAGGGTCAGCTGGTCAAACTGGGCCATTACTTGATTGTGATGCAGACCCAAGGTTCTCATTTCTTTCCTGCCTGCATATTCTAGTGGACTGAGGGCCACTAATTTTTCTACAGGAGAAACAATTGACACCTATGCTTTATTACTGCAATGCACCATTTTGGTCTCAGGCCCTTTGCTTGTGACCTCTGAGTTCTTTCATCCAAAAGTTTTTCCAATTAGCTATGGTGCCTAAAAACCACTGACAAATTTACATTCCAGTAATTTTTCTAATGCTTTTAAAAGGCAACACAAGCCTGATTTATCTATTGTAGTGTGAAAGAAGTGAAGAATGTAAGCATTGATTAGAATCTGAACAATCAGGTTAATTTCAGGAAAAGAAGGGTTTTTTTTCCCTTGGGATGTCTGTCATTAATTTTATAAGGTCATGTGTTAATATCTGACTGGTAAAATGAAAGATTCACAATCAGTGCTTGGAGTATACGTAGAGATGACAATGTTTCTGCTAAGCAGCCACTCTCTACCATTTATCTGCTTATTTTAAACCCAATGGGCTTATTATTTTTTCTTCATTTAATTTTATTTCCATTCTGGCCTGGTGGTGACAGTAGAACATAGCATAAAGAGAATAACTATAACATTGCGGAAAGCTAAATCCACACGATCATTACAAGCAAATTCATCAAAGTGCAATATCTGACATTCTTCCACTAGCATAACTAACAGCCCAAATGTAATATAACAAATCAACACATGTGAGGCAACTTTTGATAGTGCTCTTGAGCTTGCTTTTATGGTTTTGTTTTTTTTAAGTTCATTGTAACACAGATGAGATTCAAGCTGTATTCAATCAAGACCAGAGTCAGCATATTGTGATTGTGTTCTTTCAAATTCTATCCACCATACATGAGTGCAAAAAGTGAAGTAGAATCCTAGAATCAATGTCTAAGCTTTCATCAGAATGCTATTTGATCATCAGGAGACTAGCCTCATTCTAAATCAAGAACTGTATCTTATCTAGTTACCCATGTTGTGCTTTAGATTGGTGTGTGCACCCTCAGTCTCTGTAGCATGGTGGTTAATCTGTAAAAGTTAAAAAAAAAAAAGAAAAATACCAACAATTAGCATTGTCAGGTCATTTCATAATTCTTGAAAAATAAGAGAAGGAGAATAATTCACACTGAATGGTGAATGTGAGAACTTTTCTCTAAAAATAAAGAAATTAAGATAAAACTTTCCTGCTCTCTAACATACAAATCTCCCCTTCCCCCATGGATTGTAAATAAACTATTTGCATTAGCCTTGCTGAAGACCATATGCTGGAAACCATTAGATGCTATTTTACAAATAACCTTTAATTAAAGTCCTCTCAATTTTGCTGTTTCTGTGACCTAGAAGTGTTCAAATTATATAACCATATAGGTATGGGCTGACTAAGAAATGGATCACTCATTTTGTGGCAGAGATCCATATAAATAGGACATTGGTTCAGTTAATATGTGTAGAAACTCTTTACTGAACCAACATTCAATGGTAATGGTAATTTCAGCATTGCAAGACTTAGAATTTTAGAAATTAGATAGCTTGCTCCATTGTTACCTAATTAGGACAACCAGCTTCCTTATTTTCTCATTGTTTCCCCCATTCTGTTTCTTTTATAAATAATCTTTTTTAAAAAGTTGAAATAACTGCATAATATTTTTGTTGGTTAACTCTAAGAGCCATTTGAGTAGAAACATCCAGTGTCAGTGCAAGTTTTATACCTTTGAGTTTGTAATGGCTGATATAGATCTTCTATTTTAATGCTGGTTTATTTTAGTTTGGCAGAAGGAGGATGTTTTTGCAAAGGATAAGTTTTGAGTCTAATTTAATTATTTTATAATTTTTACCTCCCATTATCCAACTAGGACATTTTACTTGGAGAATTTCAGATATAAATATTTTTGAATGAAAATGGTAAAAAGTAATGTTAAGGCAGTCATTAGTGAGAGGCTACACATAAATATTTCATCTTAATAATAACCATCATGTGGAGAGATGTAAGACAGCTCCTTTACATTAGTGATGCAGCTTTTATGATGTTTTTTCTGAAATTTACACTATATAGAATCAGTGCATACCAATATTCAAATACTACATATAAATAAACATGCATTTGTTCTGAAAGCTGTTCTGTCTTACTGTTAAGGCTATAAGAAATCCTCTTAACCTTCCGTGGAAAATATTGCATTCACTTTCTTTTGGAGTTGTCTTATGTGGCTAGGATTGAGTTTCTAACAGATTCTTCATTTCTTCAGTTTTTATATGAATGATTTATGATGTAACTTTCCTTGAACTCTGAGCATGGAGTGAATTTATTGTTTAAATAATCAACACATTCATGACAAGAAGAAATGACAATGGAATCCAGAGAGACCCTGGGGTATATGTTTCATAGAATATGAAAGAAGGATATGCAAAATGTTTACAGTATAAATCTTTTTGTTTAAAGTTCTAGTCATTGAGTCGAGTCATCTTCCACCCTTCCCAAACAAGAAATTCAGTTTTCTTTAGCCAATGAAATTGCTGAATCTTGATTTTACTATTTTATGATTTTCTTCTTATATTTTTCTTCTAAAGCCTTTTTGTATTTCTGTGCACTTTGAGTTCATCAGGATTTCCAATGCCAGTTTTTCTTTATGTGGATGCTACAGTTTTGATTACATAAGAATAATTATTTGGAGAACTAATGTATTATTGCTGTATATAGGGTTAGTACTCTATATTGATATAATAATTAAAATCTCTTTTGAGCCAAATTTGATTCTTGAGGACTTCAAGGACACATCCATGCACTTTTCTTGGCAATGGTATCGAAGTGGTTTGCTCTGGATGGATAGGTAGATGGATGGATGGATGGATGGACAGACAGACAGATAGACTGATTAAGTGAGTGATCTCCCAATGTAGCCTACATTTTTGGAATTCCTTGGTAGTGCTCAGTCCAAATATTAACTAGGACCAATTCTGTTTGGCTTCTGAGCCTAAACAAAGCCCTCTAAAAGCTACCACCTACTGAGGTCTTTCAGGGTGTTCTTCATGTTACTGTACATTACACAGACATTTCCAGATAAATTGTTCCCTCCCTTTTTAAAATTGCTTTTTTGTATTTAGAGTAATAATGTCACTTAAAACAAGTAATTCGATTTCTATTAAGCCTTTTCGTTTCTTTGATTTATATCTGTCTTAACATTGTGATATATTAAAGAAAAGACAATGTATTCCAGAGGGAGAACCACTGTATGTATAATGAAAGGAATGTATGTGGTTATTTTGCTATAAGTACATATAGTAAATTGCAAACTGAATTGGAAAAGGAAAACAACAAACATATGTGGGAATTGGCCCTGGGAAAAAATGTTGTTTAGAGGTAGAAAAATGAAAGACAGTTATGGGACATATACCAAAGGCAGTTTATATAAAAATATAATGCATTGTTCTGTAGACAGGAATTAAGCTGCTAGAAAATAATACAGGTGTTCTGAATTGTGTTTGAGCAGGATAGATCTAACTTTTTGACATTATATGGCTAATCATATAATTAAGTTCCTTATTTAACTCAAGAAGGATTAATGCTTGATTTGATTAAAAAGTTTGAGTTTAAAAATTGAAACTTGAAGAAAAGTTATGATTTTATTAAATGAGTCGATCCATTTCTACTTTCCTGGATTCAGGATTTTAAAAGCCTGAATACTGACCTGATTTTTTGGGAAGGGGGGGTAAGGAAGGGGGCGTGAGAGAGGGGTGTGGAGAAGGGGGGGCTGGATTTATTGTCTCCAGATTTTGCTCTTAGAAATTACATAAAGATGAAAAACCCAAGCAGAATCCACATCTGGAAGTTGCTTTAGGCCCATTTCTAATACATTTTATGTTATAGAGAAATATATAGAGGCAATATAGAATAAAACATTCTTCTTTTACTGAAGTAAAAAAGAAATCACCAAATAAATGAAGTCTGATATTTTATTATATATACTGTGACTTTTGTATGAACTTTTCAAGCATTTATAGGAAACCATTTAAAACATATTTTCCATGTAATGGACTGTATCATACAATAATTGTTGGGAGTATTATCCTATACAAAGACCATTTGAAAGTTGTAGTGTTCCAACAAAAAACTGGAAAGCATAAACAGAATGGGAATTGAACTTATAATAGAGAGCTCTCATAATTAAGAAAAGGAAAAATTATTGGCACTCAGTAGTCAACTAATGGCAGATGATGTGGTTTTTCATTGAACTGAAATCCATCAGACCAAGTGCACCTCATCCAGATACTGTTCTATTGGACCTCTAGAACCAATGAAGTGCTCTGAGTTTTAGGATCTGATCTGAGTGACAAATGACTTCACAGTGATCATAGTGTCATCACACAAATGTCATGAATGATATAATTTAGGTCAGCTAAAGCTTGCAAATTTACTGTATAAGAAGTTCAATCATTATGATTGACTTCATAGAATTTTCTTCAACCTGGGGCTCTTTAGAGGTAGGCTTGTCCTACAGTTCTCAGAATTCCTAGTTTTCCAGCCTTTGTCCAGGCTGACTTAGAATTCTACAAAATGCAATCCCACACATTCAGAAGGCATCATCTTGGAGAAGAACTTAAATTTCTCTTTGATCTGCAGTTTCAGCCTAGGGATAAGCTAAACCAGATAGCAATACAGTAGTGGAAAACCTTCCTGTCTTAGAAATCATCAGTTATACCACTTAAAGTTTATACCATAAAAATATTTCTGTATTTCTTTTCTTCCTTGCTCCTCTAAATGCCATGGTGACCACAGCCTGGACTTTACTTGTACAAGTGTTCAGTTTTCAATTTCTCCTCAAAACATAGAGTTATACTAAAGCAAATACTACAGAGCTTCACAGATTGTTCCTTCACAGCTATAAATCGCACATTTTCTTATAACTTAGCTTTCTGACTGACCCTACAGGAGAAAATGATATAATTCATATGTTTAGCGCTTGCTTAGACACCACTTTTGTACATGCAAGGCTTGGATCTTGATGTTGAGCTTGCTGTCTTGTTTGATTTTCCTAGATCAGTCTTTGCATTGATCTGAACTCAGAACAGCCTGGCTATTTCTATTTGATGCTGCAAAGCTTGTCTTGATTTTGGAAAGCAGATTAACTATGAGCTGTGCTAGGTATGTTGAGCTTAAAGAAGAGAAGGCTCAGGGAGAACATGATAGCAGCCTTCTAGTACTTAAAGGGCTGTAACAAGGAAGAAAGTGTAGATTTTTATTCCATGATGCCTCAGGATAGGATAAGAACCATGAGATGGAAACTTTACAGAGAGAGATACAAACTCAAAATAAGAAGGAATTTCTTGACTGTGAGAGCTGTTAAGCAGAGAAAATAACCTACTTCTTGGAGTCAAGGGTGCTTCATCACTGGAGATTTTCAAACAGATGTTGATCAGCCATTTTACTGGGATGGACTGAGGATTCTTCCCTTGTACAGGAGGTAGAGTACAAAACATACAAATTCCTTTTCAACCCTCCAGTGCTATGACTCTGTAACTGTATGCTTTAGAGGAACACAGTAAAAGCATTTTTTCAATATTTCTTCTGGAACTACAGAATGATTTGGAGGAAAATCAAGTCTTGCTTTGTCTATTAACTTCAGGAATTCCTCCAGCCTCCTTTAGGCAAGGCATAGTGGCCTCTTTTTAACATGTCTCCATCCTTCATTCCAAGGGGTAGTTTTGTATTTCCCCTCATGTTGGTGCTGCTATTGTTTTAGTCCCTTCCTTGTCTCCCTCCCCAGCAAAAGCAAATATAGCAAGGGAAAAAAGCAGTGGAAGAGCGCCAGCTACTCCCCCTGTTTGTATCTTCCCATTGGCCAGCTGGAGGAAATTCTGGCTGGGACACCAGTGCAACAACCCAAGATTAGTGCCAGGATTGTGACTGTGAGGAGGTTTTTCTTAATCTCTGTTTTAGAGTCCTGGGACGGTTAGTGGGAAATAGCTTGGATTGCTTGTTAAAAATCTATTTTGCTTCTCCCAAGAGAACTGTTATTCTGGGCCCCATCTAAGTTAGAAGACTATTCATTAATTTGAAAAAGAGAGCTTCCTAAATGATTGCACCCATATTATGGAACATCTTGACCCACAAAGTTAGCTGGTGTCCTCCCTGGCTGTTTTTCATGTTGCTGGATATGAATATTGTTTATTTAAACAAGCATTTGTTATATCTGGTAGAAAATATTTGTTATGTTTTGGTTTTAAATATTGACTTTGTGTGCTGTTCTTGGTTGTTTTGTTAAAATTGTTTTTAAGTAATTGTAAACAGCCCTCTGGGGTGTTTTTATTCAAAAGGATATGGATGCTTTATTAAAGAATGGTGCTGTGTAATGTTTCAGATCCAATTCTCCAAAGACATTTGTAGCTGACAGGAGCATAACTGTTGTGGTCTGCATCTCTTTAAAGAAACTCCACAGCCTTAATAAATAAAATACTGTAAAATCATCATATATTTATTCATCACAGTATGTAGTCCCTGAAAGTATTCACATTTTGATATTGTGGTAATTTTAAAAAATGTGACATAACACTCCTTCTCTTTTTTTAAGTTCCATTTATTTCACATTAAAAAAAATAGTTTCTACCAGGGCTGTGTGAAGTTTGATTTGGGAAATCAATTCAGACAATTCTTTGAATTGACAGATTCAATAATCTCAACTACATCAGTTATTTCAGTTGGATCAGAACTAAGCTATGCACCATTAGTTCCTATCCAAACTAAATTGAATTTGAGTTTCCCAGAGTTTAGAACATTTATTGTTATGCTCCAAACATGTTATAGAGAGTGAGAGACAAAAAATAATCTAAGCATATAGGACTGAAACCAGTTTTACATAGAGATTAGTTACTACTTTCTTTGTCAATTTCTTAAAAAAAAATTCTGCAGCTTGGTAATTTCAATATAGTCTTCAAAGTTGCATGACATTTTTCACACAACTCACAGAAGATGGACTATATTGGGTCATCATTTGCAATTTAGTTCTCAAATGTTGTTTTATAGGGATTAAATAGAAAAAAATAATTGATTCAGTAATACTGCTGACAAGTGCCTCAATAGTCTTGGTAATGTTGCTGAAGATCTTATTAGGGAAATGACTGGTTGGGGTTTTCAGCTGTTAGGCAATTGCTTGCTAAGAGTGATGTTGTTTTAGATAATGTGCACATATGAAGAGAAATTACAGACTTGCGGAAGACAAGCTAAGAACATTTTGTGGTGCTGGTTGTTTTCTCTGATGTAGCAGCCCTGTGCTCAACCTGGATAGCTATAAATAAATGTCATTATTTTAAAATATTGGTAGGACTGATCTTCTTCCAAAGGAAATAAAGCCAGTATAACTTTACCCTGGAATTTCTTACCAATCAAAAAATAAGCATAATAAGGTACATTGATGACTTATAGTTGAGGTCTAGCTGCTCTGAAGGTGCTGCAGAAGGATATGGCAGTAAACTATGACGTTAAAGTGGATTTTACTACTAGACCACACACAGTGGCATTTTCCTAAAACTATTTCTGTATTTTTTAAAAGAAACTTTCCATGTAACTATAATATTCTGACAGATAGATTTTAATCTACCCTGCCCTATGCTACTGCTCCTTCTTTATACAGTGCTTTCTTATATTCATTCCATACAGAATAGTATACTTAGATCTACTACTGCAGGATTTTACTTTATGTATAGATTATAATGTGTCCAAGTGTCCTTGTTTAAAATCACTGTGTCTGCAACAGTAAGTAACATATACATATCTCATTCACAAATACCCATAAAGCTATGGAAGTTTGTACATGAACCAATCTTAGGATCAAGGGGAAAAACTTTTTTGTTTGTTTGAGGGGAAAAAAATAAAGTAGAAATCATCAGGAAAAAATAAGTAGGGAAGAAAGGAGAAACTACATGTTGCAGTTATTAGTTACAGTATCACAATAAAAAACTAAGGAAATTCAAATAATATTGCAACCTTTTTGATTTTTCATTTTAACAGAACTTTATTGTACTGCATAATTGTTGAGCAATTTATCTCTTCTTTTTTTTAATCCAACACAGTTTCTTTATGCTAATTATATTGCTCCATCTGCTGCTTTGGATATTGGAATAGAACAGTCTACAAAAAATGAGATGTACAAAAAAATTGATCCACCATTTGAAGATCTTTTTGACCTAGCAGAAGAATACATCCTCACCATTCTTTTGGTTCCATGGATGAAGATGATAGAAGAAGACCGAGAAATCTATGGGAAGGTAATCTATAAACATAGGAAAACTGTCTTGAACTTTCTAACTGTGACCTAACCCCTGTTTCAACCTCTCCCTTGTTTGAACTTTAGTCCATTCCCACCATCATTATGGAAACAGTCTACATTTTTCATTCTCCCATATTAGTCTCAAATTCTTTGCTCAAAGGTAAAAAGACTGCCATTGGCAGTTTTTAATTTAAGGCTTATTGTTATGCCAATTAATAAAACAAGGTGATACAAGGTAATTTATAGGCACATAGTTCTGCAAAACAAAACAAAACAATATTGCTAGCTATCATTATACTCCTCAACTTGAATTTCAAATAAAATATTTAGGATACTTTTTTCCAACAGTAGTTCAAAGGAGTTGATATTAGCAATTATTTCTTCCTTTTTGCCAGCAAGAATAGTAGTTTCAAAGAATATTTTTTTCAATTGCTTAATTACAACCATTTGAATCCTAAGTTTTGATAAATGTTGCAGAATGTTCCCGTTTAGAGATCAATCAGCCTTTCTATCCAAGTTAATAATCCATTCTTCTATTTTTCATTTCCAATTCTATGGCTGTTGAGCATAGTACAAGTTTTGAATATTTTCTTCTTAAGTTTTTGGTTGTAGGATTTCCCTTGTAATTAAACAGACCTTAGCATTTTTCCCAACATGTTGATATCTATGCTATATTTTGGTGCTCCCATTTTATTTATTTATTTGTTTTGCAATTCAAATGTCTGGATTCAAATCTACCAAAGTAGCTTACAAATAATATCAAAAGTTGTTAATGTTTCAATAAAGATTGTTTGCCTGTAGTCCCAATAAGCACTCTTTACCCATTCACTATCAGAAGAAGCATTGTTCTTTTTAATGCTTTTAGCATCTTTTTAAAACCAAACAAACAAATAAATGCACTTGTTAGTCCATATTAAATAAACTGGTGAGTTTACGTTAAATTTTGTTTTTCATGCAAAACAAAAAACAAAACAAAATTTAACATAAATCTAACGAGTTTAACATAAATTGAACCTATCAGTTAGCATGCACACACTACTAGTGACTTTGCCACCATGTTCTTTGAAGATAATATTTGTCCCTAAGTGAGATGCTGTGGTAGAATGTAGTCTGCATTCCCAGTAGGGAGGGGCTGCAATTCCAGAGGGCAAAATATGGAATGTTTGGTCTGGAGAAACTGGGTAAAGTATATATATAGTGATGCATATAATTGCTTTAGTTTAGCAAGATTTCTGTCTATAGATAAGGAACAATAAAAGAAACTACCCAGAAGCAACTCCACATGTCTTTCTTGATTCTGGAGGGGCCAAATGGATACACACAATATTTGTTGCTTTAGCTGTTTCAGCAAATAGTTTCTTTGAATCATCTGGTCTGGGGGAAATGCAACATGCAGAGATATGTCTCCTAAACATCTGTCTTGTTCCTGGCAAGTGTGGTTCTTTTCTACCCACTGTCATTGGCAGATTTCCTCTCCTACCCCTTCCTCTTTCTTTTTGTAATATGCACTGGGTGGATGACAGAACTTATTATTTTATTAGGTGGAGCTGGTGGAAGAAATTCGACAGCTGGACTCAGTGTACTTTAAAAAGCTGCAGGCTTTGCATGCAGAGGGCATTTCCAAGAAGGATGAGGTAAAGGCAAGCACCTATTAACAAAAACAACATCCATATTCTTGCCTCATATTTAGCGCTTAACCCCATGTGCTTCTCTGTGGCAGCAAATCTGTCTCATGAGAAACCTACAAAGTTTTTACACAATGCAGTTCTATATTAAAACTTTCAATGGATGAACTTTTAGTCCATACCAGCCAATTGCTGCGTGGCTTCAAAATTATAGCGAGTGTGTCACGAGAAATGGCTTGGCATGCAAACCAACAATATTTAACCTACTGCTATTAATACTACTAATACTATTACTACTAATTGATAAAATAGGAGGAAGAATATGGGACAATAAACATATAACTCCAGTATAGGGGAAATTTTATCTGATTAGCAAATGCAAATGAGTATTATTTTCTTTCTATGAACTTGTGGGAATTAATATTAATTGTAAGCAGTTGGTGAATCACCCCAAAAGCTCAAATCTCCAGCTTTATATTAAAAGTACTGTGAGGGATGAGTTGTAGATTTCACTAGATTTTATTGGCATCTTAGTTATACAGCCAAGATGCTACATTCATTGCTCTTTCTCACATACATACTAATATAGCATCCACCAGTTAATAATATTTCATACGATAATCCATAAAATGCATGCTGAGCATATTCCTGAATAGTAGTATAATATAGTAGTATTTATGTCATAAAAAGCCATGGCTGTTCGCCTTTCTCTAGCAATAAGGAAATAGTTATACTGTTAAATCATATCCTAAGGCAGACTTCTGGAAATTCTCAATGTGTTGAACTTCAACCCTCATAATTCCCAGCAAATGTAACCAAAGAAGCCCATTGCAGGGAGGACAATGGAACAGAACATACCAGTCTCCTTTAAGAAAAGTGCTTTGAAAGAATGATGTTACAAAATGGCCCCTTTTCAAAGCAACAGTTTGGCTCTGTAATAGTGCTACAGACGACATATGTGTAATATGCAGATCAACTTCTAGAAGTCATGTCCTCATTTTCTAGCTATATCCGTTATGGTGACCTAGATTCATATATTGTGTTGAGAGGGACAATACATTATATTCTTTTGAGCCACAAGGTTACATACCTTTAAAATGCCAGCAATTGTCATGGTGCCTATATCAGGATGATGATATAAAAAAGGAATATATGACCTTTTTTCTTTTCTCTTATATAGATATCTACAGAACTATAGTTTTTGTAGTTAGGTGTCACTCCTACATAAAGCCATTTATTGGTGACGAGATGATATAGATATTATCTTTAATAAAATGTACCCAGTCACAGATCTGGATGCACAGAGGTGCCCTTTAACTTTTGAACCTGAAATACAATGAAACTGCATAAAACAAAGAAGAAATACATATCTTCGTGGGCTAAGAAACCAGGAAGTATGAGCATTATCTTGTGCAACTTTTTCCTTAGGCTTTGGCAGTTGCAGAAGTTCTCCAGAAGTCTGAGTCTATTCGACTTGTAGAATCCATTGATCAAGACTATTCTGAAGGTTTCAAATCATACTCCATTATGAAATTGCTTAACAACAGGACAGATTTGGAACAATTCCGTATCTTTCTCGAGGAGCAATCAGCAAGGTATTTCACCTGTTATTGAGTGGCCCTGTCATGAACTCCAATTTCTCTACTAATGTTTATAATTTCTATATCTTACCTCATTGATATGACAACGAAATGGCAAGACTCTTCATTGCTTGGTGGATTTTGAACAGCTAACATCTTTAAAGAAATGAGATGTGTAGGAATGCCATATATATCTCACTCCAAATTCCATCTTTAAAAAAATGTTTTGGTTCCAGGCACATATTGAATTTTCATAATACTCCAGCTTCTGTTCTTGTCATTTCCATCCACTGATTAAAGATATGATATTCATATCTGTAGACATGCTTTCTTCTAGTTCATTTGTCCAGTACCAAAGAATAAAGAATATAAGACAGGTCAGGTTAATGGAATAAATTTTGCTATCTCACACATTTGCAGCATTCAGTGCAAAATATCTCTCTTTTAGTAAGATTTTACAAGAATTCTGGAAAGATGTCATTTAGTGTGCTATAGGTGCAAACCCTACATAAGCCAGGAGGTTTGCTATAGCAATCTAGGTCAGTGTTTCTCAACTTTGGAAGTTTAAAGATGTGTGGACTTCAAGTCCCAGAATTCTGGGACTTGAAGTCCACCCATCTTCAAACTGCGAAGGTTGAGAAACATATTTTGGATCATATCATTTTCTTTTCTCTTGGTTGTTTTGCTTTGAAGATCCTCTGCAATAAGATCAACCTAGCAGTGATGTTTATTAGAGTGTAGAAATTGACTTTCATTCAGTTTAAATTCCTGATTCACTTAGAAATACTAATGTAATTCAATTTAAGAATTCAAATCAGTTTAAAAAAACAATTAAACGTAACACTTCAGTTTAAAGCATTGTTTTCAATTCGATTTTCTAAATCCTTTCTCTTCGAATCTGACCACTTGATTCCATTTTCTAATGTAGTAGGAAAGTTGGCTCAATTTAGAGATATGCTGAACCAAATCTGTGAATCAAAGTTTTGCAAAGCTGTAACATGTGTGCAATTAAGGTACTTGACATTTTATAGATTAGATAAATTAGTTTCCAAGCTTAACTTAGTTGGGCCGAAGTAAAGAGTTTTAAAGCCTGGATTCAGTTGAAATAGTAAATGGGGCATGTAAATGAGCCAATTACTTTCAAGGAAAGAAATCCCTGCTCTTTGTATTACATAAGAACTACATCCTCTGTCCAGCATGCAGTGTAGAAATATAAAGGAAGGAAGAGTTTTGTGTATTATGGGCAATTATAGTCTAGTGCAGGGGTAGGCAACCTTGGCTCTTTTATGACTCATGGACTTCAACTCCCAGAATCCCCTGGTCTAGTGTAATCATTATAGTTGTAATGGCTATAAGCCTGGTCCATGGACCAGTACTAGGGCACGGCATGCCAGCAACTGGGCTGCACAAACAAGCAAAGCCCCATCTGCGAGATGCAGGCAGCACACAAAACCATGCACCCTCCAGTCCACGGAAAAACCTCTCTCTACGGAACCAGTCCCTGGTGCCCAAATGGTTGGGCACCTCTGCTATAAGCAGTCTGTTCCATTTAGGAAGCTATTAATATATCTTTCTCTAACATGGCACCTTCCAGAGGTGTTTGGCCATGCAGGTTAGAAAATTCTTGGAACTGGAATACAATTCATGAAGGTTACAAGGCTTTAATAAGACAACAGCTATTAAACAATACCAAAATATTTATTAATTGCCATAGTAATAATTTTACATCTGTTGTTGCAATTAAACCAATTTCAACTTCTGGGCATTGTCATTATTTTTATTGTCCACAATATAGAAGTGATTTGCTATTGGCTTCTTGCAGGACATTTTGCAATTTCCAAGTTTGACTTATAGTCCTCATAGGTTTTCCTCATGGTCTCCCATCCAAGACTCAGCTACCCCCGTCCTACATTTTATAAATTCAGCAAAAATCAGGAAGATGCTGTTCCTGCTGTTTTTTATTCTCCTATAATTCCACTCTCTCAGTACATGGCAGCAAAAGAGCCTGTGGCAGACCTTACCCTGGTTTGGAAGCTAAACAGGAATCACAGGTTAAATAGTTGGACTAGAAAGTTGAAAATTGTTCCTGTGGAAGGTATGACAAATTTCTTCCACGTAATTGCCAAGGATACATAAATACATCCATAGTCACTGGAGGTCAACCTCAGTATTTGTTTGTTTGTTTGTTTGTTTGTTTGTTTGTTTATGCCCACCTTTCCTCCAAGAATTCCAGGTAGCTTACATGGGGATTTCCTTTCATTTTATATAATACCATAAATTTGAAAAGGTGGACAAGTTCATAGAAGCTGATGACATCACCAGTGATCTTGTCTTTATCATATTAAAGAGCTTGTAGAAGTTGTCAATTCACCTTCATGGCTCCTGTAACTATGTGGAAGAATTGCTTGGTCTGAGTGATAAAAGTGCTTGCTGCATACAATAATTACTCAGTGCCATTCTATGCGTGTTTATTCAGATTACAGAATTTCATTTGGATATATGCCTGAAGAATTATGAATAAGAATATAAGCCACTTAGGAGAATGGTGATTTCAGAGGATGGGGATGGGGTAATTTAAGGTGAGGATAGGAACAATTTATTTGCTAGAGGCCTCCTGTACTTGTTTTCATCTTCAGCCTAAAATAGTTTTTAAAAGGGGGGAGGGAAAATCTGTCCTTTCTGGTAATGTCGGTAGATGGTAGATGGTAGATGGTGACCATCTCCTCCAATCTCACCCATCCTTGGTGTGAAGTAATATTTATGATGCTGTGATTAAAACATATTGTTTCTTTTGCAGTGTGGACCTCCTGTGCTGGATAGACATTGAGCAGTTCAGAAGAATGTTACACAAAAATAAAGAACAACGAGATGAAAAATCTAAAGACATTAAAAAGAAATATCTAAATAAGAAATATTTCTTTGGACCTGACAGCCCAGCTACAAAAGAAGAACAAGAGCAGGTAACTGGCTGTGTTTAAAATGTTAGTAGAAGATGCTGCTGGTTCAGTTAGTTCTAACATATGATTACTGAGTTGTGTCCTTAGTACTAAGCAATATTTTTCCTGGTGGCCAATATGCATTGTGTTTTCATTTAATCTGATGCCCTTTAAATAAAACCAGACTTCTATATAGAAGTTGTTTTTTCAAAATGCAGCCCCATAGAAGCAGTGAATGACACCCATGCAGATTAAGTAGATTGCAAAGGTACATACTGTTCCATATAAAGCAGGAGTGTCAAACTGCCGGCCCGCAGGCCAGATGCATCATAACGAAACCGCACCCACCCCATTGCTGGCAATAGCAAAAAAGTCACAATACGTTGCAACATGTCACGTGACGTTGCGAGTTTGACATCCCTGATATAAAGGAATGTTTCCCTAGAGCAGGGGTAGGCAACCTTGGCTCTTTTATGACTCGTGGACTTCAATTCCCAGAATTCCTGAGCCAGCTGTGCTGGCTCAGGAATTCTGGGAGTTGAAGTCCACAAGTCATAAAAGAGCCAAGGTTGCCTACCCCTGCCCTAGAGTAAAACTGTCATAATTTGGGCTGCAAAATCCAGATGACTGGTAGATGGCAGCATAATAAGTATTTGAAGATCATGGTGATTTCAGGAATTGTGCCATCAAGTTGTTGATTCATAGCAACCATGTAAATCAATTTTCTGTGACAATCTGTCAGGTCTATCCAGGTCTATCCATCAGGTCTATCCATCAGGTCTATCCAGATCTATCCATCAGCACTGTAATTGAGCCCAATTCTGCTGGTTGTCCCCTTCTCTTTCCTTCCAGCTTTCCTAGAATTACAGTCTTCTCCAAAGAATTAGATCTTTACATAATGTATTCAAAATAGGATAATCTGTGCCTGTCTTGATATGGTAGCTTAGTTTAAGACTAAACTGTATGCACTGGCTAATGTGTTACAAAGGTGCTTTTTCCAAAAGGCAACTGGACTTTCTTGGGAAGTTTTTTTGGAAAATGTTTCACTTCTCATCCAAGAAGCTTCTTCAGTTCTGAAGAAGAACTGAATTGAAATGAAGAAGCTTCCTGAATGAGAAGTGAATTTTTTTAAAAAAGACCCCAAGAAAGTCTAGTTGCCTTTTGGAAAAAGCATCTTTGGAACAACAATGACCAGGATGATTTTATATATATATAAATGATGAGAAAAGGTATTACACATTACTTCAAAATATTAGATATTTAGATAACTATTAGAAACCAAAGATATGAGCTGAGGTTTTTGCTGTCAAGAGATTAAAATGTTTAGCAAATGAATATACACATAGTTGCAAATATTATAAACATGAATATGCATATAAAATATATGCTGTGCAAATTAATGTGTAAAAATATATCCAAATTTTCTTTCATGGGAGGGCTCAGGATCTGGTAGTTCTCCCCCTGGCATGGTCTATTTACTGAGCAAGCAAAGAACTGTTCACTCTGATTCTGAAAGGGTGTTGTTGGCTCTTGATGACTCTAAAGGTCTCCTTTAGTTGCAGTTGTGTTCAAAATATATTCAGTTATATTGCATGAAGAGAAATATTTTATTCTTGGCAAGAAAGAAAATGTCTGAAATTACTGAATGGTTTAATATTAGAGAATTTCACCCCTACTTGTAAGATTGCTGAAATTAACATATTTTTTTCTTATTAAACATGTTTAATATTAGCTAGTGTGTAGGCCTGGAGTTATATATGTCTATGCTTTGGAAATACAGTAAATGTGCATAAATGAATTGATTTAGTAAAATTATCTTACGGTACTTTGGCTTTGGAAGTCATTGGGAGCTGGGTGGCATATAAACTTGATAAGTTACTATTGTTGTTTTGGAAGAAATCAGGTCTCATAATGTTTTTTAGAATCAGAGATCAATAAGAATAAAGGAGATCTGAGAGGGAAAATGCCAAAATATTATAAGATAGTAACCAAAATTCAAATATATCAGACATATAAAATGAGATTCCTGCTCAAGATTTCCTTTTGAGTATCTTCTTATCGATAATAACAAAAAGTTATTTTAGATGACAATTTATAGACATTGTGCATTTTATCAATGTGGGTTATGTTCATTTTAGCTGTAGGTGGAAACAGGTGTTTTCCAGTTAGTGGAAACTATGCTTATACTGTAACCATCTTTCCTACACTGAGTTGGATTATGACCTCCATCATTTACATTCAGCATGGCTTAGGTGTACCTGGCATGATGGGGTGGGTGGGGGTAGACCAACTTATAAGGAAGACAACAGATGCAAATGTTGACCTAGATTTGACAGATTACCTAGTAAGGAGCTGACATTCCTTTATCTATATATAATAGAGAGTAATTAAAGGATTTTATGAACACTCTATTACAGTGGAAATTCTTTCCTTTAAAAGCTGAAGTTGATTTATAGACACAGTAGCTCTGAAAAAGGACTTCTTTAATTCAAAACACACTGGGCTATAAAATAAAGACCATATGATGGTTAAAATCTTGTATAGCTTAGTACCAAACTATTTATTCCTAAACATCCCCTCTATATTTCTGGATCATCAATGGGGCAGGTTTGGTGGGTCTTGACAGAGATATATTGAACATCTCTGGTTAATGTTGCTTTCTGCATGAAAAGGCCTAGTTGGGGAATGTTTCCCATTATTGCTGAAGCAATCCCCCTCTTCATTACCATTTAGGAAGGAGCTCAAGAAATATTTGATTATCTAAGTTCCCTAAGTGTTTTATCGGTTTTATTATTTAACTGTTTTAGAAATAATTGTTTTATTGTTTTACTTTAATTGGAATTTTTGATTTTTTTTTTCAGACAGCCACCTTGTTAGGGCAGTGCATAGCATACTTTAAATATCAATCAATTTTAAATGAAATTTAGATTTTCCTCACTTGTTTTGCCTTAGTAATTGCTCGGTAATCTAAAACTGACTTTGTTTACTGTTGAACATTTTGTGGTCTCCTGGATGTTTTTACTAGGTTATGAAGTCACGTGGAGGCTGGGGGCAAGTACTTCATGAACACGTTGCTCCTGTGATCTTGTTAGACGTTCAAAAATATGCCCAGAGGAGATTAGAAAATAAGTGGTTGCCTCTGTTTTATACCCGCGAAGACTTGGAAACGTGGAAAACACAAAAGGTAATATTTTAACAATTTATATGGCAGTCTAGTGACATGAAGTTTGAATTGTGAATACTTCAGAGTATTTGATTATCTGAAAAATCATTGATAATAAGAAGTATGCAGGATAGTACAGATGACTTGGTATGGAGTTTTTCTTCTGATGGATCCCTTAGTAGGTATTCCTGTAAGCCACTGAAAATGAAAGTGGGTTTTGAAGCTGGGGCTCTCCATCTGGCAAGCATTCCAAAGTTTGCTGGCGGGAGGTAGAGACCTTGATCATTGCAAGATTCTTTCCATCATGCACAGTCCCTCCCTCCCTGAGACACAAATGCAATTCAGTCCATGTGGAAGCTCACAGAATAATGCAGGCTGGGTCTTTCATGCTCAGGCTGTCTTTTTCTCACACTGTGGCTGTTGCTCATCCTCCCACCTAGGGCGCTGTCTTCTATCAAGAACAGTATCGATCCTTTCTTCTGCACAATAGTAAAATAGATGGAGTCCCTGTCTGGCTATCAGCCAGGCCTTTCATTGAGTGTAGGAAAGAATTATTGGCTCTGTGGTGCAATGAATCTACTGGATAAGAAGGAGCTTTTAACTTGGTACCTCTCCAAAGAAGAAAACTATTGAATTTGCAGAGTCCTCACATCACTGATTTTATGGATGTAGAGTTGGGGGATTAAGCTTGGCTTTGTTTTCTTCAAAGTTTCTTCAGTGTATCAGATTACTTTCCTGACCAGGAGAAATAACAGTTAGGAAAAAATGTATTAATCTATCTAAGGGCAGCTCTTCTTTTTCAGCAGTGGTCTGTTCAGGCCCATGTCATTTCAGGAAGCAATCTGTGTGCCTTTTCCTCACTGGCTTCAAATTTTAAGATAGCCCATGTGTTTGATTTTGACCATCCAGATTGAAGAAAATATAATCTCATTCTTTCAAGGAAGCTTAATGCTAATCTTGACCAGAGTTAGGAGATCCTTAAAGTAATGAGGATACCCTCAACATCAGTATTAATATTCATGCAAGTAATCAATATGCTGTTTTGTCATGTTTGCTTTCAGCTACATATGGGAGAGGCAGTGGAAGACATTTTAATTCAGGAACAGGAAAAGAAACAAGTACCATGGAAGGCAAGCTGTGTTTGTTTCTACTTGGGTCTTTGTGTAATATGGACTTATCATCCTCTAAACTATGCAGTGCTTACATAAACAGGAGAGTAAGCCTAGCTGAGTAAGAGCAGTCATTACAGTATTGTATTCATAATGCTATGTGGGTAGCATTGGCTCATGTTGTTAAATTAACAAAAGTAAGTTAATGCAAATGCCACAGTCTCTGTTATTCTTGGATTTGGTACAATTGGAGTCAGAAGCTAAAAAAGAAAGAAATCTCAATTGGTTGTTTTTTTTTTAATAAAAAAGGTTATTTCTGGTTTTTGTGGCTACAAGTACAATTAATAAATGTATGACCAATACCTGAATAAAGATACAAGCTTTTGATATTTTATTTTGTGTGTGTAGGCCAGAACACTAACTCTTGAGAAATGTTGTCTCTTGCAAAGATTCAGTATCTCTTGAGGCGCTTGTGGGAATCACCATTTTGCATAATATATAACAGTGATGGCGAACCTTTCAGAGACTGAGTGCCCAAAAACTGGCCCCGCCCCAGCTCCACCCCCTGCCCTGCCCCCACCCCGCCTGCCCTCAGGGTCACTCACTGCCTCCAGGGCCCATCGCAGATCACCTAGGCAGCCCAGCAGCGCCAGATCACCCAGGCACCCAGGCAGCCCAGCAGCCCAGCAGCCCAGCAGCTCCCTCTGCCCGCAGCATCAACTGTGCGCAATGGGGCGTGAGGGCAGAGTCTTGTATACGAAGCCTGGCTGCCATGTCCTTGGCTGTACTGCTCCACGTGGGCCACGCTTGGGGGCAATTCTCCTCCAGGGAGGGTGTTGGTGAGGAGGGGGTCATGGGGGAGGCAAGGCTGGGGCAACGGCACATGTGCCCACAGAGAGGGCTCCGAGTGCCACTTCTGCCACCCGTGCCACCACTGTTATATAACATTAAAAAAAAGATATTTGGGTTCTGAACCCTAGCATTACAGTGCTGTACTTATTTTCTTTTCAGACTTCCATGTCTTTAAACTTTAATGTAGAAAGTACATTTTCTTTATCCAGAAAACTGGAACAAAATATTGCTTTTTACCATTTGGAAGATAATTTATTGTTGAGCGATTAAATGAACTCATAAAAATATGAAATATGCAGCAAAGTGAGCAGGATTAATCATATCACAGAAAGTCTGTTTCACTTACAGCTACGTTCTCTCACATGATGATCATATTGATTGTTAAATGTCTTAAAGCCTTGTGACATGACAGATCAGGCCAGTTCTGGCCTTCTCCTTTTTTTCTATCTCAAAGAACAGCCAACTCTATCTTGGAGGTGGAGGGTGGGCTTTTCCCTTTGATTTGGGTTCTAGAGGGAGCTCTTGACTTACAACAGTTCATTTAGTGACTATTCAAAGTTACAAGTCAGTTGCCAACTATCTGAATTTGGATCATGTGACCATGGGCTACTGCAATGGTTGTAAGTATGAAAAATGGCCATAAGTCATTTTTTCAGTACTGTTGTAACTTTGAACAGTCATTAAATGAACTGTTGTAAGTTGAGGATGACCTGTACTAATGACAAAACAAGTTTGGTAATGAAACAATTCAAGCTCAGAGAGCACCAAGGACCTGGCACTAATGTTTTTGTTTTGTTTTTTCTCCCTGTAGTTGTTTGTTCTGGCAGGATCAGGGAGTGCAGTGCCAAGGGACACAGCCAGGTTAATTAAGTAGGAAAGCAAGACTGGGGGATAGTTCAGGAGGGGCATCTTGTGTGCAGGGAATCCCTTCAAGAGATTTTTTTCTATTCCTTCTAGTATATTT
This sequence comes from Crotalus tigris, assembly GCF_016545835.1. Lineage (NCBI taxonomy): Eukaryota > Metazoa > Chordata > Lepidosauria > Squamata > Viperidae > Crotalus > Crotalus tigris. The sequence goes on along the minus strand of NW_024100554.1, from coordinate 1,580,175 downwards.
CATTTTTAAAGATGTCTCTCAGAAAAGTTGGAAGAGTGTAAGAGAAATGTATGTGATGTCATGTTTCAGATTTGTTTTGCAAATTATTGCCTGATCTCTTATGTCAGTGATGGCAAACCTTTTAGAGACTGAGTGCCCAAACTGCAACCCAAAACCCACTCATGCATCATCGAGTGCTGGGTGGGTGTGGCCAATTGGGTGGGCGTGGCTGAGGTGGTAACGGCAGACTGGATGGGACTAACAAGTTCAATCAATCAATTCCAACTTTGCAAGATCTTTTTTTTTCCCACGAGAAGTTGAAATTGACTGAACCTTTTTTTTTTGCACATGGCGGCGGAAGCCTAAAGCGAAAAGGTTTTATAAAACCCAGCTGAAGGCCTGGGACAGGGGCGATGGCATGCGTGCCCACAGAGAGGACTCTGAGTGCCGCCTCTGGCACCCATGCCATAGGTTCGCCACCACTGTCTTATGTCATTTAAAAATGACTCCTTCAACTGCATTGATAGGATCTGCAGTGTTATTTAGATTTTTCATTGCCTTTGATTTGTTTCAGTTTCTTTTTAGTCTGCCTATTCTTTTGTACTTAGCTTCCTTGCTCCCCTTTTCTTGATGTGAAGACCTACGAAGGTCTTGGTGGCATTAATTTCAGAAACACAAACTTTCAGTGTCTGTCTGTGTTCATGACAATTGATTAAGGTGGCTTTTGTCAACAAGATAGGTTGTCAAGGGCAGGGCAGTTTTAAACTTGCACCTTCCACGACCTGTGATTACTCTTGCATGTTTCTAAACAATTCCAAACTTTTCCCCTTTCTATTCATAACTCATACCTTACAGCATAGTAATATGTTCTAAATCATTATTAGTCATTTCCTTTTTCCTGTTGTCCCTTCCAGACAATTTTTGCCCAAATCAAACAAAAGAGTGGGAGAGAGACTGTGGCTGCCAAATTGTACTGCGTCTATGCAATGAACTACTGAACACTGGGGTCAATGCAGAGATTAGCATCAGACAGTTTGCCCCAGTAATGCTTGTGTTATTGCATTGTAAAATGTGCACTTTCTTTTCTCCATCCCTCCTTTCAACAGCATAAGAAGAATTGGGTGATTTCGTCTAAGGACATAATTACTTTCCGTAAGGCGCTGATGAATCCCATCACAGCTCTTCAGTTTCAACACTTTGTATCCCTGAAAGGTGATTTATTGGGGAATGGAGTGATCTTCTGGCAGGAGGTACAGAAATACAAGGTACAGCACTTAAGGAATGGAAGTAATGCAGTTACTCAGTGACCAGGACATTTATGTCTAAAGCAACCATTTCAGAGTAGGAGATCTAAAGATGCTGACTCCTGGACTCTTTGAGACTTGTCCTATTACTTAGCTAAATATCAAAACACAACCTTGGTGACTACATAGCCTTTTCTCAAATATCCCATTCCTTCCTCTTTGTCTTGTTTATACCTCTGGAATATCTTCCTAGTCCTCCACTCAAGTGATAATCAGGTCTGATCCTACTGCCCAGTTTAGATGGCAGTCTCTAGGCTACTTAAGTACTGTCATTCTGTGGTTGTCATATTCAGCCCAGGATAGGACACTGTGGTTTTCTCCAAATAATATAAACAGTCTGGCAAGGAATCCTGATCCATTTTGTAACTGTAGACTGTAGCTGTTCAAGTATAATATCCAAACCACAATTCCTAATTGAGGTTACATGATTTGGAATATGTCCTCACTAGATTTCCACCCTTCCATGCTTTGAACTCCTCTTCCCTCCAGGATTTGGTTTAACCTTGGTATTATTTTATAAAAGAGTCTACATTGCGATAGCAAACTATGATAAGACCTTGAACCAGAACTGATTTGAAATATTGGTTTGTTCTCTGCTGTTTGCTGTGCTCTTGACCTTCTAGCATAACCTTCTAACTGCCTGCTTTGTTTGTGCAGAGTGTATGGCAATTTATGAACTTTTCATCTGACATCTTGACTGTGAGGCCATCTTTTGTGCTTAGTTGATACTTCAGTATGTTGTGCTTCAGAAAATTAACTTAATTGTTCATTGTTAAGTTATCCATTAGTTAGTGAATCTTATACACACATTCAAGTTTTTTGCTTAATTTTGTGATAACTGCATTGATCTGTCTGCAAGAAATTCCACTTGCTTGTAAGCAAGAACTGGTAGGACACTAAAATAAATGATAAGAAAGACAAAAATATGTCTGGATGGTGGACATGGCAGTACCTGGAGACAGCAGACTAGAAGAGAAAGAACTGGATTAAATAACAAAACGCAATGACCTAAAAATAGAAGTAGAATGATTGTGGCAAAAGAAAACAAAGGTAGTACCAATAGTAATAGATGTCTTGGGGCAAATCCAAAACAACTGGAGCACCACTTGAACATCTTGAACACCATCGGCATTGACAAAATCACCGTCAATTGCAAAAGGCTGCTTTACTTGGAACATACCAGGTATGTCAAACTGCTGGCCCGCAAGTCGGATGTGTCACGCTGAAACCGTGCCCACCCCATTGCCGGTAATGTGGAAAAAGTCGCCATACATCATGTGATGTCACTTGACATCGTGAGTTTGACATGCCTGGCTTATACCCTGTGACAATATCTTTAACATCTTCAAAAAGATAGCATCTGCCTATCCCAGGTGCTTGGGAAGGATAAGCCAAATCTGGTGTAAACAGCTGGCTGATTGTGCGATGAACCATAATAATTAAGGATTGAACCCCCAATTCCACCCAATGTTCAGTGGGGTAACTGGGAGCTAGTCTTCCTGACCGTAGGTGATATGGGGTGGGAGGGGAAAGAATAGCTGGGAATCCATCAACTGTTGCCCTGAAACGCCCCTATATTAATTAAACTGTAAGAGGGTAGTAACATTGCCTAGCTTCATTACTGAGGCCCAATAATAGGAAGCCAAAGAGGCAGTGCAATTTATGTCAGTATGTTTTCCTCTGAATTCAAGGACAAGACAAAAGTAGATCAATGTAACTAACTATGCAAAAGAGCCCCAAAATAGATTCTCCCTCCCTCCCTCCCTCCCTCCCCCCCTTCTCTCTCTCTCTCTCTCTCTCTCTCTCTCTCTCTCTCTCTCTCTCTCTCTCTCTCTCTCTCTCTCTCTCTCTGTGTATGTGTGTGTTTTGGGAGAAACTAGTGTGAATTCATCATCTTAGACATGTCTTGATACTATTAAGTGTAACATTCAAACAGTTCATTAGTCCTGTGCTGGAGTGGTGGCAAATTCACCTATCTATCACACACAGTTTGCAATATTTGTTATCATTTAACATAAGATTCTATGCTTGGCATAGAATCAAAATATATAGTTAATGGTACAGTATGGCTAAATAATATGAAATGAATAGATAAAAAAACCCCCCACTGAAAGTTATTGAAGTACACATTGCCATCATCCTCATCAGCTGATTAGCTTCCTTAGGGCTGAGAGTTATAATTCATACAACATCTTAAAGGTCACCTATTGGCCATTAATACCCTAAAAGGTCTTCTGAGAGTTAGATTTTTCTCTCTGTTCTTAGTAATAGTAATAGTAATAGTAGTAAAGTTGGAAGGGACCTTGGAGGTCATCTAGTCCAACCCCCTGCCAGTCCAAAAGGAGTAGGGAGAGAGATCTTCCCTTCTAAAATTAGTTTTTATCTGATTACTTAAGAAACTTTGAACTTGCCTACGTACTGAGATCTTGTTCCGAGAACTTCTTTAGGTTCTTGCCAAATTGAAGTACAGTAGGTGATGAGGACTGAGGAAGATTTTCACATACTGAGACTCTGATTCTGAAATGGTTCCCTGGGAAATTTTTGTAAAGTGAGTTGGCCTGAGAAATAGAACCCGAAGAATGGCTAGGGAATTGTATTTTAGACATACATCAAGCTAACTATCTAAATAATTTGCATTAGCTTTCTTTGACCTGGCACTTTCCAGATACGTTGGGGTGGCAGTTCCCAGAATTTCCCGCCAGTTGTTGGCTATACAGATTGGGAATTATGAAAGTTGCAATCCTAACACATCTGGAACTCATCAAATTGAGGAAAACTGATTTACATGTTGACTGTGTAATTGCATATATACGCTGAATGTTTTGTTTCTTCATTTTCAGGACCTGTGCCATTCTCACTGCAGTGAATCCATTATTCAGGATAAGATCACAACTATTATCAACTGCTTTATTAATTCTGCCATTCCACCTGCTCTTCAGATTGACATACCTCAGGAACAAGCCCAAAAGATCATTGAACACAGGAAAGAGCTAGGCCCATACGTGTTTAGAGAAGCACAGGTACAGAATACATTTGTGGGTAATCATGCCTTTTGTGTAGTTTTTATGAATGAACGTGGTAGGTGCAAAGCTGTCCCTATTACGGAATCTAGATTGGCATACTCTAGTTTGATATTATGGCATTTAAAAATTAAAATTAAAAATATGATCCAAGAAATGCATAGAGATTCCATCTGTGTATAGGTAGCCCTTGACCTACAACAGTTCATTTAATGACCGTTTGAAGCGACAAAAGCACTGAAAAAAGTAATTTATGACCACTTTTCACATTTATGACCCTTGCAGCATCCCCGATCACGTGATCAAAATTCAGATCATATTTATGACTGCAGTGCCCCAGGGTCATGTGATCCCCTTTTGTGACCTTCTGACAAGCAAAGTCAAGGGAAAGTTAGATTCACTTAACAGATGTGTTACTAACTTAACAACTGCAGTGATTCACTTAACAACTGTGGCAAGCAAGGTTGTAAAATGGGGCAGAACTCACTTAAAATGTATCCTTTAACAACATAAAATTTATGCTCCATTGTCCTAAGTCAAAGATTACCTGTATATAAGATTTTGTCACATTCAAATATTGTTGAGGGCCACTTCCAACTTTAGTCTCTGGTGATTCTTAAGAAATACTCTACAACAGGAGTGTCAAACTGCCAGCCCACAGGCTGGACACATCATGCGGAAGCCGCACCCACCCCATTGCCAGCAATGGCAAAACTCTCCCGATACATTGTGTGACATCACATGATGTCGCGGGTTTGACATGTCTGCTCTAGAAAGTGTATGATCTTTCAGAGTTGTTCGATGCAGTACACAAGACATTTTTGATAAGAAAAAGAAATCCTTGCACTTACGACTGTCACAATCTTCCCACGGTCATGTGATCAAAATTCAGGTGTTCGGCAATCTGCATTTATTTATGATGGTTACAGTATCCCTGGGTCATGTGATCATTATTTGCAACCTTCCAAGCTGATTTCCGACAAGCAGAATCAATGGGGGAGCTGGATTCACTTAACAACCATGTGTTTCATTTAACTGCAGTAATTCGCTTAACAAACATGGCAAAAAATGGTATAATACTGGGCACAGCTCACTTAACAACTGCCTTTTTAACAATGGAAATTCTGGTCCCAGTTGGGGGTCATAAGTCAAGCACAATCTGTACTTTCATAACTCTTTTGGGTCTGTAATGTAAAAGAAAGAATCTCTCTTGCAAAGAGATTATATCACTTCAAAAACCTCACAGTTTCTGTAAAGTTGTTTTTGAATTTTTCTGGAGGCAAAAACTTAAGTAAAGCTTTAAAAGAGGAACCATTCATCTGTCAAAGTTGAATATTCTGGACAACAATTTGGATTTAAAAGTAGTTCTGATGCAATTTGTTTGGTTTTAGAAACCTCATATTAAAAACATAAACAATTCACCAGTTAATGTTTTTATTAATGCAAGACATTATAATTTTTTTAAGGGAAGGCTTTGAAATTGTGGCTTAAGAAATTTTTCATAAACCATAAACTCATTCGGATGGGAAGCATGTGCCTGTCTGAAGTAAAATATTAAAAGGCAGTACGTACAATGCTGTGCATTAGAAGCATTTATCATCAGCAAATATTTTAATTGTCTGCAGTACTGTTTCTTTCTGTGCAGTATTGCATTCTAAGACATCCTTTTCTATTTCCCTGCTTCAGATGACTATTTTTGCGCTTCTCTTTAAATTTTGGCCAAAGTTTTGTGAATTTCGAGGCAATTTGATTGATGAGGCTATTTTGCCTTGCTTGGAAAGAGAAAAGAAGATACAGAAATTTAAAAAAGCAAGAGAATTAGAAGAAAAGGTGAGAAGACCAGATTAACCTCACACATACCAGTTAAACAGTAATGTGAATAAGTCAAAGTAAGATAAACTCTCAAAATAGTACAGCTATTTTATATATGATTCAAATCCTACAGAAGTGAAATTTAAAAAAGTCCACATTATAAATGGCATTTCCCTATTTAGTATTCATTTATTATATTTGATTTGTGCGGTGTAGGAGTTTAAGACAGAGAGAGCAATATTTTATAATGAAACATACTTTGAAAGTTTGCTGATCTATGGCAACCTAGATGAAAAGACCTTTGGATGCCAGCTGTCCACAAATCTGCTTTCTCTAAATCTGATCCTTTAAGATGTGTGGGAATGCAATTCACATCATACACAATGTTATAATTCAGTTTGCACTGGGGAAAGCTGCTTTAAGAATCCTCATTCTTGTGAATTCTCCCAAGAATGTAATTCTATATTTACAGAAAGTTGCTATATGCTGTATGCATAGGATCCACTACACAAAATATTATTAAAAAACTATTAACCAAGTGACCCCAAATGTTAGGAGCCCAACTGGAAAGGGGCAGAGGTAGATAGATCCCAGCTCATAAAAACTATAAAACCTCTATTCATAATGGAAAAGAAGCCAGAAGAGAACAGGGCTTCATATCATATGTTGTGAAGTAACATTCCAAATGGAACGAAATGATGATGGAAGTGAATGTCGCTGGATTCTCCCAACCAATCTGACAAGCAACATATCCCCTATTTTAGATATGGCAAGCCAAATCTTCTCTTCCATAAAAGAAACGGTCTGTCATTTGACATTCTGTTTCTGAACTCAGGACTTCTCCTCAGTGTTAATCATGGAGGACAAGACCGAGAGTCATCACCTGAGGAAAAAGGGGGAAAAAACTCAGTACGAATAGTCCTTACTTAAGGACCACTTGTTCAGTGGCCATTTGAAGTTATGACAATGCTGAAGATAGAGATTTACAAGCAGTCCTCGAAGTTGCAACGGTCCCAGTGCCCCTGGGGTATTGCAATTTGGGCACTTGGCAATTGGCATGGATTTATGACCAATTGCAGTGGTCACATATTGTCATTTGAGACCTTCCTCGCCAGCTTTCGACAAGCAAAGTCAATGGGGCAGCTGGCAGGAAGTCACAAATCGTGGTCACAGTGCTTAATGCTATGCATGATTTGATTAATGACAACAACCTGAACTAATGTTGTAAGTTGGTATGGTCACACTTAATCACCACCATCATTTAGCGACAGAGTTGCCAGTCCCTAGGGCAGTTAATAAGTGAGGACTACCTGTAGATCTTGCTTGAACCAGAGGTTGAAGGGAACTCAGAGAAAGGAGTCTGGGATCCTATAGAAATCTCCTGAGTAATTGGAAGAATCCATGATAGTCCCACTGCAAGCCAAGGCTAGAGCCTCAAAGGGATCTTGCTTGGGTTCCTTGATAATCTTTCTAACTACATCCCAAAATATTTCCTTTATTTGTAATTATTTTGGAAATCTTTCTCAACAGGAGTCTCCTTATAAGAGAAAAGAGTTATTCAAGAGAAGTCTGACTAGATCCAAATCTTAAAACAAAACCAAAAAAGCACATAAAGTGGATTCTCAAAAATATACTGAAATATACTGTCCAATAATTTATTTTACTTCAGAAATAATCAAATATTTGTTTCGTTGCTAGGCACAAAGGAAGAAAAGTTCTATTCCTGGGAAAACAAGTTCAGCTACTGATTCAAAAATGAGTTTGACTGAATTTTCACCATCCCCCAGCTTCTCTGGATTGGGCCGAGAGGTAATTGAATTATGTTCTATCAGTCCTTCCTGAAGCACAATGTGATAATCCAGGGATGACTCAGTGGATTTAGGAAACAGATTGAAAGCCATCTCTGATGTGCTACCAGTTTCATTTTTAAGAAATTGCTATTGTTTAATTATGGGCAAATGAACTTGCTAGCATTCATTAGGACCCCTTCCCTTTATTTTGGAACCTGGATGTGTCTGAAATTCATGTCAATGTCATTTTATATAAATGTCCCTCATGATAGGGGCTGCATATTGCTAAATGACAGTGGAAGCTTTGTTTAAAAAAATGTAAATTAAAAATGTTGAATGAACATGTTGAAGTTATTTTTATTAATTTTAAAAAAATAAAAGCCCTTTTTAAATTGCAAAATGAAATAAGGAAAGGCCTATTATCTCTTGAATAATGTGAAAATACTTATGAGAAGAGACAAATAGGACTGGCAAATATCTGAACATATGTTTGATACTGGCATATTCAAGCTGTAAGTGCAGATTAATTCAGGCAGGCTATAAATCTAAATAAAGTACTGATTAGATATGAAATTCAGATATTTCACAACTGCCTTGGAGGAACTTGGCTTTTTAACTTCCTCAAATGTCTGTATTGGAAATCCTCACTTCTTATTACAAGTGGTGTTAGGAAACCACATGAATTATGTTGCCCCACCGATAAATAATGCAATACTGTAATAACTTTATTGTCTTTTATTAAGATTTCAGCTTTCTGAAGGTAAGAACTGCTAACATTATCTTAGGATATAAAAAAGGATTGCCCATTTATGGATCCACTATCATACCCACCTAACTTGTTTGCTTGGTTTTTTAAATTTCTTGTAGTTTTTCTGGTCTTATTCAAAGTACATAGAAGCTCTTGAACAAGAAAGGGTCCTCCTGCAGATTCAAGAAGATTTAGAGAAAAAATCAGTAGCAGCATCTGCTTATTCAGGTCAGCTTTTCATCAATGAGAAAGGTTTTTGTGGGTCCATTTAACATTGATTTTCTTACTATGTGAAGCACAACAATATTATGTTTGTTCTCTGAAGATAAGCTTTATTATGGTTTTCATCTTTCTTTCTTTCTTTCTTTCTTTCTTTCTTTCTTCCTTCCTTCCTTCCTTCCTTCCTTCCTTCCTTCCTTCCTTCCTTCCTTCCTTCCTTTCCTCCCTCCCTCCCTGTCTTTCTCTCTTTCATTTCCCTCTTTATCTTTTTTTCCAGGTCTTTCATCTTTCCTCGCTCTGAAAAGTGATACAGCCATAAGCTCTGACAAATTTATTTCCCCAGCAAACTTCAACACAGCTTTTGTGAAGCAACGTTCATTCCCAGCTAAAGATACTGCAAGTATGTCTCCAGGGGCTCAATTAATTTTCCATGTTGATAACAGATAATATCTCTTCATCAGATGCTCAGTTTGTATAATGATATAAAAATGAAATGCCTTGAGGATTCAGTCCAGGAGGAGCACGCAAGTATAAGCATCCCATACTCCTTGAAGTGCCAATAGTTTTTTCAGCACTTCATACTTGGTGTTTGTTTCCTTCTTGCCTACATACTGTAGGAGATTTGCCCTTCCAGGGAAACTTTTTCATCAGCTTGCCTAAAAACATTCTTGTTCCTTCCATCCCTGCTCCTCTAACTTCCTACTGTTGTCATTCTACCTGCAGTGGAGAAATGATCCTCCTGCAGTAATTGCTTCCGCTTCTCCTTGTTTGGCCTTTGTCCATTTTCAAAAGAATGGTTGACATTGGTATTTTTATCTTAATTTATAATTCATCATTTGCACAGTGATGTCATATAAATACCCCAAGATTCTAGTCCACAAATATTAGCATTCTTGCTTTTTTCAGAGTTGTTTCAAATGTTAACAGTTTCAGGCCCCAGTTTCAGTGAGAAACAGTTAATCATGTTCTTAATATGTTTACTGAATGTTTTTTTTAGACTTGATCTATTATACTCCAGTTGTACCTAAATCACAGCAAACACAGAAGGCTGGAAATTGAACAATGCTACCCTTAATTGCAGTGATGATGTAGAGGATCAGGCATATATAGAAAGATGGTTTTTTTTTAGTGCCAAGGGTTCTATGAAGAAGCAGATGTTATTTTTTTTTGAGCTACCCATATATTTGGAATTAATCATTCATAATCCTATTATTTAAACACAATAATTGGGCATATGAACATCCTTCATTGCAGATTAATTCCATAATTTCAACCCAATCTTTGTAGTTGAACCATGCTTCTGATTTGAAAATGCACAGAAACACAAGAATACCACCTGTCTGCAATTCTTTAAAGTAACTGCCTCTGTTCTTGAGATCATGTGGCAGTTTTGAAGGCAGAAAATATTTCAGATAAACTCAAACTCAAAGTCAGATAAACCAATGCTTCACTTACCTCCAGACTGAATTTCTGCAACATATATTTCTTGGGGCTATCTTCAAAAAGGACAGCAGTCCCCAACCTTTGCGGTTTGGTGGCCAGGCTGGAAGGGGGGGGAGAGGGGAACGGGCTGCACAAGCAGCAGGCCTGCGCACATGTGTGCACAGTTCAACTTGTGCAACTGGCAGGCTGGCATGCACGCGCGCACATGCAGCTCAACTTGCACGAGCAGCAAGCTGGTGCACATGTGCATGCACAAGCACCTCGGCTTTTGCAAAGTGACCTGCCACATGCATATGCACATGCGCCAGCTTGCCGCTCACACAAGTTGAGTTGCGTGCATGTGTGCCAGCCCGGAACTGAATAGGCCATGGCCTGGGAGTGAGCTGTGGCCTGGGAGTTAGGGACCCTTGATCTAGGAGGTATCTCCAAGAATATGGGTAGGATCTTGCAATTAGATTCAGTGTACAGATAGTCCTTGACTTACAACAGTTCATTTAGTGACCATTCAAAGTTACATGGCTCTGAAAAAAGTGGCTTATGACCGTTTTTCACACTATTGTTGCAGCATCTCCATAGTCACGTGATCAAAATTCAGATGCTTGTTAACTGACTCATATTTATGACGCTTGCAGTGTCCCAGGAACATGTGATCACCTTTTGCAACCTTCTGACAAGCAAAATCAATGGAGAAGCCAGATTCACTTAACAACTATATTATTAACTTAATAACCACAGTGATTCACTTAACAACTGTCTTGCTTAGCAGCAGAAATTTGGGGCTGCATTGTGTTCGTAAGTTGAGGACTACCTATACAACAGTCCTCCAAGGCCTGCGTTGGTTTGTTTCCTAGCACAGTTCAGAGGGTTAACTATTATTTTAAAAAATTTAAAGGGTTTTGATCCAGGGTATCTTAGGGGGTCACTTCATCCTGTATTGCTGCCCAGCCTTCTAGATCTAATGGAAAAGCCCTTTTCTGTGGCAGAGATGTTTTTGACTGAAGCAAGAGAAAATATTTTCTAATTAAGCTTTTGGAATCCTTACCTTGGAAGGCTGGCTCCCTTGGCTCATTATTTGCTGGTATTTCACCATCAGGCCAAGAATTTTCTTTTTTAAGCCGATATTTTCTCCACAGGCAACATACCCATTAGAAAATGCTCTCTTTTGTCTCTTCTCTAATGATTACCTTTCTATATTTGCTTTTGTTAATAGTTTTAGTTTTATCTTTGAGATGATTTCTATTTAATATTTACTATTTAAATTTATTACTGTTTTTTAAATGCTATAAACTGTTAAGAGCAGAGAACATATGTACTGGAAAGGGATAGAAAATTTTATATTAAATAAATTAAACATATTCACAAATTTAGAAACAAATGTCAGCTGGAATTACCTGTGAAAAGGCAAAATAACTTATTTCTCTAGATTTCTTTGGAACTGTAGGAATTGTGTTCATTTTCTGTCTTACAGGCATTGTTTTTTGTTTCTTAAATATTAATGCCATGTGTCTTTCCCTCCCAATCAGAACCATCAAAATTTTAAGGAAACTGTTGAAGAAATTATGGATTTGCATTCACAGTGAGACAATTTATCAGAAATAAATGAAAGTAACTCACTGGTTTGCCCTATTTTTCAGAAAAGTTATGTAACCAAGAGAAGAAAGAAACTAATTCTGGGGCATTCAGTGCCAGTGGGACTTTATTCCTATATATTGTAGTATTATAGCCTTCTAAAATTTAACAGCTATGTTAGAATACAATTCTTATCATCTGGAGACACCAATTTTACAGTGCCAAATTGGGAATCCTGTGCTATTATATACTTGTTTTTAACGAAGGAAGAATTGTTAATTAATTTACTTACAAAATATTTGATAGGTTTGCAGCTTGTTGACAAGCCTATATAGTTCACTAGGATTCTGAAATGCAACATGTACTTCTTCGGGCTAACTTCAAGGCAGTTCCTCTTGCTTTTGCTGTATAGAGGTCTCCAGAACAGGTGTACAAAACATTTCCGAGAACATCAAGGCTGGTCCACAGGTAGAGCAATTTGTAAGGCTTCAAAATAGCAATATCTGTGATTCTATCTGCCATATTGTTTCACAGTCACATCTGATTCATATTGTAAATTACAGTGAGAGCTTGAGCTCAGTTGTGGATGATTGCTGCTGAAGGATTCAAATACATTAGTTCTTTCTTCCTTTTGCAATGAAGTATGTATCAAGAGGGGAAATATCTGTGGCCCACATGTGGTCTTTTTTGATGGTTTCAACATTCTCCAAGAACATGTCATTCCCAAAAGGGAAAAATTGGGACCAAATCCTGCCCCTGGTCCCTCTGGGCATCAAAGAGGAGGAGGAGAAAGAGGAGGAACCACAAGAAAAACAACAAATGAAGCCCTTCTGCAAAATGATTGCCTTCACCTGTTACAGATTATTTGGTTTAGATTCATGATACATCATTTTTTGGCCTTGTGTCTAAGATCAGATTCACCATGCTAGAAATTTGTTTTCTTTGCCATATGTCAAACAACTGCACTCTGGATTGTTTCTTTTCTATAACAAGGATTTATGTCATATATTAAAAAGAAACTCCCATTTAGGTACTTAATTTTTTCTCTAGCCAAATATAATATGAAACCTACAATGTGCCCATGTTTTAGATTTGGACTATATTTATTTGTATGCAATCCAAACATCAACCCATTAATCCTTTATATGTCCCCCATGATACCTTCAAGCACCTGATAACCAAACAACTTGTTTTTCTCATTCAGTAGCTCCATTCTGAATCAGACTTAGCAGACTTATTATGTAAAAGATATAATCCAGACATATGTCAGGGAGGATAAACTGTGCTTGATTGATACTTGGTTTTGCAGAATTGTTTCCACACACGCAGTAAAACAATGGTTCCCTTGTGGTTTTGATAGAAGTGGTGTAAAGTAGATGTCTTATTTGTCTGTCATAAGAAATATCATTGCCTGATATCACACAGAATTTTGCATGACTGGTTATAATTCATCCCTTGCATTACCATCCCTCAGTTTTCCAGAGTAGTTCACAAACCATGTTAATATTGATTTATCCAATTTACAGTCAGCCTTTCAAACTTAACTGAAAGAGGGAGGAATATAGTGATGATCCAGTCAAGTTGGGGTTTTCTTTGTAGTCTATTTTATTTTAAAGAAAAAGTGTGAAACATATAATCACATGTTTTTATTTGAAAATCAATGGTATTTAAAACTTTTTTAAACTTTGGAGTGTGATGCTTTGTGGCATCTAAAGATTAGCAAATCTATTGTGGTTTCCTAAAGAAAAGATGTTATGCTTTTAACATTAATACAGCTGTAATTAAGGTATATTAGGTGTAAAAGCATTTTTAATCATAGCATGTACGTGAATTAGATTACCAAAACAAGGTTAATTGATATGCTCAAGAAGAGTTTTATACAGGGCAACTTTTAATAATTATTATTTTTGGATTCTGGCACTTTGAGGCTTACACAATTACAAATGAATAATTTTTCATAGCTTGGCGTCCATTTGATCAAATACAATAAAATTATCTTGAGTTTTATAATAATACATAGAAATATTTTGGGGAAAGTATTTGTAAAGAATGAGGTTAGAAAGAAATGAATGGCAGACAGTAAATACATGGACAGCCATTCACTAATTTGTGGCTTTGTTGACAGGAAGTTATTTTTCACTCTTTTGTGACATTGTGGTTAGTCCTAATAAACGTGTTAATAAACTAGCAGTTTATTATTTTTCTCTTGAATTGTTTCAGATTGTTTTTGTCTTCATTTCTCCAGAGACGCTTGATATGAAGCCATCACCAAATTATAATAACCTATGAATATAGGGCATTGCTAAATGACTTTTTCATTAATGTTTGCATTTCTGGCTAATTTAGAGCAGATTTTAAAAATCAGATTGGCAAGAATATACATAATTTTAAAACTTTCATCTAGTTTAGATCCTGTATTTACAAAATATAACTTCAGACTGTCTATTAGGCTGTTGTTAGCTTGTGATAGCATTGGGATTATTTGTCAAAGTAATCAATACATTCAGGAATCTTTATTCCCTGTCCCACAAAGGTCCTCTTAGAATGTATTGATAGTACCTGAATCACCACTGTTTAAATGTTCACATGTACAGTAAGCATCCATAAAAAGAATGTCTGAGTCAACAGTAAATAGATTTCTAACTTTCAGAAAATATATTTTCACTTATAAAATTGGATTACCATCCCTCTTCATTGCCTGAGCTACGTATCCTCCAACCTACGTTAAATATATTTTTCTCTACTTAATTTTATGCACTTGTTATATTTTTTATTCTTTTAAATATATTTAGTTTGCATTAGTTTTTGTTGTTGTAAATTATAATTAATAAAATCACTACAAAAATAAAGGAAGAACTAAAAGCATAAATCATGATGGAGAAAATTTATGTGGTCGCTAGACATCAGAAGCAACATGATGGAATACAATGAATGAATAAATAAATCATCAGCTTTTAAAATATTTGAATGGCTCTCATATCGGGAAAATTTGTCATTCAGTAAATAGGATCCAGGACAGCAAGTTCAATTTCCAGGAAAAGAGAGTGTCTATAAACATTAGGAAGGGCTTCCGGTGGATTTTGCGCGCGCGATGGCGGCTACTTTGTAGCCGTCTTTCCTGGGTAAGTGTAAGAACCGCTATGAACAGCAGACACCAGCTGTTCAGCGGTTCAAAATCCCCCTCCCGGGCAAAGGGGGGGGGTAGAGAGTGTCTGAATAGTGGTAGAGCCTCTTTTGCACCCCCCAAGTTTTTTTTTTTGGGGGGGTGAAAGGAGTGCTCCCACGGAGTTCAGACTTGTCTCCGCTTCCCAGCTGTTTTTGTCCTTAGGGACAAAACGAGCCGTTGCAAACACCTCCGTGCTTAAAGAGAACTGGCGAGTTTTTTTTTTTTATAAACGGACAGAGCTGAGTAGAGGATTTAGTTTTTGCTTTCTTTGATTTATTTGGATTTTAAGTTTTAAGACTTGCTTCTATTTTTATTCTCTCTTTTTATTTTTTTTTCTTTGTTGAAAGGGAAAGTAAAATGGCGATCGGCAAATCTCTCGGTGTTTTTTTTTTTTTGAAGTTAGAATGCTGACCGGCAGGCTTTTTGGTGTTTCTTTTTCTTTCCTTTCCCTTTCCCTTTTTATTTTCTTATGATTGGAATGGTTGTTTTTGGTATCTCTAAGTATTTTTTTTTGGAACGGACTTTTTCTATTTAATTATTATTATTTTTTTTTCTTCTCCCTTCTTTTTATTGTAATGACTCTTTTTTGAAAGACTTTTTTCTGTTTAATTTTTTGTAATTTTTAAGAAGGAGTAAAGCTTTTTTCAATTCTTTTTCTCTTCCTTTTTTTTTCTTTTCCCTTTTTTCTTTTTATTATAATGACCTTCCTTGGAGGGAGTTATGATTTTTGAAGGAATTTTTATAATTTTTTAAGAAGGGCTAAAGGTTTTTCTTTAAGATGGCTCCAAAGCGTCCAGGGATTTCTACAGCTTCTAAATCAACAGTTTCACCCTCTTCTGGGGGTCAGCTAATAACTATGAAGGATTTGCAAAACATGATGGGAGATGTTATAATTCAAATTAGGGCAGAAATGAAAAAGATTTTAGAGGAAAATAATAAGATCTTGAGACAAGATTTTGTTTTGGCTTTAGAAGGAGTTGCTTCTGTTCTTGAAAAGGTGAACTCCCATGTGGAAGAGGTAGCTGAAAAAGTGGACATAATGGAGGGGAAAATTGAAAGTATGGAAAAAGAAATGGAAAATGAGATTCTTATGCTTCAATATGGACAAATGGAATATGCCTTAAGAATCAGAGGCCTGGAAGAGTCTTTGCAAGAAGATTTGAAAGAAATGGTTGCAAAGGACTTTGCATTGATTTTGAATAAAGAAAAAGAGGGAATACTTAGTGAAATTGAAAAATTATTCAGGGTTAACTCTGTGGTGGCAGCACAGAAGAATCTGCCAAGAGATGTGGTAATTTATTTTGGTAAAAGATCCTTACGTAATCAAATTGTGCAAGCCTATTATAAGAAGAGATTTCAAATTGCTTCACAAGATGTCATAATTTTTAAGGAGATCCCATCTAAAATTTTAAGAAGAAGAAAGGAGTTTGCTTTTCTAGTAAATGAACTTAAAAAGAGAAAAATTCTATTCAGATGGGATATTCCGACTGGAATGGTGGTGAACTACCTGGGGACATGTCATAGACTTAATACTGTTTCTCAAGCAAAAGATTTTTATACTTCGGTCCTGGGGGTATGTCCATCGCCATCTATTAGGTCTCAACAAGTCCAGATTGAGGAGCAGAAGACAACTTGTATAGTACATAACTCCAAAGAAAAGCAGCAACAGAAGAAGGTTAAGGAAGTTTCATATTCAGCGGTCTCTGAATCTCTGGGAGATGTTGGACCTACAAAGTCTTTGGAGCAATCTTCAAGGGTGGCTCTGGGAGAAGTTAGACCTACAAAGTTTTTGGAGCAATCTTCAAGGGTGGAATTGCTGCCTGAAATTGAAATTGGGAAATTTCAGCTTGAGGGGCACCAACAAGAGAGGAACGGGCAGAGGATAACTTGTACAACTTACAACTGTGAAGATCAACACAAGGAGGAATTCACTGAGGAAGTTTTACAGGTATCGGTCCCTGAGACTTGTGCAACATATAAATGTAAAGAAAAAGTAACATATAAATGTAAAGAGAAAGACCAACAGAAGAAGGAGGTTGAGGAAGTTTCACAGGTACTGATTCCTGAGCTGGTGGGTCAACCAGGACTTACAAACTCTTTGGAGCGATCTTCAAGGGCAGAATTCCACGCATTTTTTTCGATGCTTGCGGGCAAGAGAGACCGATATGGATTGTGCTTATAGTAGATGCAACTGGCTATTAGACAGAAGATTATGGATATTGAATGAAAATTTTAGATAAGAAGTTTGTGTTTATAGTGGGTGCAACTGGTTATTGGAAAATTATGGACATTGAATGAGAATTTTAGACAAGAAGTTTACTATTGAGATTGTGGGAGAAGTAAAACTTATATCGTTTTTGGAAAGTGAGGGGATTTTAATAAATTTGTGTTTTGAAGGGAGTATAATTTGTTTAAGTTCCAAGTAAAGCTTAAATTTGGTTTTTAAATATTATTATTAATATTTCTAAGAGAAAATAATTTGTTTAATTAAATGTCTAGATTTGTTTAGGAAAGAAAGTAATGCTTAAATCTGTGTTTTTGGAGGAAGTTTATATAGAATGATGATTGTATTTAGATTTGTTTAGGATTCAAAAGTGTTTCAAGTTTTTAAATATTATTAATATCTTTAAGAGAAAATAATTTGTTTAACTAAATGTGTCTAGATTTGTTTAGGATTTTTAAGTTTTTTTTTTGGATAGGTGAGAAGATTATGAAGATTGAAGGAAATACGTATTTACTTTAAGTTTTTTAAGAGTATTTAGTTTTGATGGTGTAACAAAGGTTTATATATTTATTTTTTTTTGTATTAGGATAAAGAAAGAGGGAGAAATTAGATTTTACATTATAGGTATAGATATTCAAAGAAAGTAATGTTTAAATTTGCGTTTTTGGAGGGAGTTTATATAGAATGATGATTGTATTTAAATTTGTTTAGGTTTTAAAAGTGTTTTAAGTTTTTTTTTCTCAATTAAGCCTGTATTCAGCTCTGGGAAGTCCAGGGGAGGGTTTGGGAGGTTGGGTAGGAGGGGGGTGAGGTAGGGTTGGGGGGGGTATGGGAAGGGGATTTGTTTTTGTAAAATTTAAAAATTTTCAATTAAAAAAAAAAAAAAAAAAAACATTAGGAAGAATTTCCTGACAATTTGATATAATACAATTATAATTTAGACACAAAACAAGGGCAGGAACTGCCCATGAGATCTAATCTAAAGTTTGGTTGAAGACAGCTCTCTATAAAGAACATCTAGTCTTCTCATGGTGCCTTCTTTGATCACCAGAACTTTGTAATATTCTGGCAAATGGACGAAATTGCTTCTTTCTTAAATAGATGACTTTTGGAATAAATGGAGGTGTCATAAGGATCACAGATTTGGCATACCTTCTGATAACAGATTTGGCATACCTTCTGTACTCTGAAATACAAACTGTTCCTCAGACTAGAAAATGAAAAATAGATTCCCAGAAAGAGAGAGAATATTTTAAGCTGCAACTTAATGACCAATGTCAGAAAGTTTCCTACATTGGCAGATGGCTCCAATATTTCGATCTCATCCAATTCTGTGCTTTATTGATTTATACAGAAATGTGTGGCCATAAACTGCTAGCAGTGGCCATACTAACTGTAGAATTTTGAGAGTTGCAACTATTTGGAGAATGCTTAAGATTCTTTACTTATAGATTAGATATGAGAAATTCACTTTTATTAAAATAAGGAGTCTTGCATTATCTTAAAAGGTCTAAGCAATTATTACAAAATTAGTTTTTGTAGACTGCAGTTCATTTTTTCAGTTGAAACAAACTGATCATTGTTTGTCAAGCTCCCAAATAGTCCTGTTCATTTGGGCAACCCTTTCCATGAAGTTTTCTACTTTTTGTCATTTTTTAAAAAACAAAGGAAAGGGACATTTGAAATTTCTCTTTTCTCCTCACCCACAAAGCTTTTGCAAGTCAGTGTTTAAAAATCCAACCTAATGACTAATACTTTCAATAGTTGTGGCAATCACTGGTAACCATCATATTGCTTCATCTTCATATGGTCCAAAAGTTAGAAAAATCATTCCTGCTTACTTGTTCTTTGCATTCATCATTGTAAGATTACTCCAAAATTAAAGCATGCAGCACTTGAACAAACTTCAAAAACCGAATTTGCAGTTCCACTGGTTGAGCGTTTTTATTAGTTCATGTTTTCCATTTGCCTTCAACATCTTGCTTTGCTGATACCCTTCTAGAATTTCACTAAGTTAGAGCTCCAGTTGGCAAGTAATTAATTTCGGGATGGCAAATATGTTCTGCTCAGAGACAAGAAGTGGTAAAGAATGCCACTTTAAAAAATGGATATACATATTTATACCACACAAAAGGTGGCCAAGTGTGCTGTAGAAAATAAAAAAAAAATCCATTTAATCTAAATATAAACAAATTTGATTATTTAGACCATCATGTAGCTCCAATATGTTAATATACTGTAATAGAAACATGGGATGCACTTTTTAAGATAAGGTTCTTTTCTTGAAAAAAAAGAGGAGAAATAGCTAATTTTGCAATAAAAATAGAGCCAAGCACAGTCTGATGTAACTGAAAAAGAAAATGCTAAGCCTATAACTTTTATCTGATATCATTCTGTAATAAGAATTCTGTAATTGCACTTAGAATTATCTAAAGGCAAAATTTACATCTGGAATATTCTTGAAGCCATACAACAGAAATTTAGTAAAGGATACAATAACTCATATCAACAGAAAACAAAACTTGTCGCAATATGGCAAAAATGATGGGTGATCAATTGGTCCCAATTTAATTTATAACACAGCAAAATGCTTGTGGTGTGCCCAACACAGTACAACAAATCCAAATAAAATGCCTGAAATTCTGATGTCTGTTTTAAATAACATCCACTTTAAAATACTAATTTTTAAACAATGCTATAATATCTTTGGCATCGTGTCAGTTCTAAATCAACGTTTTGCCATGAATTCATTCCTGGCCCAGAAAAAAGGAGCAAATCTGATTTTTATTGTGGCACACAGGACTTATTTTTGCATTCAGTGTTCAACAATGCCAATTATATCTGACAGGCCAGCTGTTAGTCCAGTTTTCAGAAGTAACTCCAGTCCAGAACCACAAAAATGATGTCAATGGTGGTATCTGGCTAACCTCGCCTGGCCTCCAAAACTGAACAGCATCATGCCCAGCTGATACCCGGAGAAAGATCAGCAATGACTCTGGATGCCACCCTCCCCCTGCCCCCCCCCCCCGGAGCAACTGGCAAGCCATTTTTGCAATGTCCCAAAGATGCTTTTTCCACAAGGCAATTGGACTTTCTTGTTTTTCTTTAAAGATGTTTTGCTTCTCATCCAAGAAGCTTCTTCAGCTCTGACTGGGGAATGGAAGGATTTATATTCCTTGCAGACAGCTGGTCATTTGCATTCTTTTAGAGAGTCGTTGAGGCCTCTTGGAGGTTTTTCTGTGTCCTCAGGGTCACTTGAGTAGTGCGAAAGGGTGTGGAGCATTCTTGGAACTGCTGAAAAGACAGTGTTGTGGAACTGTGCTATATGCAGTATGTTTCTGTCCTGTGTCCCTTCACTTTTGAACCCAGGCACAGACTGTGGGGATGAGTCTGAGTTGTCTGAACTCAAACTGAAGTGCAAGTGGTGCTGTCATCTGCAATTTTTTTCTGGAAATTAATAATAATAATAATAATAATAAAGTTGGAAGGGACCTTGGAGGTCATCTAATCCAACCCCCTGCTTAGGCAGGAAACCCTATACCATTTCATATTCTTTCATACTCCTGCTCCATTTGAAGGGTGTTCATCGCAAAGTGCATAGCTAAATGTCTATGAAGATTCTCAGTCATCTAGGCCATGATTGTTCCAAAGGTGTTTTCAAGAGGCAACTAAATTTTGTTTTTCTTTGATGCTGTTTTGCTTCTCATCATGACTGAGAATCTCCATAGACATTTAGCTATGTGGGAGTATGAACAGATTTCCAGAAAAAAATTGCAGACTACAGGACCATTTGCACCTCAGCTTGAGTTGCAGACATCTTCCCACAGCCTGTGCCTGTGTTCAACAGTGAAGGGACACAGGGCGGAAACATCCTGCAGATAGCACAACTCCACAATACAATCCTTTCAGCAGTTCCAAGAAGACTCCACACCTATTTGCACTACTCAGGTGACCCTGAGGATACAACTAAATCTCCAAGGGGCCTAAAGGACTCTCTAAAACAATGCAAATGACCAACTGTCTGCAAAGAAATATAAATCCTTCCATTTCCCACCATCCAGTCAGAGCTGAAGAAGCTTTTTGGATGAGAAGCAAAACTGTCTTCAAAGAAAAACAAGAAAGTCCAGTTGCCTCTTCTTGAAAAAGCACCTTTGAGAACCATGACCTGGATGACTGAGAATCTCCATAGACATTCCACTTTTACAATGACATCCCTGAAATTTCATGGGTTTGTCTGAACTGAACTCAATTTGGTGGCATTCTTAGGTTCAGATGTTCCTGCAAGGCTTGTTGGTGGGGGGATGTGGGGGATGGCTGGACTGCAGCTTTTCATTCGGACAACCTGGGATTGCGAGGAATTTGAAATTTAGCACTGCAAATCACAGGAATGGCCATGCACGCCCCATTAAAAGTTAGACGAAAATTAGCCATCCTGAACTTTGAGGGGCTGCCACAAAGAGAAGAGGGAATCAACCTATTTTCCAAAGCACCTGAAAGCGGGACAAGAAGCAACCGATGGAAACTAATCAAGGAGAGAAGCAACCTAGAACTAAGGAGAAATTTCCCGACAGAACAATCAACCAGTGGAACAACTTGCTTTCAGAAATTGTGGGTGCTTCATCACTGGAGATTTATGAAGAGACTGGACAACCACTTGTCTGAAATGATGTAGGGACTCCTGTTTGAGCAGTGGTTGGACTACAAGACCTCAAAGGCCCCTTCCAACTGTTATTCTGTTAACTTCACACTGGCAGGCTCTAGTCTAGAGCTACACCGCGGATATTCACGATTAGCCCATTGCGGGACTCAGAATTGTAAACGAGGCTCTAAACCAGGGGTAGTCAACCTTGGCTCTTCTATGACTGGCTCAGGAATTCTGGGAGTTGAAGTCCACGAGTCATAAAAGAGCCAAGGTTGACTATCCCTGCTCTAAACCGAATAAAAGTAGTTGCTTGCAGCACCACCTTATATTTCCCGCTTACAGTCGAATCGCGGGCGCCAGGTTCGGGAAAGCAGTTCGGCCCCTTGGACTGGGCTACCCGCTCTTTGAATTACGTCATATTTAAACCCGAATCACGTCGCGCCGCAGCGCTGTGTCAACTCTTAGCCCCGCCCCACGCCTGGCAAAAGCCCACCCACTTCTGAGATGATTCTGCCTCCACCGCTCTCCGAGAAGCAGCTCCCGCGATGCGAGTTTGGGCTGAGTGCTTACCGTAGTTACCGGGACGCGCATGCGCCGGCGGGAGCCGTGCTTCTGAAAGTGAAGGCGTAAGGACGGCCTTGAGTCCGTAGGGGTCAGGGAAGGCACTTCCTCCTGCTTGGTGTCGGGCGTGAGTGTCCGCGGCGGCCTCCTGCGCGGTTCTCTGCTTCCTGCCCTTTGGGGGACGCTGGGTTTAGTTCGACACTGGGACGGTCCACAAAGAAGAGTCTAGGGACACCCTTTGCGCTCTGGCTGTGGCGGTGCATGCAGTTGATGGGCTGGTGGGGCCCTGGCGGCGGGCGGGGGAAATTAGTTGGGGCGTCCGTCTATTTTGGGGTCCTCGCCAGATGCAGCAGAATCGCTCTGGGTGGGAACTGGGAGCAATGAGACCAAAAGGATAAGATGGTTTTTGGCTTACGACTTACTTTCTTCTCTCCATTGCGGTTGGTTAATTACGGCGTACTGGCCCATGCGAATCCTGCAAATTATAGATTATTTCTAAACCACGATTAAGGAAGCTATGGCTGTCGCCAGGATTGTAATGCAGGAAGTGGGGAGGGACCATATTTGCTGAACGGATTGCTGCATTTTGGATGACTAGCGGAATAAACATGTCAGCAGGTTAACTCTGTACATGTCACGCTGGCAATTAACACCAGCTCCCAAAGTGTAAGATTGAAATTTCATCTGCAGATGTGGAAAGAAAAGATACGTTGTGCATCCATATTAGGAGTCTGCAAAGCTTTAGGAGGCAATGCTTTGTATCTACTAATTGTCTTATTGTTAAAGCAGCCACTTTATGCATAGAGTTGCGTTTCTGCTGCAGAAACGGCTTCCATCTGTTTCTGCTGCACCTGTGCATATAGTAACAGCTGCTTACACCTTCTGGAACCTTGCAGCTTGATTGCTTTAATTTGAAAAGTGGCGCTTTATGAATTTTGCCCTATTACTGAAAATCTCTTTCAAAACCTTTATAGAGCCCTAGGCTATACCGCATATTATGTATCTCTAACAAATAAAACAATTTCCAAAGAAATTGGATCTATAAAAATGCTTTTTCTGTTATAGAGAACACTTTGTGGTTGCAATTCTTGTTCTTGTTAATATTGTGATCATAATAGCAAAGCCTTAATTTCCCTTTCTGTTTTAGGAGAAAGCTTCAATATGTCTTCTAATTTGTTGCCCAAACCACGAATGAGAGATCTCCTGGGAAGACTTGCAAGAAGGAATTTTCTGATAGGAGTTACTTTAATAACAGGAAGCTTTTTTTCCCTGGAGGTTAGGATTTCTTGTATTAAAACTCAATATAAACCAGATTTTTTTTCATTCTTAAGTGTAATTCCTATATATTTGGGCAAAGTCCTGCAAAATTACAAATAGCCCTTGTTTAATGACTGTTTGGTCAGCTTCTGTTTGCAGTTATGATGGTGCTGAACAAACGGTAGTTATAGTCAATACTTGAAGCTGTGACTGTTGCAGTGCTCTCATGTCACATGTTCAAAATTTGAGTGCTTAGCAACCTGGCCAGACTTAAAATCCCAGGGTCTGCTTCAACTCCCCCCACTATATTACCATCTCTGCCCTTTTGGCTTCTGCACTTTGCTGCCATCTACTCTTGCTGCTGCTTCCAGGGTGACCATTGTCATTTTCTTCCTCTGGTCGGGGTGGTGGTGGTGGTGGTATCAGTGCTGGGCTTGCCACCACTATCTCCTTGGCTGCCAGTTTGAAAACAAAGTGGGCATAAAACTTGGTGTGTCTCAGGGCTCTGCAATCAGGTCTTTGCCATGACCCTTCTGCAGGGTACAGAAATAGAACTTAGATCTTCATGATTTAAGCTTTGGTTCTGCTGTCTGAAGAAGAATGTCAGTTACCTTCAGCCAGCAGCTCTTTCAATCAGTCCCCAGAGATGAGAGGGAGTCTTTTTGACAGGTGGCAGCAGCTTGTAACCTTCCCTGCTGGCTTTCTGTTTTGACTTTCTGGGAAAACCGGCAGAGGAGATTGTAAATGGCAATAACATGATCGTAGAGCATTTGACAACTGATTGTGTGAACAGGTTTTCAAGTGCCCAAAATGCATTCAAGTGACTGTAGGAGGTGGGGTGTGTGTGATATTTTATGCCAGCTGGAAGTGCTTTGTGAGTTATATAGCACCATTTCTGAGACCATAACTACAAATGGTCTTGTAAGTCGAGGACTACCTATACAAGACTTCAGTTTCTAAGCGGTGTCATGTATTTTGTTTAATGGCTGCTTCGTTTAGCAAGGAGAATTCCAGTCCCAATTAGGGTCATTAAGCAAGTCCCAGGTAAATAGGTACAGAATTGTAGTCTTAATGGTGTACACCTTTTTCATCAATTGCATCACTGTTTTCTCAATGTTTTGTAAACAATTTAAGCTGCCCATGAGTGCACTGTTTTCATAGATATTGCTCTCATTTAAAAAAAATGTTTTTGTTCAGTATTTAATCGAGTTGCTTGTTTTAAAGCCTTGTAATGGTAACTTTTTTCTCTTTAGTATTTTTTCATTCAAGCAAAGCAAAATCAATACAGAGATTTCTACAAAACATTTGACTTCAAGAAAGACTTTGAGGACAAGAAAAAAGCAGGAGTGTTTCAAAGTGTGCAGCCCTAATGACATCTAATAATCATAAGTAAGCAATTGTTCAGCTTATGTTTCTTTTAAGTTAGATTAAATAGTATAGCATAGCAATTAAAGTGCTGACATTGAGTGAGACACAGGTTCCAGTTCTCCCTAACTAGAAGCCACCTGGTTGATCTTGGGCCACGCATTCTCTCTCTGTCCTGACCCAGGAAGTCAAAACACTTTCTGGGAGAAAGCAGTGGGAGACCACTGAATTGATTTGTGGGTTGGGTGGATTAAATCACTTTCACATTGTTAGCAAAGAAATGGCACAGACCTGTTACTAGTGCATATTGAAATACAAAATAAAGGTTTGTAATTCAGCTAAAGCAAAGTAAAATCAGATAAGTAGATTTATTTGTTTTAACTGAAGTCACTTCTCTGATTCTTTGTCCATTGATGATGATGTACTTTTTAAAATTCTAATGTTCATGTGCTTTTTTGGAAAAATGTAGCCAGTTTGATTGCTGCTAATTTTTAGCAGTTTTCAAATCATGCTGTTAGAAGCTTTACTATTAAAGCACAAGCTGGCTAATTATGTTTACAGTGGCATTTCATCATATGAACAAATTTTAGGGTTATAAGCCTTTGAGCTTCATAAAAACCAATATTTTTAAGTAACTTAGATAAAATGATATTTTGCATATTTTCAAAATGGGAAAATAGATTCTAGATTCTTAATAACTTTTTTTTTTCTTTTTCAGAACTTCCTTTTGGAGACAAAATAATCGAATATTGTGATCAATAACGATCACCTTCAGTGCTGGTCCTGCTACATTGTGCTAATTAAATGAAAACTGTCTCAAGAGTGTGTCTGGGCTTCTTTCAGTTAGTAGCAATCAAAGCTCACAAAGTACTGCAGTGTTCCATCATCATCAGAATTGGA
The DNA here is from genome assembly GCF_016545835.1 of Crotalus tigris. NCBI lineage: Eukaryota > Metazoa > Chordata > Lepidosauria > Squamata > Viperidae > Crotalus > Crotalus tigris. Next base: position 1,554,176 of record NW_024100554.1, on the reverse strand, counting down.
AGGGACCTCAGAGGTCTTCTAGTCCAACTTCCTGCTCCTCGGACAATGTGCTAGGCTGAAATAGTAGAAATCTTTAAGTTTTCTTTCTAAAATAAAACACTGAGAGGAGAGGGTGTGTCAAATCTAAGGGAAAACAGGAAAAAATTGGATATTGGGATCTTTTAGTTTCCTTTCAGTAGCAGTTAAGTGGCAGTGCTGGCAGTTGGAAGCAATTTTTTTCTCTCCTTTTGTAGCTTCTGCTTCGCAGAGAAGTGGGCAAAAAGGGTTGTTTTCAGTGTCCATGTGAAGGTCAAGTGTGTAGCACCCACATTTTACATTTACCATTATATTTTTTTTCTCAGAACATTTATTAGTTGAGTACCTTGCAGACAGAACACAAAAACAGGATTATTTTCCTTTTGTGATAACATAAATGTTTTAAGAATTGTTGTTATTCACAAGAGTTCACTTTGTAACATGTTATGGAAACGTGCTGCATAGCTGTGGGCGGGCAGATGCAAATGGCTGCTTTATGCTCCAAGAGTTATGCTACAGCAGACTACTAGCTTATCTAAGTTAGCAGTAATTCTACCATGGCCATTCAGAAATTTAGGGACACTACAGGTTTATTGTTGGAATTATTGGCATATTGCACCCTTCTTGAACATTTTGATAAGTAATATATGTATATTATTACTATACAAGTAATTAGTAAAAGGATTTTGTTGAACTGGTTGCTTGCTTCCCGATCCAAAATCTGTTCTTATTAGATATTGCTGGATTTTTTTCACCAAGTCTTTAATTTTTCAGTAGTTGCCTGCTGTTACTCCTCAATCTGCTAAAACTTTGGGTTGCTCTTATCAATATGCTGTCTTTTTAAGAGATTCTGGTGTTAATCTGACCATAAGAGGGAAAGAAAAAACTAGCAAACAAATGAACTTGTGATAAAAAAATCTATGTTGATAATGCATCCAGATAATTCTGTCGGACATTGGCCCATCTAGCCCAGAATTGTTGCTTTCTGAGATAAAATTATCAAGCATTTTATGACAAATAACTTATTTCCTGAGTTGAACATGGCTACTTTAAGGCAGGTACATCTCTGAATACTCAATGAATTTTTAAGAACTTTTCAAGTACATTAGAAGCTCTGTTATTGTTGAAGACATTGAGGAGTCTGATAAGGAAATAGCCAAATGATGAACGAGTGACTCACGGGTTGTCTAGTCCTTATGTAAAAGTGTGATTGAGTGGGAACTCTGGCCCAAGTCGTCTCTCCCTGAGCAGCAAGGCCCTCTAAGGATCATTTATGGAGGTAAACATATAGTGTGCAAAATTAGTATAGAACCTAATTATTTAATGCTTTCAGTCTTCATATTTATACACTGCAATCTTTAGAATAATTCTTTATAGTTAAATATAATTACATATATATTAAATCTAGTGTGACTATACTGATAGTTGAGTTACCCAACAATGCAATATGTTTATGATAGAACAGACATGTCAAACACCAGGCCCGGGGGCCAGATGTGGCCCGCGAAGTGGTTTCATGTGACCCGTGAAGCCATCCTGGAAACAGGGAATGGCCCCCGCTGCCTTGGCCCTGGCCCAGGCCGGCTGGGAGCCAATGTACAATTTTGTGGTGGTCATCTATGCTGAAACGCATTCAGTCTTAGCTCCACAAGGCCGTCTAGAAACAGCGAGGAACCAGCCCTTGCTGTGTCGGCCCCGCCCCCTGGGTGCATGCTGGGGAGGTGTCACCCTTTGTGAGGAATGAAGAAATGGACCATGCCTTGGCGCTTGCCCCAGTCCCACCCCCTTCTGCCAGAGACCCTCAGATCTGTCCCACTTCTGCCCAGGCCCCCACAGGCACCCTTGACGCGAACGATGTAGAGCTGGCCATGCCCACCCAGTAGGCCACACCCACTCCATGCCCACCCAATAGGCCGCTCCCACCCGGCCCCCCCAAGGGCAACCACAATGCTGATGCATCCCTCAATGAAATTGAGTTTGACACCCCCTGTGATAGAAGCACAATTTGCGTCTCAGATTTCCTAATCCACAGTACGGATGCCATAGAGATTCTAGGATTCACCATCTCATGATGGTAAATATCCAAGGGACTGCATAGCTTGCTATGAACTGCTATGAACTATGGGAATGGTCTTTAAAGATGACCTTGTTTTTTGAGGTCTCTTGCAGGACAAGGAGGACATTTTTCTGTGTTGCTCTCAAGTCATACTTTCGGGCAAGCCACTCGGCTTTTTCTTTCTGCTTTGGTGAACAAAAGATATTTTTCTTTAGTCAAGTGTTTTCTGCCTTGATTGCGATTGTTAACATTTTCAGATTGTAAAATAACAGGTTTTTCTAAAAATAAAATAAAATTGTTAGCTGCCCAAAATGTGTGCTGGGCAGGAAAGTGATATTTAAGTTATATAAATAAATATTATGATTAGCCATGCAACTAATTAGACTCTTAAAAGTCAGTTGCAGTATAGGTGGTGTTCAGAGCTTACAGGGAAGATACATCTCAGGGAGATTTTAAAAAGCAACTTCGTACAGTGGAACCAATAGCTATTGTCAGAACTGTAGCTAGGTCAGCAGTTTAATTGGATTTGTAAAGCAATTACTGCTATAATTTAGAAGAGCTTTAAACAAATTTGTTTGGTTCACTCTGGCTATAACCTGTCCTGTTTGTGCTAGTTTATTATTTTGGCATTTTATAAATGCATTTCTTTTGAATCAAATTGCTATAACAGTACTGTCAACAGACAAAGTGGCAATATAACTCTTTATTTCTCATGAAAGATTCAATTATAAAATACAATAGTTTAAAGCAGTGTAAATAAACAATGACTACTAGTCACATAAACATTTAACAAAGGCTCTACCTAGTTTGTACTTAGGATAAACCTAGTTTTCAAAGGCTGAATATTTTAAAAATGGAATACATAAGATGTGACAAAATCAAAAGAGCTTTCAAAATCTCTGTGCCTAGAAATGTACTGGAAACATTAGTGAAAATTGGCTAAAGCATAGTTTAAATTCAGTACCTAACTTCAGCATAGTTTTGTAGTGCAGATTGGCCTTGGACAGATTAATGTTGAGTTTTTGCCTTGAAAAGCGGAGCAGGAGGTTAGAGTGGGGAGGAAAAGAAATGTTTAGGACCAAAAATGTTAAATAAAAATAGTTAAGAGCCCATAGCAAACACACTTTTTGAAACTAAAGCCTGCTGATCCCACTTCAGTCTACATTTAAATCTAATAGCTGTTTTATGCTGGTGATTCTTCTACAGTTCAAAGTTGAAAACAGATGTTGAAAACTCTATAGAAAAGATACATCTAAAAACATCCACTATTAATATACTAGAGCTCTCTGAAAAATTAGATCTGCACAAGAAATGAGAAATCTGATAACTGAACCAGTAACACAGCTGTATGGTCTAAAATGGTTTGGACCCATATCCATGAATTTTACTTTTTTTCCTGGGTGATGATTTAGTACAGAGTTCTATGTTACAAGTATATATTTTTCTTAAGAATCTCCCATTTAACCTTCCAGTGCAAATGTAATTGCTGAATACTACAGCAATAATGAAACCAGGAACTAGTTTTACGGTTTACTGAGCCCTTTCCAGTGGATATATGGGTTTAACTTCAGACAATGGTGGCAATGGGGCTATATGAGAATATACACTGGCTATTAATTTGCACAGTTAAAAACTCAGATGCTTTTAGAGCATGGGTGTCAAACTCGATCGCATCATTTTTTTGCCTTTGTGGAGACGATGTGGGCTGGCCAGCATGTGATGCATCTGGCCTGCGGGCTGCCAGTTTTACACCCCTGTTTTAGAGGAAACTACATCTCATAATATTAAATAGCATTTTCAGTGATACACTGAATCTCTTATTTTATAGAAAACTATGAGACAAACAAGAGTTTCAAGTTATGTATACTTCTTAAACATGGCTATATAGGCTTCCAGTCAGTCATGTATTTAGATGAGCTGTCCCTATAATGGCACCTACCTAAAATTGCTGCAACTACAACTGTATGACTTGGAATTATGGGAACCGAAATTGTATTTGCTGTGGTGCTCTAGTGTAATAAGTTGATCAAAATGAAACTGTTAATAAGACCAAGGTGGCAATTGTTATGTTACTTGGATGTAACTCAATGGATCCTACTTTGAGTAATGCATCATGGGTCAGTTGATCATTTAAATTACCTTCTCATTTTTGGTATTCATGGCTAAACAAAAATTGTAAAGCTTTAGATAATGCAAAATTACTGGTCCCACATTAATAGTCCATAAGAACTCTTGCATAATTATACATTGTTAAAGAATTGTAATAGCATATACATTCAACAATCTTCGGAAAACATTGCTATCTTTTATGGTAAACAAGAAATCTCATAAATTAGTATTGTCACCAACTTGTTCTTCAGACTAAACAAAGGCACTAATTTATATTAAGGACTGAAATCCTGCAAAATCTCAGTCAATGAAAATTAACAGAATGGGTCCGGAACCCTAGGTATCACAATTCCCTTAGCACACCTAAGTACTTCCAAACTGAATAGAAAAACTTATTTTGCTATAGGTTGGGCCAGTTACAGTACAAATTTCAGCCCTGAGCAAGTTTTTAAAGCTAAGTTCTAAATTTGCTTATAGTAACTGGCACCTCTTTAGAAAATGAAGAAAAAGACAAGAATATTATAATGTTCATTCTGTGCATTCTGTCAATCTTTACATATTAGTCTTCCTATTAAAAAGAAAATAAATATTTTCACTGTCATCTTACAAGGTTGCCAATTTCTGTTTACTGACAGCTCTCTCTCTCTATATATATATATCTACGTAATTCTGTCTCATAAAGGAGACTACAGAATTCATCTCTAATGTACTGAGTGCAAAATAGATCTTCTTTTTAATGTGCTAGTTCAATATCCCAGCGCACTTAAGTTTAAACTCATCTGTTTTCATGTGGTGTGAAAAGTAAAGTTCTTCTTAGGCAACTGCATAGATAGTACTTTAAATCTGGAAACATTTCAGCAGAGTGTTTTCAGTTAAATCCTCTACTCAAAGCTTTATTTTTTACCATAGTAAACTTGCTGATGAATACATGAGCAAAAATGGGATTAACCAGGTATTGATAAGTCTTTAATGTTGCTGGAACCGGTTCGGCAGCTATGAGAGGTGCTGTGTTTTGTACAGACACAGGGACAGTAACCAAGTGGTAGGATGCTTTTGTAATGTAGTCAACAAGTCTGTTGTACTGTTGTTCGGACAACCTCTCTCTGTTTCCATCTGCCTGAAATCAGAGAACACAGATTTATTGAAATGGGCAGTGTATTGCTAATAAAATTTTTAAAAAATCATGATTGTTTTTAAAGACTACAAATAAAATAAGTCTGGAGCTTTACCTCCAGATCACAAGACACTCTCTGCTGTTTGAGCTGCACCTTCAACAAATTGCTTTGTTCACCATCTAGCAGGCATTCAATCTCTGTCACTGGGAATGCCTGTTGCTGTGTATCTTCATCAATGCTAACCACAAACAGCACTTCTGAGGTAAGGAGTAAGCATCCTTCGTGTTCTTGGCCTGATCCACTCACAATTATCACATCCAGGGCCATGAAGACCTCTGGTCTCCCCAGTGATTGAAGCATTTTCCTATTAAAAAAAAGGTTCAAGATGAACATGCATTCACCTGATAGTCAAAATTTCTCAGTAAAGTTGCTGCTTTTTTTTTCTAAAGAAGCAGTAGCATTACACAGAAACAAGAGTTTTGCAAAACTTGCTATGATTTTAAATCCCAAAGAGGTCTTGTTTATTTTGTAATACTCTCAAACCTCCATCTTCTGCAGCCAAGCTGACCTAATTGATGGTCACAATCACATCTCCTTTGTCCAATTCATTTCTCATTCCAGCCCTGAATCCACTCTAAGGAACTGGAACTGGAAATTGGAACCAAACTGAGAATAAACTACTGTAGCAGTTATTTCTGGAGATGTCCAACATTTGGGCAAAGGCAACTAAGTAATATCTTTCATAAACAAAGACAGGCTCGCATCAGATTTCCAAAGCTCAAAGGACAGCTGGTTTTCAGAGAGGGCCTCTGCTGAACTTTATGTTTAGCATTCCTAAATATTCTGCTGTAAGTCAGCCTTTTGCTCCGTTAGCTTGAGCAGGAGCCAGATCTATTAATCAACACTTGGGGTATAGAAATGAGTCAGTATCCAGATAATTTACCAGACATATTTGACGTGGCTGTTTGGAGCCTGTTCAGCATGTTGATCACTTGAAGGACAGCGCTGTTTAGGATGCTGGGAAAGTCCAGCCCCATGCAAAATACCTGTGGTGATAAAAGTGAGGCTGTTTTGGGTTTTGTTTTTACAGGGTGGGAAAATAGAAACATGTTGCAATGATGTCATGTTCTTAAACAGTCCATAAAATTGTGCAGATCCAAAGTGATGTCACATCTTTGGACATTCTAGTGGAGATAATTCATTCAATATTAGAACACAATAATCATGCACTTAACCATAATGGATTTTAGCATTAGCTAGAAATAAACAAAGATGGATCATCAGTCACAAACTGGCAATTAGGGAAAATTGAATGTTCTTGTGAGCCATAGATTTAGAAAGGGATTGCACAAGTTAGTTAAGAATGTAGGCATATCAGTTCAAGACCACAGTTAACTTTCTTGCTTAATATTCACATTCTTTCATGAGTATCTCACAATTAGCAAACATCAGCAGGTAAATTTGCCCTAGATATTGCATTTCAACATAAATTACTTAATTACTGTTAAATATGAAAACCAAATGTTATGAATTCTCTTGGGGCATCTGAATTTTGAGAAGTATCTTGTATTACAGCAGAGATCTGTAGAGCTACTTCTCTTCCTGTTTGCCCTGATCAGAAGAGAACAAAGGGGTGACTTAGCAGGTTGCTTTCTGATGGCTGGTACATTTTTAATATGTAAAGTGCATGAGCCTTATGCTGAGAAATGACAGAGTGTCAATAACTGGATGATTTACTTAAAAGATAAATGTTTTATAACTGGGATTAAAACTGGGGTGCATCTTAGAGGATAACAGAATTTCTGGATAGGGAGAGAGCTAAGCACTAATGCATCAAACATTTCTGCATCAGGGTAAAATTTATAGTGCAAATACCAAATAAATAATGCACTGGTGTTGTTCAGAAAGAATTAACTTTAATATTGAACATACACTAACTCCTAGTAATGCTCAAAAGATACATTCCAGTTGTAATAATTAGCTGATTGAGATTTTTCAGCATTATTGCAAATGAGACAGACATTGGCAGATGGAAAAGTAGAACATGTGATTACTTCTGTGTGGTCTTGTTTCCCCCATAAGGCATAAGCCCATTTGCCCATTAGTCACAAGAAAGATACTGCTCCATGCACTTCCATTTATTATGGAAAAGACTCAGTTCTCCCAGCCAATAGACACAAAATATAGAAATACAGCTGTCAGACTCTAGAACACTCTATCATTAATTCTATGCACTCAGGGCAATGTTGCATTGCAAACCCCTTTTCAAATGGAGGAAAAAAGAGAGTTGCAAAAGAACTTGACATTTTTTTGGAGAGATTGTTATTCAAAGAACAACAACAACAATAAAAGCTGTCTTCTGAGTTCTGCAAACAGTTGGCTCTGCTAAAGTTGCTCTCTAGTTTCAAGCCACTGTTTGCAGTAAAGTGCATCTTTCCATTATTTTGGGTTACTTCTCAGTTGCCAACTTTTTAAAAAAATCTAAAATCTATGTAACATGGAACATTTCTTACACAAACTTCCAACTTTTTTCTTTCTCTAGTTTTCCTAGAATCGAAGTTTTATGTACAATAAACTTCCAATTTCTCAATAACATCCGATACACATACTGGATAAACAATTATGTGAGAAAACAGCCACACACAACAGTTTCATATGTTGTTCCTCCAAAACGTCTCCAGAGAATTAGGAAATTCTTGGATGTGTATTAGCGAGCATATGATGAAGACAAAGAGTTGTAACTGGCTTCTTTTGGCTTCTTTTAAAGCTTTTTAATGCTGATGAAGAAGATGCAGAAAAACATGTGAGACTAATCTTTGAATGACACATATCCCCATTTCTTCAAGGGGTCTGCTTGAAACATAGGCCTCTAATTTTACCATTTGTCCTAATAGGATCTCCAAGATGTTTTTAGAAGCATGGAGCAGCAGAACAGAGTGGTTGGGTGCAAAATAATGCCTAAAGGTTTAGTCAATGGAAATAAAAAAGCTGGCCAGCGTAAGTGGTTAGTGATTCATCTCAAGGAGGAAGATGCTATATGAGTAATCACATTATAGCAATAACATCTACAGTGTTTGCAATTCTTGGAGACAATCTAATATATCATTAATGGAATATTGACACATCTGGGCCTGGCTCAGAGAAAGTGAGCATACTTTATATGCAGTGGTATCAAATGACCTGGTAGGAAAATTCAGAAAGCATCTTATTTTTTAAAGCAGTAAGTCTGGAAGCAGAAATAACAGCTGGCAACCGATTTGTATTATGGTTAGCAAGACAAAAGTGTGATCTTGGTTTAAATGGGCACTTAGTTTTCCTTAGTCCATAACAAACTGTGTGAGATCATCTGGGCTTTGTAGAATTTCCTCACTGAGGTAGGTAACACAACTAATTAGGAATTTATGACTTAAATTTGCTCTTTATATTTTAAGATGATTTAATCTGAGATAAAATTCTCCACCTAAATTTGCTAGTTTTGCAATGTATTTTATATATAAATTTAAAAAACTGGGTAATGAGGACTAAGTATCTGAAATAGGAAAATAGCGTAATCTCAGTAAAAGAATGTGATGGTAGGAGGGAAATTTATATTTTAAATAACATTTTAGTAATACATGCTACAATTAAAATAATACATGAAAACTACCAATGAATTTGCAACACGCTGAAGTCATACATTTGCTCAAACCTACCGTAGCCAGTCTGTGAGACTAACTCAGCTGCTCCTCCAATAGGCTTAGCAAAAACTCCCATGATTCCTTTCCCCACACCAGAGATCACGCCCTTGGCTTTGTGTCCGGCTGAAGCCTGGGCTTCTGATGTTTTCTGGAAATTCTGCATTGGCTGATCTACTATTCCAGCAATTGCACCTGGAACGAGTTTTCAAGTATTATGGAACGATATAATCTCAGAGCAAGATGAAATATTGATTTCTGAACACTTTTGCTTCATTTCATTTGAATATTATGCCATTTTGTCTAACACAGCAATAAGGGACTGACATTGGGTCCCTTTAATTCAGTGTAAGAAAATTTTTGCTAGTCACATCTATTTCACTTAAGAGAGCCCAGCGTTTTGAGCTGCTTCACAGATCTGGATTCCTGAGAGCATGTTATGGACCCTCACCCAAATTATTGCAGTGATGGATGTACCCAGTTACAAAACAGTTTCCCAGAAAGCAAATTCAGGAAATTGTTCCCCAAGAACCATTCTAATGGTTCTGAATATCCCATATCAACCTTTATTTTTGTCTTCTTTCTGGGTAAGTGAACATACTTCCACAGAAATCCCTGAGCTGTAGTTTCTATAATATTTGATGAGATTGCCACAGAATTCAAAACATCATTGTAAATAAATATTAAGCTTTGCAACATGCTGACTTCACATTTACTTCTTTAATTTTTTTAAAAAAAATCTAAAACAAAATTAAGTGTGGCATAGGATATGGAGCCTAAGATGTATCTATGTAGATCTGTTATTTTGTTATACATGGGTACTATATTGGGAACTAGTAGATAAATATTAAAATTTGGTTTCATAGGCGTCTTTTAAACTTCCACAATTTTTCTAAATGAAGTTGTTGAATGGCAAAATCAAATATATTATATATATTTTGCTCCTAGATTTTGTGCTTGAGAGGGGGGAAAAAATGAAACATTGACTTTGGATTTTGCTGACAAGATAGGTTTGTTGCTATAGAAATGGCTAGTACACATTAGCATGGAAAAGTAAAAAGGTGAGGCTGCAATGTTATTTACCTTATTCTACTGCGCTAAAAAGAGTCAGCAGTCAATGTTGTTTCTTTTTTTGCCCCTCTTTTTTCCTACCCTTTCCCCTCCTTCCCTTTTTTCTCCCTCATTTTTACTCTATTTTCATTTTCTTTTCTATTTTATATCTTGATAAACCTAATTTATGCTAACATAGCGAGATTTTAGACCACTATTTAAAGTAAATCTCACAAACCGTTAAGCCTTTCCTATGTCCACTATATCATTTTAACATGCCCTTATATTATAAAAATGCTCATAAACCAATGCAATCTCTAATATATTACTAAGTTTAGTAGAATTAGGCCTGGAGACTTTTGTTACTGTTTTTGTCAACACAATCATATTTTATTTTAATGTGTACAGGTCAAACTTTACAAGTGCCTTAATGACCCCTCCAGTTTTCCATATCAACAGAGAACAGCAGTTTAAATCTTCCTAAATGTAAACAGGTATGTCAGGTGGGATGTTTCTTTGATCCTGAGTTTATTCAAGCTGTGCCATACCCCAGAGATGCCTTGTAACTTTGATGGATAATTTATTTGGATCTCACTAAAAGGATAATGATTGAACAAGATGACGAGGTGTTACATTATGAATCTGAAGGGCTTATGCTGAAGATCATCATTCAGTACAAAATGAATGAAAATACTAGCTGAAACTTCTAGATCTTTTTGTAAGCCCTCCAAATATGGGTAAGAGACACTTTTTTCATCCCATATGGACAACAATAATTATATTAGGGTCAACTGCTGTTCATTGTGCAAATAAACAACAATAACAACCACAAATATTTTTGCATAAAATTATTAGGCCTTTCGAGACAATAAAACTAATTGGTAGACAGAATCTCTACCCTCCATAAGACTCACAACTAACCATTGCTCTCCGGTGGTTTCAGATTGTTCCTTGCATCCATCTTACAATCCACCCATGAATCCTGAGATGAGATGGAAATGTTTTTTCCTTCAACTGATAGATCATGATATTTTACAAAATTAAATAAATGAGTGGTAAAAATTGTATTAAAATTGCTTTACTTTAGTGGCATTTTACTAAATATTTGAAATATATTCAGCTGTTCTTGAAATGAAACATTTTCCCCTTCTAGGTCACATCACATTTTCTTTATATTCAAAAGCTATCCTTGATCCCTTTCTAGTTTGAACATGTATATTTTGTGGCATAGATATGGCATTAGACAAGTACCCATCTTCAAAGGAAGATGCACATTGTAGTTGCAGAAGATGCTAAGTATCTCACACGTGCACAGTAGTCTTCATTATAACCATATTTTATTAATTTTTTATAATCACAAATCCTTAATATTTTATCAGCAACATGTTATCTGGGTTCCAATGTTTAGCTTACTAACACATGTTAAACTTAGACTTTGGGAAAGTCTAAACCCTTGTGGCCCTGAGGCATGCCACATTCTTTATCTGGCACTTTGTCTACTTAATGATTGCTTAAAGACCACAACCAGGACTGCCACGATTGCAATCATTGAGTGAAACCATCACATGACATTTAATGACTGCTTTGCTCTATGACCAAGATTTTGGTCCCAAAAGTTTTCATAAATCAAGCACCTGTGGCTTATTAACATTTTAAAACTTTGCTAGTGTTATAATTAATACAAGGTTTCTGGCAAATCACACTTAAACAATGTACTATGCATTCTATATATTTCAGACCCTCTTTATCTGCTAGCAATTTCTGGACAAAAGAGTTTAGATAAAATAGGTGTGCCAATGCAACATGCCATCTGGGAAACAGATATACTAGCATCTTATGCTTCTCTCCCACTTTATATGTTCCTCTCCTTCAATAACAGCCGAAAAAATATTGTATTATTAAGTTCAAGATGTTTTTTTCCCATCTATCACAATGTTAAGATTCCTAAATTTGCCTTGGTTTCAGAAATAACTCCAACAAACCTTAGAATATGCAACTAGAACGTTTCAAGGCTATCAGACAAACTCAATTATGACATCAGAGAAGGTAAACCACTGAAATAAATTGTTTGAAATCTCACACACCAGAGGAGACAGGTGAAAACAGAGATTGCAAGGAAATATCAAATATTAACGGACCCATTGTTTACAGAATTGTTCACTCTGGCTGCGTTTGCGTTGAATGTGATACTTTAAAACACTAGCAGATGATAAAAGCCTGGTGCTCCTGAAAACATCTGCTTGCCTATTCATTACTCCTAAAATGCAATTTAGATTCTTTAGATAATTATATCACAAAGTGCTTGTAATTTATTTGGATAGTTAATTTTTCTGAGACTAAGAGTAGTGGGGATTATTTCAGCAACAAAGAATTTGTAAACAGAATCTCAATGCCAGTTCAAGTCTTTCATTCTGTTTAAGCAAAACAATGCAGGCAACTCAGCCTAAGCCAAATTGTAAACTCAAATTTCTTAAGTATATCTTGAGTAAAGGCAGCAATTAAGAGCAAGAAGTGATCTGTTTGAGTAAAATATAACAAGAATAACTTCAGATTTCCATCACAGTGTCTAAATCCCTGGAGGATCAAGAAGATTCTGTTGATCCAGTCACAATTATTCATGTAATAATAACAGCCTTCAAGAAAATCTTCAGAGCTAGATAAAGTCAGCCAATCTTCTATGTAGCTAATCAAAGAATGAAGGAGATGCTGTGGCTGCTGCAGCTTTCACTATATAGAAGAACCTCAATAACTGACTGATCTTTCTGAGGAGTTTTTCTACAGGACTCTACAGTAATTATGGTATGGAGTGCAGAGGAACCAATAAATGGTGAATATTGTGGTATGTATTAATCATGCATCACAAATTTTCTTATGGGATGGTTGCCCATGGCTGTCATAGATAAGATACAAAATGTATTTTTTTAAAATATTCCTTGGATAGTAGTTTGTACATGATGCTTTTACCAAGGATTCTGCTTGTTAAGATTTCAAAGTGTAATGAAATCATCTTTGTAGACATTTTCTTTTAAGATATATCTTTCTTGGCAGATTACGCTCTCTCTCTCTCTCTCTCTCTCTCTCTCTCTCTCTCTCTCTCTCTCTCTCTCTCTCTCTCTCCCTCCCTCTCTCTCTCTCTCTCTCTCCACAGATATATGCAATATGTGTGTGTGTGTGTATTTATACGTATATATCTATCTAGAGGCAAACACCTAGAGGCAAACAAAGTCATTACTAAAAGCCAACATGGGTTTGCAAAAATAGATCATGCCAGACAAATCGTATTGCATTCTTTGACCAAGTGACAAAATTAGTGGATCAGAGGAATGCTGTGGACATAATTTACTTGGACTTCAGTAAGGCATTTGATAAAGTAGATCACAACCTACTACTTGATAAGATAGAAAAATGTGGGGTAGACAGAATCACCACCAGATGGATCCGTAGCTGGCTGACCGGCCGTACACAGCGAGTGGTCCTCAATGGAATTGCATCTATATGGAGGGAAGTGTGTAGTGGGGTGTCCCAGGGCTCTGTTCTGGGCCCAGTGCTTTTCAACATCTTCATCAACGATTTGGATGAAGGGATAGATGGGGAACTCATCAAATTTGCAGACGACACCAAGCTGGCAGGAATAGCCAACACTCCAGAAGACAGGCTTAAGATACAGAACGATCTGGACAGACTTGAACACTGGGCACTAACTAACAAAATGAAATTCAATGGTGAAAAAAGCAAGGTTCTACATTTAGGCAAGAAAAACCAAATGCACAAGTACAGCATAGGTGGCACCATGCTCAATAGTAGTAACTGTGAGAGGGACCTCGGAGTCCTAGTAGACAATCACTTAAATATGAGCCAGCAGTGTGCTGCAGATGCCAAAAAGGCCAACACAGTGCTAGGCTGCATTAACAGAGGGATAGAATCAAGATCACGTGAAGTATTAATACCACTCTTCAATGCCGTGGTAAGGCCACACTTGGAATACTGCATCCAGTTTTGGTCACCACGATGTAAAAAAGATGTTGAGACTCTAGAAAGAGTACAGAGAAGAGCAACAAAGATGATTAGGGGAATGGAGGCTAAAACATATAAGGAACGGTTGCTAGAATTGGGTATGTCTAGTTTAACGAAGAGAAGGACAAGGGGGGACATGATAGCAGTGTTCCAATATCTCAGGGGCTGCCATAAAGAAGAGGGAATTAAGCTATTCTCCAAAGCACCTGAAGGCAGGACAAGAAGCAATGGGAGGAAACTAATCAAGGAGAGAAGCAACCTAGAACTAAGGAGAAACTTCCTGACAGTTAGAACAATTAATCAGTGGAACAGCTTGCCTCCAGAAGCAGTAAATGCTCCAACACTGGAAGTTTTTAAGAAGAGACTGGAGAGCCATTTGTCCGAAATGGTGTAGGGTTTCCTGCCTGAGCAGGGGGTTGGACTAGATGACCTCCAAGGTCCCTTCCAACTTTACTACTATTACTATTTATCTATATATGAAACCAACTATACACACATACAAACACAAGCACTCATACACACACACTTGCTGTAGGTTCTGTCATGCCATAACATAATTTTCTATCATTTTGATCACTTTTCTATCATTTGAAATTTTCACTGGCAAATTATATTCCAGGTAGGTATATTGCCCTATTACATATATGATGATCCAGAATTTTAACACTTGCATGCTTTGCTGAATGTTATATTAATCTTGTTCATAAATAAAAAACAGTGAAAAATAACAAACCGCAACATGATTTAATGTTATGTTGGAACTAGACCACTAACTGCATTTACACATCAAGTATAGTTTGTTTTGCTGAACTCAGAGCAAGTAAGCTGATCTTTCTATTGAATAAAATCATACTGGCTTATTTGACCAATTCCTGATTTATCTTCCTACTTTTAGTGGTTCTTAACTTGCACCCTTTGAAGGTTGATTAGCATGAGACTAGGGGAGAGCATAAAAATAAAACAAACATAAGCTAGAAAGGTACAAATTATGATTTTAAAATAAAAAATATTGTTTAGTGTTCCCATTCACACATCATTCATATTATGATATTGTCATGTGTGGGTCAAACGAAGATTAAAAAATATGAAAGTAGGTTTAATTAGTCCCTTCCTTGTAATGTCAGTACAACATAAATTATGGCAATAATATATAATATCATAAAAATATCCTTCTACTGGAGGGTAAATGAGGAAGCCATGAAATCGGCCATCTTATGGAACATCCCCCCCCCCCAAAGTTAATGTTCATGAAGTCACTCCAGACCTGGTCATGTCACTAGGATTGGGATCCCAAAGAATTGGCGATATTACGGATGATACATAGTTGCAATATTTACTCTTTCTACTTGTGGTTTGCATACTTTAATTTTTTAGCAATGGTTTAACTTTCAGTAATGATTCTCTATTTTTAAATAATTGTTTCTATATCATTTATTTAATTTGATTGTTGTATGCTGCCCAGAGTCACTTCTTAAATTTAGCAAATTATTCTAATCTAATCTAATCTAATCCAATCCAATACAATACAGTACAATAATATGCTGTGTTATATTATGTTATATTATGTTGTTATATTGAATTACAAGGCAAGAATTTTTTTTAAGAAACAGAAAATAATATTTTCAAACAAGATCCTTCTGAACTTTTATGTTTGTTTATTTCTAGTCACTTTGATCTCACAGGGTGATAATGTGGTCTCATAATCCCATGAAAGCATTTGCCAAGCAATACATATTTGTGATTTTTTTGGCTAGTAAAAAAAGTCTGTGTACATTCTTCTTTCATAATTCTAAATCCTACTTTCCCTTCAGAAATGTCTATATAGTGGTTAATTAAGTTGGCACAATGTGTCATCTTTTGCTGAAGAAATATTTTTCATCAACGTTTATTTGATATTTGAACTAGTGGTTTTCAAACAAAAACAAGCATCTAAGCTAACCTTTCCCAACTTGGTGCCCCCAGATGTTTTATAATCAAGCAAATAGAAGAGCTACGAAGCAATGGGAACATCACAAAACAACACTATTACTTTTCATTCAAAGAAATGGAACTCATGTGTCTTTCTACTATTTACAATATATTAAGGGAATGTAAGTTGCTTTGCATGAATGCACATATGAAGACAGCCAGGAACAATTCCTACAGCTGCTGCACAAATCCCCCAACCTACCCACCCTCCAAAAAACCAGTTCCTTTTAATGATTCAGATACAGGTGCTTTGTGCATGCTCCCATATGTTGCAAAGTCTTCATTCACATAATTAAAAGATCCAAGTCTTTTCCATGAGCCTACTGCATAGTGCATGCAAATAAAACAATATAATACAGGTTTAAGTATTATTCTTCTGTAACCTTTAGTTTGGGGCAGGTAGTGTCTGGTGTTTTTTGATGTTGATTTTTTAAAATGGGCATTCATCTCCATTCACCTTCAGTGAATTGTGTTAATAAACTTACTTTGCTGCAGTGATACTGAACAGAGTATTCCTTTCCCAGGAAAAGCTGTTTTGCCTGTTAACTAAGCATGAGGCAGTACTATGATCTACTCAGTCCATACTGGGAGCAACACGGGGGAGAAACAAGTTAAAGCCAGAGGCTGAACAAAATTCATTTCTATACAAACTCTCCACAGTTTGGAGCCTTGGCATCAGACAGTCATTGTTGTGAACCTGATTTCCTTCTGAATTAGATTACTCTGTGATTCCTTGTTAAATAATCTGTTCCCCAAGTGTGTATAATTCACATGCTGTTGCTGTTTATATATACAGCTCTGTGAAATGGAGCTTTCCTCTAGCATCGGTCTCACCAGATGGCTAAAACATCCTGTCTCTGCTCCCCTCCAAAGTTATAGAAACTCATAATTACCAGAAACCAGAGCTTTTTCTGAGCTCTTTTTTTTCTCAGATTAGATTAGGATGATGAGATGGGGTGGGGGGGGGGAGGGGAAAGGAGGCAGTAATTCCTGCAAGTCCGATATGATTCAGGCAGAATTCCTGCCAGGAATAATTAGCCTATCCAGGGCCTGGCTAGGGAAAGGAAATCAAATAATACAGGAAAATAATGTATGTGCTTCCTCCCATCCCAAAACACACACTGGGTCCCCCCGGGAGGATCCCATCACAGTTGAGAACATAACTTAACTGCTGTCCAAGGCAACAACAGCCTTCCTTTCTAACTGTGCTTTGCTTGCCCAGCCTCGGCTCCTTCCACTTGGCAGTGGCTACCTCTGACACAAGCGTTCATTTCAAATGAATTTTCTTATCCCCATTGATGTGGGAATATATAACTCATTTTGGGTTAAATGGAAAATCTAGAGGAATTGAGAACAGTGGAGGAACTGTATTTTGCCAAGCTGAGACTGCAATGCCTACACTATGGGGCACACAGATCTTGCTTCTGCCAGTCTTTCTCTCATGCCCTACTTTTTTTTGCCCTCACTCAATAAGAATCTGGAATTGGAAACCAAAGTCAAAAAAAGTTTTACTGAAGTTGGCAAAAGGAAAAGACCAAATAAACGTAACTCCACCCTGCAGATATTTCCAGATCCTATTTTCCCAAACGCTGGACATAATGAGGACCAAAGAGAGTGTCTTACCCAGAAGGCTGATGCCCAACCGGGAAAGGCCTTGTCTTAGTCCTTCTCCCAGATTTTCGGGCAGCTGCCGTCTCCATTCTTCTTGCCGATTGTAATGCTCCTCGTCCAGGGAAAGCCTATCCATATTTCGTGCCAGGCTTGTTGCTAGGTTGGTAATGGATGTTAGCGTACCTGAAGGCAAACAGGTGAGTCAATGCCCAGTTAATTTGGAAAGGGCAAAAGATGTTATTTCAGGCAGCCCTTGACTTACAAGAGTTCATTTAGTGGCCGTTCAAAGTTACAATGGCACTTATGACTCATGACCTTTTTTCACGCTTACAACCATTGTGCCGTCACTATGGTCATGTGTTCAAAATTCAAACGCTTGGCAACTGGCTCATATTTAGGACACTTTCGGTGTCACCTTTTGCGATCTTCTGACAAGCAAAGTCAATGGGGAAGACAAATTCACTTAACAACTGTATTACTAATTTAACAACTTCACTGTTCACTTAACAACTGTGGAAAGAAAGACTGTAAAATGGGGGCAAATTTCATTTATCAAATGTCTCACTTACCAACAGAAATTTGGGGCCAACTGTGATCACAAGTCGAGGACTCCCTGTATTTTGCTTAAAAATAACAGAAACTACTACAATCAAGACTTGTACCACATAAAAGTGGTATGTCACACTAATAATAAAAGCTACTACTAATAAATGTTACTAATAATAGATGTCCCCAATTCTTAATTCACTCAGTAGCCTTTATTATGAAGCCTGCTGTTAACTATGGTACAACAAAACTATAATGGACTCTAGGGAATTCCAAAACTAAGTACAGTTCTTAGCTTTTTCTCCCCAAGTTTTGAAAAGGGAGAATTTCCATTTTAAAAAAAAAATTAATATCCAGCTGAAGCATGATTTTGTCTGGCTATGAAAAGGTTGTTTAAACCATATCCTAAATCAAGAAGCAACCAGCTAATGAAGGTTCAGCAAATAATAGTACTATTTGGAGAGACAATCTGATACTGCTTTGAACTGCTGGCAACCTAGCATTTTTTCCATCTTTGAATCTTTCCTATTTTCCAGCTGGCCTAGGCAGCCACAAGATGGCGCTATGTCTGTACACAAATCCAGGAAAAGCCAGATGTGTGCTTGCTTTACAAATGTGTTCAGCAATATTTAATAAGTGTCTATTATTATCTTTTCAACTACATATGATGAGGCAATGTGGTGTAAAATTTCTGAAGTACTGCAGAAACTCTGAACTTCTTTAACGTTTCTGTTCAGTTACTGCATTACAAAATGGTCATGTGGGAAAGCTTAAGTCACTAGTAGAAACAATAGTAGAATAGAAAAAGTGGATTAGGTCCTCTCCCCCAATACATTCTCTCTCTCTCTCTCTCTCTCTCTCTCTCTCTCTCTCTCTCTCACACACACACACACACACACACACACACACAAAGAGAGAGAGAGGGAGGGAGGGAGGGAGAGCAACGTATGCCTTTCACTGAGACTCAAAGAGCTTAAAGGAAGCTGAGGGTAGGAAGTTCATCTGAAAAGTCTGATGCCTTCCTTTAAGACCCCCAACTGATGGGAATGCAGTGGAATTAGAAAGAAAAGATAAATACCTTTGGATATGTGCTTTACAAATGACGTGGTTCCTCTGGAAACCCCACTAACAAAGGCCCCTGGGCCACGAGTGAGACCTTCATAGGGAAGCCTGAAGAAGTCTGCAATCCCATTCCCAACGCTTCTCACCAAGCTGGCTGGGCTGCCAAGAATTTCCAGAGATCCAACAACCCATCCTGCAAAGCAACGCAAGGTAAAAAAAAATGTGTTGAGGCTCACACTAACTTCACAGAAATTGCAACTACAATAAAAAGAACAAGAAGAGGGGGAATAAAGCCCCTAACTCTCATCCCCTCACCCCCCCCTTTTTTTTTACACTGAAATTTATCACATCATAAACTTCCTTTGAGAAAAACACGGGAAACAGCTCATCCACTACAGATTCAGCCACGGCAATCTTTCATGCTTTCTAAATCAAAGAAATCTCTCTGGCAAAAACACAAATAACTTTCAAATGACTTCCTTCCATAAGCCTCCCGTATTTCTGCTAAAGCTATGTGTGGAGAGATGGGTACTGCAGTCAGAGGGCTGGGAGTAATAGGACTTATTTTGCTTTGGAGGCTTTACATCTCCCAAAGCAACTTCGTTATTTCACATCCACACAGCAGAAGAGTCATGACAGCTAGTTTACAGTGATACACGGTCCCGCCTTAAGGGAGCGTGAAGGTCAGCTGCTTGATGGGGTGTTGGGAAAGGGGATGCAGGTTTTTGACAAGCACAAGGAATTATTTTAATCCATCCAACAGCTCTGTGCTGATCACTTTCCTGTGGAGTTAGTTATGGCCAGATAAATGACTTCTTGCTCAACATCACTGTGTAAACAGAAATGGCATTTGCATGTTGATTAAATTACTCAGAGGGAGGATCCTTGTACAGTTCCCCACAAGAGCTTGAGGGTGGAGGAATTTCCAAGATTTAGTTTCTTACACAAAGTTACGGTTGCTGGCAGGGAGCCTGACTCTGAGCATGTTGCAGCTATTGCTAGTTCTGAAGGCAGAAGGACCAGAAGATCACCAAGCCTAGGAGACTTTCTGCAGCCAGGACATTGCAAAGAGACTCCTGTCAAACTAACTAGAAGACCCATGACTAGCTGTCCACACTTGTTATGATCAGCTGAGCAGCTACAATAGATGGACAATTTCTCAGGACAATTTCTCATGCCAGTTCTTTTCAATTAATGCAGTATTTCTGCAACTTATGATACAAAAATATTCCAGAGTGAGAGAGAGGGCTTTACTATACTGATCAACTTACAAAGCTATAGAAAAGTCTAGTAATTTGATATACCAATTGACTTTCAAGCCAATAAGAAAAAAAAGTTTCAATATTATGTTTTTTCATTGTTATTTTTTAAGACAACTTTAAAAAAATCATCACATGAGCTACAATAGTTAAGAGTCCACTCTGTCCTTTTGATTCTGCCATGAAATTCCTTTCCAGGTACTCATATATCAAGAGTGTGCTTATTCCTGAGACTTTACAGTGAGTCTCAATAATTGAATAAACCTATCCACAAAAGCATGATGCAAATAAAAGAGATAACTTCAATTATTTGCCTATATCCAACAAGAACCAAACAACCCTGCAGTGTGTCACACAAGCAAACACTATTTAAAAAACTCTTTATCTTGTTGCAAATAGTCTCAGAATTCCAAATAAGCAATAATGCCATCAGCTATTATTCCAAGTGGCTACATGCCACCAGGATACTGTTTTCAGAAAACATATTGGATGTGCATGCATGCCCAGATTTGCATGGATACCAAACCTTTTGACCCAGGGTCCACCTTTCAGATAATTTCATTGATCATATTTTCATGCTGGCTCATTAAGTCAGACAATATCTGACTTGAGTCCAAGGCTTTTATGGAGTAGTACTATAAACACTTATGCTGATAGTAAGTATAACATTTTCAATGTTTTGAATGCTTATATACCTGAGATAGCCTATAATGTAAGCTCACATTTGAATGGTGGAGGTGTCCCAAGGACAGATTTCCCTTGGGTTGGCACAGCTGAATGAATTAACAGGTGTTTTGCCAAGAAAAGTGCAGGGACTTGTCCAGGCAGTCTCTAAGAACTGGACACAGTTGAAAGGAAGAAAAAAAAATCCACAGATTATTTGTTTTTTTCACTATCTATTCTGACTGGCATTTTAGATCCTCAAGCAGTGGACTTGCCCCATTCCTGCTGTGCATTCCTTCTGAACTAAAAATAATTCTGGGAGTCTATGCATGCAAGATAGGTGTGAACAATGGGTCATTTCTATGGTTTACTTTTCTACCGATTCATAGCGAAAAATGTCTGAGTTCATTTATTCTTATAAACAGATCAATCCGGCACCAATAAAGGAGAATATTTGGTGCTCTCTATACTTGGTTATTTTCTTGCAGACATTTTATTACCTACATAACCTAGTTTGAATAAGAAAATGTCTGCAAGAAAGCAACCAAGCTCAGACAGCACCAAGGACTCCTCAAACCAATCTGGATGTGTCCTGCAACATTTACAGGGTCTCTGAATGTATATGAAATTACCTATTCCTCTGACACCCATTCACATAGTGGCTGACAGCACACATTAGAATGATCTAATCACGGGTGTCAAACTCGCCACATCTCCTGACACGTCACGACATACGGCGACTTTTTTTGCATTGCCGGAGCTGGGGTGGGCGCGACCTCTGTATGATGCAACCGGCCTGTGGGCCAGCAGTTTGACACCCCTGATCTAGGTCATAAGAATTGGAATGGAGAAAAATAATTGTTTCAATGCAATGTATATACTTGTATATAAAAGTGTGTTACAGAGATTGAGTCATTTTGTGAATGTGCAGGTATGGAAGCAAGACAAGCTATCCATTAATTTAAAAGACTGTTTGCTCAGTATTGATCTTGGATAGCAAAGAATCAGCAAAACAAACACACTGCTCAGATCAAAGGACAATAAACATCTGCATGCCAGTCTAGTGTGAGGATTCTATGAAGAAAGACACATTGCTAATCATAAATGGCAGCCAAAGAGAAACTGAACAAGAAAACAGTTTTCAATGGCCTAATTTGCTTCAAATATACAGAGATGAATTGAATAATGCCACAAAAGAAACTCATTTTGTGAGATCATGTTAAGAAACGGTTGGAATTTCGAATTAAGTAGCTGGCTAGCACAGCAAAGAGACAATCAGAATGTAGAATCTACCCCATAAAAGTCCAAATAATTTTTGCTGTTTAATATTACTAAGTTTTCTTCTCATTTTCAGATGAGTTAAAGACAATATTCTTTGAGACAGCACTGTTACTTTGCAGCTGCAAAGCAATCAGCATGCTGACAATAAAAAGAAAAATCCCCCGATCTCTGCTATCTGAATAGGTAATACAATTTTTCTTAGCAACAGCATGGAAACAGTTTGGTTGCCTCTCCCTTTTTCCAGGATGTTTTCAATTTAGCCCACCTAATATTTAAAATAACATTTCCATGAGTAAGAAGTAAGAAGCAATTCTAAGTACTGTGTAGCCTTAGCTACGCTCTCTGGAACATATATTAAGCTATGGTCATTCCTCAAGTTATCTTGCATCTGATGAAATGTGCTGCAGCTCATGAAAGCTTATGCCTTTTAATAAAACTTGTTAGTTGGAAAAGGTTCTGCCAGATTCCTCCTGATTTTTTTTCTCCCAAAGAAACAGGTATCTCTAATAAAAGAGTTGGGTGGACAACCATATGGTTTTTGGTCATCAGCGCAGGACAAAGCATAACTTCTATTGGGATCATTCAGAAATGCAGCCATGCTTTGTAAACGTAACCTAAAAATGTGTACAACTATTAAAAAGCAACAACATACCTGCTCGAAATAGTGCTCCTGCAGCATAATGCATGGCCAGGGCATGAATAAGTTGCCTGGCAGTTGTAAAAAGGGGTCCTCGTTCAAACACAGAAAAGGAGAGAGGAGTGTGATCCGAAGCAATATATATCTTCAGGGAAGCATGGATGCTCACCAAGAGGTTTACTGGCTGGATGGCCAGCTTCGTTAACTTTACTGGATTGACTAAAGCGTTTACATGTTGCCTCACCTGTTCTGGCAGTGCCTGACTAACAGTTAATGCTTTTGCGGAATGACAAACGCTTTTGCTGTCTGGAAGATAGGTCTCAAATAAAGTTTTAATGTAATACACAAATGTGTCTTCCACGTATAACCTGGCTGGTTTCATTTCAAAATTGAGATCATTCACATGGAATAATAAATTTTGCTCTTTTGACAAAGTGACACAAAGTTTTACAAATGCATTCTTGTTACATTCTTCCAGGTCTTTACTAGAAAGTGTAAGGTTATGGACTTTAGCCCACTGTATGGTTTCATTTTTTTCTCCCTGGCACAACACTACTGGGAAATGAAAATTGGATTTGTTGTAAAGCTGATTGTCCAGCTGAAAGTCTCCACAGTAAATCTGGAGAATATAAAACTGCTGAAGGCCACTGGTGGACTCTTCTTGAAATTTATGAAAGAGAGGTCTAAGGTAGCTGGCAACTGGAACCATATTAAGATAAATGTAGTCTACTGTAAATCGCAGAAGTTCTGATGATACTTTAGGGTTCGTGATGTCATCATACACTGTGAGGCTCAGCTGGTTAATAAACAACTTAAACACAAGGCTTTGCTCCTGGCTTCTGTATAAGAGAAAAGAGATAAGCATCATAAAGATTCCTCCAGTTTCAAATAAAAAATAAAATGCATATGAATTTTTTGTGAACTGAACATGAGGATCTGATCAACTTATGCAAACAGATATCATTGTATGTGCCAAGTTACACCTTCCCTACCCGTTTAACGTAAGTGCATATTTTAATTCTTAATGTAGCATTATGTTTAAACTTCCTTATAATATTTTATGCACAGTAATTTTCAGTTGTCTTTGTACTGTAAATGGCAAATAAAGTAATCAGTGAAAAATATCCCCACATCTTGTTATATCTTGGGCTGTTTGAAAAACCTCTATATACTATTCTGTTTTTGTTTTAGCTTTGCCTTTCTAGTTTTTAAAATAACAGGTTTATGATTGTTTTATATATCTATTGTTTTATTGAATTGTTGTACATCAGAGTACCCCAACATTTTTAGCTTTCCGGACCGGGGGAAGGGAGAGGAGATGGTTCCACATGCTCAGCTGCTCGCACAATTGGGGATGCAGGCGCATGCTTGCCCACCACTTCCACGGCCCAGTTCCAAAAGGCTCATGGCCTGGTAGTAGGCTGTGGACCAGGGATTGGGGACTTTTGTTGTACACCATCCAGAGTCACTTTCCATGAGATGGGCAACCATTTAAATTTGATTGATAAGTAAATAATAAATATGAATAGTTTCTATTATGGATCATTAATGTCACATTATGGAAATCGCATTTTCCCCCGTTAAATCACCATGGATATTTTAAAATGAGGATAGGCTGGCTTGCTTCACGGTCTTAGCCACTCTTCTGCCAAGCTTAACTGCAAGTGAAACAGTAAATATTGATACTTGCTAATTTCATGGTGATTCCTAATTATAGGATCTTTTAAAACTACACAAATCAAGCCTGCAATAAAGTTTCTGTGCTCTCTATAATAAAGTCAAGCACTTTAGCAGATACGAATGGGTGATATTATAAACTTCACAAGAGAGATTTTGCAGTTTGGGGCCACAAGACAGTGTAATAAAGATGATCAACTGCAAAGCCTGTATTGGATCATTCTTCTGTCCTGCATCATGAATGAGAACTCCCACAGACCTCAATGGGAGTTATGTGCAAGAAAGGTCTGCTGATCTGGCCAATAAACTTGAAATGTGTGAGTCTTCTCTGAGTTTTGTTTATTATAACAGGCACTTCATGTTTATCCTTTGGTGACATGACCTCAGATGTTAAATTGTCATGCCTTACAATGATATACAAAATGTTAACATGTGTTCTAAACATACACCACTCACATGTGCAATGACACCAAACAAAACAAATAGTTGTGCTAGTTTTAATAAGTCACTTCACACCTAGAGGACTAAATAGCTACCCAGAAAAATTTTCTTTCCAAGCAGTTTTAACATACCTGATCAAACTGTCTTGATGTCCTAGTTTTCCTTCAGGTGTTAAAGTGATTATTACTGTCCCGCACTGATGAGCAATATCCACATAAAGGTAACCAAACCCAGTTAAGAAAATAATCTGTGAAAAATAAATAATTCTTAGAAATCTAACAAAGGTGGCTCTGCCTTGACTTATTAAAATTAACACTGAAACAGAAGAGATAATGACTGTTTCTAAGAAAATATAAATAACAGTTAGGGTTAATTCATAGGGTCCCATCTTCCCTCCACTGGATTTTATTATCTAGCAAAGGCCGAGCATTTGGCTAAACATTTGCATGAAAGTATACTTAGCCATATTGAAAGACATGGTTGTACAATCACTTCTAAGAATTACATACTGAAACACTGTGCCAGCTGATGATCTGATATTACATTGTGATGCATTTCTTTCTTTCTCTGGTTCCAGAGGTTCTCCAGTTCAAATAATTCCAACATGGATGCACAAGAATTTACCCAAGTCAACAAAGAATCATCTTCTGCTCTTTGAAAATTATAATATTTTTTAAATTCATAGATTTGTTGAAAATAAAGATATCACTACATATATAAACTGAAAAGTGCTGATATTAATTTGTCCAGTAGCTCTGGTCTACTCAGACATCTATATTCCCACCAGTGACAAAACATCACTGTTTCTGAGGCAGGTAAAAAGCTTGAAATGTGCTTAACCTAACCAAGGGAATGGAAAAGGGAAGCTTTTCTCAAATGTAGCCATGTTATTAAAAGCTTGATAAATTACTATTTTTGTTTCTAGATTACACTTATCTTGGCTTACCAGTGTTATTAGTGGACACAGAACTCTTCTGAAACATGAAATAACATCTTGCTGAATTATTTCTTTGAAGATTTCCTGATGGCAATTAATTCCTCAGGTCAAATAAACATAGCAGAGGAAGCTCTACTATTTAGTTTCTTAGATTTACAGACATTTGCCTTCATTAAGTATGCTTTTAAACTTGCATTGTGAAAAAGGGTTTTTTTTTTTTTTTTTTTTGCCCTTGCAACTCCTGCCTGTTTCTGAATGCTTTGGAATCTGAGCCAAAGTTGGCTTTGATAGCAAATGGCAGATGGGAATTTCAGTTAGTATCTACTGAGCTTTCTTACAAGAAGAAAGAGCACTTAAATTAATGGCTCAACTGAAAGAGCAAACAGCTTACGATCTTATGATATCGGAGTTGCTTTCATTTTTGTGCCAAAATTACAACCAGAACTAACTAATTCTAATGCAAAGGAATTGCAAGTTCTGTGTTTCTGAGAAATGATTATATACTTGATAGCACATTTTTTCAACATTCTGATTTCGAGATAGAGTTCCATTTGGCAAATAAGTTTTTAAATAATGTAACCAAAAGCTCTTTGAACTTTAATACAGAACCAAGAAAATGAAACCTGCAGAAAAAGCAGTGGAAGCTGATGCTCTCCGGATAAAAGCATCCACATCATGAAAAACGTGAACTTTCACTGGGGAAACCTAGACATAGACTGAAAGTGGCATCATTTCTCTGACTACAGGTTGACATTGAGAAAATCCTTTTTCCACCCAAGCCCTCTTTGTTCCCTTCAAAATGTTTACTAAGGGATCTTGAGGAACCACGCAGTCCCAAACCACAATCCTGGACAATACAGGAGAAGACCAAGGGAAGAGATATTTCTTCTTCTGGTAGCAATTTTATGAACCAAGTGTTTGTTCAGCAATAAACAGCATTTACTTACTGAATTTTATTTTTTAGCTTAACTTGGGAAAGATACAGCATTTGCTGATAATAATACCTTGGTAGTATTGTGTTTATCATTCCTCTCACCTCCCTAAAGTTTTCTTTATTATATTTTCTCATTCCCTTTATCTCTTCACTAGCAACATTTGGTTTGGAAAATCCTTGGCCAAGATTCCTTTCCTCTTTAAATCTGTTGCTCTATAAAACTTTATATATATTCATGGTGCGACTAAATAATACAAGATTTCGGCAAAACAAGTTCTGCCACTGTTAAATATTTAAAATGAAGGTAATCACCAATGTGGGAGCTAATATTTACTCTTAAAAAGTTAAAGTGATACCTTTATCACTTCATCTCTTCCCAACAGACTTTGGATAGGAACATTGATTTGAGGCAGAAAAATGGTACCATTCCACAATCCCTTGCTGGCTCTATTTTAAATATGGTTAAAAGCACCAAAAAAGCATGCATTTTAAAATTGTTATAAGATAATCTTAGCTTCTAACATTGAACCCAAACAACAAATGTTTCTGAACAATGGAAAGCACATGTTGATTAATGAGATTGAAAAATGTAACAAAGAATAAAATGTAAAAAAAAATATTCACGGTTTTTAAAAGCCGGAAAAAGATAGTATTTCTATCTTTACAATGATAACAGAACTGCCCTCAAATCAATAAGGTATTATAAACTGATTCTGCTTTATTTTTGAAACTCAAAAAATGTTTACATATACCTTCTGCTAAGGTAGAAAATCACTAATAGAAAAAACAATTATTTAAGGAAGGAACATTTAGCATCTCTTGGGAGGACCAAACTATTAGTCTTTCTCCTTTTTCTTAGTATATATAGTATATATTTCTTGCTTTTTAAAAATAAAATAGAAGAGTGTCATATAAAATTAGCATACCTATCTAGACTGAGCAAAAAAACCCAACACCCTTTCTGCTACAATGCATTCAGGCCCTTTATTTGTTTTTAAGTTGTAGATATTATTTGTTATTATTGTCGATTTATAATCTGCTCTATGCAAATGTTATCTTTTATTGTTAAAATACTTTATGCTGCAACAAAGTCAATTTAAAACCCAACCACACCACTAACCTGTGTTCCTTGGTTATTAATGTCAACAGAATTACTCCATTCATTTGCCTGTTCCTCTGATGATACAACTTTTAAAAGAATGCTAGGGACCAATTCTCTGGTTTTGCAATCTGGGTAGCTGGCAATTTGATGATAAAGCTCATGGTGCACTGAACTTTCAGCTGGAATATGCTTGCAGTAAAGAGCAAACTTTGGTGTGTCTAGAATTTAAGGAAATATCAAATAGGCACTTTAAAAAACAGTCTCTGAATTTATGGTGCAATTCCATATCTCAATATGCACATGCAAATCTAGCCTGTAAAGAACTCTATCTGACAGATTATCAGTACATATCATTTCCTTGTTTACTTTATGGATCTCCTCTTTACTTCCTTGCCCACGCAAGCTAATGTTTGGCTTAAATATGTTTCATTTTGGATAAATGACAAGAAAAACAAGCACAAGCCTCTTCCTTAAAAGGTTGAAGCATTATGCTGTAGCAACAAAAATGACATACCTTTGATGTTTTCTTTCAAAAGCAGTGAGACAGGACACCTATTGTGGATAATTATGCGAGGACTAGGATCTTCTGATAGAGTTAAGTATGTCACCCCAAGATGTTCCTGGTAAGTCAGTGCTATAGCTCTAAACAAGAATGCAAATTACACATTTCTTTAAAAAGAAGTTCATCTGTAGTTAAAAACTGTACCTTCTTAATAAGATATTAAAGAATAATTATTTGAAATTTTTCTACCTAAAATCAAAATCCTCCTATCTTAAAGAATATAATATTACCCTTATGAAAAACTTAAGAAAGAAAAACAAGATGGGGAAGTAGTTGTAATACAAAAAGATTTCATGTGAGAAAATATAATCATATGTACAAGATTTCCCCTAAAGATGTCCTTCATTTAAAAGGACAATTCTGTAGTATTAATGTGACTACTCCAAAGAACTTTCAAGCACTAAACACCACTTATATTAAATAAATGCAAAATAGTAATAAAAAGCAAGATGTATAAGCAAGATGTACATTTGTTAGCATCATGAATGACTGGCATATGGGAATAGAAATGAAATCAGATTCTTATTATGTTGACATGTTAATACTTACAGACATTAATTTAAAACTTTCCTTCATGTATTTTTGCAACAATAGCAAATAAAGCACAAACCAATTGGTTATATTATTATTTAAAAGTACCTCGCAGTCCTTCAAGCAATGTTTTATCAGAGATTCCTTTCAAAAGTATCTAAACAACTTTTCTTAAGAGTAACATACGAGTAGCAAAATACGTTTAGTGTATAATATTCTCAGTTTTTGGTGCCCACATATACAAAGTAATTGAAATATGGGATTATTGGCATAAATCTCATCCAGATAACAAAATCTAAAACTATAAGGTTTTGTCAATCCCAGATAATTTGCTTTGGACTCAATTTAAGAATGCATTCTTACACTTTTAACAATGGTCCTATTTATTAAATAGTTTGTTGAATATTTCAAAAATATTTATTAGTATCCTATAAATATAATGAATGCCTGATTTTAAAAAGATCTAGTGAAAGAAAAACTTGGGCACTATTTTTGAACTTGAATCAAACAAATTGTTTTTTCTTCTCTATTCTAAATAATGTTTGACCTAACACTGATCAAGAATATTAATCAGTTTCATTAAAAATATGATTTTATTCATCATCATAGAAATTGATAATATTCTTCAACATGTAGGTATACTATCAAAGCAAATTTTAAAGAATTATTTAGAATGTTTCTTGAACCACATTCTTGTGGCATGCTAAAATCTTCTTACATATTTTCAGTGCTGGAAGAATCACTTATTTTCTCTATATGCTTTCCATGAATAAAGTCCAAGGTTACTCTGGAAAAGCAGGCTGTGAGGAAAATGACCTGAGTCAGTATTAGTAGTTTCCTATGTTAGTTTAATGGCCAACTGTTTGAAATAAATAGCCAATATTACAGTAGAACAATTATCCAGGATCTATTTATAATAAATTGAGTTCATTTTTAAAAACAATCTACACATTTTTATGCCAAAAATGATAGCATACAAACACATATGAACACAGAAAAATGAAAATATTGTGCTCAGTATGTAGCTGGAAAAAAGATAATTTATCTATTATTTAAGGAGAAATGAGCAAATAATTGAGCTCTCATGTCTATCGAGCATCCATATCTAGTCTACACAAGGTTTTTATTGTAAAGCAGAGAATAAACTTAAAATAAGTGAATACAAAATATATCAAGTTTGGAGCCAGGAATCTTTACTGCTTTAGAATTTTGCTAGTGTGTCCTGCTGATGTCTGGTAGGATTTCTGTGTTTTGTCAGCAACTTTTTTTCTAAGGCATATTTTGGAATCTCTTGAAGCTCAGCCACACTCTTCATAAATCATCCAGAGAAGTCACTGTTGAGTGATTGAAATGATATAAGGTATTCCCCTCCTCAGTGCTTAGGGATTGAAACTCATTGTCTTCAAAGCATCTCCCACATAGTTTACTCTAAAGGCAATACCATATGGTTGATTCTGATCTTACTTAACTTTATATAGCTTCTTATTTATATCTACAGCATATTCTAAGAACAAAATAAGTTTCGGGACAGGAAATGGAAATCAAGTTTTCTAATCAGCAGTGGAATTTTTACTGTAAAGAGTGGCTTAGTTTCAAAGGAGAAGGCAACTTTGGATATAGGTTGCCTTTAAAACTTGGACATTTTCCTTCTGTATTCTCCAGATCATCACTTCCCTCATTAATTTTCTTCCATATTCTTCTCATTTGTTCTTCTTTCAAATAAACTGTACAATAGCTGTAAATAGCTATCTTTCTCTTCAACTACTACGGTACATTGGAAGAGATCTCACACCCCCAGAGGAAGAGGTTGGATTATGAAAATCTCACAGTTCTCAAAATACTTGAAGCTTTGAAAATAAAATCATTTGCATCATTGATTGCTGTCTTATATAAGGAATGAAAAGCAGAAATATGAAAGAAATGAGGACACTTTTTTCATGTAACATTATTACATGTCCCCACCATTCAAACAGCAATTCCTCTATTCCTACAGTTAATAGTTGCATCTCCTATGTGATATGAGGCTGCACATATCATAGGTCTATATCATTTTTTGACAGAATTTGCATCCAATTCTAATTGGCCCACACCAGAATTCCTAGTGCTTTCAGGAGTTACTAAGACACTGACTTGAGTAAATCTCTGAAGAGAAAGCAAATTTTATAACTGAATGGTAGTAATTAAGAGTAGCTTTCATTTTCTGATTAAGGTATTCTGATAGAAGTTTCTATGGTTTCAGATAATTTGCTATTTTATGGGGTTATGGATAAAACTTTATTCATTTGTTTAATTTATATGCTGCCAACAACATGTAGGAAGAGATATGTATTATGTCTATGGTGGCAAAGAATCAGAAGGAATCTAGAAACTTCTTTTCCAATGAATACATTTTATTAAAAGGCATTGACTTTTGTGAGCAGCAGTGCATTCATCATAAGAAATATTTAATCAGCCCAGTCACTCTTTGCATTTGATGAAATCAGTTGCAACAGGAAAATATATTCTTCCATATTTTTTTTGTTTCTGTCCTGTCTTTATTAATTTTTACAACTAACGCATCCAACACAATTACCTCCTATTTTCCCCACAATAACAACCCTGTGAGGTGGGTTATGGCCCTTTCTGAACCTAGCTGAAGTATTAATTCTTTATGCAAAATGTACCGCTATAGACTCTGACTATGCTTTTACAGTAGATTACTGGGGCCTTATATTTTAGTTCAGGGCCGTGATGGCTCAGGGATTAAAGAGGTTGAGCTTGTCAGCTGGAAAGCTAAGACCTGAGTGCTGCACAACAGGATGAGCTCCCATTACTTGCTCCAGCACCTGCCCATCTAGAGTTTGAAAGCATGCAGATGCGAGTACAAAATAGGTACTACTTTGGTGGGAATGCAATAGTGTTCTGTGCACCTTGGCATATAGTCATGCTGGCCACATGTCTTTGGACAAAGCAACAGAGATGAGCGCTGCCTTTTTGAGGCATACACGATTGGATAAGGAAAACCTTTATATTTTAGCTGAGATACTAATCTGAGTTGTACTATATTTTTGTATCAATTTCTTGACATTGTCTTTTATTACTTCAGATTGGGCCTAATTAGAAGCACAGAAAAATAACCTAGCTACTGTAGTGCTGCTACTGCTACTTTCCTCTCTGGTATATATGTATACATGAAACAGCTTTCGTAACTGCTCAGTGATTGAAAGTACTAAAGTGAATAGAAAGATGATCTTTGAGCTGCATCATAGGCAATAGTGATGACAATATAGCCTGTCAAAAGCTGAACTCCATGATATCCCAAGAGTGCCATGCACAGGTGTAGGAAACCTACATATGTAACCACAAAGAACATTCTTGTTTTGCAGAATTGTGGTATTCTCTGGCTAACATTAACCGTGTCAGAAAAGATATGTCCAATAAAATATTATACATTTCCTTTTCCCCTTTCTTTCCCTTATTGGAAACACACAGTGAACACATACTGTGAGCAAAATATATCTTTACTTTTTCTAATAGTGTGAAGAGGGTTATATGAAAAGTACAACTGAATTTACAATATCAAACACTGTTTCTACTTAAATGAAAAGTTCATTCACATACAGTCTACATACCTGGTACAGAACCCATTTTCATCTCTACTACCAACAGGCACAGCTATGCTCTGCCTTGGGAATTCCGGTCTAATGACAGCTGGTGAGCTCCAGCTTGGAGTGTCAGGACCATTTGTGTTGTGTCTGAAGCTTAGTAACATATATTTCTGAATGGGAAGCTCCTCAGAAATGAATTGGCTCATGTCAGGCATCAAGTCCCAGTAAAGCACAGAACAAGCTTTGGCAGCATCTGATTCCGTAGCAAAACCAACATTAAATATACTGCTGTCTGGAGATGGTAAAAACTAGGGAACAAAGGGGCAAGAAAAAAAGTAAAAGGAATGGAGTACATAACTATTATTTGCTGGAATATCTGACAAACTGGTATTGTAAACTTCGGAAGAATTTGCTATTCCATGTATAATAAAGTTTTTGTCCTGGTCCTTCAATATTTGAATTTCATTATTCCAATGATGGAGAACTTGAGAGGAGAAGCACAGCAATATACAAGTTTCAGCAATAGTTTGCAGCTCACAGAATTATTTTATTGAAAAACATTATTTTGAAGGAAATTGGGAAACACACACACCTTTTCTTAGTAAAAGAAAAAACCAATATGTTTTGCATAATGGTGCACTAGCGGATGCCTCAACTTCAATAAAAATCAAGACAAGTCATATAAAGTGCACTGAGGAATGCCGCATGTTATTTGTTTGGTTTCTAAGGAAGGGATTTATGAAAGGGTGGCATTCTGCATTTCAAATGTATTTTACTCACATGTTTTGTACACAGAGCTTGGGAAATGCTTATAAACTAACAGAATTGTGTTGAGGTGCTACATACTTTCAGGCTGTCGGCAGATGTACCTGCCTTATATGAAAGTGCTGTAACATAATTCTTAGCACTGGTCAATAGTTATTCCAGATTCTGCTACTCCTGTTTCAGCAGTATCTAACAATCATTTTTCATTTCCATGACTGACTATATTATGGCATCTACCTTTTAACTGGAATAACTTAACTTTCTCCTGCTGTAAATTCCTCCTGCTTAGAGAAACAGCTTGAACATATATTAAAGAAATATGTAATCAAAGTTGTACCTCTTCCCTGAGCTGGGACTTCATAGCAGAGTACAGCGGCCAGCCACTGATTTGGAATGGGGTGTTATTGACAATTATACTCTTGTCTTCAATCTGTAGGATTTGAATACCACGTCGAACAATGGAAGAAATGCAGAACTGACACAACTGCAGAATAAAGTAATAGAAGGTTAGGCATATATAATTAATAATTTGTCTTCATGCTAGAAAAAAAAGTAGAGAAACACTTGTCTTGGAGAAAGATATATAAAAATCCTACCTTCTTCCAACATAGTCTTCTTCTGAAATCTACTGAGCCATTTTTCTTAAGGTGTTCCCTTCATTAAGTTTAGAGAAACAGACAGAGAGGCTTCCCTGATAGGAAGTTCTCCATCTCTGTAACTTCACTGACAGTTCTCCATTTCTTCATTACCTTCTACTATTTCATTTATTGCTCATAAGCAGGAACATCTTTGCTTAGCCACAACAGGAGAAAAAAATAGTAGCCCTCAGAACCATTCTTTGGACCTTTTGCTCCCTGTACAGACAAACTAATGATAAAAGGTAAAGCTTTTGATATTATCCTGTCTGCCAGGCCAGTTGAGAAATGGGATGTGATCTGCATAAATGGAGAATTTAGTTCTCCATTCATGGTTGTACTAAATGGCAGAACTAGAAACCAAATTATTTTCTTCTAATAGGCACAGGAGCAACAGTAAAGGCTTCCATTCAAGTAAAAGTGCCTTCTTGGAAAAATCGGCTATTAATTACTTAAAATTTAGCATCTCTTTTTTAGCAATTTTTAAATGAGATATTTAAAAAAAAAAACTTAACGCCAGGCACATTTTTTCTACTTATTGCTTTTAAAGATTTGGATATAATTCTAGTAGGACTAACCTTTTGATGCCCTGGAAAAGTTCCAAGTCTGATCTCTGCTTCCACAAATCCTTCTTCATCCAGTGTTACCACCTCCTCATTGTCACCATCCTTCCATTTGGGGGATGTCATGTTGTGAACGAGCTTAATGGCGACTGATTTGTGCACAGTATTACTGTTTTCCCAATATATTCCAATCTGGAAAGCTTCCTGAAATAGAATATTTGATTACCCTTCCATTTCTCAGTACTTCCATTTGATATTTCGACAGAAGGAGTTTCCAGACTTATATAATCCCAAATAAACTTTGCAACCTCTTTTACAGGACAGTCTTTCAGTATGATAAATATAAAATAAATAAAGATAAATATTTTATTTCTCCAATCTTGCCTTTACTAGGCTAAGCATACCCAACTCCTCCAGCTGTTCCTTAATAAGTTCTTATTTTAGATCACCTATCTTGGTTGACCTTCTTTGGTTATGCTCTGATTTACTTCCCTAAATGCATATACAAAATAAAAGCAGTATTTTAGATATGTTATAACCAAAGTATAATAGAAAGGAAGGAAGATCTTGACGCTTAAACTTTGTCCATGCAGCCTATTTTGCTGCTTCCTTGTTGCCTCATGTTCAGCTTCTGACATACTAAAGCACCCAGATCCCTTTCATGTCCACCACTGTCCAGTATTCATCCCTAATACTATACATGGGCCTTGGATTTTTTTTCCTGCCTAGATGAAGGTCTTTGTAAGTTTCTATCAACATTCATACTGCTGGTTTTGAAACCCAGAATGATATAGCTTTCAAAGCTTTTTTCTACCGCACTATGCAAAGCTTTGTGCAATGGTAACTTAGTATGATAAACAGACCAATATATTTATATGCTGTAGAACAGAGGTGCCCAAAAGGTTGGGGCATATAAACATATGCCCCAACATATAAACATATTAGAGAAACAGAAATATGTTTTTTAATAGGTTCGATGGAGAGAGGTTTTTCCACGGACCAGAGAGGGCGTGGTTTTGTGTGTTGCCTGCATCCCATGGATGGGGTTTTGCTTGTTTGTGTGGACCGGTTGCTGGTATGCCATGAACCAGGGATTGGGGACCCCTGCTGTACAAGAGACACTCAAGTAACTTCTACATCTCCTACCCAGTTAAGTGTATGATTCACGGCTAAGACTAATTCTGTACATCCAAAGATATAGCTTAAAATTCTAAATGGAGAAAGCATCAGAGAGCCATGCACAAAAAGTTAAGTAGACATATTTTATATCAACAAATCAATCTGACCTACACACATAATTAGAGATAGCTAAGTTATAGTAAAGGTTTTAATCCTATTTGTTTAAGGAACATAAAGGAATAAATATAAAAATTGTGCACATTTCAGAAATGATTCCTCAGAAAGACTTTGGAATTTGCACAAGTGTCGCACTTCTCTGGTATTAAAAAGTATGTGAAAATAGATTTTCTGTGAAAAATAGAAAAAAGGAGGGACACTATAACTCCTAATGCTTTAAAAGTCACATTAACATTTATGAGAGAGTTTATTAAATACACCACCTGAAAAAATTGTGCTACTCTGATAAAAACAGGAATGTGCCACGCCTGTGTGAAATTTGAAACAATTCTGAAACATTTTCAAAGCATACATTAGCCAACATAGTAGCCCTGGTTGTTCAACTTCAAAACTCCCATAAACATCCTTCACACTTCAAATAATGGAAGTTGTCACTGATCTTAAAAAGAGACTTCTCACTGTTTGTCCCACATTATGAATAGAATTAACTGGATAGATGGGCCAATTTTTCAGTTGGAAAGTAAGCAGACCAATGCCCCCACTTGTTTCTTATGTGATTCTCTACTTGTGTAGCTACTAACAAAAACAAGATACATTGTGCCCTATGTCATGGTTCAGCAAGATCTTGTGACCATTGATTTGACATGTCCCATCCTCCCTTCCAACTTTATCATCACCACCACCATCATCATCATCATCATCATCATCATCATCATCATCATCATCATCATCATTATTATTATTATTATTATTATTATTATTATTATTATTATTATATATTTCAATGGAAAGCCTGCCTGGAAGTTTGGTGGTATCATTGTTTTCCCAGTGGGAATCTGCAGAATAATCCTTTCTCCTTCAAATAGCCAAAGATCCCACTTGGACTGATTAATCAGCAGAGCCCAGGGCAGGAGTTCTATCAGCAGCGTTTTCATACATGGCTTCCACACCGATAGCTTCACACGCATTGGGCTATCCCACTGAGTGAGCTGTTCACTGCTGTTCCAAAGAACATATCAAAGGGAGATAAAAGAAAATGGTTAATTCATTGATAAAATTTGCAGTTTATCATCCTAGCCATTCATAAAGCCTTGGTTACTCTGTAGTGCTCCTGTCAACAGGTATGATTCTGAAAGACAATCAAGACAAACCTGTCCCTGATTTAGGTTCTCTGCCTTAATTGGAATAGGCTTTTATTCAAAGATCAAAAAGCAACTGAGATTTCTGAAGTAATTGAATTAAAGATTTTTCTAGACAACATCTAGCAATGAGACTCTTGGCCAGTTTTTTATTCTTGAAATGGTACATATGTTTTCTGCATATATGACTGTTGTTTTCTAAAAATAAATATCATACTTCATTTTCCTCCTATCCCTATGTTGCCATGTAAAAAATTACCCTCTGCCCTGGAATGCAGTTGGTCTCAATTTTGGTCATAAGTCAAGGACTACTTCTATGCAGGTAGGGCTGTGGTTATCACCAGACATCCTTAGGTTGCTGCTGGATGCCTTGCAATCTGCCAGTCCAATAGTAATACCTACCCTGTCCCACTTTTTAAATGCCCCACCACATCTATGATACACCCCAGATGTGTATATCAAAATGGGGTTGTCACATCATTCTCATGGCCTCTTTGTACCTCTGAGTTATATTGTAGCACATACAAAAAATAAGGCCTTTGATTGTGATGGCACAACTGACATCTTGCCTTTTTTGACCTCCCCTAGGCACTGATGATGATTAGCGATCGTTTTGTGTACTGTGTGAAAGGATGGGCAGCCTCAACTGTCTCACAATTACAGAGTATGAAACAGATGGCTGAACTGAGCTGTCAGTTTCTTCTTTTGCCTATTGGACATTTTAGAAATAAACAAACATGAACAATACCTCAAACTAAACCAAACCAAAAGTCTATCTAGACAAATATTAAGTTTACAAGCACCTTTTGTCTGATTTTATTTTATTTTTTATTTCTCCTGATGTGTAGAAGTTTTTATATATTCATTCATGATTTCTGGTTATTATTACTACATTCATACAATCATAATTGATGAATTGGTATCAAAGTAACCTGCTTACTATTATTTGCTGAATTAGGACTGTGAAGCAACTCTACTGGTAAAACTACTGCATTCCGTTTCTGGTCTGGTCTGCCCTTAGACCTTAAGGCTACCTTTCTTAGAATTAAATTACGTATTCAATATGTCTTTTTGCAGCAACCGCAGTCACTTTGGTGAAGCAAGAGAGAGAGAGTAGTCTGGATTGTGAATGGAAGAGACATTCTAGCATTTTGGAAAGAGACCTTTCTTATCTCTGTTCTAGACATGCGAGTGAGAGAGAATGGGACATTTAACATTGAAGGCACATTCATCCACTCCCCTTCTTTAGGAAAGAAAACTAACCTGAATTATATAAAGTTCTTAAATGTGAGATATTTGAAGATCACGCGTCACTTGCAAAGACATTTCTGCCATTGCAAGTAGAATAACTCCAAAAAGAAATAATGAAAAGGAATAATACCTGGCAAAATCCTTCCTTATGTAAGGCCAGACAGATTGTGGCAAGCTGCTGCACCCATAAAAATCATTGAGTATTTCATGTATGGTGCCATTCGTATTCAGTTTGGTGGCTATCTGTTTAATAAGTGCTGTTGAGATAGGCACTGCACATTCTGAGGGATTATCTTCTTCCCTGCCATATGCATAAAAAAAAAAATACAAAAGATGTGGTATTCATTCCATGAATTTATTAAGAAAGCAACTGTCAAACTTTTGGCGGCTACCTGAGTTCTAAACTATTTTTCCAAACATGAAAATCCCAAGGGTCTTCCTTAACAAATTTATTAAGATGAAAATAGTAGTGTCATTATTATAATCACTGACCTAGCACTTTATTCAATATCTGCACAAAAAAATTAGAAAACTCAAATACAGCCACATTCTAGATGGAAATGAAATGGTTCATGCTATAAAACTTTATAAATACAAATAGCATAATATTAAAAAATTAATATTTAAAATTAATGGATTAAATATAAAACCACGTTGTGAATAAAATATTAAAATACTGAATTATGGGAGGAAACCACATGCCAATGAGAAATAATATTTATACATGCAGTTTAAGATGGAGATTTTCTGAGTTATTTTGCTCATAGCCTCATATTACACTGAAGAATAGGTTGACGTCTTTTGGGTAAAGGGGAAGTCTACAACTCTGGATTTTTTTATCCAATGGTTGCTTGGGTCTTCATCAGTCCAAAACCTTAGACTGCTTAAATAGCTATCTATGCTCTAAGCAGTTGTTTCTAATTTGTCGTGATTCTAGAAAATAAATGAGATCTGTGCTTCATGCTCCAAAATAAAATTAAAATATTTTTTTAAAAAAAGATTGCATGAAATTGCATGCTAGATTTTGTTATATTTTGTCAAGGAGACTGAAATCCCACAGGACTTTGGTGAGAACATTGATATTTGATCAGATTTGGTAATCTGTGTAAAATTCTGGGCATTATATCTTTTTATATTAATTATTTTTATTTAATTTTATATTCCTGTGGGTGCTGGTTGGGGGAGTGGAAAGTATGGTACTGTCAACCTTTAGTTTATATTAGGGTCTGAAAAGTTTCCAATAACAATTTGGTGATCCTTATAAAGCAAACAGTTGGGAACTACTACTCCAAATTTCCATTACTTACATGAAATTGGGATAATGCTAATTAAATTTTGTATGAACACAAAAGTAACTTTTAAATCTAACATGTTTAGGAAATTTTTTTTACCTGGCTTGGAAGGTTAAGTGATGGATTAGATCTGGTTCTATATTTTGCAGAGTTTTTTCTTGTCCTTTTCCAGGAATTAACTGCATTTCACTCAGACCCAGGTTTCTTTTCTCTAAATGTATGATGATGGGATCTGGAAGATGGCTCCGTATGATAAAAAGAGGACTGAAAACAATCTACAAAAGTAAAAGAGCAGAGTAATATTGGATGCAGTGTTCCAACTCAGCATTCCATTATAACAAACTGTCAATAAATCTCTGTTTTAGGGTCAAACTGACCCTATTCAGAACAGGAAGAGTAAGATCAATTTGCACAAGGGGGAAGGTACTCACAATTCGTTGCTGGACTTGTGTCTGTGCCTCTAACGTCAAAACCATGCACCATACATAAATAATAGAACTATTTGATGATGGCACCTGCAGTGAAAGAAAATATATTTATAGAGGTTAATATAAATAACCACAACAAAACAGACTGCAAAGCAGAAAGAATTGTTATTTGTAAAGAATGCCTGTTTAGAATCCAACTAACGGTAGGGAAATGGAAGAGGCTATTTAGGCCTTCAACTGCAAGCCTTTGCTGAGTTCAGGAATCTAAACTAAAGCATCTGTGGCTGATATCGCTTTAATTTTTAATTAAATGATATTTAATTTCTGTTTCCTAAACAAATAAACTTATATTGGTTTCTGTTACAATTGTTCATTTTTGTCAGTTCATTTGTCTAGCTTAAAAATGGTTCTTGATAGTCCATGCTCCACATTGTTTCAAATTCCTTAAAAATTTATTATCTGTTGTATAATCTTTTCAGGTATAAACGTCACAGATGGATTAGTTTGTAATTCTTTGGATTCTTTTTTCACCCTTTTTGATATAGGGATAGTACTTGATCATTTTTAATGCAAGAATAGCACAATTCTTCCAATTATGTGGCATTTCAACAGTTCTTTAGGATTTCTCAAAGACAATACATTAAAAAAATTGCCAAATATCATCAAGACCCTTTAGCTCTGAAGATTTAAACTAACTGAAAGTAGGATATTCCTTGACAAAATTTCTGTCAATCTCAAGTTTCAGTCTAGTGCCTTTAATTCACAATTGCCTGAGGTAACACAACCACCAGTTGGAAAAGACTAAGCAAGAAGAGTTAATTTGCTCTAACTTTCTTCTGTTGCCTATTAGCATTTTATTTTCTTCACTAAGAAAAAGAATTATTTTGTCTTTATTTGCAACATAATACAATTTTAATTATCTTTCCAGAGGCTATCTCTATTTGTGTTCAGACTGGAAATGGCAGCAGGCACACTATTAGCAAGTAAATAGGATTTTTAAAAAACACTATATAGGAATTAACTCATTTGGACTGGGATATTTATGGGGATAGAAAGAAGGAAACATTAAGCAATTTGAGTCTCAATTTGACTCTTTCAATGCTCCCCTCCCCCTCCCCAATATGTGTTTCCATACCTGGATGACTGTGCTATATTCTGTCAGCTTTGACTCAAGTGACACATCTCTTGACCAATCTTCATCCCCTTTAGCTTTTACACTCAATTCTGTCAACTCATTATTTTCTAGAACATATGATGGTAGTTTCTGCTTGGGTTCAAGGCAATCAAAGTGTTCTTTCACAACAGCCTGTCCATCATGCCCAATATAATGTTGAACAACTTTCAGTTCAATGCTTTCAGATAGGTAACTACATACAATTTGTCTTCCACAAATGATTATCTAGATTAAAAAAAATATACAGACAACATAGAAGAGTGTTACATATAAATCAGTTCACAGACGGAAAGCTAAAATGCACCTTGCACATACATTTACATATAGCAGAGTTCCCCAGCCTTTCTAGCTTTGTGGACCAGCAGAGGGGAGGGGATGGTTCCGCGTGAACGACAGGCAAGCACATGCAACTCCATTTGCACAAACGGCAGGTACGGGTGTCCATCACTTGCACAAATGCGAGTTGCACATGTGGGCACCTGCCACTTCTGTGGCCTGGTTCTAAATGGGCTGCAGCCGGGTACTGGGTCATGCCCGGGAGTTGGGGACCCCTGCATTATAAAAAGATGCTTGTAGAAAGACAAGAATGCTCACATGTGATTACCTTGGCCAGTGAACCAATGTTTAATACTGTACTGAAATCAAACATTTTATCCACCTGTTCTGATACGATTTGAAATTTTCTTTTCCATGTTGAGCTTTGAGAAATACGTAACCTATTCTTAAATATCTTTCCTGTGCTACCTGATTTGGGATACTCTATTTTAAATACTGACTTTAAAATCAAGGTAGGTGAATAGAGTTATCAGTGTAAAATTTTAAAAAAAGAACAGACTCAAAACTGAAAAGAAAAATCATGTAAAACTAAACAAGATTCTCTGCGGGCTGGCAAGAGTTACCCAAGCCTTGATTTCATCTTGTCTAGAATGCTGCAATATGCTCAGAAATGTGTTGCCCATGGAGACTACCAATAGGTTTTAATCAATGCAAGTTGCTACCTGTCATCATATCATACAATGAAATTCCTGCTCTGGCCGACACCTGTTTCCAGGCCTGAATAGAAGTTGTTATCCTTAATCTTTGAAACCATAAACTGCCTAGGCTATTACTATCCGAGAGGCCACATACCGTGTTATGAATTGTCATTTGTTTTATATGCTCAGCAGGCACAGAGTCTGCAGACATTCATGTGCTGTTGCTGTGTTTTACTCAAACGGAAGCTGATGTTTTCCCTTTGCCACACAATTTTAGTAATACCTGTATTATATTTTAAATTGGGTTGTTAATTAGTTTTTAGTTGTAGTATTTTATTGCATAGTTGTCTGTATTACTGTGAAATTATGATCAATGTAGAAAATCACTTTACATATGAGTAACTAAAGGCGGCCGGAGAGGGGGAGAGTGTCCAGGATTTTCCAAGAGGCAGTATTATGAGTGCATCACAAGTAGTTCTCGACTTACAATAGTTTGTTTAGTGAACGTTTGAAGTTACAACAACATTGAAAAAAGTGACTTATGACCATTTTTCACAGTTACAACCGTTGCAGCATCCCGGTGGGCATGTGTTCAAAATTCAGATGCTTGGCAACTGACTCATATTTATGACAGTTGCAGAGTCCCGGATTATGTGATCACCTTTTGTAATCCTCTGACAAGCAAAGCCAATGGAGAATGCAGATTCACTTAACAACTATGTTACTAACAACTGCAGTCATTCACTTAAGAACTGTGGCAAGAAAGGTCATAAAATGAGGCAAAACTCACTTAATAAATGTCTTACTTAGCAACAGAAATTTGGGGCTCAGTTATGGTTGTAAGTCGAGAACTACCAGTGGTCCTAATGTATAATCTG
The DNA here is from genome assembly GCF_016545835.1 of Crotalus tigris. NCBI lineage: Eukaryota > Metazoa > Chordata > Lepidosauria > Squamata > Viperidae > Crotalus > Crotalus tigris. Next base: position 1,510,950 of record NW_024100554.1, on the reverse strand, counting down.
AACCTGCCACTGTGGTACTATAATTCTTGTTTTCAGAACCAATGCCTCTATTAAACCACTCACAGAAAGAGAAAAAGGATGATAAGAGAAGAAGACGCTTCACGATTACGTCTGAACTGAAAGCATGAAAGCATCTGTCGCTATTGTGGTTATTACATGATTACATAAGCATAATTATGACTAACAGCTTCCCTAGACAATATGATGGAAAAAGAATCCTATCTAGAAATGCTCATGTATTGCATGCAAACCTTTTTTTTACTTACTTGTTTTTGTATTCCACTGAGCTGCTGAATCTTGATAATAAGCGAAGCTGTCCTTCCTTTATACTGAATAGTTCTGATAAATGTTCCTGCATTATCTACACTAAATGGCTCAGACCACCGCCAGTTTCCCCAACCTTCAATACAAGTATGTAGCAGCTGAAAAGAATAAAAAACAAACAAAGCAGAAATAAACAATAAACATGTTAACTGATGACCCATAATAACCAGTTAACTTTATGGTAAGTAACAAGTTTTATTGCTGAAAAGGTTCTCATTATGAGAACTGAAAATGTCTATTACCTTTCACTGGAAAAATAAACAAGCTGCATGACCCATGTAATCTAGCATTCGAGGACATCATAAGTCTTGATAATCATGTGTTTTATATTCCAGAAAGTAAATAAACTTCCAGTTTTGAAAGGAGAATTTCTAAGCACGTTAGCCTATTTTATCAGAGGCTAAGTTTTACATGAGGGAAGCAGCCTGCCATACAGTTATTTATGATGAGACCCCTTTCTCTAGCCAAAGAAGGTTACCAAGTTGATGTGTTGTGAATACTAAAAACACAAATAAAACCAAGGCCCCAGAAGGAGATAACAAATCCTCTACTTACAGCTTGAGGACAATGAATCAAGGCTAATGGAGATAACATTTTGAAATTATGCTTTCCATCCAGTGAAGGATGAAACTGACCTTTAAAAAGGAGGCACAATAGCAAATGTCTATATGTTGCAACCCAGTAACTTGCTGGCAATTTTTGGTCCCTTCAGCACAAAACTGAATATAAAATAAACATGTCCAGTACAGTGGGTGGCTTTTGAATGACAAGCGCTAGACCTTGATTACTAACACAAATATACAAGATAATAAGGACCCTGAAGGGGAAAAATCATTCTCTGAAACAACTTTGATATTTAAATCTTAGAACCAAACAGAGAAATAGAATTTCTGTGGCCAAAACCAAAATGACATATAAACAAAATACAAGGAATAAGAGTTTGGAGAGAGCAAGGTAGCTAGAAAAAGAAAATGGAGAATGATATATAAAAACTATTCTCAGTTATGGTGCATCACTAAAAAACCAAAATGTTCTGAATTAAGATATATTATTATCTCAGGCACTGAACTAAAATAGTGGGAGCCCCTCAAGCATAGGGCCTGTGTAAGACATTGCCCAGTTTCTGACATCTTGTTACTGTTTATTGTTATGTAGATTTGTGATTTGTTTTTGTGCTGAGAATCTCCCAGAGTGGATTGTAATTGGATGGTGCCTAAGTAAAAAACAATGCAATGCAATGCAATACAATACAGTGCAGAATATATCTAGCCTGAATGTAGACTATTTGTGTTGGAGAATCTTTCCCACCTTATATAAACAACTACCTCATTAATGAGCATTGCCAATTAATCTGCTGTCAGCTTTCAACTGGACGTTTTTAATTTTTAGTTTTCAACAAAAAGTTGCTATCTTTTCTAACTTTATGTCACAAAAAGTATTTGTATCTGGTTTCCCATGAAACTTGCAGTTGGCCGTCACTGTGGCTCTGCATTGGGAAGATGATTTAAATTATCTTCATATTTACATTCCAATTTGGGGCTTTGGGTAATACTATGATTTCTTGGCCACATGCAATCATCATGTTAAATAGTAATTTGGTGGCATATTCGGTGCAAACAACTAAAATGGCTCTGAAGCTTAGGTCAAGAGATTTCTTTAGCACGTGGCTAGATGTCAGATATTCTGGCATAAAACTGATTTACCGGAAGCACTGTTTGCATGCTCCTTCTTCCCCTTTTACTGCAGCCATCTAGAGATGTTGAATGATGCACAGAATGCATTGATTTATGCTTTAGAACCTGATCAAGCCTCACAGTAATCTGTATAATTAAGTTACTGCTTCTGGATATGTTGCAGTTGCTTCCATCCTCTCAGTATGTGAATGTGTAAAATTTAGCCAGCCCCTTCCTGATGCCATTAGGTAACATTTCAAAGGTATGTATTCATGTATAATATTTTATATAGGGAATCTTTGTAGGAATGAGTTTGGGTACATTCTTTTAAAATGCTGATATCAGTGTTTTCTTCCCTACACCATTATTATTATTTTTAAAAACATATAGAAACAATGCAAAACAACCAAGCCAGAACACTTTGCAGAAGAAGTTCTGGATTTTTGTTGGTTTTTATCTGTTCATGCTGAATCTACTTAGTAAACTATTAACCTATCTGCTACATACAATATATAACATGGTAACACCAGGATTTCTAATCATAATTTGAATAGACCACAGGGATCGAATCGGCACATAAGACTAAGTCATGATGAATGAGCAAAATACATAAATTATGGGATAGTGTTGGTCATCAACATGCTGGCTTTGTTTGACAGCATGCAGAATTCTGAACTGACACAGTCCTTTACAATATTTAAATCTATGATATATTATGATGAAATTAATGGAGTTTGGTCAGGTATCTTCCATTAATTGTAAAAGTTAAAAGAAAGCCCAGATGTTAGTGAAAAAATAGATGGTTTGAAATTAGGAAAGTTCAAGAAATTCAGGAAACTCAATGGACAATGGAAAAAATAGCTTGATTAAAAAAGAAGGCAGGAGAGCTCTAGATCATGGGTGTCAAACTCGATCGCGTCAAGTAACATATAACGCATCTGATCCGCAGGCTGCCAATTTGACACCTCTGCTCTAGATACACCAAGCAGAATGACAGAAGGCACAGACGAAGAAGAAGAAATTCAGATTAGTGGTATCATTACAAATACTCTGCTCAATATTGTTGTGAATCTCAATTTCAACAATCATGAAATTGTTTTTTGCATTAATCCCTTCAACATAAACTGGAAGAGTTAACCCAATTATATCATATTTCAATAATCAGGAAAAACTGTATAACTCATGTGTTTTCTCTTTAAAAGGGGATTATCTGTTTACCTACAAAGTCTCAGATAAGAAGCTCAAATCGCCAAACATTTTCTTTGGTCCTTTGTAACTTTAGCACAGAAGAATGGGATATTTAATGTAGATAATTCCCAGAACAGCTTAAACTGCTGTCAGGTTGCCATCCATTACATGAAAAAATAACCTTTTTAGATTGGATCACTAACTGCTATGCTAGTACAATGTCAAGAAGTTCTTATTTTTGCTTTGCAGGTAAAAAAATCTAGTGGAAATATTTACAATAAATTTGCCAAACTGAGAAACATATCACAAACAAATTCCATTTGCACTTTATTTTTGGTCTTGGTTATAAAATGAACTACAGTTTATCCTTATTTATTTAATTTGAATTATCTTTGAGGTTTCTTTTCTATACTATTGTATTTAATTTTTAAAAAGTTGAACAAAATTGTTTACGGACTGCTCTTGGGAATCATGTACACCATTAATGACAGCTAATTTTGCAATCCAGAAAGCATGTAACTAAGGAACAGGTAGCAATTTGAAATGTTTCATAAAAGGAGGCAAATTAATAGCACCAAATTAGGAATCCAGGCCATATGTTGCTGTTACATTAAAAATTCTGGTAGTAAGAGTGGTAAAATAAAGCATGAGAAGAAAGCGACAGTCAGGATTCCACAGAATGGAAAAAATAAATAGGAGAGATATGAAGCTAATTGTAATTTAAACAATACTGTGTTTAAAACAGAAAAAAATGAGAACCTTGATAAAAGCAATACAGTAATCCTTAAAAGTTTGTAAACTCATTTGAATTTGTATCATTTCTTGAACAAGAATAATGTTTTGAATTTATTTATTTAATTGGGGTCATATTTATGCAGAAATATTGAAAATTCATTTTTAAATGTTCACAAACTTAAGTACCCCTGTAATATAAATTGTTATAAAACTGGGAAGAAAAAAGGTTCAGGATAGCACCCTATAAAACAGAGGTCTACCTAGGAGAACTTCTGCAGAGTCCATGCTCAAAAGTTATTGACTACATCACACAATTCAAACTTTGCTTACTGAAGCCTCCAGCTATGATGGATTTCAAACCCAGAATTCCCAGCCAATATGGCCTAGTGATGTGGAATTTTGCATGGTATAGTTGGTATACAATGTATTTGGAGCCTATCAGCATAGAAACACTTGGCATAGTGCATTTTTTTCTTCCTAACAAGTTGCATGCTTACATGCTCTCCAAGAGCAGTGGTGGCACACTAGCTATAATGCAGTATTGCTGGCTAACTCTGCCCACAGCCAGAAGATCGATTCTGACAGACTCAAGGTTGACTCAACCTTCCATCCTTCCAAGATCAGTAAAATGTGGAGCCAGATTGTTGGGGGCAATATGCTGATATTTGTAAACTGCTCAGAGAGTGCTGTTAAGCACTATGGAGCAGCGTGTAATGTAAATGCTGTTGTTCTTTCTCTTAACTGCATTACAATTTCCAGAAGCAAGAAGGCAGTGTACTTTATAGTTTTATGTACCAGTATGAAGATGAGCAGAATCGTGTATAGCTAATCCTTAACTTACAACTCTAATGGAGCCTACCCATTACACTTGTAAGTCACGACAATAGTAAAACAGATCATCATGTGACCTACCCAATTTTATGACCTTTTGTTTGCAGTGACTCTTAAGTGAACCCATTGTTCACTTAACCATGCAAGAAATCGGAACCAGAGTTATTCAAAGAAGTACAAATTTATTCTATGATACCTCTACAAGAATCTGAACTACTAATGGCTAAGGCCAATTGGTGATAGATAAGAGACAACAGAATTCAAGCAGGGTTGGACTCAGATCTCTAGTGGGCTTGAACGGACTCCAAACTGATGATGTGCTTGACCCTTCCCTTGGTCTCAGCTTGGTCATCTCCTACAGTGCTTTTGCCAAACACCAGAAGTAAACATTTTTCAGCAAAAATATAGTAAATCAAGGTCATATGACCATGGGACACTATAAACAGCCATAATTGTGGGCTCATTGCTCAACACCCAAAATGTGGTCATGTGACTGTAGGCAGGAATGGGACCATAGGAAGAAAGACCTATTGAGGGGTCTGTCATAACTTTGAATAGTTACTGAGCGACCAGTCATAAGGTGAGGACTACCTGGACTCAAGAAATATCTTGAATATCAAGGACATCTGAACAAGTGAGGATTTCAAATCATGAAAGAAGTCTGGTAAATATATTTTCTGCTGGAGAAGTACAGTTTGAACAAAATGCAGTGAGATGTTTAGAGGATAAGCATAAAAATAAAGGGAAAACAATAATTCAGAGAATTATCTTTTTAACCATATGTATTCAATAAGATGTGCAGCTGTTTTCCAAAATATGGGAATCTAAAATTCTATCTTCTATTTATTGCTGTTTTTAAGTAGCTATTAAATAAAGGGTTTACTTCCAAATCCCATAATTTGATTCTTTTACCAAATTTACATCTGAAACAAATATGTCTTGAGGTTTTAACTATATACCACTGAGGCAAAACCAAAGGAATTTTAAGCCTCTTTTTATTTATTTTTATTATGTACTTTAAATGGGCAATTACAATACTTCTTCTCAACTATAATCAGCAAAATAACAATTAAGTCTCTAAATGATGCAAATGCTAATGAAATCCAACTCTTTGAAAACTATTCATTTTCATTGAAAGAACTGCTTTGCCATACTTAAAAAAACATTTTTGCAAAGGTTAAATAAAATATTTTATGGCAATTGCTGCTGCTTAGTGCCTCTGTAACAAGAAACACGAGACACAGGTTTTCCTTCCCAATAAGGGAGTGTGGTATTTGAGACCTGATCCTAACTCATTTTATTCCCAAGTGTGAGTTGAACAAGTCAAATATGAACTAATGCCTAGAGGAAAGTTTCTGACTCCAAAATATGGATTATTTCATATTTCACATTTATCTTAAAATCTGCTCCCAGAGTTCTTAAAATTCACTAACTTGGCAAGATGAGAATTATCATGAGGAATGAAATAGCTTCAAAACGATGAAGTCATCTCACATTCCATTAAACTGACACTTGCATGGTTTGTCCACAGTTGGGCACTATTCTGACCTTCAGATAACAAGTTCCTCAAAAAAAAAGTCCAGCAGCAAACGAGTTTGGAACATACCACAACATAATATGCCCACTGAAGTCCTAATGAATTTGTATTAATTCTGCATACTTACAAGCAAATACCATTGAAAAATTAAGACAGATTACAGATTAAAACAAGAACTTTGCTCTTCTGATCCCTCAGGTAACAAGCTATTTTTACAAACTACCTTTTCAAAATACCCACACAAATTACATGATGCAGGGGTAGCTTAGAAGAAAAGAGAAGACTGTATTGAACCAAATTCCTACTTTTCCCAGTGGATCACTTCCACTTCTCAATTTTGATGTCAAGGGAGAAGTAATAAAATATCAATAGAACAATAATAACACAGAATATTACAAAGCTCATTAATTTAATAATGACCAGAATCTTGGGTTTCAGACAACCAAGCATTGTAGTGCTATTGATGATAGAGAATGTTTCATTGCTGTTTTTCTTTTCTTTCCTTGTGGCCTCAACCAAATGTGTGCTAGGAAGGAGTCCATGGGAGTATCCCAAGGAAGAAATGCTCCGCAGAAAGAAGTTATGTAAGGGCTCTTACCATTTCCAGCTGGATCCCTCCCCCTCTGTCCCTGTTCACTTTGCCTAGAAGAGAAAGGTAAGTGTAGCTGCAGGAAGAGGAGAATCTATTCCAAAGTTATGAATGCCCTCTGGAAAATTCAGGAAAACAGTACAGTTTCTCTCCTCCAATTATGTTATTTGTTTAGCAAGAAACTTCAACAAATTGGTCTTGTTTAAAGTATTTTAAAATATCCTCTGTTCTGTTACTATTTTGCCTCTGAAATCTTCTATTGTTTCATTTTAGATCACTAGCTTGTGCAGTTAACTTCTATTATTGAGGAGTGGGCATCTCATAGGCACACAGAGAATAAAAGTAACAAAATTCTAAAATAATATGCAGTAATCTCTGAATACTCAGTGATACTTCCAAACAAGGATGCTTTAACAATGCCCAATTAGGGATGTCTATATTTCATTGCTTGTGGAAGAATTCAACTGCCCTTCCAGGTTTCTTTAACAAGCCAAATAACATTCTGTAGTTAGCTGGGCAATCTTACTTCCTGAAGTTCTAAATGTTGGCAGAAAGACAAGTGGAAAAGTTATGATGCTCACTACGTTGAGATAAAAGGGTTAAAAACTCCTGATCATGATTGGCTCTGTTTTACTGCAGTTTAAAAAGAGACAGAAACAGCTATAAAAACTATGCTTATTTCAAAGGGAAAAGATTAATGTGAAAACATTGCTTCCACAGAAGGAAAAAGCATAGAGGAAAAATAGAGAGTTATCAATTATACTGGTCATAACTTGCCAATCCCATTCCCAGGACCTTAAATTGCTTTCTATAATGGATAATCCATAGCAGAGTAAATGTCAAAGTTCCTTTCCTTTTGCTTTTTAAAAAATTAATGAGTGAACTCAGCGTGGTTATTCCACAGTAAATATATACTAAGTGCGGGTTCCTGTGATTGACCTTAGCTGTTCAATTAACCTGCACTCAATTTACAGATCACAGAAAACATTTTCTCCATGATATGCTACATTTCTTCTTGCTAAGGAAGACCTCTTCCTACTAAGGAAGAGGAAAAAAACCCCAAATAATGGTTCTCCCCAAATTATCTTATTTTCTCACTAATTTTTTCCCAAGTACAAGTGATGACTGTGTACAACATGTGGCACTACCAATACCTCTTTCAAGAGTGCCCAGCCCAGATTATTCTGGAAAATCTGCATGATCAGCAGCGGACAAGCAATATAAGAAATTGTCCTTCAATCACCAGGCTGCTGTTGCCAGCTATGATCTCAAAATGTTATACTCATAATCTAATTTTCCACAGCTGAATCCCTTTCTTGCTTATGTTCAACAGCAAACAGCACACTGCAGTGATCTTCCTATGTATCTGTTTGGTATTTTTGCCTAAAGCATATACATAAAAATAAATACTAGAAACGTTTGATTTTTTTTTAGAATCTCTTTTTACTATCATTAGAATCTCTTCTTACTGTAAAATCTAGGAAGCTTTTATGAAGAAACTGATTATGAAAAACACGCAGTTGTTTGCTCTGTTGAACCAACACAAGATTCTTCATTGCAGTTCTGTGCATACATGCACTATGCATGTACTCCAACTCCGTGAAAGCTTATGCAGTTGAAGCACATATATGTAGATAGAGAGGAAAATTTCTCATCACAATTAGATGTTGAGGAATTATGGATATTTATGAATTCCCTCAATACGCTTGGGTATGCAATAGTGGTTATCATCAAGGATATCCATCTCCAAGATCCCTATTTCTGGTTCATTGCTCAGCTTTTGGACTGTCATTTTCAAATTATCTTTATTGACTACTGTCAACTGTATTGTCTTTTGTCAACAGAAGATTTGTGCTCACACTGTTAGGATTAACATCCCAAAAGCTGAAGATGTTTGCTTTCTCTCAAGTCCAATGAATTGTTTATGTGCTTTCATCCAGAAGCCTGAAGTCCTTTTTTTAAAAAAAATTGGACCGTGTGTGAGTGCAGAGCACTGTTTCTCAGTCTTGACAACGTTAAAATGTGTGGACTTTGACTCACAGAATGCTAGCTGGGGAATTCTGGGAGTTGAAGTCCACACATCTTAAAGTTGCCAAGATTGAGAAACACTGTTGTACAGCTCCAAACCTGAATGAAATATAAACATTTCTGGGTTTGCTCATCCTTTTTGTTTATCTCTTCTGTCTTGTTTAAGAATGGATCTTCGGCTGAAATCTGGAAAACTAAAGATAGGAGAATGTATGAACTCCCCCCCCCCCAAAAAAACTTAAATTCAATTATTTCAACACTTTCCATTTTTAACAACTGTTGCAACTATTGCACTTGTATGACATACATACCTGTGGGGACTTGTGAGAGCGCCAACTATAGTGGTGACTGTGAAGGCTCTCCAGCAAAACATTTTCATCTGTGTCTACCTGGCCAAACCGCAGTGTCTCCTGTGTGTCATTACAGATTACAAAGTGGCTAAAGACTAGCTGTTCTGCCTCAGGGCATTGATTCTGAAAGAAAAAAAATAGAAAACCAAAAATAAGCTTCAGATTAATTCCAGGATGTTTGGCAACTATCTGCCTAGTGGTGAAAGTTTTTGAGTCTTCGCTAGCATAAGCATTCCTACAAAGCATTCTTTCCTCATAACAAGAAAACAAGGGAAATGCAGTTTTTTTAAATATTTGATATATGTTATAGACAAGTGTACAAATTTTATCTATGTTCCATAGTTATACTAATACTCCCAATATTAGTGAAGATCCCTTTAGAGTTTTTAATATTTTAGTAAAAATACATCTTAGCTAAAGTTTTAAACTAATCAATCCTTCTGAACTGGTTTTAAACATTATTGTAGTGTCCTTTAACAGTTTTCAGAATGCTCAAGCAATTCAGATTTGTTTTGGGACAGGCTAAAATAAAAGGACTTAATAACTTTTTAATGATAATAAAGCAGTTACCATTCTCAAACTAATATAAAGGCTGGTTGATATTCTCTTCTATTGCAAGGCTACTATAGCCAAATACTTTTTTGAGGGGAGGGAGAATCACTATTTTTCTTTTAAAGTAATTGCATGAACAACAGTCGAAGGATGAAGATTTCCTTTATGCTTGAGGACAAATCTATGAATGTTCAATTGCTCAGAAATGCTTCTGTATCTGGGAACATCCTCCTCCTCCTCCTCAAAATGCATACAGAGCAAGGCATGTAGGTGAAAAATGAACAATACTGCAGACCATGAGCGTAATGTATTAATGCACATCATAAATTTCTAACATTCAAATTAGAAAAATTTGTTCATTGTCTGTCTTCAATTAATTGTATTTGGCCTCGTTTCTGCTTTTAAAAGATTAGACTAGAGCAACAGATATATTGGGCATCTTTCCATACAATTGCCTTTTTTGACAGGGTATAAATTATCAATGTCTCAAGGATTTATTAATCCCTCTAATACATTGTGTTACAAGAAAGGTTTGAAGGCAGAAGAGTAAGTGGCAATGTTACAATGAGATCTTCAAGACATTCTTCCTTTATATTTTGACCTTTACATTTTCTCACTCCATCAATTTGAAGCTGATTGCCAATTCTCTGTATCCTTCATTCAATAAGTAATATATTATGTTGCCCACTTCTACTGAAGCCTACAGGACCATAACTGATTTCCTATTTTCAGTTCCATTTTTAATATTTCCATTATCTTTGGTTATATTGTTATGATGGTTGTCTGTTTGACAGCTGGAATTATATCTGGGTGATTTTTCTTCTGTTGAATCTTCTCCCACACCAATGGGTAAGTTCTTCCTTTGTTGTTTAGTTACTCATGGTTCTGTCAGCAATATCATGGAAGCATATAAAAGCAAGGAAGATATCCAGATTTCTCAACCAGCCAACTATTTCTTGGCCATCAGATTTCTAAAGAATGCACTTTAGAAAATGTACTTGTCAACACTTCATTTAGACCAACACATAAAGCTTCATTCTCAGGTGTTAGCTGCACAAAATATGTAATCCATTACTTCTGAAAATTATGAAAAACGCCCATGATGATGTATGTACCTGTTCCTTGCAGAACCTGGTTTCTATGGTGGCCATCTGCTCTAATGTGTATGCATCATGTTATTGAATCTGTTTAAAAATACTGCATTCTTATATTCACCTAATATCTCTTCTTGGCAGGATTGAATTGCTGTATCCTTTCCACAGAGGCCATTTATATAATCACTGCTTATTTCTACTCCCCTTTTAAATGTATATACCTATCCATTCTTAATTCCACGCAATAGTAGAAGTTAGAAAGGGGTTTCAGAATAATGAGGCAGGGGCAAGGTCAAGAGGATTTGATATTACAGACTTAATGCTATTAATTTATGTTATAATGTTATAACATTATAATGTTATTAATTATGAACACTGTAATTTAATTAAAATGTTTAATAATAATAATTGAAGAAAGCAATACTGTCATACTGTAAGAACATACTTTGTTTTGACATTATTTAATGGTACATCTCTGATTACCATTAGTCACAGACATGAATTTACTTCTTACCAGTTTATACAGAGGTTTTCCTTAAAGAAAGTTTTTTTTTTAATCTGAAGAACTGTGTTGGCCTACATAATATCCAATACTATCCAAGTTACATAAATCTGTAGAGTGAAAGATTTTACTGGCCGAACATTTTGTTGACAAAATAATCCTAACTTTAAATTTTTACCATAAATGATGGTAACCCTTAAACAAATATATCTTATTTTATTCAAATAAAAGGAAAAACCTATCAAACATATTAATATACATAAGCACTTAGAATTACTGGATTATGCCCCTTATGTTTCAGAACACTTTTTCCACTTAAACTATGAAATCCTATAGAAACTCAGAAAGGTATTCCTATTCAGTTGAATAAAACTTTCTCCCAATTAAATTTTTCAAGGCCTTGTAAACTTAAAGACTATAAAAGCAATTGCTTACAGAAGGAAATCACTGCTTTTAAAAGAAAAAAAAAGTTCTATCATCTTAGGAATTGAACAGATGACCTGGAATCATAAAAGCACATAGCCTGGTGATGCTGTAATGCCTACTTCTATTGTTAAAGCTTCCATCATTATTTAAGAATAAAATGAGTTCACCTTTTGGGAAAAACAAATTCCAACAAAGGCTTCCATTTATCTTGAACTCCTGACCTAAAGGTGTAAGGCCAAATTACTTTATGCTTTGTATGTCAGCTCTTATCCGCAATGTGTACAAAATTAGTTGTTTCTGATACTTGGTTAGAAAATGTGAGGAATTCAATTAATGGTGGTGCTCTTGATTTGGTCTGGCAGAATACCATGTTAATTATGAACACTGAACATCACAAAATACTTACTACTGGGAAGTTAATTTTCAGTATGTGGTAGAAAAGAACCCACTGAAGAAACATGTTGTTACCAATTAACATTAATATGTAGTTCAGAGCCCACCTCAATAACTAATGTACCCTAATGTAAAAATATGCTGAGTTTTTAATCAAGGACACTCTCGACTAGAGACTCACCCACCACATCAGAAGATGGTGGCAAAAACTCCCGAGATGAGAGGAAACAAGGAAATTGCAACAACAATTACAGAGGCATATCCTCTGTGGGTCATTTGAACATTGCCACCCCTGCATATAAATCAGGTCTAACTATTCATAGAATTTACCTGACTGGAACATCTTGCATATGGCTCTACTTATACAATCCTGTTGTTTCCAACTCAGGGTATTTCTTTAAAGACTCCCTATAGTTTAAGTCAGTCAATCATTTTCTGATGTGGTCTTACACATTTAAATATTTATACAATGCACTTTATTTGCACATACATGATACTAGAGAGACTTTTTTCACTGCATGAAAGTAACGAAGGCCATTTTGCAGTAGTTACTCCTCCACCAGCCCATGCAAACAGGCCTCCTTCAAAATTGTTTGCTTGTTTTCTGTTAAGCACATTGCTCAAAATATGACAAAAAGCAGAAATTGGAGCTACAAAGACTCTTTTTTCACAGTGATATTTGAACCAGATGTAAAGATTTAAATCACACTAGCTCTTATTTTATGAATGTCCTTTTACAATAAGAAAATCCTGGAATGCCTTGAAAAAAGAAACTCTGATGCGAAACAGATGTTTTATCTTTTTTAGCTTTGCTATTGTAGTTTTGTGATGGGTAATTAATGCAGAAAACTTTGTATAGGTATGGAAATTGCTAAAGAGAAATCCTGGGATGAGATTATTTGGATAATTGCAGAAAATATTGTTTGTACATACTTTTATTAATTTGAGCCATCGGTTTTGGATGTATAGAACCTCATATCAGTTGTGGCAAAAACCTTCATTAGAGTAACAGGGAAGATATGTGTCAGATTCTTTTTTTTTTCATTCAACAGGATAAACAAGAAACTAGGGAAAAGTCTAACTTTAAACCATGATATTACTTGGAGGGACTGGGTGAAACATTCAGTGTTCTCTGGTTATGCCTGATTATGAACTAAAAGGAAAGAACTTATGAATATTTTTCTATGTTATGTAGATTGGACCTTAGTAGATTTTAGTGCCTATTTGGTTATTATTATGTGAGAAATACTTGATATTACAATTATTCCTCAAGTTATATTCCAATCTCATTTACACAAGCTTAAATCCATCCAAACTGGTCCATTAAATCTTGATGTCTTTTCAATGGTACAGTAGTAAAAATTTTAGTATACAATACTCTTTCCTGCCATAATTGTTTAATTTATTATTGCCAAAATGGTTAATAAAACTAACAGGATATACTTACTGTAGCTTCTGCCAAGTATTCTTCAGAGGTTTTGGTCTGCCTAAGATAGCTACTCTTTGTCAGGGCAAAACTCATTATTATAGCCCTTACATCAATTACTCTGTGAATCAGCTTAGATGCTGTATATCCTGCTTATATAACTGCTGAATCCAGAAAATAGTCAAGCCAGGGTGTCTTCTGGCCCATTCAGACTTGAATTCAAAGAGGAAAAGAACACTTTTGATCTCAAGTGTTTTCACACTGAAAATTGACCATTTCCTTGGCATTTGCTACATCTGCACTCTTCCAAGTCACTCAGTGACTAATACACCCTGGAAATCTGTTCTCCAGTTATGAACTCACATATCTTTTCCTTATCTTTGCTTTCTTTAAATATGTACCTTCAGTTTCAGTTAATTATTTCATGATAAGCACAAAATTGCATTTCAAGGTTAGATCTGAATCTTTAAATTATGATTTTTGCTTATGCTCCAAACTGGAGAAGCCACATTCAGATCACTGCTTGGATTTAAAACGTAAAGAAAACCTTAGCTTACTGGCCTGGGTATAATGGGAAAAACCATATAATCTCTGGTTTCTGCTAAATGGGAAATAAGATTCCATCCACAGTGTCATAATATTCATTTTAGGGAATATGCAAAAAAACAGGAGAGAAAAAGAGATATTGCAAAATTTAATTTATGCAAACACCAATCACTGTAACTTTTCATACCTTTCTATTCTTGCAAACCCAGTCTTGTTTCTACCGTATCTTTATATGAATTCATACATTTCCTTTTGTTCTTTAAACTTCTCTCTTTCTATTTGAGGACTCCACCCAACTACAACTACTACCTCTAGTCTTTCCTCCCAGCCCATTCACATTTCTTCATATGTATCTTTTGCAATTCAATCCTCACTCATTTTCTCTATAGGACTTTTGTATTCAATTCACATTCATTCAGCAACCTTTCGTTCATTTTACTTAAGTGAGATGAGCAGTGTAGAAATTTGATAAATAAATAAATTTTCTTCCCCATATAAGAGCAAACAAAAATAACCCACAACCCAATCCATATATTTACCAATCATGCTCATACAATACCAAATGATGATATGTAAATAGGTTTTATGCATTTCACTTGCTTTTGTTTCATTTTCAGTAAAATGCATAACACAACATAAAAGAACCTGAGGCCGCTTTACCATTCCTATTTCAGTCCCTTCACTCTACAAAGCTTTTGATACTTCTTCACTCTTAGGAATCTTGAGACGATATCTGTTTAACCCTTTCATTTCAGGCCTATTTGCTTACCTGTTGCCAAGCCTGAAGGGTTTTATGCAGAGAGTGGATGGTATGTTGGCCAAAGCTGATGAATACAGGATCCACTACCATATTTCCATCCAAAATCTTTTCCATGGAATTTCCAGAAACAGAAAGCTGCCCAAATATACCAAATGGTTTTGCAACAGTTTGCTTAGTTAGATTTCTGCACTCCAAAAGTTTACAGTCAATTCTAGTGGATAACTGCATGTCTCTGAAGAAAGATCCATCACTCCATTGCCTGAAATAGGTATGAGGTTCTTCAAAAGAGATGATTGAATATTCTAATTCAGATGGCACATTTTTATCAGATATAAATGGATGTAGGAACTTTGGTGGTTCTGTAGAAGAAAAGGTAAATTAGGTAAATCACTAATACTTAATATAATGTTATAGATATAAAACTAGGAATGAACATATGCAGAAGAAAAATATGGCGGGAATGACTAAACTATATTTTTCTAGATAAAATCAAAACAAAAATTCTAGGTATTATTTAACCATAGTTAAGTAATCACAAACATGACATGTAAACTGAAAAATATTAAAAAAACAATATTTTCTCCACTGAAAGTTTATTTCTATCAGCAGCATTTCTAATAAAATGTGCTTATATTCAAATTCTGGAATCATACAATATAGGTCTATGACTTATTTCACTCTAAGTTACAATATAACCATTACACATCTTTTTTGCAAGGTTAACTGAACTCTATTTTTCAAAAGCTTTTTGGAAAGGCTCTGCCCACTTGAGTGCCACTGAGATACATGGGTTCAGTTCTCAGAATCCTAGGCAACCTGGACATTACTAAAAATTCTGGGAGTTGGTGTCCCTATTTGTGAAAGGTAAAATTAGTCTTTGAAGTCCCAAGATAAACCTAAAGCCATAAGAAAGAGTAGTCTTATAATACATAACCTAACCTTTAGTCAGATTTTGGGTGGAAGAGAGACCTTTTGCATGCCTCTTTGTGTTTAGAACTATAATATCAACAAATAAAAGAAGCTGTGTGTTGTGCAAAAGTTAATATGCTAAGGCCTATATTAAATGGTATTAGGAATGTAGTAGGCACCATGGTACTCTCCAGACATAGAATGTCAGCCTTGTCTTCCAGCCACATGACCAGATATATCCCAAGCCTCTGGAAAGCATTAATTTGTCTGCCCCTACAGTGCACTAACTAGTAACTATAACTGCTATTGCAAAGGTGATAGTGAGAACAACAGCATTGCTAATAAAACGGAGAGACAATAAACAACCAGAGCTACCAAGAACTAAATAGCAAAAGTCCTTCAAATCTGAACAGAAATTAGAAATCAAAATTGATAATCATATTAGGAGAACAGAGAGGATACTCATTCAGGACTGTATGTTCAGATACAGTGCTAATATGTAAATTGAAATAAATGTAATCATTGATGTAGGTAGAGATCAGCTCCTGATGAGCCCAAAAGGGAAATAGAAAATATAACTATTGAAAATATAGTCAATTATCAAAAAGATACAAAAAGCCAAGGCTATCACAAGCATACTGTACATACAATCCTCTTGCAGATTTTTTTTTTTAAAAAATAAGTGGAAACCAAAATTACAGAATACATTACTTTGAATTTGCAGAAAACAATTATCCCAGAAAACAATACTTGACATAGTTTATCTACAATAGTCCCAGTTGCATACATTTAATTGTTCCACTGTGAATAAGTTAGATAAAAAAACAGCAATTAAGAAAGCTTAGTTTTTTTTAAAAAAAGGTTCTAAAAAAGAAAAAAAATGAATCTTTTGAAGGACCTCTGCCTGATTCAGGCTTCTTTTGTTCCTTTCACTGTCATTTGAAGTGCTAAAAATATTAATTGGTAATGGGGAAACTTGGAAAGCTTGAAGAAAATGTTAGTCATTCACCACTTTCAAAACCATCATTTAAGCAAGATGTCATGCTTTAGAAATTGCTTAAAATATTTGCTCATTTCTCATTGAGAATACTATTTGAAATTAGACGATATAATATTATTATTGGAAATAAAACTGACAATAACGCAAGCACACATTACTGAACGAACCCAGGTGGATCGCATCTCTTACTACCAATTTCCTTTTAAAATAACACTGTATCTGAGTTTTGAGTACTTGGTACTTTTAGACTTTTTGTTCAACAGCACATATAAAGTGGGGCAGGTTTTCTAGCAAAAGTGAAAAGCAAAATTTATTCCATTAGCCTCACAATAAAGTGAAGGGAGGGGGGTATTTGGGCCCAATACTGAAGCTTAAAAACTGAAGCACCTTCTGCAATTACTGCCTTCAAATACATCTGCTTTTTACACATTCCTGCTACTGATAAGTGGGTGCAAGCTATTTGAGCATATGGTCCAGTGGACAAAAGAACTGCAAATGTAAAGCAGGTGAGGCGATGAGTAAACGGAAAAGCTACAGATTTCTGTTTCAGAATTTAAAATACATACCTCTGCCCAGCTGATCCAGATGGTGGCAAAGATGAAGTTCGGCATGAGCAAACTGAATGGAAAGTCCCAGGGCAGGCACGTACCAGGGAGTGAAGCATGAATCTACCCTAGTACAGGCTGCTAGAGCGGTAGGAGTCACAAACTGTTCCGATGCACTTTGGGAACCTAATTCACTTTCTGAACTGGGGAAGAGAGGTGAGGAAAAACAAAAATAATATTCTAATATACTGAATTAAATTGTGTTCTAAAACAGCAGCATCTTTGAGGATCCGAGCTCCAATAATGTGGTCATTATTAAACACTATTAATTTGGAGCACTTATTTAAATAACAGCATTGTAATGAGAATATATTATGTTCCATTTAAGTTAAATAAACTTTTCTTAGACAATATTCTCCAAATCTGTGCCTGAATTGTTTTCTAGGACATACACTAGTCATCTAATTAAAAAAAAAAGGCGAGAGAGTAAGGTATTCTTAAAATGTTGGACTAGAGCAGGGGTAGGCAACGTTGGCTCTTTTATGGCTCGGACTTCTGGGAGTTGAAGTCCACGAGCCATAAAAGAGCCAAGGTTCCCTATCGCTGGACTAGTGTCAAGAAAGAAACGATTCTATTCTCACTTAGCCATGAAGTTTTTACAGATGATCCCAGATGAACCTGAGTCAATTATTGTCTGTTTGATTGAATTAACTTCATCAGATTGCTGAGGTGACACAATGTAACAGAAACAAATTCCTCACCTTGAACACAAACATAAATTTACAAATATTCACTTCTATTTTATTATTTGAATTCAATATATTGTAGTCAATCTTGATAATTTCTTGGAAACATGGCCAAGTAAATACAGTGCGCTATGTCCTGGACCTATCTCAACAAAATAAAGTTAAAATAATTATAGCTTGGGATTCAGATGTAATACTGTGATTTATTTTTTTAAAAAAGCTTTCAATCTCTTTGTGATCATGCCAGATAAAGACAGGTGGGGACTTCTTGGATCCAAGATTTATACCCTGACCAACCAGGTTACGCAGTGGAAGGTTTGGATAATTTTAGCATTTTTCTAGATCTGCAAATCTAGACCTGTGTAACTTTGTGTTTCAGTCATCTATTTCAGTAAGATTTCTTTCAGCAAATAATAAATTGTTTGAAGAGTCATGTGTTCTTGTCTGTTTCAGTTTTCTAGCTTTTGGTTAAAAAAATAGCAAGATCTGTCTTGGTGAAATAAATTACTGTTTCATAATCAATGCTGTATTTACCTTTGATCATCTCCCGAATTCTGGTTGCTGTTCAGAACAATTCTCCAAAGATCTGAAGCTACAAGCTCTTTCGGATCAGTTATTAAGTTGATGCTTGGCAGGGACAACTCACAAACTTTGCTTTCTGATAAGCTGAACTCTCTGAAAGTAACAAATGTCTTCTGGAGCTCATCCCAGTATTCCAAACTGCAGGGGATCTGAAACAATTGCAAATTGTAGTTGCCTGGCATTTCTTGACAAAGACATTTATTTGCAGTGTAATATACAGTTGCGCTATTTGTCTGTCCCTCCCCATCGACAGAGAGAGAGACAGACAGACACACACGCATACACACACACACACACACACAGAGAGAGAGAGAGAGAGAGAGAGAGAGAGAGATTCTTTCTGCCTATGCATGCATCTAATCATCAATACATGCGTACATAATGTCTATCTGTCACTCTATCTGTCCATAGATCCCACTGAAATCCTAAAGGACTCTTGGCAGTTCACAAAGATAAAAGATATAATGACACAATCCACAATGAAATTAAAATTGAAATGTTTCAGGATGTATAAACACAAGTCCCAACAAGAATCAGTCTATAAATCTCAGCCAAGATGACACCAAAATCTAAATGCCCTCTGGAAGAACTTTATTTTGTTTCTGGAAAACAAAGTTGGAAGTCAACATCATCTCCATTGGGATGCCATTCCAAAGGACCAATACTGCCATTGAGAAGCAGTACTTTGTCAGTCTTCTTAATGTATTTTTTAAAAGGTTTAATATTAATATATTTGACACCAATATTTATCTCACTGGGATTAGAGCATATTTCTTACCACACAAAGGGAATATTAATTACCATACGATGTATACACATTTCTCTAATCTAAATTATGCAAAGTAAAATGCAAGCAGATATTACTATAATTATAAAAAAAATGCCAAGAGAATGAATTCTGTATTTATATTTAGAAAACATTTACTGAGATTTTGATTAAATGGCTTTTTTTAAACGCCATTTTCACATATACCAAAAACTAAGACAGAAATCAGTATTTCCTAGAGCACATCTGTAATAGATCAGGAACTATTTTGGAGAACAATTATCTTCTTGGAAACTTTTCATGCAGGGTGTGACTCAGTTCGGGATAGGATATCCACCTCATCTCAGTCATAAGACAAACCAACCATCAAAAAAAAAAAAGGTTCTTATCTAGATCAGCTTGTTAACCCTTAAACTACCAATTGTTGCATTTAGGTGGTAGGTCTGAATTGTCCCTGCTGCTCCTTAAATGATGTGTGACCCACACCAAGTTGTAAAATTGTTTTTTAATTAACAATTTTCCATAGAAATGTAAAAAGAGCAGCAATAAAGCACAGCATGAAAAGCCAGACTACATAAATAAAAGCGATTTCCACTGACAAAACTATGTGAAGAGATAGGTTTGGTTTTGCCCCCAGTTTTACATGATCCTGTAATCTAGTGGAGAATATCTCCCAATATGGCATTTCAACCCAACTCTAAGTAGTCCATGTAACTGATTTTCTAAGAAAAACATGTATGATTACTTTCTGATAATGCAGCATTAAGTAGCATACAAAACAGCTGAACGTAGTTTTCTGAATTTCCACTATGGCCTGCCAGAAGAATTCAACAGATAAATATAGTATGACAATCTGAGGGAGCACAACCCCTTGGTGCACACAACATATCTCAGAGTATGTCATTTAATCTTCACTTTCCAACTCTGAGAATCCCCAGACACTCATCAGAGCTGATGTACTATCAGCTAGATGATTCCTGGCAACAGTGGAATTAATCTGCTTAGTGGAGTAAGGGGTGAGCTTTGATTTCTTACCCTAGTTGTCCTACTTTATTTATTAAGAAAATTTATATGGCCACCCAACCAACTCATAATGATTCCAGGTGGCTTACAGAAGTAAAACCCCAAATACAAAACTCAATGACACCCCCCCCACACACACACACATACACAACAACAATCAAACAAACCACTTGATTGGCTTCGTGTCACTCTGGGGTCCCCAGGACCACTGGCAAAACCATGTCTTGAGGGCCTCTTGAAAGAGTATGAAGCTGGGGGCCTCCTTCCATGTCTATGTGCCCTAACAGAATTATTGTATGGTAGAAGTGATTTAAGTGATTTCATTTTTAGGCAATGTCGTGATTTGGAACACCCTCTTAATCTCTTGAAGCCATTTTATCACACACCAGGAACTGACTATATAATCACTGGCAAGTTTGAGTTAACTATTTAAAGAAGCTTGTTTTTACATTAGTTAATAAAAAGCTAAGCAGCAAAAGAAAGGAGGATTTTTAGCTATAATCCTCCATTTTAATATATGTAATATCAAAAAGCCTGTTAATTTCAGCAAGCACACAGAATACACAAAAACCTGAATTCATGTTAAAAATACATACTGTTATGTTTATCACTAACTGCTTACAGAATGCTAGGTCTTGGGAAGCAAAAAAAAAAAAAAAATCAAACTACCTAATAAATCTTAAAAAGAAAGTTATAATTCCGCACACAAATACCTATGAAGAGAGAAAGTCTCACCAAAATGCACAGGTTTATAGCAACAGAGATCTTTATGAATTTAATTTGGGAATTTAAACTGATTTACATTATGTATTTCTATGGATACCACATTATTTATTCTTCTGGGTGGATAGATTATGATTAGTGGCCCAGCTTGATAATTTTAAAGGAAGATGAATGCTTTATGCAGCAGCAGCTGCCAAAAATAATAAGTCTAAAACTTGAATATCAAGTATATTGTACAAAATGACTCATGGGCAGGGGAAGTAAGATTATTAGGTGCCATTGAGAGTTTTATAAGAAAAATAAAATTGTATTTTGTCTTGAAAAATAAGATTAATAATCTCCCTACATGTCAAATAATACTTATTCCATAAATATTGCTGCTATCATTTCTGCAACTAGAACTTTGGCTTCAATGTTGCTGAAACATTCATTTCACAAGAAGTTGTAACATAACATTTTCTTTATTTGTACACCGTATCGCTTATTTGTTGATTTATTTGTATGTAGTCCATCTTTATGATTTTTTACAAATAACTCATGACAACAAACATATCCATCATACTTTCCTCCTCCTATTTTTCCCACAACAATAACCTGTGAAGTGGTTGAGAGAGAGTGAATGGCCCAAGACCACCCAGCTGGCTTTCATGGCTAAGGCAGGACTAGAACTCACAGTCTCTGGTTTTCTAGCCTGGTGCCTTAACCACATCATTTTTGATGTGTGCCATTATGCCCACAGTAAAAAAATGACAAAGGTTATCTTATCTAGACAAAACTTTCAAATGTGACACAAATTGAAAGTGGCACAGGTTGAACGGCAAAAGTGATAAGCATTTGGATTTTTTCTCAAGCAAAATAAATAGTCATCCAACAGCATCACATCATATTTCTCCAATTCTGAGTCACTTTCCAATTAGAAAACCCACACGAGAATTCCTTGATTTGACCCAAGATAGAGTTCCTACTGGAAAAATCGATTAGTTGTGGAGCATTTCTATCCTTAAAAAAACATAATTCTCAGAATAACATTTGGCTATTATAATAATTTTTAATGGTCTGCTTTTTAAAAACCATATAATTCCAACTCTCTCCATAGTTTCTTTTTACAGTACTGTTCAGGTTGCATCAACTTTATCACAGCCTATGTTACCGTTATCACTGTTGTTCATTCATTCTCTTCACCTCAACAACCAGCATCATGATTTCTTATAAGGTTGATCTAGGGCTCCTCTTGGTTTGTCATGATTTTATGTAGCAATATTTTTACCCATTCTAACTTCTAATAACCATTTCCAATCTGGAACCTTCACTTTTTTCTTTACCCCATTTCCTTCCTGGTATTTAGATATGCAGTTTACTATACCTGATAAAGCATCCACTGGGGATACTCTGGTTATTTTATTATTACGTGAAGTATTAATACCATTTTACAATGCCTTGGTAAGGCCACACTTGGAATACTGCAGTTTTGGTCACCATAATGTAAAAAAGATGTTGAGACTCTAGAAAGAGTACAGAGAAGAGCAACAAAGATGATTAGGGGACTGCAGGCTAAAGCATATAAAGAAAGGCTGCTGGAATTGGGTATGTCTAGTTTAATGAAGAGAAGGACGAGGGGGGACATGATAGCTGTGTTCCAATATCTCAGGGGCTGCCACAAAGAAGAGGGAGTCAAGCTATTTTCCAAAGCGCCTGAAGGCAGGACAAGAAGCAACAGGTGGAAACTAACCAAAGAGAGAAGCAACCTAGAACTAAGGAGAAACTTCCTGACAGTTAGAACAATTAACCAATGGAACAACCTGCCTCCAGAAGTGGTGAATGCTCCAACACTGGGAAGTTTTTAAGAAGAGATTGGACAGCCATTTGTCTGAAATGGTATATGGTTTCCTGCCTGAGCAGGTTGGACTAGATGACCTCCAAGGTCCCTTCCAACTTTATTATTATTATTATTATTATTATTATTATTATTATTATTATTTATTTATTTATTTATTTATTTATTTATTTATTTATTTATTTATTTTTAAAAATGTTTTTGTAACCCTGCAGCATTTGGCCTTGTATACATTTCGGCTCTAAAGATGACATTTTAGAGGACAACCTGAATACATTTAAAATTTTAATTCCTGGCAGATAATTGGAATTTTGTTTCTTCTTCATTTATTTATCTTCTTGTTCCTTTCAAGGTCTATTAATTTTTTCACATGTTGTACCCTCTCACTTTTCACCCGCAATAGAGATTTCCTTGATCTGCACAGCTGCCAAACCTTGACATTTACCTATTTATGCTGTCACTGCATTCTTTTTCATTTTTCTGGTAAAGCATTCAGAATTAAAATGTTCCCAAAGGGGTTATATAATTAAGTTGCTTTCTCTTTTGTACTCTGACCGATAAACTATCTTTTCGAAGATGAATATTTTAATAGGACTCCTTGGAAGCTTTTTTTTCCCTTTGAAAAAGCATACTGTTTCCTCATGATTGCATTCTCTGAACATCACAAGTTCAACAAGATGTGAGTAATCATTCAAAACAGAATATATTTCAGACAGTAATTAATTTATGAAACAAGAGGTGTTAAATGCATGATTGCATGGAAATTACCCCTTTATTTTAAAAGTTTTATTTGGTAATCTTTAATTTGTATGTTTGTAGAATAGAATAGAATAGAATAGAATAGAATAGAATAGAATAGAATAGAATAGAATAGAATAGAATAGTTGGAAGGGACCTTGTAGGTCAGAAGTGTCAAACTCGCAACGTCACGTGATGTGTTGCGACGTATCGCGACTTTTTTTTTCATTGCCGGCAATGGGGTGGTCGTGGTTTCAGCATGAGGCATCCGGCCTGTGGGCCGGCAGTTTGACATCCCGGTTGTAGATCATCTAGTCCAACCCCCTGCCCAAGCATGAGTCCCTACACCATTTCTGACAGATGGCAGTCCAGTCTCTTTTTGAAAACCTCCAGTGATGAAGCACCAACAACATCAGAAGGCAGTCTGTTCCATTGGTTGATTGTTCTCACTGTCAGGAAATCTCTCCTTGATCAGTTTCCACCCATTATTCCTTGTCTGGCCTTCAGGTGCTTTGAAAAATAGATTGATTCCCCTCCTCTCTGTGATAGCCCTTCAAATATTGAAACACTGCTAACATGTCTCCCCTGGTCCTTCTCTTCACTAGACTAGCCATGCCCAGTTCCTGTAACCGTTCTTCATATGTTTTAGCCTCCAGTCCCCTAATCATTTTTGTTGCTCTTCTCTGCACTTTTTCCTAGAGCAGACATGTCAAACACAAGGCCCGGGGGCTGGATGCGGCCCACAAAGTGGTTTCATGTGACCCGCGAAGCCATCCTGGAAACAATGAAGGAACGGCCCCCGCTGCTTTGGCCCAGGCCGGCTGGGAGCCAATGTACAATATGGTGGTAGCCATCTATGCTGAAACACATTCAGTCTTAGCTCCACAAGGCCGTCTGGAAACAGCGAGGAACCAGCCCCTGCCATGTCGGCCCTGCCTCCTGGGTGCATGCAGGGGAGGTGTCACCCTTTGTGATGAATGAAGAAATAGACCATGCCTTGGCGCTTGCCCCGGTCTCACCCCCATCTGCCAGAGACCCTCAGATCTGTCCCACTCCTGCCCAGGCCCCCACAGGCACCCTTGATGCGAATGATGTAGAGCTGGCTATGCCCACCCAGTAGGCCACACCCACTCTGTCCATGCCCACCCAGCAGGCCACACCCACCCTGGCCACACCCACCCAGCCCCCCCGAGGGCAACCACAATGCTGATGCGGCCCTCAATGAAATTGAGTTTGACACCCTTGTTCTAGAGTCTCAACATCTTTTTTATAGTGTGGAGACCAAAATTGGTTGCTGTATTTTAGGTGTGGTCTTACTAAGGCTTTGTAGAGTGTTACTACCTCACGTGATCTTGATTGAATCCCTCTGTTAATTCAACTTAGGATTGCATTAGCTTTTTTGGCCACCGCACACTGTTGGCTCATATTTAAGCCACTAAAACTCCAAGATCCCTCTCACAGTTGCTGCTGTTAAGCCTGGTTTCACCCAATCTATATGTGTACTTTTGGTTTCTCTTGCCTAAGTGTAAGAATTTACTTTTTTCTACATTGAATTTCATTTTGTTAGACAGGGCCCAGTTTGGAAAAAGGAGAAAGAGAAACCTGTACTTAATATGTGAAAAATTCTCTTTCTAGGTCCTGATGTTAAATAGCTGGAAAAATGCTGGAATCCAATATAGGAACCACATGTAAAAGTTGGCACTAACATGGATTATTTTGCTTTGGTTACAAAGTGAATCCATCCAATAAATGACATGGTTTAATTTTGCAGACTAGAGATATTTTGAATACAGGCTGTGCAGAGAATTACCTTGTTCAATGGCAGGTCATTTCAATACTTTATAATGGTATTTTGACATTGAGACATAGCCTCAGTTAATTTTCATAAGCTTTGGATAATTACTCTATCTACTAGTGGGGGAACATGAGTCAAGGTCTGTAGGCTTTTTACATTTTTATAGACTTATGAGAATGACATGCAGTAGACAGATGTAGAGGATTTTTATGGAAAGGAAGTTTATCAACTTTGAAGTTTCGGGTAATTTTATAAGTTCTTTATTGTAAGTATTGTGTTGCCACAAAGAAGGGGGGGGGGTCAACTTATTTTCCAAAGCACCAGAGGGCAGGACAAGAAACAATGGATGGAAACTAATCAAGGAGAGAAGGAACCTGGAATTAAGGAGAAACTTCCTAACAGTGAGGACAATTAACCAGTGGAACAGCTTGCCACCAGAAGTTGTGGATGCTTCATCACTGGAGGTTTTTAAGAAAAGACTGGATAGTCACTTGTCTGAGATGGTATAGGTTTTCTGCTTGAGGAGGGGGTTGGACCAGAACATCTCCAATGTCTCTTCCAGCTCTATTCTGATTGATTGTGTAACTTTTTTTTACTCAAAACTCAGCTTTTGAGTTTCAAAAACTTTAGGAACATTCAGGTTTCATGTGATACCCTGTTTTCTGAAGTACTGACTGAAAACTCTCTGACTTAGAAGGTTAAGAATTAAGAGGGACTCAGTTTGGTACAGTAGTTGAGGCATCAAGCTAGAAATCAAGAGAGGATGAGTTCTATTCCCATCCTAGATATGAAAACCATCTGGGTGACTTTGAGCCAGTCACTCTCATTCATAGAACAGAACAGAATAGAGCTGAAAGGGACCTTGGAGGTCTTCTAGACCAGCCTCTTGAACCTATGCCATCTCAGACAAGTGACTTGTCTAGTCTCTTCTTAAAAATCTCCAGTGATGGGACACCCACTATTTCTGGAGGCAAGCTGTTCCACTGATTAATTGTCCTCATTGTCAGGAAGTTTCTCCTTAATTCCAGGTTGCTTCTCTCTTTGATCAGTTTCCAACCATTGTTTGTCTTCCTTCCCTCTGGTGCTTTGGTGAATAACGTGATCCCCTCTTCCTTGTGGCAGCCCCTCAAATACTGGAATATTGCTATCATGTCTCCCCTATTTCTTCTTTTCTTTAGCCTAGCCGCAGCCGTTCTTTGTATGTTTTAGTCTCCAAGCCTTTGATCATCTTAGTTGCTCTTTGAATTTCTTCCAAACTCTCAGTGGATTCAGCTCAATCCACTTCACAGATTGTTGTTGTGGGGAAAATAGGTGGAGGAAGGAGTAAAAGAAACCTCCATTTGGAAGATTACTAATCTGGCTCACTGGGAGCTCTCACCCTGTGCTAACTTATGCTGAGTTCAGAAAAAGAAAGTCTTGAATATAGATTGATGAAATCAATATCAAATCTCCTGTTATCATTATGGAAATATCAACACCAGTCTTAATGCCATCACTAAATTTCTTGACAATACTCTTTCTCCTCTGCACAAAATGAGGTTCACTTTGGCAAGAATTGATACACTATTCTCCAAGATGCTGAAGGGGAGATTCAACAGCATTGCTTATCAGGAACTTTGATGTGTGTCTTCAGAATCAGCAACTGAAACTGTTATATGTATTCTAATGTGTGGTCTTCTGAAGCATGTCTGACAATCAGAGACAATATTTTTTGCCTGACTAGGTGGTGTTTGGCTGTAATTACAGATGATGTGTTACTTATTAAGAGATGAAATTTCTATGAAAATCATGAAATGTTTACCCTTGCAATGGCTATGAGAAAGTGGGTGTGACAGTAATATTTGTTGATATATAAGCTAGCTCAAGCAGTCTAATTGCTCATTAGCAGTCCTATTCTTTGTCAAATTGCTTTAATGAGTTGGTTTTTATGTGGGTTTTCTTTTTGGTCTACAACTGTACAGATGTCCTCAGTGAAGAACCACTCATTCATGACTGTTCAAACTTGCAGGTACTTATGACTGGTCCTCAGAATTCCAGCTGTCACAGTGTCCCTGCGGTCCCATGATCACAATATGGGCATTTGGAGTCAAGTTTGCAATCATGACAATGCAGCATCATATGGTCACATTTGCCATTTGCAACTTTATCAGTTTCTGACAAGCAAAGTCAATAGGAAAGCAGGTAGGAGGCCAAATGGTGACCATGTGACATGCTCACTTAATGACTCGTGGTGATTTGCTTAATAGTGGCTATGGAGAGTGTGGTAATTGTTCTTTCTAAGCAGCACAGTGACATGACATCATGCTTTATGACCGTTGTGGTTAGTGATGGCAATTCTGGACCCAACTGCTGTTGTTAAGTGAGGTCTTCCATTATAGTAAATAAATAAAATACATAAATTTCCAGAAAAATGTATGAAGGAAAAGATGGAAGAGCTATAGTAAAAACTAAGGGTTAAGTTATGGTGATGTGTTAGAATTTTGTCAAGGGGTATGTAAAATAAAATTGAAGGAAGATTTGATGACAGAATGATAGCAAAGTAACATGGTTTACTTATGTACAAATATCAGAAAAAATTAAGGTAGCTGAAAGATTTTGTTTTTGTTTTTGAGCAATGTAAGACTGAGTTTGAAATAGAATTGTGCACAAATTTTACTAAGTAAAAACTATGTTGTAATATTCAGATAGAACAATGGGAGAATATGTAGTTGAAGGGGCTGAAATTTATATTGTGTTATAATCTTAAAGAGAATTTTATAAAATTAAATATTGTTGGCATATGTCACCAGAGAACTGTCTAGTATGTAAAAAGTAATTCAAATTTATGTTGGAAATGTGAACAAGAAGGGACTTTTTTATCATGCTTGGGAGATGTGTAAAAAGTCAGAAAGTTTTGGATTCAAATACATACAATAATTCAGAAGATTTTAAAAATTAATACACAATTTAAACCAGAGCCTTTTTCTTTTGGGGTAGATTAATAAATAGTTGGAAAAACATAATGCAACTTTGTTTTTATACATAATAACTACAGTGAGATTTTTATATGCACAGAGGTGAAAAAATCTGACATTATCCACAATGGAGGAATGGATGGTGTTGACGGAATCGAAATGACCAAACTGATACTTTTAATTAAAGAAAAGATTTTATCTAAGTTTATGGTTGACTGGAGACACCTTGTAAACGTTTTGCAAGAAACAGAAAAAGATGAATGTATGACCTATAGTTCTGATGATTAAAAAATAGATTATAGAAAAAAATGGACATCATGATGTAATCACAGAATAAGAGGTAAATTTATATTTATAACTGCTGTAAAGAAAATCAGAAGCTATTTCTTCCTAGTTCCTTTTTTGATTTTTCTTTACTTTTGACTTTGTTCCCTCTTTTTCTTATCTTCTCTTTTTTTTGCTCATTCTCTATATTAGTTTCTTTTAGCTTTTATCTAACCATTTTTAATAATGTTATATCATCATCATCATCATTTTAGCCATTGTCTATCTATTGCATGATGAAGGCCTCTTCTGCTTGTTTCCAACCAATACGGTCCTGAGCTCTCTTTTGCAAATTGGGCCTGCAATACTTGTTGATCCATCTTGTTTTGATCTCTTTCATGGACACTTTTTATCAAGTGGGATCCATTCTATGACTGCCTCAGTCTACCTACCATCAGTTCTTCTTGTTATGTGACCAGCCCATTTCCATTTCAATTATTTTACTCTCTTGATGGTATTGTATACATTTGTTCTCTAATCTATGTGCAGGCTTAAGATGGAAGGATTGCACAAGGCTTACTGAATGAGGGCCTTCCATCTAAAGTATCCAAGTGAAGAGGAAATTGATTCTGGTTATGGAAATTTACAAGAATTTAGCATATCTAAGCTGATATCAGCACCCACTGAATAGACAGTAGTGATGACAGATATCTTCCAATCATTGGTGGGCCCTTAAGCCATTTTGGAAGGTCTCACTGCTACTACAATTGATATAGGAAGTAAGGTTTTTTTTATAAATTCCTTCTGCATTTCTCATATGATCACTGTTTGTGGAAGCAAAACACAATGTTCTTGGTTACAAGCTTTAGTTGAAAATTCCAAAGTATTACTCTCTGTATAAGAATCTGGAGACATTATGGATAACTAAATTATTTACTTCTTGGCTAACTTCTGTAACTTTACCACGTAAAAGATGCCAGGCAAAAAAAAAAAAATCTCCTCAATCAGCCAATAAAACACAAACAAAATAGCACATTATCTTCATCTGCATTGTGGCATGTATTCAAATTAAAACTCCTTTTTCAGTGCCGGTAACTTCAATGATTATGATTACATTTCTATGCAGCTTGGTGTAATAAAGTAGTCATCTCCAAATTTATTTGTGAAAGTAGCTAGGTCCCTTCCAATCTGAAGATTTTATTAACTGGTAACCAAAGTTATTCCAATATTTCAGACATATCCATACAATTTTCTTGGAAACAGGTTTAATTCTGAAGTTCTTTCTCCTAGATAAGTTGGCTTTAAACCTGAGGAACAAGCCACAAGTCACCTTTATTGGAACCTTACCTCCACTGTGGACTACCCTTACTTCACTGCTGCCTTTGACCCCGCCAGCAAGAATAACGTATCAGGAACTCCTGTTAGTATCAATTTGAAGCTAATAAGCCCTCCATAAAAGGGCTATTCCCTCTTGTATTGTTGGTCATTCCACCAGCTCAAAGCTAATAGTAAATAACAACTTAATCACAAAACAATCAAGATCACCCCCACCAATACTAGTAGGGCAAGACACTAGTACATAAAAAGAGAGCAATTCCCACTCCCTAGCATGTGATGATGTTATCTAGTTGGGTAATGAAACTTCTGCAAGAAAACAACCCCAGAGAGCTCCAAGGTACCCACAGTTCAATCCTGAGCTACAAATATTCTCTTCTGTTGTATAAATTATTAAGGTTATTATTATTAATTTAATGTCCTGTATTGATTTTTTTCTTACACAGGAATAAATCAAATTAAAAATACTTTTTATTACATGATATTGTATTTAAGTTTTCATTATGGGAAAGTCCAGCAGTTAAGATATGTATGCAAATTTTACTAACACTTGGTCAGATATGATTTTTATTAAAACCTATTGGATGCTCAATTATACAGCTGAAATGTCAAGAAAATCCAAATCTGCTTGGAAAAAAAAAGTTTTTTTTACATATCTCTCTGCCTTTTAGATTACTTAAGAATGAGGCTCCTATACATCTTCAACTAATAAAAAAACTTTTGTAATATTGGAACCAGTTGAGAAACCACAAGAATTCAAATGCAGGAAATCATGATTTTATAACATTTTAATGTGATCTCCTCTTGGGAAACAAAGTTAGCCAAGCCTTATTTCTGTACAGGAAATATTCACTGTGTATTTGTAATATACTGTGGTATGGGGCACAGCTGCACGTTTTTCACCTGTAATGCCCACTGGTATTGTGGTTTATTGCATTGCATCAAGATTGCCTTCCTGTCCGGAAAGCCCTCTAAGTACAAACAAGATTCTGAGCTGAGGTTTATTTTCCCTTGATATCAGAATATGGTAATTCAAGAGCCATGAGAAATAATTTTAACCTTTAGGAAGAAATACACAACGTTCCTTTATTTTTAGAAAAAGCATGTGGCCAGCTTATTTTATCAATTCATCAAGTTACTAGAGCAAATGCAGGTGTGCTGAATAGATCTGTGAACTAAAATGTGCCACAAAACCTGCATCCAGTCTCATTAAAAGAGGGGAAAATAAACGAACAACTAAACATACATTTAAAAGCAGTTTCACAAAACACAAATTCAGAGGGAAAAGAAAAATGCATTACACATAATATTTATACAGATATATGGAAATAAAGTCATACAAACCCAGTATCAGGTTTTTTTTTACTATGTGTCTATCTACAAGCTATCTTAAAACTTCAACAGCAACAATAAAAAACAAGGAATACTTTTAAGAATTCTGGCTCTAATATTTATCTGGTTTTGCATTTTATTGCAGTAAAGCCACTATACCATTGTATACAAAACTACCCAAGTGAATCAGATCATCAAGACATCTAGCCCAATATTTACTATTTTAATTCCCCACATTACTACCTGAGATTTATAATGGAGATGTGTACATATAAAACATGCACTTGATACATGCACTTATTGAGCTTTAACTGCTCATGAATTTTTCGTTAAAAGAAAATTCAGTAACAACCAAACAAAAACACTGAAAAGGCAAGTCATGTGTATGTGTTTGTGTGTGTGTGTGTGTGTGTGTGTGTGTGTTTGTATAGAGCAGTAGTTCTCAACCTTTCTAATGCCACGACCCCATAATACAGTTCCCCATGTTGTGGTGACCCCCAACCACTTATACATCACCGGGTGCCAGGGGCTTGGCCAAAGAAAAGGGGGGGAACAGTGGCGGACAGCCTTGTTTGGCGACCCCCGTGAAATGGTCATTCGACCCCAAATGGGGTCCCAACCCACAGGTTAAGAACCACATAGAGAGAGACAAAATATTCTGTCGATTACAAATTACCATAACGAAGCTGAAATTACATTATTTTACATCTAAATTCCACAGATCCCAATACTGCATATAAGAAAGAATGCACTTCCTTGAGGGACTCTCTTTTGAGAGTTCCTGCATAATGTGAAATACAAAGGACAAGTAGAAAATCTAAAACTTTATTGACTGTAATTACTCTTCCCCTGGGTTTAAGAGAATGTCATGGTGCTCTTAAAATATGCAGCACCTAGTTTTAGGACCAATAGATATTATGGTAATCAAAACTCTCAAATATTTATATTTTAATTTTTCCATTAAAGTTCTCCCAAATGACATTGATGTGGGAGAGCAATCTCCAATTTATATACTTCTGGGAACACAGTAAAGAGAGGGAGAGGGAGAGGGAGAGAAAGAGAGAGAGAGAGACCTCAAAACTTATATCTTGATCACTTTTGTTTTTATATACATAACCCACTTCCATTTTGTGGTTTCCTCTAGGTGGCTTTGGAACATAAATATACAATAAATCTTAGTAAAAAGAAATATTTTATTCCATACTTTATATTATAACAAGGAAGAGGCCATCCTCAATTCCAATAGGCAAATTGAACTACAGTTTAGCTTCCTCCACAGAAAAAGCAGAATTAGCCATTGATGAATATGTGTCTATGGAAGGACCTGCAAAAGATACTCCAGCAAAGGTCAAAGAACATTTGGTATCCTGGATATGTGGAAATGCTCCTGCAAGTAATCTAGATCCAAGCTTTGTAAGAACAGAACTAGAACCTTGACTTGAACCCAGAAGGAACTAATAACCAAGTGCAGCTATCCCAACAAAGGGTACTGGGACATTTGCTGGAAATATCATTCATCTCCTCTGCTACCACATTCTTAGCCAAGTGCAAATTTTGGACTGTCTGTAATTAATTAATCTGATCAATTTCTCATGACTCAAGTCTGTCTTCACAGGCTACTGTACAAAAAGGAAATTGCTAATAAACCAATTTTGAGTTTGCAAGTATTACCACCACTAAGTCTTTCTTCTACAGGAATAAGTGTACCTGGTTTATTGGGAGAAGCTAATAAAAATCTACTCCACCAAGGTATAGCACTAAGACTAAGCTGATAGTCAAGATAAAGTATGGGTTATACTTCCTTGAAAACAAGAGACAGTTTTCACTCTTTACAGATATTAAAATAAAACGTTTTTAAAAAATCAGTGGCATCTACTGTTAATAAAACAAAATAAATCCCTACCTATTATTATTATTATTATTATTATTATTATTATTATTATTTCTGGACAGTTAGAACAATTAATCAGTGAGTAACTTGTCCCCAGAAGTTGTGAACACTAGAAGTTTTTAAAAAGAGATTGGATAGCCATTTGTCTGAAATGGTGCATGGGTGTCAAACTCGCGACGTCTCATGACATGTCGTGATGTATCGTGACTTTTTTCCCACTGCTGACAATGGGGTGGGTGCAGTTTTGATGTGACGCATCCAGCCCACGGGCTGACAGTTTGACACCCCTGGTAGGGTTTCCTGCCTGAGCAGGGGGTTGGAGCAGAAGATCTCCAAGGTCCCTTCCAACTCTGTTATTCTGTATTCTGTATTATAGAATGATCCTCCAATTTAGCATTATTT
The DNA here is from genome assembly GCF_016545835.1 of Crotalus tigris. Classification (NCBI taxonomy): domain Eukaryota; kingdom Metazoa; phylum Chordata; class Lepidosauria; order Squamata; family Viperidae; genus Crotalus; species Crotalus tigris. The sequence continues at coordinate 1,477,157 of NW_024100554.1, read as the reverse complement.
TGCAAGCATGGGAATTCCGACATACAATTACTGCCTTATTTGTTTTTAAGCCAATTGTTCAGATAAAAATTCAACCCTTGAATTTTTTCAGGAAAAATTTAGGATCTACAGGACTTATTGCTAAATCCAGTGCAAAAGAATAAAAAACGGTACTAATTCTATTTCCCAATTAAAGGCAATGAGATTGGTTAAAACTCAAGTCTTTTAAGCCAGAGAAGAATTCCTTCCTTCCTGATAACTGTGGTAGAATTTTTATGGCTTTCTTTGCTAATACCGAGAACTTAAATCACTGCATGTCATACACAAATTATTTGGATTTCCAAAATACTTGCTTCTGAAATGTGAGAAATGACTCAAACATCAGTAAAATGTGTGGTTTTCCAAAAAGCTCTTTTCCCAGGCTCTCAAATGCCAGCTCATTGTAGTCTCAATGGGAAATGTAAAACAAAAAGACAGAAGTGAGCACAAAATGAAGTATTCTCTCTGAAAAAATATGAATGCCTCTGATGCGCCTCATAATTGTTTTCTCATGGCTTGCTGTGTCAAATCTTTCTTAAAGTTATGACTTGTGTCTAATTTCAAGACAGTTGCCTCAAATCCCGTATTTTCTTTAGGCACTATTTTAGGGAGCGCTATATGAAGTAGCATTTTTTTTTTTAAAAAGTCTATTTATAGTTGAACACAGTGCTAGAAATAAATATCCAGCTCATACATTTAGTTCTTATTGCTGTTGTTAATCGAATCCCATGGTCGTTAGGCGGGGAAACTTCCTGCTGGCTTCCACAACCAAATCAGCAAGGAAGCCAGCAGCAAGTTGTACATCCCAGGCAGCTCATAAGCAGGCCAACATAGGGAGCTCACAAGAGGGCCGGCAGGCCATTAAGTGGCTGGTGCTGGGTTTGCATGGGTGTGAAGGAGCTCCTTGCAGGTGGAAATTACTTACTAAACTTGTTTAATATTCCTTCTTTTCATTTTATATTTTACAAAGTGCCAAAAATGCAATTATGGCACACACAAAAACCCAAATCAAGCAAATTTCCTGCTTTTCAAAAGATTTATTTCTGAAGTTTGATCTTCCCTAAACTTCAATGAAACCTGCTATAAATGGTTACTGCTTAAGAATTATAGGATGAAATTAATCGTATTTTTCCAAAACAGTGTGAACAAAATAGCACTGTATTTTTTATTAGTTTTATTCATTTATAACATAAAATGTCAAAATACAAAAGTAAATAGTAGGGGACAACAGTAGAGAAAAGGAAAACAAAAAAAAATGTGAAGAAACAGCAGTGTATATTAAATTTATGTTCTGTGTTTCCTCTGACAAGTTCAAACCTGTGAATGTGATTCACTTGCTCATACTTATATTCACCAAGAATCCAGTGTGGTAAACAAAAGTTAAGGCTGAAAGTTCACTCTGTGAACTTTGTGGCTGTCATTTGAACTATTCCTTATTCAAAGCTTTACCCACAACACGGAATCTTTTTGCTTTTTATACTGTGTACAAGTAGTACTTGACTTATGACAGCAATTGGGAGTGGAATTGAGATATGGTGATAAGTGCAACTGCATCACTTAGCAAAAGGAATCCCTGTAGTTCTTATTGCTGTTGTTAATTGAAGAGGGCCAGCAGGCAAATAAGTGGCTGCTGCTGGGTGTGCATGGGTGTGAAGGAACTGTGGTGAGGTTTGGGAAAGATATGAAAGCATACAAGGAGGTGTGACAATGCTCTATGAGGTTGCATAGGGATGCATGAATGGATAGTGCAGCATGAGTGAAGAAAAACTGGAGAAGGCTGCACTGGTGGTTGCTGAACTAGACTACCTGTACTTAGTTATTTCTAAGATTTCTATGTGGTTTCCATTCCAGATTAGCTCTAAATTACTTGCAAGACAAAGCAATGCCCTACAAATATTAGAAAAAACATAGAAAAAAACCCAATATTATATTAAATCTCCATCTTCTTTGTAATATTACATCTGCAAAGTACCATATATTTTTATTTTTAAAGATTTACTGAAATCAAAGATTGGAATTTGTTTGAAGTCAGATGACATACAAATTTAATAAATTAGCTTTAACAAATTGAGAATCCATCATTTCTTATGAAGTACCATTGTTTGTCTTTTATAATTCCGGGATGTATTTTTATTTTTTAAACTAATTTCCAGTTGGTATTCTGAAAGTTGTTTTCCAAATTAATAAAAATGCTACCAACCTGAAGTACATCGCCAAGATCTGCAGTACTAATATCTGGATCTTCGGTGGTGTTAAAAGGAACTGGGGTGATTCTCACAAGGGTGAGCACTCTGGGCTCTGGATATCTCCATAACATCATTCCTGCATCATCCTCAGTTTCATTGTAAAACACAACTTCATAGGCACCTGGTAGTTTTTGTGTATCTATTAAATTGAGAGGAAATGGAGGAAGAAAAATATTTTACCTAAAGAATATCCTAGTATATGAGAACAATGAAGTTAAAATAAATTAAAAGAAGAAAAAATAAAATGAAATCCAATTTTTAAAAGCACTCACAAACTTAAAAGAATACAGATGTCTTTATTGATTTGTTAAAAATTATCTAAATAAAAGTAATATTCAGTACTCAGGTTAGTATAAAATTACTCCATAACTGTTGTATAATACCTGTATCTTGTATATACTGGAATAGGCCTGTTCGTAGATCATCTGAAGTATGTTCTGTTTTAGAAATCTGATTCTTCTCCATTGAAAATTGTACAGGATATATTTGATTAGTCATTTGTCCTTCTGTTTTGTCTTCTTGAACAAGATATGTTTCCAGAAGTTCATTAAGAAGAACTAAGCAGTTCAAATGTTCCTGTCCCCAAAAAACCTTGTAACGAGAAAAAACATAGTGAGCAACATAAAAAAAATTAAATACTTTATGTCCAATTCTTTCTGGTAACTTAATTTTTAGAAAGTTTATTCTAGAACTTTTTTAGATTTATCAGAGAAACAGGTTCATGCATCATAAAGGGTTTAAAAATTCAGATACTGGTTCTGAAGGCAGAAGGTACTTATAGCAGCAAGAATTTTTTCATTGCAAAAATCTTGAAGCAAGATTTATGTTAAATATAAAGAAAAAGTATGAGATCTCTTAATAGTGCCCTGCAAGAAAACTATTTTTGTCTTTCCTTTCAATAAATAAATAATCAAGTATATTTTGACTCGTTTGTTTAATTGTGTTCTCTTTATCTAGTTTGGGGATTTGTTTTAGGTCATATTGATCAGAAACACAGAAAATTCAAGAGATCACAAACTTTAACGCACTACTCTAGGTAATTAATTCTGTATCACCTACATACTTTAGTATGTCCTTTCCCATCTTTCTTTTCTACATATTATTTCGATTTCAACTCAGGTATCTCCAGTCAGTCTGGGGATTAGACTGGAAGATTCTGGGATTATATATTGTTAACAACATTATGCATCTATTCCAACAAGCAAACTAGGAAAGGAAAACATTGGAACAATCTGTCAGAAAAATAAAATTGCCTAACAGCAGTTCATTTCCTCAAGTCTTCATTTCTCTCCCAAGTGAAACTTCTCAAGTCATATGGCACAGAGTGTTTACATATAGCTACAGTTAAATGATGATACTAAGTGCTAATCTTATAGGTTTATATCTTTTAAATCAGCTAACTCCTGTTATTCTGCAGCTTATTTTAGAGGAGGGTGCTGCAGACTGAACTGTGTAATGTAATGTCAAAGACCAGGAGGTACTACTCTTCAGTGGAAAGGCTCCTTCGGTAGGGTGGCACATTTACCTATAGCCAGTTTTGGAATTTTTAGGGAAAGAAAAATCTGGAATTGTGACTACGACATTAAGCAGGGGTAGTAAGTACTGCATCTCCGTTTATGATTAATATGTTTTTTTTTTGTGCACTCTAAATGCAAACAATTTTAGGACTCTATCTTGGCTAAAAGTAGAATATAAACACCGTCCTCAAGAGAATGTGCTGCCAGTGTCTGGTCATCTGCCATATAATTATTTTCTGGTTTTATTTTCAAGTGATCAGAAATTATTACATAGAAGGAATATAAAATTATATATAATAAGCAACACTGTGAAATCATTTCCTTTGAAAGTTTTCAAAACAGTTGAAATTCAGACTACTGTCTGAATATTTAGAGTATAGGAAAAATATTTAGAATATTTAGAGTATAGGAAAAAATGATAGACATAATATATTCTATTCATAAAAGGATGTTGTTAATAAGCCATAGAATATAGAGAACTGTTATGTCATTTTCACATATTAAAATAAAATACACTGGGTCTAAGATTTCCTTAAATCAGAAGAATTTTCTCTAACTCAGAAAACTTTCCATTGTCCATACTCATTCTGTCCACAATTTCAAATGATTTTCTACATACATACCTGCATCAGTCCACCTCTTATATCGACACAGACTTTTGGAGTAGCCAGTTCGGGACCAGGATTCCCACTATGTTTACACCATTTAGCTTCTATGGTGACAGAGCAGCACGTAGGTCCAACCAAAGTCCTGCTTTTCTCCTTAAGACTTGTCTTTATAAGGAAATCACTGATGTCAAGGGTAAGTGATGATTTATTAATTATACCTAAAGTATGTGTGAAAAAATACCATTAATTTTTTAATTTATTAAACATATTTTATGCCACCACAATCAGAATGATTCTTGACAGCTTAAACAAGGCAGAAGTCATTTCTTACTGAGCAGAACGTTGATTCTCATTCAAGCTTGCAAAAATCACTAGATTATCTTTCTAAAGGAATGTTCTATGAATACGTCCCTTCCAACATCATCATCATCATCATCATTGTTGTTACGACTACTACTACTACTACTACTATTATATGAGTCAAAAGTGGAAGTTTTCTCCAGCTGCCTGAATGTGAGAGCAAATTTTCCCATAGTAGAAAGCAACACCTAATAGTTGATTAGTAAATTACCAAAAACAAGAAATTGTTCAAACTATATCACCCATTCAAAAGGGGATTAGTTATAGTCTTCGGAATTCTGAGTATGAAAAATAGAAATATCAATATCTGAACACTGAATTCATTATAAAGTCCACATTAAATATACAGCATATACTATATGACTAGAATATACAAAATAAATGTTATAAAATAAATGTAAAATGTCAATAAACAACAATGTAAAATAGCATGTCTTCATAATTATCAACTTAAAAGGGAAACTGCTATTTTAAAGCTATTGAACCATCTATATAAATGATTAATTATATGAGTTTGATATGCAGTTTTACCATTTAAATATAATCTTATATTTTTATGCCAGTAGGAAAAAACAGTGTGTCCTGTGATTTCCACTGTACTGATATTTTAAGCTTCGTTATTATTAGCAAATGTACGTGCAATATAACAGTAATTATATTCTAGGTCCTAATATTCAACACTGCTAAGGGACTTGACTTAGCTGTGATAGGTCATTCTATAGATCTATCCTGCTTGCAGCTTCAAAGAGGAAGACTTAAAGATGGGATGCTGTGCGTGCAAAGATCAAGCCTCATTTCAGTTGTTTGCATAGCATTTAATTACAGATAAAGATTTACTCTAAAATGGGCAATTGTCTATCTTCCATTTGCTAAGTATACTTTGTGACTTCAATAATTTCTGCAATCAACTGATTTATGTATCATACAGAAAAAAATTCTTTCATAACATTTATTTACAGTTTAGACTGTATAGTGAAACTTGACACACCCACACCTAAAGGCCTTATAAACAGAAGAGCACTGACACAGACAACATCTGCTGAAGATGTTACCTAGCCTTGTAACAAAACGTTTGGAAACTAACCCACAAACTCAGAGAACGAACCTTTACCCTCAACCAATTCTAAATCATAAAAAAAATCTTTAATTTCCTCTCTTACACTTACGACAATAAATTGAAATGAACTGGACTTCTCAGCCAGGGGTACTCCCTCTTGGTTTTGACTATGGTGTTCATATTTGGAATTGTCATTCTGAATATTGAATTTCAGTATGCTTAATTTGTAATGCCTATGGCTTATTTTTCTAAAGAAATTTAATATTTATAAAAATGAATTTAAAAAAACATCCAGGATCTACAATAGGCAGCTGTTTCATAAAACAGGATCTCCAAACCTGTGATTCAACTGCCCCAACTCCCCAATCCTTTCATAAAGTCAGAGCCCTATCCAGTGTGTGTAACATAAAAGCATTTGCATCAAATGTGTTGGGGGAGAAAAGCAGGGAGATTTGCTTATTAATTTCTTTTAGAAATAAGGAAAAATGGTCTGTTTCCTTATTGTAAATTTTGAAAAGTAGCTATTATGCCAAGAATAATTTTATAACAAATTGAATTATTGCTCTTTAAAAATAAGGTTTCTATAACATAATAATGTTTATGAGTTCACAAAACAAATACTTGCTCAGTTCTTTCACTGAATTTGATAATAATGGAAAAGTTTCAGAACTCAGGACAAGTGTTACCCAGATCCTGCTATCAACTGGAAGCAATGCATGTGCCCCAAAAACACATAAAAACTACTTCACAAACTTTTGTGCACAACTAATGCAAACCTTAGAAAATATATTTCTCACTGGGGAAGAGTTTCCAGGTAAATTAGAAGAAGGCACCTTATGCTAAGGTTAATTATAGCCTATTCTAAGTAGGTATCCAGACCATTTTTTCACTGTCCCACCCCTTGCTTGTTTAAGCAATCTCTCTCACTCTGCCAGGGTGAGGGAATGGGAAAAAGGAAAACATAGCCATGGTTTTGTGATTTCTCACTTAGCAACCACTTTGCTTAATAACAAAGCTGCTGGTTTCAATTGTGGTTGCTAAATGAGGTTCATGGAATAACTGCGTCTTTGTTTTTTTCCAAAGCCCATTGTCTTTATAGTCCTATCCCATTGCCTCATAGTTACTCCTAATTGCCTCGATGACTTCACTAGACACACAGGATGTATTATAGCCAATGAAATACCCACCTGCTCTAGACAATCACATGTATATCCTAATTTGCTTACAGTATATCTATAAAAAAGGGACTGTAACCGCACCCCTCTTTAGGCCTATCTTTGCCTCTAGTATTGTCAATTGGTGTAATATGGTCTTCTACAAATGCAGATAGTCTTGTGGCCATTCTGTTTTTATCACTGTAGCTTCATGTGACTATGGAACTCACTGCCCTCAGATTGCTTGGATACACTAAAATATTCTACTATAAAGTCTATTTTTTTAACCAGAAATGCTTACTTTTAAAGCATAAACACATAATTAACACATAATACTCTAATTTCAGTGTAACAGATAGAAGGAAATGGAATATTCTTGTCAAATAGTATGAATTTCTTTTATGCCCAAATGATCCATAAAGGTTTCCATGAATTTCAAATGAAGATGATTTATACTGTCAAAAGCAACTGTACTGAAGTTCCACAATTTTAAAAAAATATTCATTAATCTTACTAAGAATGAAAATTCTTCCTCAAGGCCATTGTAGCTTTATTTTTCAGCTGTTCTGTTTCCCCTTTAGAATGAATTAAATTTTGCTGTCCAACATTTCTGGACCTACTGAAAGGATTAGAAGTTGGACAGAGAAATTCTAAACGAGATCCTTACTGAGGGGTTATATAGAGCAAATTTATATAGGGTTTAAAAGAATACTTAAAACAGCTCAAAAGAGACAAATATGGGGTATTCCAGTGAAAGAATGAATAACATAAGACAAGGTCTTTAGCAAAACCTTTTAGTGGAGTTTCATTAATAGAAAAATTTCAGGGGCTGACTTGCATAGAAAACAAGGCATATCAAACTCGCGACGTCATGTGACATTGCACAACGTATCGGGCCGGTTTTGCCATTGCCGGCAATGGGGTAGGCGCGGCTTCCATGTGATGTGTCTGGCCCATGGGCCAGCAGTTTGACACCCCTGCTTTACATGCTACAGGAAAGAGTGCTGAAACATGAATGGAAACTATCAGCATACCTCAGAGTCTAACTATAGGATCTCTATGCATCTGTATGACCTACAGTGTACAAGATGAATTTACATGGTTATTATTAGCTAGAAAGGTGAAAATAAGGTTTAGGACATTTCCTTTCTCTCTACTACTATATAAAGCTTTGACACAGCTCTCCAAGGATGCTCTGAGAAAATGTATTGTAGAATATTTTTTTCCTTTAAGCAATCTAATTTCCACCATTGCTGTACTAGCTCACAGAATCTAATTATTTATTCCCAAACCTGTTGATATCCAACACAACTTTCTTCATGGATACTGTACAGGTTAACATGCTGTTTTGCTGAGCACTTGCATTTTTTTTTCAAGAGAAAAACAATTTGGTCAACTATTCTACATTTTTAAAAAAGCAGTCCTTTGGGAGACTAATAAAAATGGTTGGATGAGGTTTACAAAATATTGCCAGCCCTTGCATTGTGAAGGTCTGCTTTGATCCTTTATAGAGCTTGGATGTATCAATGTGTTGAAGGAGAAAAGGCAATCAGACTGCTCTAAAATGGGGCTTCTGTATGTCGTTATAAAGTATGGGATGCCATATGCTAAAAGAAATAAGTAGGTAGTCTTTACACAGCTGGAAGTGATCTACGAATGCTTGACAAATCTGCAGGCATGTGATTGATACTAACCAGAAGCTGATTTGCATAGCAATTACTTGAAGGCAGAACTATTAACTTTTATAAATTACTATATAACTTATTTTACTCTCAAAATATGATAGTGAAAGATATAGCACTATGACAATTGACAAGGGCAAATAAGTAAAGACAACTATAAAAAAATCCCTCATTCCTGAGCAGCAAAATTCTAATGGTCCATATATTTTATGTTTTCCCCTAGGCTTTCTGAAGTGCTCCTGCAAGAAGAAAATCGTTTTAAGTAGTCTTCTCCTTCCCATTTAGCTCCACTCTCTTAAAGAATTATTTATAGCTGTATCCTGCTTTTTGATTTATCTCCAACAGCTTCTCTTGGACCAAAAAGATATGTCAGCTTCATTCTTCTGCCAATAGCTCCTTCTTTCTTGGAAACCTAGGAGTTGTTCTGTACAATCTCCAGCCAAATGGATACAATGTACTTATATATGTGTGGCTTGTGAATGAATGAACATGTGCATTTGCATTATCTTTATGTAATTTGAAACAAAGCACATGAAGAAGCAAGGAAGCAAGATTACAGAAATAAAAAAACCCTTCCCTTAATATTACCTATGTACTTTGACTGGCAATACTATTCGAAGAAAGTTCTTGCTTTTCTCCATTATCTGACCACATTTCTGTTCGCTGTGATGTTACTATATGGAATATGTGCAGTCTGTGATGAATTAAAAACACTATTGGTTCAAAGAAGTTATGTAAGAACTGCTATCCAATAATAATCTCTCAAATGCATGCCTTGTGTCTGAATATGTATCCAAACCAGTTAGACTTCTTGCATTTAAATGGTCAGGTTTTTTTTAAAAAAAATTTTTAAATCCCAAACTCAAGAAATGATTCAACTAACATGGTTAAAAAAACATTTCCAGATAATGAAAAGCATTACATAATATCTTCAAAAATCTGAAGAGTACCAATATTCTTGCTTCTGTCATCCTTGGATGAGCTTAAAAACCCATTAGTAAAATAGTTACAAATGGAGAATTCTAAGTAAAAATATTTTAAATAGTGGATGTTTCTTCTGTTGACAATCACTAACAACTAAATTAGTAAGTTATAATGAAATCTGCAAAATGATATGCAAATTTGGTCATGCAGTTCTTCCAAAAGCATAGCCCATTTTAGTTCAGTTAACTGAAGAAAAATAGATATTTGGGTGCAACATTTGGCCAAATCTATTATAATTTCTATGTTCATTATTCTACCTTCTTGCCTCCATTCTCCAAACACCCTATTGAAAAATTAGTTGTCAGAAATCTTACTGGTTTAAGTTAAAGAGCTTGAAGCATAGCTTAGGATGACTGATTTAAACCTCCACAACAAATGTTATTAATATACATCTAGCATGATCTTATGGAGGAAAGAGACAGAGAAACTAGCGTGTTTGTAGGAAAGAATTGTTTCCTCTGTTTTTCTGAACATTGTCTCTTCTGTAAACTTGAAATCCTATGTTTCTATGGAGATTTAATTGAGGGAGATTTAATCAAGGTGAAGATCTCATGAGGGAATGCTTTACATTGTTTTTTTTTTTGGATGGCATTGGTTTTTTTGTCATCACTAAAAGGGCTGTTGCTTTGAGAAATTTTGAAAAATTGTTGATCTAATTTCTCTTTCTGTAAATTTGACAGAGAATTTTTAAACCACCATTTGTGCTCGGGTCTAATCAGAGTGAAATTAAAAAGGACTTTTACTGGATAGTTATTACCCATCTGGTAATTACCATTATCAGCCAGTTTTCTCATCTTCTGCTTCTACTGGCAATTCTGAATGTTGAGGGAGGATGAAAGAAGACTCAGTGTCAAAACAGCAATATTAATGAAAGAATCCTGATGCATAAGCCCACCGCTGCTAATTTCCTTGGATTGCAAACTGCACAATTGAAACTAATTAGTATTGTCACAGAAGAAGGTTACAAAGATTTACTTAATAAGATATTAAAAGATGAAAAACTGGATCTTGAAGGGTGGCACTTTTGTTAATAAAACACTGTGCTAGCTGGAATGACCAGACTGTAACACCACCACCAGCAAAGCAATCAAGTTAGTGATCCACCACAATAGATTACACTACTAGATTTCTCATTTGTGTGAAATAGAGTTTGGGGAGAATGAACAGTCAAAAGAGTACCATACTTCAACACTGTCAATTAACCAATCTTCACTGAGACTTTTTTAGCATTATATATGGCTTCATTATATATGGCTCTGTAAAAATACAAGATGTGTTATCAGTGATAAACAGATATTAATCACCTTGAACATATCAAATCCTTGAATGTATCCTCAATGTATGTTCTTCCTGGATTACAGCAGCCTTGGAAACCCGAACATATATTTTATTTGAGTACTTCAAACACTAAACATTCAGGAACTTATATTACTTTAATCCACTGCAGGCTGTGCTTCATTTAATTTTATTGGCTGTGTTGGAGGTAGTGGATCTATTTGGGGAAGGGAGGGGGAACAAAGCTCTTTTACGTATCTTTTCAAAAGGGCTTAATTATATTTTATAGCCTGGGCCAGGAGCCCTGCTTGTTTTCTGTCTAACAAGGTTCAAATGGAGTTCAGACAAGTGATGAATCAGAAGCAAAGTCAGAGGTGGTTATCTTTATGAAATGAGCTCATCTCCATTTAGGAAAGGCTGAGCAGGTACATCATAGTCAGTGCTGAATGTTAAATAATCTGGAAATCAGATGGTGGTCAATGATCTTATTGTATTGTATTGATCTTATCTTATTTTGATTTAATGTTTTGTATCTTCATTTGGAGCAAATACATCTAACCTAATTTTAAATATGTATTGCCTCTGATTAATTGTAGCTTTATGCTTAGAATACTTAAAAGAATACGTAACCCTGTACCAGTAAAAGTAGGTTATTGGTACCCAAAAACAAAGTAAAGAAGCAATACAGAATTGACTGTTAAATTATTGTGTGAACCCAACATTTTAAACATTCTACTATGTTTAATGTGCAATAATCACATAATATATTCCATTTTTATTGTATAAATTGCATTTATGCAGAACATTCCAAAATTGGGTAGATCATGCCATCTGAATATCATCTCTGCTCACACTTTCCTAAGTTAACTGGCAAGTGGAATTTTGATTTTAATGGAGTTTTATATTTTGGGCATTGTCTTTCTCAAAATCAGCATGCTATGATTAATTGTATTAACAGGGAGGTGATGGAAGAAGTCAATTTATCAGTAGCAACTCTGAATTCTATTATAAAGTAACATTAGGGCATCTGACCAGGATTAATAGTGATACTCAGTCCTGGGATTAGATAGTATCTTATTTCATGGATTTTAGGCCATCTGTTCCTCCCTCCTACATTTAGGTCTGCAGAACTATAAAAGCAGTTCTACCTCAGGGACTATAGAAAAGAATTAGAATTGTTCTGCTTTTCATTATCACAAGATTCAGTAACTCATTTCACTGTCAGGATAAATCCTCTTTTACTCTTTCTTTTGCGCTTGTAGAGTATGCCAAAATGACAAATAAAATCCCAGATGTTACAGAGCTGATGAGGTCGCCACCTTTCCTTGAGTGTTGTGTTTAAGCTACTTGGGACACAACATCAAAAGTGACAGAACCCTGATGCCCACACCCAATATTCATTATGATTCGTTAGTTATTTGTATAGTTGTCTACCGTCTGAACTTCCACTTCAATCCTCAGCAGCCATGAAAATGTTTTGCTTCTTCTCTAGCTTTTACTGACAAAGAATTCATTTCCTATTGTTTAAGTAACGGGAAGAATTTATGAATATGATGTTTTTCTACAAGTCTTTTAGTACTTCTAAGAAGGTTGTTACTCTACCTTGTTATTTAAATAGTCAGAATTAACTTTATGCTGTATTTTTCCTGAGCTAAGTATTTTTAAGCATCAAAAGACATGGCAGACTCTTCCAATTAGATGCATTAATTTTGAAAAAGAAATCAACTGTATTTGGTTTCTGTCAAATTCTTTACATTTGATAGAATACAATGTATTGTACTTTGAAGCTTTTACAACTTCCAGTTTTTATTCGTAGGTGATTTATTTTAGCCAAATAATTTCAATGTAAGAAAAAGAAATAATTTCTAAATACAACAGAAAGAACAATGGAATACACTGATTGTAGCTCTACAGTTCACTGTATTTCATTCTCAAGACTTGAAAAAATGATTTTTATTCTTCCCTCTGTAATTTATCTTTCCCTTTCTATCCAGCTCTGTTCTAGCTGTGAGATACCACAATCAGAATTACTGGACAAATTGCAAAAGTAACCAATGTAAAATATGATTACTAAGTTACTACTAAGTTACTAACTTTATTGAAAATAACTATAAATATTTTAATTCATTTTCTTCTACTATTCTAACTACTGTCCTAGATGATTACTTCAGTGAATTGCAAACTTTGCTTGTAATAAACTTAAAAATTAGAGAACACTGATTGCTTGGCAAATGGTGAAGCTAGTAGTAGATTTTATTTGTTCTCTAGCAGCAGCAACAAATCTAGCCTATTGATTTTACTCAAAGTTGTAAAATAGAACAGATATGATCTTCTTCTTCTGCTAGCCAGTATGATCTGGGAATTCTTCTGAATATATTGGCTCTAAGAATTGTTTTAGATTAGATTACATAAAACTTGGCCCTTTTATGACGCTGGCTGAGGAATTCTGGGAGTTGAAGTCCACAAGTCATAAAAGGGCCAAGTTTGAAGACCCCTGTTTTAGATGCATTGTACAAATAAAAAACTGACTCACAAGTTAGGCTATGCTGAACTGGTTAACTGAAAGGGACATTATAGTGGAGAAATGCTTGGTTATTCTTGGAATACTTGGGGCTGTGGAACTGAAATATAATTCCTTGCTTTTTGATTTAAAAGTTACAGTCAGAAATTATATTAGAACTGATTATAAAACTGTTTACATAGCCAGAGGATCAGACATTATTCAAGCCTACCAAGATCTGCCCCTCTTGCTCTGGATTCTGCTGGACTGAGCGGCTAGACCTAACAAGTAATGGATGCAAGGAAGTCAGAACTGTCCTTGAAGAAACACAACTTTATCAAGCTTCCTGAACATGTAGAGTTCTTCTCCTATTCAAACAACCCAAGAACCCTTTACATTTTCCTACTCAATACAATAAAGGTGTTTTGCCTGTGGTTGAAAACACTGCATCATGCAACCCTATATTTGGAAATAGACTGTATCTAACAGAGAAATGTTACCCAAAGGATCACATACTACATGCTACATTATTACTGTAGCAATGTATAGCTAAAAATGTTATTAAGCAGCATTTAATCACTGACATTTCTGCCAGTTATGATAATTTTATATCTGAAAAATCACAAATGAGAATATCAGGGTTTCAGAATAAGCATAAACATTAAATCGAGCCATTTTTGAAGTGTTTTTTCCAGATGTTCCAAGAATCTTGAGCTATGGTTAGTTTGTTGCTTTGTGGACTCATTTTTAATTTTTTCCTCCAATGTACCAGTAAATTTGTAAAGTCCAGTTGCATTGGCCACCTTAAGAAAAGGACAACAGAGCAAAAGGATGAAGGAGAATCATAGTTACTTAAACACATGTTCAGAACCAGATGGTACTACAGCTGGGTAAAGCAGGGTATTACACCTAAATTCAGAGGCATTTCTGAATAAGTGATTCCATACTTGTGGGGAAAAAAATCAAATTATATCTCCTTATGTGCCTAGCCCTAGCAGATACTACAGCTTTTTTTTAAAAAAATAAGGAGATTAGTATTCACTATGATTTCTGTGTGCAGTATTGTATTTATTTTGTAAACTTTGTGTGCGTTACGCACAAAATCTTAATGTTTACATCTTATAAAATGTGAGAACTATATTCCTTGTTTATTGACTGAGTTTCAATGTATGTGCTTGTATATATTTATATTAAGCTTTTAAATACTAAAAGTATTTGCATACTAAACGTAAAGATCATGTTGCATGTATTGTTTGTTAAGCCCTGCTGGAAGATTGGTAAATATAGAAATGTGCATTAGGCTTGGGCACTAGAAGAAAGAAAAGCCTCAAGTAAAGAGGTGAAAAGTACATTTTTATGCTGCAGAAATAATTCATTGGCTATGTTGAAGTAAACCGCACAGTATATTGTACACTAGGCCTCTTAGGTTGTTTGTGTACTGAGACTGGACGAAACATTTAAATTATTGCTTTCAATATTTGCTACAGGAATTTAAAAATATTACCTCCTAGTTTGGCTTTAGATAGTAGTAAGCATGGGTCGCCATCCCACTTATTTTTGTGCCTCAAGAGTGAAAAAACAGCAGTTTGTTCTAAATTCCTATTGTTTTCTACAGCAGAGTACTCAAAATGTTTTCAGTTTTGTCTGGACAGATCATGGAAGACTTGAAGCATTTGGAGTTTTGTTCTGTTGGCCATTTTGTGCTTAATGCAAAACAAATCCTTATTTTTCTTTTGTACATGCCCATAACAGTAAGCTACATAGAATATCTTCTCCCATTCTTTTTAATCAAATCTGATTGTGCTGGATTATACGTTTCATAGTAGTTGATATTTTTTGTACTTGTAAAGTCATATTCATATATAAGAGAGAATAGAATATACTGCATAAGAAAAAAAATCTCTATATTGTAAACTGGAACCTCATAATAGTCACCTTATATTAAAGTGGGGATGGAAGGATAAGCAAGTAGCTGTTTTCTTTTTTTGGTTGGAGTCTTTAGATATAAGTGAGGATTAGGAATAAGGATTAGGAGTGATGGAGAGTGCTGCACTGGATTGAAAGGAGAGGAAGAAGGAAGAGAAGGGACAAATGGAGGGAATCAAAGAGTTCACAAGAGCTGGAGAACTATAACAGCTGTGAATGTGAAAGGATACAGTTCGAAGCAAACTTGAAGTGATGTATCAGAAGATAACCAGTGATTAGAAACCAAGAGAGGCTGCAGATTACGTGAAATGAAAGAAGAACCTCAGACTCCTAGGACTTGGACCCAGGGAAGAAAGCATCACTGACCTGATTGGCTGGACAAATCTATGAGGATAGGGAAATTGCAGGAGAAAAGAGCAAGCAAGAAGTCCTTCATCGTAAGAACAGTCAATAGTCCAGCAACCATAGTTAGAGGTGGAAAACATAAAATATAAGCAGTTCTAATATAGTAAATTAGTGGTGGATAGTGTGGATTGGTTCTAATACTGGAGACTGGATTGTGGGGAATGATTAATTAATGTAGATTATCCTTTAGGTGAGAGAAAGGGTGGTAGAGGACTGGGAGAAGACAACTACTGGTATGGGCCATCCTCTAGTGGAAGATGTAGTACTCCTCAGTAGTAAGAATCCTGAGGAGCCTAATCCTGTGCAGAAACCTGGTCAGCTTAATCCTAATTAGATAAAAATATAACTTGGGAAAGAAGTGAAGCAGGGGTTGAAGGGAGTGCAAGATGATGGGTGGGATATGGGTAGTTATAGTGGTGGTGGTGGAATGAAAGAGCAGCTATGGCAGAAAGGCAAAAAGTGTGGTGGAAAGGTGGAAAGCTAGATGTGGTCTGCTCTCTCAGACTTGAAAGCTCAAGCCAATCCTTTAATACTTCCACAAAGTTTGTCTCAGGAATCATATGGTGGGGCTTTAGCTCATGCTATTGAATATAGTTTTGCATATAATAAATATTTCTTTATCCATGATTTGATCATGGATTATAGGGCAGACCTATATCAATGATACCTAGTTGAATGAGCAGGGGAAAGTTCCTCTCTCAAAACCCAGATGCCTTTCAAGTGTTTCATCAGCATGAACCCAAAGTAGGGGGAGCAGGTTTGGTAATTGTCATCTGGGAGTTTCTGCAAGTGAGCAGAACATTGTTCTACAGTATATAAAGTTCACATAAGAGTTTGGTCTTAAAGGACAAGTGGTTGGCTTCCATGTTACATACTTTTATCACTGCTTAGGCAGCTTGAATTTACCACAATTTATTTAGAAGGAGGAGAAGGAGGAGGAGGAGGAGGAAGCTGCTTGGTCATCAGGTAGGGAATTAGGGAGAGGGCTGAGTCTTTTCCAAGTACTATTTTAATTCCTGGGATTTAAGGAATGTTTCAGCTCTCTTTGCTTATATAACACTTTTGCCTATTTCTCTCAATGCCATCTTTCTGATTCTTTGACACCATGAGATTGTCCTGCGCGATCATGGGTTTGACCTGCATAAGATATATGTTAGATCTGGGTTTTTTTCTCTAGAAATGGCTGAGAAGTAATCTGAGGAACGAGGAGGTATCATACTAAGATCATTTCTAATTTATATGATGTTAACTGGTGACACAAACATTTGGGAGAAGGATCTATTTGACAGATCTAGCTTCCAATCTGTGATGGCCAACTCAGATTCACAAAAGACTGAGATGAAGGAAGCTGCTCAAAGTGCCCTGGATAATGCCAGCCTCAAGAGGCAGCTGAGGCTGACATAACAGGAGACAACACTTGGCAAGGGGCTGGATCCAGGACCTCCACCCAGAGCTGTGTCCATAGCAGAACAGAAATCTACATGGCTCCTCACATGGTGCCCAGCAGTTCTCTATTGGGAATGACTTCTCAGCTTGCCAGTACTCTGCATCCTAAACCTGCTGTCTAAGAAATCTCTGCTTCTTGGAACCTGTAGGGCTGACAAGCCAACACTGATCTCCTGGCTCTTGGACTGTGACCTTATAATGGCTTCACATACTGCTTTGGAAATCATGCAGACAAGCTTACACCTTTGCTAGAGCATATTGGCACTTGTACACACACCCTGCCTGCCACTGTCTGCATATTAGTTAAACTTTAAAACAAGACCTCTACATCTTAGCTGCAGTGTGTGAGAGTGTTTGGCCTGGAAGAGGAGAAATAGAACCTACATGTTTCCAAGAACGCCTGGGGAGTTTCCAAGCCAGGCAGTTCTGTTGTGTGCTTTATTCACCACTGGAATGAGAGGTTAGCAGTGGTGCTTGACAGGGTTGCTCCTAAACACCCAATCCCTGAGTGCTGAGCCAACAGAACTCCTTGGTTTACTGAGGAGCTCTAGGAGATGAAGCTACAGAAGAGATGCCTGAGGCAATACTGGCATGCAATGAAGAAGAACAAATGTAATTATACTGTGCTGGTAAGAGCAGTGAAGTGTGATTATCCTACTTTTATTGCATATGCAGATAGCCACACAGCAGCATTATTTAGAGTTATATATTCCCTGTTGGGGAAATCAGGGCTGGAAAAAGGGCTGCTGGATCATTGCAAAGAATTCACTCAGCATCTGAAGGATAGAATTTCTCACATTTTCTCAAAGTTGAATGCTACTTGGCTAAATTCTTGTGAGATGATCTGGGATTAATTTGAGCCTGAGTATCCTGAGGAAGTGTCCTCAGCACAGTGTTATCTGTGCTGTCAGTTGAGTATAGTGCAGAAATGGTTGTTGTTGCTTTTGCTGATAAACTCTGGCAAGATCAAAATAAGAGAAGTACAAGTCTCCTGCTCCAGTACCACTGACCATGGAATCGTTCTTGGATTGGTTGGAAAGGCTGATAGTTTGAGCAATGTTTTTCAATGTTTTTCAGTGATTCTCCTCTTTCCTGAGTGATTCATCCAATCTGGTTAGGAGAAAGGTCATGTCCTCTATTGTGGAGCATCACAGGGCTAATCCTTCTCTCTGTTTAGGATCTACATGAAGCCTCTGGGAAAGGTAATCCATCACATAGGGTGAGGTATCATTATTCTGTGGATGATACTCAACTGCATGTCTTTGCCACAGGCTGAGAAGGACATGTAGTGTAGGTACTGACCTAACACCTGGAGGCTATTAAGGTTGGATGCAGAAGCAGAGGCTTAAGCCAAATCCTAGCAAGATGGAGTAGCCAAATCCTAGCAAAATGGAATAGCTGACTAATTCCAGAGATATTTCATCTTTAGTTCTGGATAAAGCTGGCCCACAATTAGAGTGTCCTTCTGAACTCACATTTCCTGCTTGAACAGAAAGTTGAAACTGTGGACAGCCTTTGCAGAATTACGTCTTGTGTGTCAGTTCAGGCCATTTCCCAAACACAAGTCTTTTGTTCATAGGTATTTGGGTTCTTTCACCTTGCATCTATACTATTGGAATCACTCTAATACAGAGATGCCCTTGAAGGTCATTAGGAGACTTCAGCTGGTTTAGCATGAGGCAGCCTAGGAAATTATGAGGGTACCAAGGTTTACCAAGGTAACATTATTTTAAATTCAGGGAACTGGATTTCCCTGAGAACAGTCACTTACCCACCAATCCACACAAACTAACAAATGCATTGCTCTGATATTTTTGGTTACTCTTAAAGCAATAATTCCAGGTAGAATTGAGTTTTTAAAATTTTTCAGCATTTAATGTCAACTTTGGTGTCAATTCATGTGCCAAAGAGCATGTAATAAGGATATATTCAGTATTACGTTAAGATACAATATATAATATATTATATTATATATTATATTAAGATATAATATATATAATATATTAGCTTGCCACACCGCATCACTGTTGTGTGCGTTTTCACAAAGAGAATATATGTTTGCCAGTCATATGAATCCTTGTTTGCTTTCAGTGATATTCTGCATGAATTTCTATGCATAGAAGCCAACAAGATCCCATAAAGCTTGTATCAAACAGGACAAAAGTTTGCTCAATAGAAAAGAGGCATGTACAAGTAACAAATTCAAAATATTCATTTTTCATATTTCCCAAAATAATTAAAAAAACTAACTATAAAAATTCCTTATGAGTAATATCTGGAAAACATAATTTATTGTAAAGTTACCAGTTAATTAAACCTACTTTAAAATCATTAGGCACGACCATAAGCTTTTGTTTTGCTTCCATGAGGGAGAAAACATGCTTTTCACACATTCCCAACCAAAACTTTTTAAAAATGGTTCTCAGCACAAGAGGATTCCTCTAACATTACAAACCAACTTCCATCTCTTACACAAAGGCTCATCTGGAAAAGAGGCCGTTTACACTGTTTATAAAATACTGTCACATAAAATTTGTAAGGAAAAAAAAAGCCATTCACTAAAAATAGCTTGCGTAAGTAAGGGATTAGAGTAGTTTCTGCTGCTATAATTGCTCCTTTGTAGTTTTTTTTTCCATGATGTTTTTGAACAGCGCCTTTTGACTATGTTTATTAAAGTCAGCACATCAAAAAGGATCAAAGCCACTGCTAGTGAGAACTTAAAAAAGCCCCAAGTGTGTTGTGTTGTCTCATGGGAGAATTATGCAGATTCAAGTAAACAAGTGCAAATTGTTGAGGTTTTAATGAAAATTTTCTACAATTATTGAATCTGAAGTCATTGGCTATTATAACATCTGTATAACAGATGGCCATTTTGTATAAAAGGCAAGCAAAGCTATTTTGTCTGTTTTAACAGTACATCTGAGAGGATGATTTTTTTTTTTGTCATTGTATGCCATTGCTTCAGCAAATAATTCGTAAAATGCAGCTGGTGCAGATGGTCACCATGGTTATGTGCTTGTAAAAAGCTGAAACACTGTGAAGTATTTACATATTAGTTTCATATGCCAAAATCAGCTTTATTCAGCTCAAAAAACACTGCCATAAAATTGTTAAATATAAAAAGAAATTGGCTCTTACATAAATTTGAGCTTATATTTTCATTTGAAATGAAGTTACTGCAATTTATCTTCAACCAAACTATACTTAGTTTGGACTTAAAAATAAAATAGTCTCCTTTAGAATAAGTAATGATCTATTAAATGAAATGGAATGGAATGGAATGAAATAAAACTGTAGTACTGATTTACCAGGATGTTTAAAACAAATTATTTAAAAAAAAAATAAATTTCTCTATGAAAATTTTCTTTCTAAAACTTTAGATGCATATGAGCTACTTTATTAAAGTATTCCTTTTACTATTGCTCTCGCTTTCCAAACTTTGGTCTATCTGCCTCTATGCGCTTGCATGTTTCCAAATGAAAAAGCAAAAGTGTGAAATTAGTTTGCCACTGCCTTTTGCAGTTTTCTTAGGAACTCTTTCCTTTTTAGCAAAGTTTTCACATTCATACATTTCATTTAAATAAATTACTGTATATACTTGATCAAAAATGTTCTCAAAAATGTAGTTTTTATTTTTTCAAAAATGATGCATATCTTTTTCTACCTAATGTCACACATAGGTAGAGGTTTTTACTCATTTCCATGGCCAACTCACAAATAAAAATATAGCGCTCTCTCTCTCTCTCTCTCTATATATATATATATATATATATAGAGAGAGAGAGAGTTCCCCCCTCCCCCCGTATGGATGGTAGTGTGTGGAGGAGAGATGCAGAGGACGGCAGAAAAAGGGGGGGAGAGACGTGATGACTGGGCAGGGGTGCACTTGCGAAGCTTATCATGTGGACAAACTGCTTGCCGAACCACCCCAATTCACCACTATGACTCAGATAGTTCAGAATAATATACAGGACCGCCCTAGTAACAACAATGTACGAGTGGGAGGCATTGGAGAAAGAAAGAACACCCATAGAGACGACAGCTGCATGGATGTGGATTGGGGGGGAAAGAAAAGGAGAGAATGCAAATCATCAAATAAGCCCAAGCGAGAAAGAGAAATAGGGAGAGTGCCCCACCTATCCTAGAGCCCAAGGACAAGAAGACAAGTGATAACGTACACACAGATAAGTGGTGCAGGGAGAAATGGATCACCGGAGCGCAATCCACCCAATTAGGTCCGGTAACAAGATCGAAGAGCCGGGCGCAGCCCTTAGCTTGCTTATAAAGAGACTTCCTCACTTCCTAGCGTTTTAAGCCCTGATGATGCCAGCAGGTGATGGCGAAAGCTTGGCGTTTTTTAATTAAACTTTTTATAGTTTTAACTACCCTGGTGCTCACTTTATTTTAAACATGAATATACCCAGGGTTCATATTTTTAATGCTAATATACACACACACACACACACACACACACACACACACACACACACACACACATTTATATATATCGTGGGTGTTTGTAGGTAGGTCTTTGGTTATTCGGGTTTTCTCCCACGTAAAATTGGAAGTGTCTTTGTGATGTTTTGACGAAGTCCCATTCGTCAGAAGCACAAAGCCGAAACCACCAGCCTGAAGATGATGAATGGGACTTCGTCGAAACATCGCCAAGACACTTCCAATTTTGCGCGGGAGAAAACCTGAATAACCAAAGACCTACATATATATGGAAATTTTTAAATCACATTTAGTACAAAAATCATAAAAACAAATATATAATATTTGCAGAAAAATATTATTTAAATAATAGTATATTAAACTAATTGTAAGCAAAAATAATGTATTTTCAATATTTTTTTAAACACTGGGAAAAGATCCAGCAATTTAAATTTCTTGGAATGAATTTATTGGCTCTTATCTGTTATCCATTAAATAAACATATAGACATAAATCAAAACATAATGCTAAGCCATACATATTGTGAGAATGAATTATAGGAATATGTTTCTCCTACTTCTTCCAGCTTTTCTCTCTTCTACTTGTGAGAGAAGTGTAATGGTTAAGTGTGACAGACCTTGGGAGGCGGGGGAAGTAGGGAGAAAGGGTGCTGCCTAAGGAATGATCAGATAAGAGAGGGTATAGCCTATAGAGAAAGGCTGAAAAAGGCTGTAAAAGAGATGGTGGGAGAGCTGTACTAACAGACTTGCAAGATTCTGTAATGTAGCCTTACAATAATACAGTACTATTAGCTCATCTGGCATGTTTCCTTTCTGGTCTACCTGGGTAGGTGGACAGGAAATAGTAAGGCTCTTACTTTAGGGTCTGAATAAACCAGTTTCTAATCATTCATAAACTTGGAAAACATGTTTATTCTAATGATGGTTCATTCAAACAAATCTGCATTTGCAACCATTTTTACATGGTTTGAACTGGTTAGTTTGTTTAAAATAACGCGATATAATAGTTTCCAAATATGGACACATCAAGGGGAACAGTAGTTTTTTTCCCACCAATGAAAGTGGAAGCTTTCAATCTGAAGGCTCAATATCACATACAGTATACTGAGTTATGGTGTTTTTTTTACGCTATTGCCCATTTCTTCTTTTTTCTTCTTTCATTTATTTATTTTGCTTACATAGTGGCTTTCCACAAATATTACCAATATGGTGAACAACAATAAAACAACTAAATAATCAGCAATGAAGTTTTAAAACACTAAAACCACGTTAAAACAATTACTAGCATTTTAAAATCCACAATAATGAGATGTATCTTAAACGTCAAGAAAATAGGAGCCAAGTTAAGCTTGGAAGGGAAATCATCTCACAATCTTGAGTGTGATGCTCAAGAACATGTTTCTTCTATGCTTGACTAATGCAGCTAAGGGTGTGAGGGTATTTTCTGCAGATTTTAATTGGGAAGATGGGTAATGAGCCAATAATTCAATATAATACCTGGATCCAAACCATTTCAAGTTTTCACATTAAGCCAAACCATTGACCTGGCTAGAAAAAACAACTGGCAACCAGTCCAGAACAGAACTTTGAACAGAAAAAATAATATGACTGTGACAAAACAGATTGCTTTTTTGCTTACTGTTCCATTTTTAGAAGTATATATAATATGTTGGCAACATTGTAACAAAATAGATATAATGAAACCAAGGCTTGGATAGTTAATATAACAATAAACAGATTCAGTCACAGTCATACCATATGCACAAAGAATAATTGGACAGTCTACTTCTTACAATTGGTCCCTGAAGATATGATCAAAAATTAGTGTAAGATCAAAGAGCACTCTTGATCTATCACAATGAAAAACAAACCCTTCTAGAACCTGACTGAATCCTATTCTCTAAATCAGGTATTCTAATTTTCTGGATTAGCCCGTTTTAAGCTGGAACAATATTCAAAATACCTTACTGATTCTTTAATTTTAGAAAACAAAGTGCTATAGATATCAGCGTCATGTGTGTATTGATGGTTCCTTGCTCTAAAGCTCTGGACTCATCCACATGCTTTTTTAATGTATTCACTATTACACAGGCAAATTAAATTTTGTGGGGCACCATAGCTAATAGCTGTGATGCAAAACAATAGTTTTTAAATACTAACTTTTGCACCCAAACTAACAGAAAAATAACACTGTTATATAGTGCCTCCAAAAGCAAAACTCATTATGTCCAGAAGAAACAGGACTTAAAAATGATGAGATTTCCAAGTGAGCAATAAAACATAATAGCAGCCATAGCAAAAACCAAGACAAAAGTATTATTCCTCACATGCTCTAGGGAAAAAAGTATATTTGTTTCTGAAAATCCAAAGATCTTTGCAGATTGGCCCATTACAGACTTATCTAAAGAAAAAGGGGGTCCAGCATACTCTTATTTGCTTGAGAAGTAAGGTAGCCTAGAGTAGAGTCACATGCGCTTTCAAAAATCAGTGACTATTTTATTTGATAGATACATCTCAAAACACATCCAGAAAAATATTATATGTTCAAAATAAATAATATGGTCCTTTCTGTTTCTCCTCAGTTTCAGTAATATTTTTCCCAATCGGGAGTCTCTCTAGATATATAGCTTTCAATTTCCAGTACTCCTCGGTCAATATGTTTATTGCTAAAACTTGGGGGCATTTCCCAAGCTTGGTGCCTTCCAAATGTAGGGACTTCTATTGTTATACATCTGGAGGACACCAAGGTTTAAAAAAGCTCATTTTGGTTACTTTCATATGTTGAGTGAAAATCTGAATGAAATGTTATATTTAAGGTTAATTATATATTAGTACGGATAATCTTCAACTTATGATCATTCATTTAACGGCCATTTGAAATTACAATGGTAATGAAACAAGAGGCTTAGGACCTATCCTTACACAACTGTTGCAGCATCCTTGTTGTCATGTGATCAACATTTGGATGCTTGGCAACTGACATGTATTTATAACAGTTGAGGCATCCAAGGGCCATGTCATCAGCATTTGCAACCTTCCCAGCAGGCTTCCAACAAGCAAAGTCAATAAGGAAAGCCATATTTTCCTAATGACTGTAATGATTCGTTTAATGATGGCAAGAAAGATTGTAAAATCAGGCACAACTCACTTAATGCCCACTTTACAAAGTGATGGAAGTTCCAATCCCATTTGTCATTATAAGTCGAGGACTACCTGTACTGTCATCCTGATTCCATTATCATAAACAAAAATAACTTCAACATTCTTACCTTTAGTCTTACAGTTGACTTTGGCATTCAAATTTCCACTGAGGTTTGATAAAGATAGCAACAGGCAAGGTTTAAAGGGATTTGGGCAAGTTTCCACAGAAACCATAATCTGAGTGGTATGGATAGAAAATTGCTGACAACAGGAAATGCTCATCCATAGGTTTTCTTGTGCTGAAGATTTTTCCCCTCCATAACTATGATCTTCAGAGTTGGAAAATTTATTTTTGCAACACTGGGATGTATATGTGTCATCCTTCTTTGGAACACTATCAGTTGCTGAAACATTTCCCTCCTGGGCCTCATAACCACTCTTTTGCCTTAGCTTTTTCAGAAATTGTTTTATTTGATCTAGCTTGACAAAACTGATATTGGCTTTCAGAGGCTTTGATATATCCACATTTATGTTGGCTGTGGGAAAGAGAAAGAGAGAGAGAGAAAGAGAGAAACAAAATTTTAATACAGCTTTTTGCTTGTAAAAATAATCTAATCTCAAACAGCCATGGCGGTAAAATGAATGTTAATTTGTTAAGTAATTTATAACTGAGGTCTGTACTAAGCAGTGTAGTTAGACATTTAAAATAAATACATTTTGTACTAATGCATATTTCATTGTTAATTATTAAAAAGAACAATGCAACAACACATACAAAGAAGAACTGGAAGAAGACCCATAATTCAGCTTCATCAAGCCCCCATGAACCATACTGCACCACATGGAATTACAGAAAGCAGAAATAAATTACCTTCAAGGTATGTTTCAATGAAAGCAATATTTACATAATTTCATCAAAAAGTGCACACCAACGCCACCAATATTATTAACACAGAAGCCTTAACAAAAATTAATCCATTATTACAGGCAACTTGTGGACTTCAACTTCCAAAATTCCTGAGCCACTATGCTGGCTGGAGAATTCTGGGAGTTGAAGTCCACAAGTCTTAGAGTTGCCAGGTTTGGAGACCCCTGCATTATTACATCAAAGGCATCTAAGGATCCACTAACAGGCAATGCCAATCATTTGAAATAAACATGAAATGCAAACCAGCAAAATCTACTAAGGAAACACCAAAAGCCACTACCAAAGGAAGATAATACAAGAGTAATTTACAAACTAAAATGCAATAAACTATTACAAATATTATGAACACCACTCTGTAGGACAAACAGGCAGAAGACTAACAGAACATATCCATAAACAAGCTGTCAGAAGACACAAAACAGCTTTACTAATTGCCTTCCAAATAGATAATCTTCAGCACAATTGGAAAACAATGACAAAATTTAGAATTGAAAAATGCAAGCAAATTGTTAGAAGCATTGTACTCTGACCAAACAGGGATTAATACGCATATTAACTTAAATCCTGTTTATGAATATGTCAAAATATGTAATGAAAAATTCAGCATTACAAATTCAGTCATGAGCAAAGCACACAACATTCTCCCCATCACACAGCAATCAATCAACCCATACATAAACTGGAGATATCTCATTATGAACCAAATAACCCAAACTGAACCACAATTCAACAAGCACACAGACAAAAAGAATATCTTCCCCACAAACCATCCTAATTTATAGTAATTTCCCTGATTACACAGGAAGCAATCAATTCACAGGTAAGACAGAATGATCAACTTATCAGACTAATAATCAAATAAGACATCAACCTATTATAAAACATCTGTCTATTGTTTACCCTATTCAAGCATGTGCAAAGCAGCAAAAACAAACAGATATATAATCCCATTTAATCATTGAATATCACATCTCCAAAATGTGTGTACCGGTAACATTCTCTTATAGGCTAATGAAACATCTGCAATCCAAGAAGCACAAAGAACTCCAACAATGCATCAGACTGAGGAAAAACTCTTATTTGACCTACATTTCTAAAAGGTGAAGGGAGCAAAGCTACACGTCATTTGCCTCTAATCCAGTGGTTCTCAAATAGTGGGGCGGGCCCCCCAGGGGGGGCACGAGGCTCCGTAAAGGGGGGCTCGTTTGACCTCGGCAAATACTGTCATATTGGACGCACGTGACACACGCAAAGGACCCGATTGGACAGACAGTCACGCGGGGGGGGGCGCGAAATGTTTTCTTCTTCCTAGGGGGGGCATGACAGAAAATAATTGAGAACCACTGCTCTAATCAAACTGTCAAATGTCTGTTTGTTTGTTTACTGTATTTATATCCTGCCACAATCCAGGGCCTGGTGCTGCCAGATCTCTGGAAGAGTCTCCCAGAATCAGCCTAGATCCCTCCTCTTTTGTAGTTTTCATGAAGATGGTAAAAAGAAAATTATTTTGGAGAGCATTGATGTTCATGCACTGCAAAATCTTTTATTCCATTTTATTTTATTTTATTTTTATGATGCTTAGTGTCTTTTGGACTGGGGATTTATGACTGTTATTTTATTAGTTTTATTGTATTAATCATAGTATAGAACTTTTATTTTTTAGATTAAATATGTGAGAGACTGAGAAGCTTGGATTATCGCAAGATATAAATACAGTAAATAAGTAAATATAATATTCTCTTCATGGTTAATCTTTGGAAATGTGCTAATTTATCTCCATATATAGTTCGGCTTTCTTTTTGCCTACAAGTACCATTGTGTTCAGATGATCTCACTCCCTCTGTAGCCTTTGTCTGACAGTTTGATTAGAAGCAAATGCACAAACTGATCATAAATACATTTTGATATGTTAACATTTCCTGTCCACAATGACACAAGTTACAAAATTGTATTTTCATTCTCTCTTCAATTTGCTTTCTTTATTTGTTTACATTTCTTTCAACATTAGGGCTGTGCAGGTCCTTTGTAAAAGTTCACTGCAATGTATGGGAATGGATAAGAAGCAGCTCCCATTAAAGCAGCTGCAACTTTTCCTAGGCTTTTGCTAAGGTGTTTCCAGCTATCTTTTTAGTGATGTGATGTATAGCAGTTTTTCATTTTTTCCCAGCAAAATCCATCATTCTTAAGAATTGTGTTTAAAACCATTTCTTTCCTCCTTTTAGCTAATGGAAATCCCTCACCACAAATGATCAGATAACTTACAGAACTCTGAATTTATTTGGGAAAGTAAGATTAATTGTTATTTTATTTAATTAGCAAAACATGTGGTTAATGGATAATGGATACCCCCAAAGTCTTAAGCCTATTAGCCTGTTATATATCTGTTAATATTATCATACTCTTCCCTCTAGTAAGCTGATATTTAGCCTGCATCAAAAATATTCCAAGCTTTCTTATTATGTGGGTATTCTCATCAATACACCAAATGGTTTCTGAATATTATCAAGAAAAATCTGAAAGTCTGGTAAAATCTTAATGTGTTCAATTTCCTTGTTGAATTGTATTGTTCTAGTTTAACTATTAACTTTAAAATCTCACATTTTTGTTATCATCGGGGGTACGTATACTTAGAAGTATAATTGATGGCAACAGTAATTGCTTCCAAATAAGATTTTTTTCAGGAAAAATTCTACTTCAACTGATGCTGTCTGATAGGCGTATTCTGTAATAACATTTTTAGATTTTTGCAATAGGAAAAGTTTTGTTACTTTCTTCCTTTCTTCTTGGTCCAAATGCAAAGGCTGAAGACCTTGCTAAATCTCTCCCTCCTTCTGGAAGTGCTTTTATAAAGGGAAGAATGTCAAGGTGTTCTGGAAGTTGGCAAGTAAAGACAGCTTATTTCCAGAGAACCAATTTTGTTTTGGGCTTTCTAAAAAATTGATTTCATCCTGCATATATTATATGCACTTTCTAACTGGTGAGATGCACATATATTCCTGGAGTAAAACTAGAGTTTGATTGAGTGTATAGTATCCAAATGTTTATGAATACTGTCCTTACCATTAATAGGAAATGCTACAAGGCAGAGACCTAGTAACCCAGCCTTCCCTGTTTTACTAAATAGTGATATATAAAAGCTTCAATTGATTAAACCATGATAAGCAGCTGGGGCCAGTATCCAAGGGCTATCTGGCAAAAACCATGGCATATGAAATAGATATGATTTGAATGTAAGAAGGGTAAATGGTAAAAAGCAAGAATGAGCTATTGAAATGAAAATAAGAGAAACAGATACAGATGTTTCTGTCCATGAAACCAACAGAAGAAGGAATGATGCAATAGATATGAATGAAAATGTTCTGATTCTGTGGAGTGGAGATGGAGCTGACCATCATTTTAAATCCACAATTCAGCAATATTTTTTCTAATATAAGTAAAAAAAATACAGATGGATAAGACTGGATAGGAGAGGAATATGAAAAACAAAAGCAATATTGTATATTATAAATACCTTAGACTGATGAAAAAAATAATATTCCCACTTGAAGTCCCAAAGATGCTTTGCCAAAAGGCAACTGGATTTTCTTGTTTTTTTTTCCTTGAAAATGTTCCACTTCTCATCCAGGAAGCTTCTTCAGTTCTGACTTTAGAACAACCATGACCTGGATGATTGAGACTCTCCATAGACATTCCCACTTGCAGCTTTTCTTAGAACTTTTTTTGCAACCAACTAAATCATATTTATTTGAATGAATGTTTGCTCTTTGGCATAATTCATTTTCTCTAGCAAAAGAATGCAGCTTTATAACTATATCACTATCTGAAAAAGGTATTTGTAAAAAGTATTAATGAAAAAATAACCTTATCCAAGTACTGAAATGCTTTTGCAAATGATCCTAAGTTAATCAGAAAAGTATGTACTCTGGTCAGTTCTCCTTCTCATATATCATCTCTCATTAAATTATATAAAAAAAAACCTCATTTCAAAATTAAGCAACACCATGGTTAACAAAACTGTTAAACTGGGATCAAATGAGCACATTCCTACATTTATATATGATATCATATTAGACAGCCTATAATTGAATTCTCTGAGAAAAATGCTTTTTCAAAAGAGTAACTATCTGATCTTTTTCCTCCATAGACTGACTGTGCTGGGAACAGGTGATCCTGCTTTCAATTACAGAGGGCTAATATGCCAGTGTGAGGCCTGGATTAGTTCACCTTCTCACAGGGTATTTGTCTCAGTTGGGAATGGATTTATTATGGCTTCACACATGGAACGGAGCTCATGTCAACTGAGGGCAATGACACATCATACGATTCAAATTAACCTGCTGTGGACTGTTTTTCAGGGCTGAGATTGTATATTAAAATGACGACATTTTAAAACAGCTTGAAAGAAACCAGGATTGTCCAAGTGCAATGGTTCCAATTTGTTCCAACTAATCTATCACCTGCTGGAGATATTATTGTATTGGGACTTCTGGTAGCTGCTCCTTTCCAGTTTTCTCCAAACCACTGACCTTGCTAATGGGTACAATTGTTTCCTTTGGAATAAATAGGACAGAATTCGTACAAAGTGCTTTTTTATGGATGGCTGGATGTATGTTATTCATCACAAAATGCAAACAACAGAAGAGAGAGGGGGGAAACCCTAGACATGCAGAGCTCATTCAGCAACCTTTTTATTTCTCATTCTTTATATCTTTCTCAATTTGAACTGGCTAAAGGTCTACAGCAAATCACTTTAGATAGTAAACTTTCAAGAAGCTTCATAATTTAATATATGAAGAACTATCCAAGAAAAAAGCATGAATGAACAACTCTGGAGCAGAACAGCTTGAAATATTTTTGGACTTGTGATTAGATGTTAAATTTTATGAATCACTGACAGTTTTTGTAATATATTATGTCAAAAACTGTGACAATGTGTATTGAAAATTTCAACACTTCCTTATTCTAGTTGTAAAAAGAAATAACACAAAAGTATTAGTGATGGTTCACTAAAATTAAATGACCATTTGAAATTAATTGAAATGTATATCTAGTTGCAAATGATTCACCAGTATTACACAAAATATACAAAAATCGCTAAAATAAATTAACTAATTGATTCATATTCCAAAAAATAACTCTTGGAGTATTGAAGAAGTACTGCAGTTTGACTGATGACAGAAGTTTTCTTCATTTTCCCATACAAGGCATTCTCTCACATCTGACCTAAACCTGAAATAGTCTCAAATAGCAATGCCTTCCTCCCACAGAGATGAGGTTACTCAATAAACAACATATTGAATATAGATTAAGGGTTACATGTTCAAATAATCCAGGAGTTTGGCTATAGAGCCAGAATGTCTAGGCCAGAACAGAAGAATTGTATCTGGCCAATCAAATGATACACAATCATTATGTAAAGGGACCCATCAATGAAGCAACTGTCACACATCTACTGGATCTACCACCACATCAAAATGATGAAAGCAGCATTGTGCTGTAAGCTCCACTCCAAGCAACAGTCTTGGATCACAGGGTACAATGGTGTTTTTATCATTTGTCCCTCTTCTCTTCATGTAGACACTGTTAAATGCCTTAGAGAACACCTAATAATGTGGGCACCATTTAGTTTAATGGGATATAACTTCAAGCAGGCAACACAAAATTCCTATTTGCTTAGTTCACTTATTGTTGACTGTGGAGTACATGGTCTCTATTATGGTTAGTGCTTATCCATGTTTGAAGTCTTTGGTTTGAGCAAAGCATTCTCAAATGTTGAAGTAATTATGCTCCATTTCAAACATATAATCTGATCTTTATAAAACATATAAACCTACAGAGATTTTCATATGATACTGTGCTTTTGTCACAAGTATCAAGAAATGAAATAGTTGATATATTGATAGTTCTCTATTCTCTGTATAGACAACAAGGTATCATAACTGAAAGAAGGAATGTTATAAAATATATGAGCTACCTAAAGTTTCTGAATTTGGGCTGAATATAGATGGAGTACAGATAGTTCTTGGTTAACAACCACTCATTCAGCAACTGTTCAAAGTTATAACAGTGCTGCACGAGTGGTACTTATGATTGGTTCTTGACGTTCTAGTCAGTATACTACTCTTGCAGTCATATAGTTGTGATCTGGGCACTTGGCAACTGCCTCACACTTATGATAGTTGCAGCATCTCATGGTCACATTATCACCATTAGCAAATCTTCTCTGCTGTCAGTGGAGAAGCCTACGGGGAATGTTGCAAGTCACTCCTGCCACTTTTTCTCCCAAGGGACCTTGCACCCTGTGTCACACTCGCACTGCAGCACCCCCTTTGTAGCTCATATGCATCCCACAGCATCACAGCACCCTATTTGCAGCCTGCATGCATTAGTGCAGCGCTGTAACAATTCTTCCACAATCCTTATGTGGCATCACAGCAACCCCTTCATGGTCCACAAGGACACATGAGCACCGTAACCCTTCACCAATTGCATAAATCCTTCTCCAGGCTTCATGTACTCATGTAGCTCTGCAGCATTCCCTCCCCAGGCCACACATATTTACCATAGCACTTGCTGCCTCACTCCATAGTTTCTGGCCTGCTTGGGAGCTACCTAGGACTTGCAACTTCCAGCCAGCTTCTCCACTGATTTTCCTTGTGGGAAACTGCAGGAAGTCAGAAGTTGCAATCACATCAGATTCTTGCTTAAGGATCTGGAAATTTTGATTAAAGACGGCAATGAGAACTGCCGGGATTGCCCTTGCTGAAAGTGATGCATCACGTGATGTTGTGCTTTATGCTCATTTTGTTTAACAATGGAAATTCCTGTCCCAATTACCACCATTAAGCAACTACAACCTGCAAATAAATGGAAGATTTCTTCATTCAGTGAATACCAACTATTACAAGTCTTTGGAAGTTGAGTTACTGTATATATGATCTTATGATCTGTGCCTGTTGCTCCAAGAAACATAATTAATAGGTTAAATTTAGGATTCTTACCTGGGCCATTGAGGAAGTCTTTAATTTTCAATGTTAAGAGAGGAGGTGGAATACCACTTTTAACATCTATTTCCCCTGCTACTGTCTGTAACCAGGTCTTACAGTAGTCAAGTGTTTCTGGGAGAGTTTTTCCGGGATCTACCAATGATAAGACCATTTATGACATATTGTTGATTAAATCACTAACAGTATTAAAATAAGCCAAACTTTATTCTGCACATAGTATCTAAATATTATTCAGGGAACATATAAATTCTGCATTATGTTAATTATACTTTAGTAAAAAGTATTGATTGCCAAATGTAAAAGCCATCAGGAATGGACAAATAAGCTTAGTATATCTGAAATATCCCTAGTAAGTGTGTATCTAATAAGTCTGTGATTTAAATTTTATTTCTTTTAGTAATGCATTTATATTTTCCTCAGATGTCTTTAAAATGGTTTGCCCCAAAATAAAAGAAACTATAGAGATCAAAAAGCCACATGGTTTGAGATGCAATAGAGTGCTTCTACTTATGGGTTATTTGATACAGTTTATAGTTTCACTGACACTTCAACCCCTTTTTACAGCTATACTTTTGAAGTTGACTTCAGTAGCTTTTCCTCTTGATTCTCTTTGCTGAATTCTTAATATTCCCAATTGTGACTAAAAGTTCACATTTGGTACTTCTCAGCTCTATGTCTTTCTTCACGGACACTGCATATGAGAAATCATAACGGCATAAAACATTTACATTTTTGGCTGCTCACTGTCTTTGCTTTATTTGTTTTTCTAAAACAAATTGAATAATAAAAGAATATAAGTAAAGCTCAATAATGTCATATCAACAGAGACTTATTCCTCTTCTGTTAAATAATGTTTACCATTTTTTTTAAAAAAAACCTATGCTCTTTAGATAATTTAAAGACTTTGCCAACCTGCATTATTCATTTCAACTGTCTGTTCTCTTTTTAAGCACACAAGCTTCAAACTTTAACACAATAGCTTCATAATTATAGCCAGCACATAGCAACACAGTATGAATTTTAGCACATCAAGTCTCTCTTGGAATGTATTATTTAGTGTAATAGTATGATTCAGAAAACCTGGCAGAAATTGCTTTACATGAACGGCAAAGGAATTTAAGGATTGTCAGTCCTATCAGCAAAGAAGAAATGGAATTTGTTGTCTGACAAATGAATGCACTAAATTGGGCAATATAATTTTTAAATTTTAGATGAGTATTTCAGTTTGGAAAAATAATCTAATGTGATTTAAGCAGATTAATGCCACCAAATGTTTTAAAAAAACAAGTCCCAGTCTAATCAGACACATTGTGAAAACTAAAATTAATGGCTATGTAGAAGAACACGGTGTTCTGAGAAATTGGAAATGCCTTCTGCTAAGAAAATTTTTGCTGTATCATTATATTTTTATGATTTTTTTTAAACACTGGGAGAATTGGTATGGATGGATATTGTCCAGGAAAAATGATCCTCCATAGCCAGTTAGTCAGAGACACTACTGAGAAAGTATGTTTAAACGAAACTTGGCTTTTGCTTTGGTCTTTTGCAATGAAAGGAAATGGCAGCTTCGGGCAACCAGTAATTCATAGCTGCTTCTGTATACACTTGTTATTGGGAGGGGGTAACTTCACAGGTTCTGTTAAATAATTCTTAATATTGGAAATAATCAATCAATAGACTATTTGATCATGTTTGGATAAGACCATACTTTTAGGAAAAAAATGAAACAATAACCCTCCCCACATAACACCAGTTAACACTTAACACAGTTAAGTATCTGTCCACATAGTAAAAATTCTGGGTTCAGTTTGGTATCTTCATTATATGGGCAGCATTTAACTTCTTAATTATTATTAATTTACAATGCTGTAAATTTGGCGTCTTTACTAGATAAGATTCTTGAACCAATTATGAAGTGGCATATTTCTGAGCTCATGGATAGACATTTTATATTTAATAGGATCTAGCAGGGGTATATCATAAATAAATCATGTCATGCTAACTCTACAGTATCTCCTTCTTTCATAGAATTACTTGGTTAGTAGATCAGGGAATGCCACAAAAACATTATGGCTGGTCTTCAGCAAACAATTCAACAGAATATCTTCTGATGCTCTTCATAAAATGGTAAAATGTGGATCAGATGATGCTCCTCTTTTATGAAATTACATTCAGCTTAATGACGGTACCCACAGAGAATTAGTGTTTCTAGCCTGGAGGAAAGCATAATGTGAAGCACCATAAGCCTCTATTCTGGACCTTGTGTTGTTCAACGTTTTTTACCAATGATTGGGGTGAGAAGAGTTGGAGAGACACTTAAAAAATTTGTAGATGACACAAAACTAATCTTTTAGATGAAAGATAGATCGAAAAGATCTAGACAGGTTTGGGCAGTGGGCTGAAAGGGATAGGATAGAATTTAACTAAGAATTATGAAGTTCTGTATTTGTGTAGAAAAATATATAAGGCACAACTATAAAATGAAAGAGGCTTGGCTTGACGGTACAGGCAGTCCTTAACTTCCAACCATTTGTTTAGCAACCATTGGAAGTTACAACACTGAAAAAAAGGAACTTATAACTGGTCTTTGCATTTACAATAGTTGCAGCATCCTCTTGATCATGTGATTGAAATTCAGGTGCTTGGCAACTGGCATGTACTTATGATAGCTGCAGTACCCTGGGGTCACATGATCTCTATTTATGATCTTCCCAGAAAAATCAATGGAGGAAGCCCAATTCACTTCATGACCATGTGATTCACTTAGCAACCATAACCAAAAAAGATTACAAAATCAAACATGATTCACTTAACCATCTTGGTTAGCAATGGAAATTCTGGCCCAAATTGTGATCATATCTTTTTAGGACTACATGCAGTACATACAGAATGCACTTGGCTGTCCTCCTCAACAACCTATTAAATGTGATTCAGGAGTCAAATGCAGACGCTAAAAAGGCAAAATTAGCTACTTGGGAGTGTATTAGCAGAAACAGAATGCAAATCATAGGAAGCAACAGTTGCATTCTACTCTCCTTTATCAGATTCCATTTCTGAGTATTGTCTCGATTTCTGGCATCACAATTCAAAAAGAAGAGTGAATACAAATGCAAAGGATAGTTACCAAGAAGCCAAGCCCTATGAGGAATAATGAAAAGATCTGAGTATACCGTGGTCCTCAACTTACAACAGTTCATTTAGTGACCTTTCAAAGTTACAACAGCACTGAAAAAACCATTTTTCATTTGACCATTTTTCACACTTGTAACCTTTGAAGCATCCCCACGGTCATGTGATCAAAATTCAGATGCTTAGCAACTGACTCATATTTATGAGTTGCAGTGCCCTGGGGTCACTTTCTGATGAGCAAAGTCAATGGGGAAGCCAGATTAACTTAGCAACTGCAGTGGTTCACTTAACAACTGTGTCAAGAAAAGTTGTAAAAAGGGGCAAAATCCACTTAACAAATCTCTCACTTAGCAACAGAAATTTTTGGCTCAATTGTGGTTGTAAGTTGAGGACTACCTGTATTTATTCTATAAACATATGACTAAGAGGAGATATGACAGCTGTGTTTAAATAGCTGAAGGCTTGTCACACAGAAGGAAGAGTGGACTTACTTTCAAGTGCCTGGGAATTCAGGAATAGAATATTTTCTAAAAATTATAAGAAATAAAAATAGCTAGCTATCAGGAGGACCTTCTGGATTGTGTAAACTGTCAGCCAGTGGTGAATTTTCAGTCACTTAGACGTCTTCAAACAGAGGCTGGATAGTCATTTGTCAGAGATGCTCTACTAGAATCTACATTGAGCAAAGGGATAAGACTAAATAACTTCCATGGTCTTTCCAAATCTATTATTCCATGAAATGGACATCAGATGGGCATCTCTAATCTGAATGGATAAGATTAGAGAAGGTAAGCACAGGAAAAAGCTCTCAGAAACAGTAGTTGAATAAACTCCCTGCTCTCCTTCCCCAACTTGTTCCTGTGGCTTTCCAGAATTTCAGAAGAGAATTTCTTTGATATGTCAATCACAGAACCTGTGATTTTTGCATACTTTTAAAAAAAGCTATGATATTGTGTACTTGTAATTAATATGAAAATTTAAGTAGAAATGAAAATTAACACTGCCTAGGTAAAACTGTCCTGTGAAGGTAAAGAACTTTCGTCTTAGATTGCAAACAATGTTGCAAAATAAAAATACCAAACCCCAATCAATCTGCTTTGACATATTTTGACTGATTCACATATGAAACTACAGAACACTTTTCAGAGTGACAGGAATAATTCACGGAAGCAATGACTGAGAAAATTCTCTTAGCAAGACAGGCTAAAGTTGAGACATTGCAGCCAATTTGCTAACCACATTTTTCAGTTTAGTTCTGTGGTGGTGAACCTATGACATGCGTGCCATAGGCAGAACGCGGAGCCGTCTCTGGTGGCAAGCAAGCCATTGCTGGGCTGAGCTGTTTCCTCCCTTTCCGTGCATGCGTAGCTCTCCGCACATGTGCAGTCTAGGAATAGGTGAGAGGCTATAAAAGGAGCAACTTTCGGCGGAAGCAGCATTTGCTGCGGACAGCGAGCATGAGTTGGAGCGGACAGCGAGTGAGCGAATGAGTGAGAACGAGCTGACAGCTCGGTGGCCACGCCCACTCGGTGGGCACACCCACCTGGCATCTGGCAATGCATAAGTGGGTTTTGGGTTGCAGTTTGGGTACTCGGTCTCTAAAAGGTTCGCCACCACTGGTTTAATTCCTTTAATAGAGCCAGTTAATATAGTGGTTAAGCCATCAAGCCAGAAACTGGGAAAACATAATTCTAATTCTGCCTTGGGACACAATGCCATCTGAGTGAGCATGGGCCAGTCATTTTCTTTCAGTCCTAAGAAGCAGGCAAACTACTGCTGAAATCTTGCAAGAAAATCTTGCAGGGATTTGTTCAGCAGTTGCCGAGTCAAGACTGAAGGAAAACAAAAACAAAAACAGTCCAGACTATCAGACATTATAACTGAATATATCTGAAGTAAATCTAAGAAAGAAATGTAGAAATGAAGAGAGCAAAGAGAATCTATTGAGAAAGGAAGAATATAGAAAAGTACAAAAAAAAAAAAAGACATGGGGAAGAAGTAAAAAGAGCAATGACCATACAGACCAAAACAAAGCTCAAGATTTGAGCACTGATTTACAAGAGTGCATGTAATATTCAGCATTATTTTTTTCAAGACCTTGACCAGCTCCAGCATCCAAATAGGGCAATGAGAGAAAAAAATACCAGATTTTTTTTTCTTTGAATATTTTGAGTTGAACATAACTACCCAAAAGGTTCTTCCTGTGTTTAAGAGCACCTGAAACTGTCTAATTCCTTACAACAAATACGAATTTGTAAGGACCCACCTCAGTTAACCACCCAAGAAGGCAGAACTCTTGAAACAGGCATTGTCTCAAAAGGAAACTTTTATTAGGGGTTAGTGACAGTAAGGAAGTCAAGGTGAGATCTGGGGAAAATCCCGTTTAAACGATATAATTAAACCAGAAATATTCCTCCTCCCACCAAAGTAATAATGTCTATTTGAAATCCAGCCAATCCACAGGTGGCGCGATGCGAGTAACTGGCACAGTTAGCATGCATCTCAAGGTCTTCTCCAGTTTCCTTTCCCTGTAACGTCTCCCTGATAAGGCAGACACATTTCTTTATCAAGTGGATAGAGGTTGGAGAAGAAAAGTAGAAAGCGAAAGTTATCCCAAGCGAAAGCAAATATGCCCCCCCCCTCCAGCAGAATGGCAAGCCCTAGAGCAAAAGCACAAGAGTATATACACAAGAAAGACAATAAGGATTTGGGGACCTGACAGAATTATAATAGTACACTGTCACAAATAGTGGAGTAATTCAGATGGTTAAAAGGTAATTTATCTTACTATGTATGAGCTAGTGTTTGTCTGTAAAAGATTAGGGGAGCGAGCAAGGAATGAACATGAAAATGTTAGAAGATTTAAAAAATAGTAGAACTGCATTCTATTGCTTCCTCAGTGTTTTTATAATGTTAGTGAATCAAGTAATGCAACCAATAAAATCAGTTGAGGCTACTGAATATATAACCTCACATTTATCTAGAATAAATAAACATTTTTTTCTTTTTGTTCACACCTGAAGAAAAAAATTAGACAGTGAATGTATAATGTTACGGATAGTAAATGATCTTACCTGTACACTTGTAATCTGATGCGACACCTTTAAGGACAGCATCAAACACAGATATTTCTACTTTTTGTTTTCTATGATGACAGCTTAAGATAAAAGATGGTTGAGATACAACCAGGTGCAAAAATGGCTCTAACCGCAAGTCTCCAGTTCCTCTGCGACCAGGCTGTCGGACAATAGTTGCTCCCAAGGCTTGTCTAGCAGATGATCTTGTAGAAGCATGAAGACTTTCCAGAGATATAAGACCTGACTTTTTCCCAGAGGGCAATGAACTGTTACAGTTTAGAAGATCATCTGCTGTTACTGATGAAAAACCTGCTTTGTCAGATTTCTTGGAATCATCAGCTATTTCTGGAAGGTTTAATAAAGTTTTTATGGTTTTTTCACCAACTTTTTGATCTTCCTGTGATTTTGATTTAAGTAAAGTAGTACATGAATACGTCATGAAGCAGAATCGGTTTGCAGTAATAAAAATGTCAAAAGGGATAAAGTTTAGGTTCTTCACTATAGAAGACTGTCGGGAAGGTTGGGCAATGCGGTGTTGGCTGGTGCCACTATGTTGTTCTATTTGGACTATTCTGATTTTAACACTGTCACTGCCAATGCCACTGTCCTGGGCTCCACTATAACGTGAACATGTTTCAGCTGTACCCCCATCAGACGTATCCGTCTTCTTTTGTTCCTGTTTGAAAACCTGGAAAGGAAAACACTGTATCATAAAATTGCCACTCCCAAAGATTTCCATTTCAATTACATTAAACAATTGCTATATAAACACACACAAAAAAGCAAGTCAGAGGAGGAGGAGGAGGAGAAGGAGAAGAAAAGGAAAAGGAGAAGGAGAAGGAGAAGGGGAAGAGGAAGGGGAAGGAGAAGATAACCTTTATTATCATTTTTTACTGTTGGCACATTGGCACATATTAAAAATGAAATTCTGTTGCCTGCTCTCAAAAGTGTACACATACATAACACACATAAAAATATATTACATACATACATATGTATATACCTACACCATTACATATAAATACAGATAAATTTCTGTAAAAAAGAAACATTTACTGTTAACTTTTAAAACAGAAAATCGCTCATGGAAACTCATTGGGTATCTAGTCCAGAGAGAATGATGACTCATAATGACATGTTGGGAGAAAGATGTAGCATGAAGAAAATATTTCTAACTTCAAATAATTTTTATTCAGATGCTATAAAGATACAATGTCAGGTAACTTCCATGATACAGTATTTGAAAATCAAGTAATTGAACAAATTAAACTGTTTTAAGCATTCAGAGTCAAATAAAACTAAAATTCTCTTCTGATATTCAAAAAGGGCATAATATCAATTTCATAAGCGAAAATTGGCATGATTTATTAGAGGGGAATATCAACCATACAATTGTTTTCTGTTTCATTATTGAACAGGGCTTTTCAACCAGTGGTACGGGTACCACCTGTGGTACATTGGCACCTGGCAGGTGGTACGCGACCATCCTCGAAAAGTGGTAGCAGGGGAGGGGAATGAGCTGAATCGGTGGCAGCACCACACAAGCCTGAATGAGAGATGGCTGGAGCTGCAGGGCTGTCAGGGCTCAGCGGAAGCGCCAGGATCAGTGCTTCTTCGGGACTGTCAGGGCTCAGTGGAAGCATCAGGGTCAGCACTAGGAGTTGCGGGGCTGTCAGGGTTTAGCGGAAGCACCAGGATCACTACCGCTTTCCAGATGATCGGCGCTTCTTCGGGGCTGTCAGGACTCAGTGGAACTGCCAGAATTAGCACCAGGCTCCAGCTGGAGCTTGGCGCTGATCCTGGTGCTTCTGCTGAGCCCTGAAGAAGCACCAATCAGTTGGAAAGCAGCACTGATTCTGACGCTTCTGCTGAGCCCAGAAGAAGTGCCGATCAGGTGGAATGTTGCAGCATCTCCAGGGTCTTATGATTTACATTCAGATGCTTGGCAACTGATTCATATTTATGACGGTCTCAGTGTCCCAGGGTTATGCGAAGTGACCAAAACCTGCTGCAACCACCCAGCAGACGGGGGGGAATAAAAACCAAACACCCCCACCCCACCCCCGCTGCCAATCCTCAACAGAAATGCTCACAACAATGAAAACCTGAGACAGGAGGAAAAGCGCTGCTGGGCAGGCAGGCAGGCAGGTGTCTTGCTCGGCTGTGGCTTGAGGAGCACTTTTTTCAGTGTCATTGTAACTTTGAAGAGTCACTAAGTGAACTGTTGTAAGTCGAAGACTACCTGTACTTTATCACTTTTTTCCTTTTTTGGGGAGGGGGGGTCATCAAGTTTTTGACACCTTGCTAGGCGACTGGTGGTACTCGGATATTGCCATAGCCTAAAAGTGGTACAATGGGTGAAAAGGTTGAAAAGCCCTGATATACAACATTATAATGCCCTTAAAATAAATTTGCTCTTATAGAATTTGTGTTTGTGGAATAGAATCCTTTGCCAGAAACTCAAAGTCCTCTGCCTAGATCTATATGCAAATATATCTTTCTGGGGTGGAACATTGAAGATAAATAAATCCTTAAAGTAGCCAGCAGAGCTACAAAATCTGTCCAATGAAAACAATATTATATTTTTCAGGTCAGATACATTTGGGCTAGAAGATAAAGAATTAGCACATTGCTATGCTATTTTAAACTTTGAAAACAATTTTATGTTCTTTAACATCTGAAGATAACCTAATATTTGCTGAAAACCTAATTTTTTAAAATTAAATGCTGGATTATGGATTGCTCTATAGCAAGGGTCTTCAAACTTGGCCCTTTTATGACTTGTGGACTTCAACTCCCAGAATTCCTCAGCAAGCATGCCTGGCTGAGGAATTCTGGGAGTTGAAGTCCACAAGTCGTAAAAGGGCCATGTTTGAAGACCCCTGCTCTATAATAATCCCCATTTTTTAAAAAAGGTAACATCCAATCTATCTAATTACATCAAATTTAAGCCTAAAAGTATAAATAGGCAATTATATATTATAAACTAATTAAGCTTCTTCACTGACTAATCTAAAAAAAAAAAAGATTCTAACTATAGAACAAGCCAGTTCAGATTCAAATATTCAGCCTTCCATCAATGCATAATGGCAACCAAACTTTGCTTGATCATATATTTTAAATATATATTTTAAATGATTATTCTATAATAATTTTTATTCTAATAAAATAGAACAATGCAATTTATGTTCTCATTCTTTGTTTCAATTAGGCCAGCTTTTGCAAACAAAAAAAGCTGACAATTAATTATTCACAAAAAAGGTCTGACCAAAAGTGGTATCCAAACAGAACAAACCAAGTAATTTAAATAGGGTTCCTTTAGTTGAAAGTAACAAATTTGAGAACTTTCATCTTACAAACAGAGGCTTCAAATGTGATTATTAGATGTGTTAATCAATCAGGCGGTTGAACTTTAGAGCTAAGGCAATTTTGCTTTTATTCAACAGTGCATAATTCTGTCTTTATAAAGACATATTATTCTTAGAAATAGTTCAATAGACATTCCCCATACTTCTCAATTATCCCTAACATTCCAAGACTTTATAAGGATCTCCTTCTCTAGCTTATCATATGAGAATCTGCCACCTGAGCTTATAGTCCAATTAATCCTTGTAGACAAATTCTTTAAGAAAAAAGTTACAGCTAATGGTCTCCCCTGCTACAGTCTTGTCAGCTTAAGTGCTAAAAGCAATGGTTTTGAAGAAAAGCATTTCTGAAGTTAAACAATGCATTCTAGATCTTGAACTATGAATTGAAAGATCTAAAGCTTTAAATCATGCCCTAGGGAGCTTTTATCATAATTCTTTCCTCATTTAAATGATTTTTAAAAAGATTTCTTCCCACCCTTCAAACAAAAAGGCGTTCACACGAACACACTTTAATAGCCTACCCTCAAAGTAAGCAAAGAAGTAGTTTAATAACATCTCTTATTCAGTTCTTCACTGCATAACATCAAAAGTAACCACCAAAATAATAGCCAATGTTCTGTGTGGCATTGTCTAAAATATCAAGCCTGGCAATCTACACTGATAGATCCGTTTCTTATTAAATATATGGTTTGACTGTGACAAAGATTAAATAGTACCTGCTAGCTGAATGTCTATGAAGCTATTGCTCCAAGTAAATAAAATAATGAAATAATTTTTGGTCTCTGTAATTATATTATATTTAATATTGCTTACTTTTCAAATACTTAGCTGATTTTTAAAAATATTTAGGTAGAAATCTATCAAGCAATACTAGTAGCTTCCTGGTTTAATAGCAATAGCAATAGCACTTAGACTTATATACCACTTCACATTGCTTTATAACCCTTTCTAAGCAGTTTACAGAATCAGCATAAGGCCTCCAACAATCTGGGGCCTCATTTTACCAACCTTGGAAGGATGGAAGGCTGAGTCAACCTTGAGTTAGTCAGGATTGAACTCCTGGCTGTGGACAGAACTAGCCTGCAATACTACATTCTAGCCATTGCGCCATCACAGCTCCTTTAAATTGTATTAATCATCACACAGGAAAATAAAATATGTTATATATCTTAACTCTCTTAAGTGTTAAGCCACGAGTCACAACATTGATAAAACTCAGACTTTGATCAACCCAATGAAAGATGAAAACTGTAGACTTGTATTATAGAAGCAGAACTACAGAATGATGTCTCATAAAATTTTAAAAATAGAGTAACTTTTGTGCATAGCAACTCTCCATCACTTTTCCAGAGTGTTGAATGTGGAAATTCTAGGAACTGTAATCCCAACACATCTGGAGGATATCAACTTTGGAAAGACAGACATAAAAGGCACCAAAAACAAAACTAAGTTATCACCCCAGCAGAATCTTTCTCCATTGTTGCAAATAATATTTCCAAAGAAGAATGCATTTACTGAAGCATATCTAGGACAAAGAAACATTTCAGAAATGATTTTAGTGGTTTTTTTAAATTAATATATTCCAATTTGAACTTTATAGCTACTGGAATTAATACACATTAGAGGCAGGCACAAATTTGTGATATTTAAAATTAACACTGTTTGAAGTATGTTTTAAAGTATTTCCAATATATGTTGGATTAATTTTAGTATGAACACTTAATTAAAAATTGGTTATGTTCTGTAAAACATCACTTGATAAAGAGACAACTGTTTTGGCTCCAATGGATATCTTCAATTTATATGTTCTTAAGAAGTTTTTAAAAATATTATGTAAATGGTATAACAATTTGACTAGCAGCTAATTCAGGAAGTCAGGTTGATTCACAAAAAACAGAATTTATAATCTCAAATTTTAAATTCCCAATGAAAACATTAAGATCAATATAAAGATGCAACTGAAAAAACAACTTGGTAGAATTATTAATCTAGACTAACATTTTCCATGACAACCAAACTTTAATGGGCTTGTAACAGGAAAATGTTCCATAGCTAAACTGTACACTAACAATTTCCCTCTTGATGGCCTATCTTAGCGCATAAGGGTTTTTTTTTTTTTTTTTTTTGCAAAGAATCTTCAGTAGAGTCTATGGAAAGACATAGAGCCTTTGAGAGCTGCCATCCACATTCTCTTGGAGATGTGCAACCATACACATTACTCGGGATTTGCAGCTATTAATTTTAAAAAGCCAGCTTGATAATAAATCCAGGAATCAAGTGAATATCCTTTTACATTAGTGAACAATTCCAAATGTAAAAACTTTTAAAAACATCTCTTGCTTTGTTACAAAAGAAATGGCCCAATACTTTAAAGATGTCAAAAACACCAGTATCGGCTTCCTGATAGCAAATGTAATGGTAACATTTATCACTGAACTGCATTTATATCAGTTCACTCACTCTTTACATAACCCATTTAAAATGAATAATAAAAGTTTTCTTTAATTAGCTACTGGTGTGCATTAACATGATCATGATTAAACCATAAAAACCAACTGTACATTACTCAGGTCCACT
The DNA here is from genome assembly GCF_016545835.1 of Crotalus tigris. Taxonomy (NCBI): domain Eukaryota; kingdom Metazoa; phylum Chordata; class Lepidosauria; order Squamata; family Viperidae; genus Crotalus; species Crotalus tigris. Next base: position 1,432,298 of record NW_024100554.1, on the reverse strand, counting down.
ATCACATGTGTTTCAAATTATTTTAGCTGAAAATGTACTTTTGAGTCTCTTTTAAAAGTTCAACCTTCTGCTTTCAGAGAATTAAATGCATATTACTGCAGTGGAGAAGATAATGTTTCAGACCTCCAGGCATATATGAAACACACTGGCAGCACATTAGACAAAATGCTTTACTTATTAGATACTTCCTATTCTAAACAGTGTCATCAAAGGCTAAAAACAAAATCCATATAAAAGCTGCACAATGCTTCCACACAGAACCTGTGCCAAAATCCCTGTACTTTCCAACTAATGAGGAAAGGATGTGCACTCTTAACATATGAATGTAAGATTTTCCAAGCATTTACTTTAGGAAACAGCACTATTGATTCCATATGGCTTATGTTAAATGAAACTGTATTGGTAAAATAACCTTTAAGATATCTGGCATGATAACCATAATTAAACAGTATTCAAAGGAGTAAAACAAAGGAGAATTTAGTTTCACAATGGCTAATTAAAATAAAATGAAAAAAAACACAGCATGTCCACTATCAAGATAAATTGGTAATTTTTTTTATAAAAAAGTACTTAAAATACTGTTAAAATATACTTTAAAGATAAAATCTAAAATGCAGAGGGAAATATTCATAGTTTGGCGAAGTAAAATAGCATATGAGTTGGATTTTTTTTTTAACTGGAAATATAGTTCTTAACGTTTGAACAATAACCAGATGGGTCTTAAATTAGAGGAATTCTACAGTTTCTCTGTCAGAAGGAATTGCAATGTGAAAAAGTTTTCAATTGCTGAAAAATGTCAAACTGATAGTTTACTTCTTAGATGGCTTCAGTGCGTTTTCCCCATTCTTTCACATCACAGTAGCCCCCACAAAGAAGGTGATGAAAGCTATGCTGGTAGCTAGGGAATTCTGGCAAATTCTTCCTTGTCATGTGTTGAGATAAGTGACTTTATAGCTTAACCCCTTGAATTCAAAAGCATTTAGAGAAGATAAAGAGATAAGGGCTATAATCTATATCCTCCTTCTTGAATATATGCTGTTGCTGAGATTGCTCCAGCCAAGACAGCGTATTAATAATGGTCCTTTCAGTTTAGGGAGCCATATTGCTCTAATTGGCATATTGTTGTTCAGATGTATGAACAGTAGCTCATAAAAGTAATTTATTTTTTCCAAATCTTAATCAAAAGAAAGGCATGGGCAGCAAGTTAATACTATTTATACCAGCAAATACTGTAATTTTCTTAAGAAGTAAATTATACTACATTTTAATATGCTGCATAAAACTAAATTTACAAAAAAGAAAGGGAGGAAAGCCGCTTACCCAGAAGGTATAATAGTGAAACTAAGAAGTATACAATTGTATGTGATTTCTGTTAATTCTTTAGTAAATTCATTCAGAAATATTTGGAAATTGCAATATTTCTATAAATTACAAAACTATGCCTCCTGATTAGATTTCATTTTCCTATGAGATTCTCCTTGTAACATATATTTTACAAATTAAATAAATTGTGTTTTTTCCTTATGGAAGTGGCAGTAAATCTCAGATCTCCCGACATTTTATCACTTGGCTAAAAACTCTCAGACCTGTTTCAGCTTGATTAGAATCTATACAGCAGATAAGAATGAAGCTATACACAATAATTAATTGCCCACTATTAGTGCCAAGTTGAAAAAAGTTCCCTAAATTAATGAATATTTCGGCCAGAGCTTGGTGGGTTGTGAAGTAAAGCAGTTGTTGTATGTTTATGCATTGGTCATCTCTGGCCTGGGAATCAGTGATGTCTGTGCTGTCTGCCTTAAGACATACATAGAGAATTAATGACTTTGGGGTGGATTATTTTGCAGTAGATTCCACGAACAATTTAAAATAAATTCAGTATCTCAGAAACATATAGTAAATTGTATTTTAAATGCAAAATGAGCATGTTCTGAAAATACTGGCAAACTGGACCTTCACCAGTGTTATACCTGTGTCTTGATGGAATATAGTCTGGATCCAATAGTCAAGCATAAGAACCTGCAACAATGTGTAATTCCAGCTGAGAGTCTGTCACAGTGTGAAAAAGAAAACATTCACTTTCCTGCAACTGAAGCAGCAATGAACAACAGCCAAAGAAACTCCTATCTGCAAATATTTCAATATAGCAGCCAGAAGGTTCTTCTCCATTGATGAGTTGAAGTACTATTTATCCATGCGTGTATCAGCAGAAAATGATAGCAATGAAATCTGCTATTACATAATTTCTTAATCAGTACCATTGCCAATTTCTAACTTGACTGTTTCATGTGAATTGATACATTGCCTAATCATGCTCCTATAAGGTGCATTATGCAAACAAACTGGTTTTACCCACTAGTTTTAATATCCCTTCCCCTTCAAAATCCCCCAGGTAGCAACACCTTCCCCTCCAAAATAACAGTGGTACAGAATTTGAAATCTTTTGAGATTCTTTCTCTTTCCTCTTAATAAATAATGGCTAAACATCGATGAGTGACTGAGAGCACAAAGAGAGCTAGTTACACATGGAGACACCATTATTTTTACCTTCAAATTTGGAAAAAAGACCATTTAATGACACATTGTTCTTGAAATTAATAATGTTTACAAATCTAAATGACTGCAGTTTTCTTAGTTGAGCTTCATAAGAACCATTGTTTTCTTTGATCAGGGGACTCTTCACTTGGATGAATAATTGTCCCAAATTACCATATGTATTCTACCTTAAACATTCTGTAAGACCTTTCTACTAGTCAGTAACTAATCAAAACAGATAATCAGATACATAGCTCTCAATGATTTGTCATTTCCATATGTGGGTGAAATGATCTTAATCACATAAAAGCTTGTTGGTGTTTTCAGTCTTTAAAAAACAAGAATAAAGGTGTATTTCTTAATAAGAGTATTAGTTTTTCAAATGAAAAATAATATTTAATGGCACTACTGGGCCACAGAGTAATTTTTTTGTCTGTCTATAAATATTATTGCAATATCTTAAAATATTATTATTTTAAAATTTATTTTAAAGTTGTGAGGATGGGAAAGAGACAAGCAAGGCAAAAATAAGCCAGCTGTAAAATGTGGAATACTTCATACAATGCAGTTTCTTGTTGCATTTTTTTTTTATTAAAAAGTTTTATAAGTTTTACAAAAAGAACAAAACAATACAAAAACAAAAAACAACATATACAAAAAAACCTAAACATTACACAACAAAACCCCCCTTCCCCAACCCCCACCCAAACACCCCCCCTTCCCCTCCCCCGAGCTTCCCAGAGCAGAATATAGGCTTAATTAAAAAACAATTAAAAAAAATTATATTTGTAAAAAAAAAGAAGATATAACATTAAAATATATATGTATATATATAAAAATAAAAATTATGAAAAGGCTATATGATATTTTTTTATATCCAGTTTAAATTGTATAAATTTTATCCATTTATCCCAAACAGCAAGAAATTTCTCTTGCGTTTGTTCCTTTAAAAAAGCCGAAATCTTTGCCATTTCCGCCAAATAAGACACTTTAAGAAACCATTCCTGCAATGTAGGCAAAGATTCCTTCTTCCAATATTGTCCTACTAACAGCCTCGCGGCTGTAATCAAATTTAACATCAATATAACTTCCTTTGTATCACAATCAGTAACTATACCCAACAAAAATAATTGCGGAGTAAATTTGTTGCATTTTATTATGTTTCTATAAGCCTCAGTGGGTCTGGAAACATTGGCTGGCATGCCAATTAATTAAACTAATAAGAGTATGAGGGTAATGAAGGAGGTGGAAGAGGAGGAGGTAATAGTTTTCTAGTTAAAAGAACATTTTGCTTGAAATTCTGAAAGAGCACAAAAGCTCTATATACTGAAACATAAGCCAAAAGAGAGGTCATTGGTGCTCTCTCTGTCTGGTTGTGTTTTTGCAGACATTTCATTACCCAAACTAGGCAATATCATCAGTGCTAGTGCTAACATTAGAAGGACTAACACTGGTGATTTTACCTAGTTTGGGTAATGGAACATCTGCAAGAAAACAGCCAGGCTCAGAGAGCACCAAGGACCCCTCATTTCAAACCTGAGTCACAAATATTCTCCTTTATTGGTACAAGCTACAAGGCCGAAACTAAAGAGAACATGTTGATGATTAAATAAAAAGATAAAATTTGGGACCATACCACGGCAATATTATGTACAGAAATCTTCTGTCGCTATGACAAGAAGCAGTCTGAAGTTCTAATAAACAGAAATGTGTAGAAGGGAAAATGAAGAAGTGGTATCTGTTTATGTGTATGTGCGCCATGAAGTTGACAGCTGTACAGGTCAACAATTATACAAGTGAACATAAGCAGCTTTTTTAATTTGATTCACTAAATCTTTTAAGTGCTGCATATATGTTCGGCGCTGCCCATCAATTCCATAGTCTAAATATAACATACAGCGCTGCTTTAAGATATAATGAATAAAATTGTCATTTCATGCAATTTAGAAAGGAACATCAATTTAAAAAAATAATTACACACATATCCTACGTGGGAAAGTTCACATTACCAACAAGTAAAAAAAAAAAATCTTAAATGTCCAACTGTCTCATTTTTTCCCCCAGACTGATTATTTTTTTTCAGTGAAACAAGATTGTAAAAGCAACTAACTTTCTAGATCTGAAATGAAAGCATTTTAGTTGGATGATTTATTATGGGAAATACACAACTCTAAAGGTATTGACAGATTGTGGTAATTCTAAATCAGATGACATTCTAGAGGGAATACAGAATTTTATTTATTTATTTGTATGTTTCTTTCAGTCTTCTTGGATTTCAATTATCCCTCTGTCATACTCTACTTCAATAGAAACTGCTAGTCAAGCAATCTGGTTCAACAAAAAGTGAAAGTTATGGCTATGAATAAAATGGAGAATAACCATTATGTTGCAAGAAGCTCTAAACATAAACATTTAGATTCATTTAGCAGCTGGCAGTTCTAAGCTCTGCATATATTTAAGATTTTTAGCTAGAAGTTTCTGATTTTCCCTACTGTAAAAATATAATTCCAGGAAAATTTCAGTGTTTAATATTTCAAGGCAGGGCTAATTTTCTACATCGGTATTATGAATTGCAATTTGCATCTATTTTAGTTTCCATTAGTTTGCTTTACATACCACTATACATTACAATATTAGGATTGTTTCATGACTGCATAAAAACTACAAGGAGTTAATCCTCCAGAATATAACATTAAATATACTATTTAAATGGAATTGTGAAATTTATTAAAACAAATAATAGTTTTCAAATACTACAGCTAGGCTTTAACTGTTTCAAGTAACAATGTTTCCTGCCAATTTTACAGATATTAAAATTTAATAATGACATTTCTCACCCTTCCATGATTTATTTCATGTATTAAAGTTTGAAACTTATTCTCAGGTATTCAACCATGGAATCATTCCCTATCACTGCAGAAACAGATGCTTGAGAATCCTGTGACACATGTCTCTGCAGTTTATTCATTTCTTATTAGCTTATGTTTTTCTTCATTTGTGGTAAGGTTATCCACCCACCCAAAAAGATCTATTTCTATTTTATCCATTAAGATTTTATTCAGTGTAATTTTAACTATCTAACATCTGAACCATCTGTATTCTTTGAATACAGTTTGATGTACAATGTTGTAGATGTTACATAAGCAGCAAATAAAAAGCAATTATATCTGTTTTAGTCCATGGTGAGGGGGAGGAGGGAGACCCCCCAATAGAATTGGTTCAACCGATTTGTTCTTGCTAGGAAAAGGGAAAGCAGCTGGAGGCCCCCCACTGTAAGGAGGTGCAGGGCTCTGATTTCCTGCAGCATCACCAGCCCGCTGGAATGACTTCCACTAAATCCTACTTGCTGGATGTTTGGGACTTGAATTTTAGTCTTTTTAGTATGTTTTTAGACTTTCATTATTGTTTTAGTAATAATGTTTATGAATATTTTAGTGACTGCATATTCTTGTAAAATAATCAAGAGTCCAGTGGGATTGTGGAGGGTAAAACAATGTAGTAGGAAGAAATCTTCCTATCCTTGTGGAACATGGCTGTATAAAAATATGGTAAACCAACCTACAAACATCAAGTAAATAATACCAAAGGCTGCCCAATCTTTTCTCCACAAGGCTTCATCAAGGAAAATATAACAAAAAAAGAAGGGATTGAGAAGAAATCATTTCAAAAATTAAGGTAGATGCTTTACATTAGGTGCATTGTAGAGCTCAACTCTTATTCCATCCTTGCTGTAATCCTGCAAATATCTCACCTCTGAAGCTGTTATTTACAAGCCAAAAGAAAATGCTCTTAATGCCAATAGAAGCTTTCTTTGAAAAGAAAGGGGACTTTATTGGAATGGTGACAAAGTCTGGTCAAGGTAAACTCCCGATTACCATTCCTGAAGATCTCAGCATGTTCTCATACTATCAGCATTCTGACATGTAGATATTACTTTTATCTCTACAATTAACATTTTATTTATTTATCATTTGTAGGGCCACCCATCTCACAACAATTACTCTGGGTGGTGTATAAGACAACTACTAAAACATCTGCATGCAACCCATGATGTCCAAGGTTAAAGCAAAACAAAACAAAAACCAATCAGAAAAACCACATCAACAGCAGAGCTTGCCTTACCATCTGGCCCCAAAGCCTCAGGAAAAGTCTTCAAAGCCTTTAAAAAGGCTAACAGGGTTGAGGTTGTTTGGCTTTCCTAGAGGAATGTATTTCACAGAGCTGCACTACTACAGATAAGACACAACTTCTGGGTCCAAGAAGATGACATTGTTTAATAGTAGGACATAGAATATGCTCTCCTAATTAAAACTGGGGGTTGAGCAGAAATAATGGAAGATAGGGAGTGCCAAGCTATACATGGCAAAGGATGGGGTTACTTGAAGGGCTGCCTTCTCCCATAAACATTCGCCCACCCCACAGGCTGTCATAGGGAGGGCATGCTCCAGTTTTCCTATTTTAAACTTTGCCACTCATGAGATTGAGGACACATGCCTTTTTGGTGGTTGCCCTAGGAATGCTCTGAAATGTTCTTTCCCAGAACATACAACAGCCCCCAACTCTGCTTTAGGAAAGCTTTTAAGATTTGGCCTTTTTCCCAGGAATTTGGGTCAAGTTGAGTGGAGTCCACTTTTTATTATTTTACTTATTGTACCTGGTTGCCATTTTATATTTATATAATCTATTCCTTTACGTTATTTGTCCCCCAACCCCACCCCACCCCCAGTTTCTGGCTTGTTTTTCTGTTGCATGCTGCCCAGTATCACATTGTTTGAGTCGGGTGGACTTATACATTATTAAATGAATTCTGGATCAGCTGAAGCTTCCAAATGCTCTTCAATGTTCAGCCCAAGTATACAGTAGTGCATCATGATAATTCAAACTAGAAGTGGCTAAGGATTGAATCACTGTGGGAAAGCTTCACTGTGCAGGAACAGGCACAAGTGACTCACAAGACAAACTTGTACAAAAACCCTCTCAGCCACAGCTGCCACCTATTATTTGAGCAAGACCTGCAAGTGCCAAAGCTAACATCATGCCTACTTCATTTTAAAGATTCAGTTTTGTTTAATTAACGATTAATTAAGATTAATTGCTTGTCACAAACAATAGGCCAGATTTTAAAGGCCAATTGCTAACAGCGGATTCATTTGATTTTATTTGTAAAAGCAACAATGGTGCAGTGGTTAGAATGCAGTATTGCAGGCTAAGTTTGCTGACTGACATCAGTTCGATTACCGGCTCAAGGCTGACTCGCCTTCCATCCTTCCATCCAGATTGTTGGGGGCAATACGCTGACTCTGTAAATCGCTTAGAGAGAGCTGTAAAGCTTTATGAAATCTACTGTAAGTTCTATTGCTATTTACCTTTATTTTCTTACAATCCAGGATAGTGTAAATAATATTTCAGTCTCCTATTTTCCCCAATAAAAACCTGTGGCTGAGGGAGAGTGATTGAGTCAGTCATCCAGCTGGCTTCCATGTCTAAGGGAAGACTAGAATTTAACAATCTTTAAAGCAGCAATGTAACTCCTATGCCAAACTGGCTTTCTCGTCAACCTTTCTCATATACCAGTGACACCAGAGAGTAACCTATCACATGAAGTCAAATTAAAATGTCATTTCTTTATATTTTCTTTTGAAAAAAATGTACCGTATATGCCGGCGTATAAGATGACTTCCGCAAGCGCTAAAATCGGCGCCAAACACGGGGGTCGTCTTATACGCCGAGTCGTCTTATACACCAGAAATACTGGTAGTTTCCGGCATATAAGATGACGTTCTAGGAATGCGGCTCAGCGACAAAGACGGGGCTCGTCTTATACGCCGGGTCGCCTTGTACGCCGGCATATACGGTATGTATAATATTTTAGTTTAAATACTGGCTACTTCCTTTAGTATGTATTGTGTCTGACCAGTTTCCTAAATATATTACGTTTTTAACTTACCAAGAGGCATGTCTTGCAGAAGGACAGAAGGCACATATCTAGATAGCTGCAAATCTTCTAGAGTGAGGTAAAGTAACTGTATTCTACTGAAACAGCAAAACCTTTTAAAACCTTAACTGAAAAAAATTGTGAGATGTATTGCTTCCATTCACTACAATTCTAATTTTAGTAATCATTTTCCTAAATCTAAAAATTATAATTTGAGGAGTTAAAATAGATTACAAACTCCTGCTACTAAACTAGCCTTTTGAATTTTACAAAGCTCTGCCACATTTTATGCAGTAATCTGATAGACTTTGAAAGACATTGAGCAGAATTTTAGGCTACTATATTAAAGTTAGAGACAAAAGAAATACTATCCCCACAACAAAGAGCTGATTTCAGATAATCAAACAACATAACCTTAAAAATTTGGACTGAGCCCAATCATGCACTTAACACTCAGGTTAAAACTGCTTGATCCATATGGGTTAATTCTCAAACACATTGGAAAATAAATAAAAATAATTAGATTAAGTTTTTTTTTAAAGCTAGAAAAATGTACTTTGGCTGAAGTACATTATTTATCTTTTAGATTTTTTTCATTACCTGGGTTTCCAAGATTTTTCTAAGGGAAAATCATCCCCTTGGGGCAATTACTATCTTGGTCATGAGCCAGTATGTGAGATTTTACAACCAAAAAGAGTAAATGTTAAGTCTTTATCAACAAAGAATTACATAACTTCTTGAAACAAATGATTATCTTGTGAAATAACATAAAAATGCTGGAGGGGGTGTGTCATTACATTTGAAAATTATGAGCTAAGGATTTAGAGTCACTTTTGATTTTTACAAGAAAAAAATAAAAACAGACTACCTTAAATTCCCATGGTTTGCTCTGCCAACTAATAAGTGCTCAAAGTGCTATCTGCTAGATATTTAAGAGAACAGAGATGGTTAGCTTACAAACCATTGAAGCCATCTCTAGATTTTGGTGATGCTTCATGATTCTAGCTAGTAAAGCTAACATCCATTCCTGTATTTTGAAGCCTCAACAGAGAAGGCTGTTCACCATGCAAAATCTAACTGTATGAACTACTGAAATTTTCTTTCGGGACCCATAATTTGGGGTTCATCTCAAACTCAGATTATGTCAGCCTTTCCAGGTAGGCTGGCTGGGAAACAAAACTAGATGAGCCAGTTCTACATTATTGTAAGGCTATAATCTTGCAAGTCTGATAGTACGACTCTCCAGCCCTCTTTTTTACAGCCTGATAAGTTAAGGTGGTTAGTTTCTCACTTTCTTTCTCTGTCCGTGATGTAGCTGTGGAATGCTTAACTTTGCCATCATGTACGGGTGCTACCTTATTCATACACAACAGAGAAATCAATGACAAATGCTTTTAAGCAGGGCTTTCTTTCTCATAGAACGCCCAGAACGGAGTTCCGGCACCTTTTTTGGATGGAACCTTTTGGGTAGGCAAGGCGGTTTATAAGACTGTGTGAGTTCCGGCACCTTTTTTTTTTTTTTAAAAAAGAAAAAAAGCACTGCTTTTAAGTGTCCTAAAGATTCCATATGTGACTGCACTACTTGTCTTTTCTTGTCTAATGGAATAATGCTTAGGCCTTAACAAGCTAAAGATAAAAATCAATATACTGTCTCTCCTGGTTCAAGGATGGATATTCAATACATCTTAAGTAAAAAAAAATCACACCCTGAAACACAGAACTGTAATCAATATATTAAAACAACTTCTTCAGAGAGTGTAATGGTGGGAGACAATGATTCCAGTCCTCCCTTCAGCGTGGGGTTGACTGGTGAATTTGGGCCAGACATTCTCTCATAATTCAACCCACCTCACAGGTTATTGCTGTGGGGAAAATAGGAGGGAGCATTAGGTAGGTCACCTTGAGTTATATAAAAAAAGGCAGGATATAAATGAAATAAATAAATGTAAGTTGTGGAGCAATTGTGCTAAACGAATAAGCAAGCAAACCTGCTGTTACACTTTAAAAACTAAGTGCTACTTCTCACCACATGGTAACTTCATGGAGGTTGCTTTTGTATGTGGTTATGCCACATGATGGAGTATTTCTGTGGACTGCTTCTCATGATATAGATTTTTCAAGTGGCTTCTTAAAACTGCTTCCACTGAACAGTGCTTTGTGTGCATGCCAGCTTCTCATGAGAAGGCAACTTGCCACATGCTTTACTATCCCCTCCCCAAAATATCGTGCCTTTGAACTGATTCTGTATGCCAGCTGTTTCCCAGAGCAAGCCATATCATAATGGTTTGCTATGTAAGGCAATTATCATGTAAGGACAATTTCAAACAGAATTTTTGTGGTGATTCTCAGTAGGTACCATATGATACCATGGACCTACTGAGAGCAGCAGCTCCTCACCATGTTATTTTTGTGCATGCAGTTGTAAACAGCTTGTGACAATATACAGACAAAACTAGGAAAGTTTGCTGCATAAAATGACTGCCTGAATATTATTTTCCTTAAGTTCAATCATATCGGATTCTCAGAGACTGCCTGGACAAGTCCCTGCAGATTTTTAGACAAGGTTTTTCAAAAGTGGTTTGATATTGTCTCTTTATGAGGGCTAAGAGAAAGTGACTGGCTTAAGGGCAACCAGCTGGCTTTGTACCTAAGGCTGATCTCCCAGATTCTAGATGCCACCTCAACCACTATATTAAACTGGCTCGCTTGTCCCATGAGATTTCACCAAGACAATTACACTGGTGTTCAAATGTTTGTGAACCCTTCTGAATTTCACTATTGAATATTTCAATAAAGAAATGAACAAATGTAATATTTGTACTCATTTGCTTAATTGGGCTCTTTTAAACTAGTTTTAGGACTTGTGTGGAGAACAAATTCACATTTTAGGTCATATTTAGGTCACATTCATATTACTTAAAATCTATTTATCAGTGCAGGTAGTTCACATATTTGGCATAAATTATTAACTATTAACTGATACATACTTTTTATACTTTTTAATGCCAGTGTCTAAAAAAACTGCTCAGATTTGTGCAAAGGCCAGTGAAACTGACACAAAACCATGCTATAACGCAAGCAACTTCTGAAACTTTTAATTAAAAAAAAATCTGTAGCATATCAAGAAATTCATTTTATAAAAACGAGTCAAAAAATTACCAAAGAAACTTCCTTATATAAAAATAAGTCAGGAGCCCATTGGGTCTACAGACCCCAAAGTGGATCAAATTTCATACATGAATTTAGTAACATAATATAAAGAAATTGTAGTCTATAAAGTTATTTTATTATTTATTAAATTTATATGTTGTCCATCTCACTATCGAAATGGCATCCATCTCAACCTTTCTAATGCTGTGACCCCATAATTCAGTTCCCCATGTTGTGGTGACCCCCCAGCCACTTATACATCACCGGGTGCCAGGGGCGTGGCCAAAGGGGGAAAAAATGGCGGACAGCCTTGTTTGGCGACCCCCATGAAATGGCCGTTCGACCCCAAATGGGGTCCCGACCCACAGGTTGAGAACCACTGATCTAGTCTATAGTATTTACAATTATTTAATATTTCCAAGATCTTAAATACAATTTACTTTAATCAATGAAAATTTGCCTAGTCCTGATTATTTATTTATTTATTTAACAATACTGAACTTGGGTGGTTCATTGGGGGTCAAATGACATATAAATGTAATATATTTTTTATTATTTCTATTAACATTGTTGTGCTTCAGAAAAGCTTCCTAGACACTGGTTACAAACAGGTCAAGTGTCTGATGCAACTGAAGGAAGGAGGGAAGGCCTATAGGAACCCATTCTTAATCCTTCTAATCAGTTTCCCAATGCCCAGATTAATTTCCCCATTTTACCTGCCTTAACTTTCTCTCATTATTCCCCCCAATCCAAAATACACAGATAATCTATACTGCAACTGACAAGCAACTGACACTTTTATTTATCAGCTGGAGGAAAAGTTGCTTTGCATATGGTTTTCTTTGACTGTTTCCAAGATGCACAAATGAGGACAATCAAAGTTCAGTTTTTAAGCTAGTGTTGGTAGTTAAAAAGAGTACAAATTGCCACATTGAAATATCCTATAATGAATATGAAAGAATTTGTAATGAGTAAAATATAAGAGTTCCCCATCCCTAAGCATACTGCAGTTGCTCTTAGCAAAATCACATACTGTTCCCAATTTATAGGAACTTTTGTTCAGATTAAAGAGAATGAGACTTTAGATTTGCAAACAAACGTTGAATGGAAAAGTCCCCCCAACAAGTATCAATTTTTGTATTCCAATAAATGTGCCTCTCGCAATAAAGGCCACTGACTCTCCCCAGAATGCAGAAGAGAAAAGGGACTGGAGTAGCTTATCTGGTGAGATCTGCATTTGGTTATAAATTAGTGTGTGGTCTACTTTGTACTTGCAGGTGGCCAGTGGTCCTACATCTACTCCTCACAGCAGATACTATAGAAATCTGATATTTGTGGATCATTATAGAAGCAAGAAACTCCTGGTATTATCAACTGCTCCTCAGTCTGCTTCTGGAATAGAAAACTGCTGCAACTGGTATATCAACGCTTCTAATTGCAGATGTTAGATGCAGTACAAAATTTAGAGCAGTCCTTCCTTTCTTCAGAATGTTAGCTTTAAACTACCAGAAACTCAAACTCATGTTCAGGGACTACAAATGGTACAAACTTCAAGGACATGATGCCACTAGATATATTTGCTGTCATAACTCTTCAAAAAACACAGAAATTTATACATATATAATTCAGCTTTAAAATATTAGAATTTTCTTCCCACTCTTTTAAATTACCATGCTCTTACCCATTATTTTCCCAGCTTGATTCCCTGAGAAGAGTTCTCTCCCACCTCATTAGTTTCAGCCCTTACAAAATAGAGGCTTTACATACCTATTTTGTACCTTATTTTGCCGTCAAATACAAATTACAATAACTAGAAGTATATTGATGTTATGGCTTTGCTTCTGAAAGTCAGCTGCAAGATTTGAGGATGCTATAGCAACTGAAAAAGTCCTACAAGGCCTATACACCAATGTTTTTCAAAGCTGGCAACTTTAAAGATGTGTGGGCATCAAATCTCAGAATTCCCTAACAAGCCTGTCATAGACAATAAATTATCTACCCTTGATATAGATGAAATACAGCCATGGGTAAAATACACAAATGGGTACATTAGTATGTGAAGATGTGAAAGGAATTTTTAAACTGAAACATTTCCATCATGGGCAAAGGCAAAACTAGCACCACTGTTGATTTTGTTTTAGCTTCAAGTGACAACCTAAATCTTTACTTTCAGTGACAAGAACTTTGTTGATAATTTTTTCTTCTGAATTGTTGTGAGAATTTGTAATTATTTTACTAAATTATACATTTACAAAAGCCTAGTAGCTTTACAATATCCCTTCTTCAATGCAGTTCAGGATTCTTTCACACAAGGTACAGCCAAATCTAATGAAAGTTGCTCAACATTCTACTACTATTTCAACTATTACAAATATTGCTTCTGCAATATTTTTGACTTAATAAAACTATTCTGATGAAATTGTATACTTCATTATAGGTACATACAGAGAAGACCCAATAGCAAGGGAAAAGGATGATTGTTACAGAAGTGATTTATTTTCCCCCGCTAAACAAAAATGGACTATATTCTGGAATAGTAAATTTGTACCTTCAATAATGTATAAGTATTTTTTTCCAGAAGCTAACATACAAGATTTAACTCAATCCTGTATTACCTGGTGATGTATAAGTTAATGTTTGCATTTTAGCTAACAAAATTAAAATCTTTGATATGTTAACTGAAACTAAACGATCCCACAGAAGTCTCTTGTTCTGCTTAAATACTTTAATCTCAATGACAGATAAACAAGCAAAATTAAACTCTAAAGGAATGACAATGTTAGGAAAGTAAGTCCAATCAAAATAAGACAACTGTATAAGAATAAAGATCTGAGAACTGCAGTAGGAAGTACTGGAAAATTCAAAATTTACATTTATATAAAATAACATTTGTCCTTTAGCACCTACATAGATCAAAGAAGAGCCATTTTTGGCCTTAATTATGTGGTTACTCTCTAACGTTCTACACAATATGTTTTTTATTTCAGTAAAATATAAACATTTAATTTACTCTGTAACACTGGTTTAAAAAGTATACATATACTATTTCTTACATATGGTCCTTTTGGAAGTGGGTTTAATATGATGATTACTGGATATTTGTGAACAAAGTAATTACTACTTCCAGATCAGTTAGCCAACTTTTAAAAACAAACTTGTTATTCAATTACTGTAATGTAGTTTCAGTCTTCAACTTTTATCCTTTTGTAATGTGTTGTACCACAAAATTTCTAAGTGATGTTTGAAATTCAGGTGAATGCAACATTATGTAGAATAATTAATGATAAGATTTGAGTTAGTTCAAACAACTGAACAGGAGTTGAAAAATAATTTGTAATTCAAACCATTAACTCCAACTGAAGGGTTCTTGGTCCCTATACTATTTTACTTTAAATAGTAGTATCTGATTTCTAGTAATGATCTCTTATGAACGCCTAAAATGTCCCTTTTCTGCTGATGTTTACATCATGGTGTTACATTTGCAGATTTATGTTCCTCTTTTAGACTCTGCATTTTTAGTCAAACTATATATACACGTTGCTATAGGATGGTCCCCCAGTGCCTCCTGTCCTGTGGCCACGCCCCCTTGTTGTGAGTGTGGCACCCTGCCTCCCATCATTGGCTCCTGTACAAATCGTGCTGGGGATTTCTCCCTTTGCCAGTCATATTTCTTTGCTGTTGCATGAGACAGTGGTTCTGGTCTTGCATCAGCTGCGCCCGTTGCACTCGTTGTGAGTTGTTACGCTGTTGTTCCCACTTCCTTAGTGCCTGATAAGTAGGCAGTAATTCTATGTGGCGATTATATTGAGTGTTCATCCAACAGCCAAGCCTCCTTCAGTAACCAGCCGCCTTTAGTGGGGGACCATCCTATAGCAACGTGTACCCAGATACATCCAAAGCGGGCAAAGAGAGCAACAATAAGAGAGGCGGTGATCCCTGAGCTTACAAGTATACAGACGGATGCGAGACTATTAGAAGCAGAGTGCACAAACTGCCGGTCTTATGAGCAGGCTTTCAAACCCCCGGCATTCCACTCTGACGACGTCGGCAGTTAGCCAATGAAAGCTAAGTTTATCAAACAGTTGTTACTTTATTAAACAGTTGTTTTTATATTTATCCCAGTGTTCAACTACTTTTCTCAACATGAATATATCCGGGATTCGCATTTTTAGTATAATTAGAGAATATACCCAGTCCTTTGAGTAATTTTGTTGCTTTTCTTTGAACTTAGGATTTGTAGTGGTCTCAGAAGACTGTGTGTTGGAGGATATGTTTGCAGATAATAGAAGATGGTCTTCCTTTGCTAGGAAAAGAAATGTGCAGGAGCTCCTAATGGGAGTTGAGAAATATATAGCAAAAGAAATATAATGTTGTCTTTATTTCTTTTCCTTCCTGATGCTCACAGTTCAGAGAATGTCTATGTGAGGGAGTGAAAATGAAACAAAAGTTCTCTGCCATAAAATAATGTATAACGCCTCAAGATAGGAGGAATTGCGTAAATAAGCTCTATCCTGAAATAGAACTTGAAGAGCAGGTTTAAGTTAGTTATATATTGAAGCCAATAAAAGGGACAATCTTAAAAACTGCCAACTGAGCAGAAATTATTTTGCTTCTTCCTTGATGGCTATAATCATTGTAATAATTTCTAGTAAGTGAATAATTTTGTGGAGTAGCATTGTTCACAGGCAATGATAAATTAGACTATTTTAGAAGCCTTGCTTATCAGAAATAAGCCAGCAAATATAATTATTTCCACTTACCGTTTATTCCCAGAAAGAAATGAAGGAGTCTCCAGTTTTTCAGATCAATGAGATCATTTAATGAGCAGTTCCTGGGTGCCTTTACAAAACAGCTGATTTGGTATAGCTTGCTGTTCCAAATATGATTATGAAAATATTGCCATTCCCTCTAGATCCTCAAGAAACTTTATGATATTCAGTTTCTTTTTGTTTTTATTTTTTCCTGGGCTGCTGGGCACACATTGAAATAATACTCTGGGCCACTAACAATTTCTAAGAATGCTTTGGGATGCAGAGTAAGCAAACACAAAAAGCCCTGTGTATGTTTTGTTCAGTGTAATGTAAGATCTAGGATACTTTACTGGAACCTCTACAAACAAGCCTAAGTAGTAATGAAAAGCAAATTCAAGTTTATGATTCTGGCTTATTTGAAAGAAAAAAAGGAGATGAAATTTAGGATATTATTCTATAGAAATGTTCATTCTTAAAGTATATTTGTTAGGTTTGGATTTACAAGAGGAAAGAAAATTATGTTTAGAACAAGATTAATCAGTTTGGCCTAGTGGATAAGATACCAGGCTAGAAATTGGCAAAAAGTGAGTCCTAAGTTCCACCTTAACCATGAAAGCTGTTTAAGTGATTTTGGGCCAGTCACTGTGTCTCAGTCCAACTCACCTCACAGTGTTGTTGTTTTGGGGAAAATAGGATTTGGATTGGTAGATATCAAACCTCCAACTAAGTACATTAGGCAGTGTTCTCAATTTGTTCCAGTCTGGTTTTCTCTGATATCCCCATAGCATTTATGGAGCTAACTATGACTATTCTGTGGAACACCTATATGTAATACACTTGAGACTAGAGTTCCTATTCAGGTGATGTGCCATAGCTAGAATGGGGAAAAGAATTCTGGTAACGCAATTCAATGCTTCAATCGAACCTCGGTTGGGAGAAAGGTTTAGCATTGGTTTAAATTACTAACTACTTGCTTGTTCCTCAATTGTACAAATGCACGGGTCAACTGTAGCAATTTTACCATAGCCAAATAGCTGAAAAGAATGAAACCTTGGAGAAACCAAACTCTTCCTTTCCTATTATCAGATAAATAAAATACAGCCAAAAATATACATAGAGAAGACAGTGTTCCTATATATCCCAAAGGGGATCACTATACTGAAGTACCTTCAGACATAATCACGATATGTGTAACACATATTTAGGCAGCATATACGATCAATAATAAAAAATATCAGAAATTGGATGATGAAATACAGTTGCTTCCAAAAATCAACCGATAATGGAAGTTACCTCTGCAGCTTTATTAGAACGCTCCAATCCAGACATATTATCCCGCATTAATTGTTGTAGGAGCTGTAACTGAGCAACACTGAGGAAGAAATCCAGACCTGTTGTCATATTCACTTCCAAAGAATGGCCACATACTAAAATTTCCTAGGAAAGAAACAAGTTTGCAAAACAAATTCTATTGGTTACAGCTGATTCTTGATATTTATATAATTTTATTTTTTAAGACAATATAAACTGTTTATATTCCCTAAATTGTTTATTAACATTTTCTCTATCTCCTTCAGCAGAAAAGCACTATGCACCATCTGTAAAATAAAATCAAGTGGAGGAGTGATGGAACGTCATACAGCTATGGTTCCAACAAGGTATTTAATGATTAAGATACTTTCTCTGTTTTTCATGTATTTCATGTGTGAGGTCCTGTTTCTTTGTTGTATTAAATTCCGGGCTGTCAGAGCCCTTATTCATTTTCTTGCCAGAAAATTGTAATTCTCCTTTCTCACAGAGATGCATTTGAGTCTACAAGCACATCTTAGTTTATAATGAAACTATATTTTGCAGCTCACAGATAGCCGATTCAATTGATTTGTAGCTGTCTGCTAATTTGGAGCATAGATAAATGACCATTGTCCCCTGGCTTTATAACCCACACACAAAGCAAACAATCATGACCATGTTTTAGAAATTAATGAAAGGAGAAAATGAACAGATTTGCTTACTAAGCAGGAGATCATATCTTCTTGTTATAAAAAATATGTGCATATTCATCCTTAGTAATCTGTGGTAGATTTCTCCCTTTCTTACTGAATATCCAAAGGGAGTACATTCAAGAAAAATTAAAAGCGCTAAAGCATTCACATTCCTGAACAACAGGAACAGTAAAATTCATCTGTTACTTTGTACTACATGCTTTCTTTACTCATCTATTTTTTTTTTTTCAAACTCTTTTTTCAGCACACATGCAATACAAGACAAAGCTGTGGAAACTGGGGCCATTGGGCAGCAGAATAGGCCATGCTTTATATAGAGCCCTTCAGTTCTATTCCTGGCCATCCCCAGTGACAGAAACTCACGTACCATGACTACAATCCTCTTCCAGAAAGAATGAAAGCCCAAAACCTCTCTGCAAAGTTTGAAATGAATTGATGAGAGCTAAGGGAAAAAGCAGCTGGATGCTAAAAAGACAATATAAACTTATTTAAAGAGAAAATAAGCTTCCTTGAAACAGTATTTCCTTTGGGTGATCTAAAATTAGGCTTTGACCTTTTTTCTTATAAAAGAAATTATCAATTGGAGTCCTAAATGATCTGCTTACCTCTTGACATTTAAGGATATTTAGGCTGATTTTCAGAAAACAGGCTCTGAAACATGATTTAAACATAATTTTGGGCATGGAAAATAATCTGACATTTCTTGCAATTGGCATTTCAACTTAAATCAGTGTATGTTTCATTTAAAAGCAGAATTTATTATCCATTAGACATCTTGCGACAATGTTGAAGGAGAGGAAGAAAACAATTCTGCCTGGACTCTCTGTTCTGGCCCAGGATGGATAAGTGCATATCACACAGTATTTTAACACAATTTAATGTATCATTTTAATAATTAACAAATGTGCAGATATAAAGCTAAGTTGTAAACATCTCATATCCAGTACTGACCTCTGTGTGTAAATTCTCTGGGGAAATTACTTTTGTGAAAGTAATGGCAGGAGCTGCAGTTACCCGTGCAGTAAAGTCTGTTAAAATTGGAGTTAAAATAGCTCTCCGTTCTTGATGGTGTTTTATGCTAAAAAATAAAATGAAATAAATGCACACTAAATGATAAACTCTTATGCCCAGAAAACTATTCCTTTATATTTGTAAATATTAATTTCTTAGCCTAGTAACATTATTGAAAAAATTCTGCTGTGAAATTAATAAAGGATGAAATACTGTTACAATAATGCTCAGAGAACATTATATGTATACAGATAGCATATACCAAAGCTAAGAAAATGCTCTAAGATTATTTTTAATGCTATCAATATTTTAATATAAAAAATTTAAATATTCATGTTAACTGATATCTGATATCCAAAGAGAGGATTATTCAACACTCACTGCCTATTGGTGAATCAGCAAAATAAGCTTTGCAGAATATTTAAATATTTCTCTAAGAAAAGAGGCTAAAGCAGGTATTGGAATTAATGAAAATGTTAAAATAAACTGAAGTCAAGACACTATCTTCAGATGTGAAGGTTTTTTTCCAGTGACTCTAAAGAGATAAAAAGAAATAAACCGGTGCTTTCTTTACTAATTTGCCTACAGGGTACCACTCTTTAATGTTCCACTAATTTGGTACACGTATTGACCATGTGAGTATCATCAGTGAGGAATGGTATAATGTAGTATGATCATCTAAGATAAGAAAGGCTGAGCGACAAAGAATGGAGGCCTTTGAACTCTGGTGCTGGAGAAGACTCCTGCGAGTCCCCTGGACTGCAAGGCGATCAAATCGGTCAGTCCTAGAAGAGATCAACCCTGACTGCTCTTTAGGAGGCCAGATCCTGAAGTTGAAACTCAAGTACTTTGGCCACCTAATGAGAAGGAAGGACTCACTGGAGAAGAGCCTAAAGCTGGGAAAGATTGAGGACAATAGAAGAAAGGGATGACAGAGAATGAGGTGGCTGGACGGAGTCACTGAAGCAGTAGGCATGAGCTTAAATGGACTCCAGAAAATGGTAGAGGACAGGAAGGCCTAGAGGAACATTGCCGATGGGGTCGCGATGAGTCAGGCATGACTTCACAATTAATAAAGTATGATCATCTAGGCATCTGCTACATATTTATCTTTGAAACAGAAGGAACATTTCAGAAATATTAAAATATATGACTCTTTTTTGTACTCTGTTTTGAAAAAAACATTTGTTTCAAGTATAGTACTGAGAAAACAAGTAAATAAATGCTCCAGAATATATCCCCACAAAATAAGTATTAGAGATGCAAGTGATCATTTTTTTTCTTAAACAGAAATTGGGTGTTTAGTGTTCATTTGGTGCTCATTTCTATACATTATTGTTCTGTACTGCAAAAGAAACTGATCATTTAAACGCTATAACAGAAAAGGAATAAAATTGTTCTTTCCCTTATATTCTTGAGAGAACTACCAGTTAAGTTATTAGGTGGCAGGAATGAAATCTATGTTCTTCTGGCCTTTAAAGAAATAAAATCATTTTTTGTTTTTAGCTTGTATTTGCACCCCTTTGCTAATCGACAAAGCCTTGCACAATTAAACAACAGGTGAATTTTATCAGAAATCTCAAGGCACAGAAACTGAGAATATCTTTTTATCAGAGCTTTCCTGTGAAATCTACTAGGATTTTCCAGCCATTTAGTGTTGTGTCTACCTGTTGCATATTCACACTGGTTAAGGAAAGGAGAAAAAATATTCTGGACCCAGCTGTCTTAGAGGAATAGTTAGATAGCTTCATTAGACATTTGGAATACTTCAGAATAAAGCCTTAATGTTACATGTATACTTTAACCTAAACAAAACAAAACCTGCCATGTGTATGTATATGTGTAACAAAATCCCACCAAACACATCTTCTGGAGGAGTTATGGCAAACTGAAGAAAGCTCTGCCTCTTTGAACTGAAAACAGCCTCGACTGCAGCAAAGACCAAAGAATTAATGAATAGGTTTCCTTGGAACCTCTTTGGATAAGGAGAGGTTGGGAGATTGCTCACATGTGCTCTGGATGACTGCTCTTCATGAGGAAACTGCAGGAGAGGTTATTTGTAGGCTTGCGTGCCAGAAGGCAAGGAAGTTAGCAAACTTGCTCTGAACAGTGATAGAGACTTTTAAAAGACATTAGTTCACAAACCTCACTTTCTAATCAATTTCAGAAACTGTTCATAACTACTTTGTAAGCTATTAGAGACCTTCAGAACAATCTCTGAATACACTGCATGAGTTTGCCTCCATTCCTGAACAAAAGAAAATTTTAATCATAAGCTTAAAAATTTAAAGAATCTGAAATAAACTGCAAAAAGCTAAATAACATTTAGGGTTTTTTAATATTAAGGGTGTTTAAAGCTTTTAGAGATGCTATATTTAGTTATTCTAAACTGCTAGGATACAAAAATGCAGCAAATAAAGAAACAAGGAACATAGAAATAAATGTACCTGCTTGATCTGAAACCTTAGAAAAATGCTTTATGTTCCTGAATCACAGCCTCAGCAGGTAGGTATTTGTTCCCCCCCCCCTTACATAAGATATTGCAGAACTGCACTGATACAGGCATTATTTTAACTGCATCTTTTGCATTCACTGAAATGCATATGCCAGGCAGCATATCTTTAAAGGACTGATGTGACCGTTGACTGAAAACAAAATCAAAGTCTATTGTAGCAATGTAATCAAAATGGAGAACTAAAAATGGAAGATGTCAATGTAACATTTCTAACTAGATTTGAGTTGGAAGCCCTTTTTTGCATATCAACAAATCAACAGAAATTTGTCATTTCAGAAACTGCAGCTGTTTTCATTTACAGAAGCACAGAAATTGGTTTCAAGCCAATTGGGGAAAAACATTTTTGTCGTCTGTTGGCTTTAAAATGTCTAAACTAGTTCTGTTCAAACTTTTACAAAAGTACAAAAGGGATAATAATGCTGCTTTTTTCTAGAGTAGTAATGGAAATGCCAGGTTTTGGCCTGAGTTACACTTTATGGCTATAATAAGCTATCACAGAAATATAGACATAACTGTATCTGTATGATTATTGTACAACAATTCTATAAACAATTCAAAATGCACTGTTTAGAATCCTAGCTCATGGAAAACGTGTTTGCGATGGAATGCAAACATACACATCTATGTTTAAATAAAAAAAAAACAATTAGCTCAAATCTATGAGATGCTGTTACCGTTGTGCCTTTGATTAGAATCCATGAAGCACCACTTCCAAGCAGATTCTTACCTACTGGCCATATTCCACTCAAGTGCTGGATTCTGAGAATTTCTTTCATTCTCTGGCACTGCCCTGCTTTTACCATTTTCCTTTTCTGGCTTTAGCTGTTCCCACTGAGCAGTACCAATGTTGATGGACTGCAGGTCTATTTGGTACTGTCTATCTTCAACCTCTGAACCAGGATCTCGAAGAACTCCCAAATTCAGTGCTCTCCTATGATGGCAAAAATTACACAATTTCATTATTTTGTTGAAATTCAAAGCTGACTCAACAGTTTTAAGACAACAATAACATTAATTTATAAAGTTACTCTGAGATAAGAACCATTCACTTATCCATTTATTCTGTTGGGAGACTAATATTCTCACACAGCATCTGAATTTTCTGTAGTTATTCTATTTTCATTTTCATTTGTTTCCTTTCTTTTATTTCTTTTTTCCATGTCTAGTTTCCCCCCCAAATTATTCGTTATACTACCAAATAATGGTCTATCTCATGCCATACCTTCTCACTGTCTCATATTCTTAATTCTCTTAAATTATAAATAATAAAATAAATCATGATTTTAGATTTATATCATTCTTTGTTATATGTACATATTAAAATACATATTCAAAAGAAACAGATCTTTTTTCTAAATAGGTAGCTATCATTCTTGGATCTCCAGATGGAGCAGAGTAGGTGAATTACACACAAGGAAATGAAGATGAGAACTATTTTTCCATCCCCTTTCTCCAACCTTCACAGACATGCAACATATTTATTTTATTTCATTTCATTTCATTTGCTAATATACATGTTTTATCATTTATGCTTCTTATAAGTTGAATAAAATGAATTATAAATTTGAAAAGCATAAAAACTTTGATGTAAAGTTCTGTACTAAAGATGATCATATTATTGCTAAGATTTATAAACTTTACTGAACTGGAAACAGGGGACAACGAAGTTAAAGACTATTATGATAAAAATGTCATGGTTCCGGCTTCCGGTGGATCAGCTGGCTGGCGATGGCGGCTACTTTGTAGCCGTCCTCCTGAGAAAGTGTAAGAACAGCAGAGAACAGCAGTTATCAGCTGTCCCGCTGTTCAAAACCTCCTTCCCGGGCAAAGGGGGGGAGGGGAGTATCACCTGAATAGTGGTAGAACCTCTGAAAACCCCTTTGAAGTTTTTTTTGGGGGGTGTAAAGAGAGTTCCCACGGAGTTCAGGCTGCCTCCGCTTCTCAGCTGTCTTTGTCTCTAGGGACAAAGCAAGGCGCCGCTCCCACCTCCGTGCTTAGAGAGATCTGGTGAGCTATTTTAAAAGCGGACAGAGCTGGATAAAGGATTCTTTTTTTTAATTTTATCTGGATTTTTATTTTTAAAGAGTGAAAAATGTCATGGTTCCGGCAGATGAAACCCTTCAAAAGAACTTCAAGGCGTAAGGGCCTGGGCAACTCGCTGCTCGATGTCCCTGAAGCATTGGATCGATGGGCCTGTAGGTAGTTTGGGGTTTTCAGTGACCACAGCGGTTGGGGGCTTTTAGGAGGGATGGCGGCTGTTTGGGTTGATCTGGCCTCGGCCCAGCTTCTTGCAGTGGTGGCTTTTTATGGCGGGCAAGCTGGATGTCCAGCCTTACTGCTGCCTGGTACCATTCTTGCAATTGATTAAGGACCACTCGATAGACATAAGCCTGGGAGAGGTGATCATCCACTCCCTCCTTGAAGTGATGAACTAGAAATTGCTTGGGCCACCTCTCTATTCAGCCGGCTAGCTTGCAAAACTCTCCCACATATTCCAGTGCAAGCCTGCCATCTTGTCTTATCTTATGAATTTGCTCCTCCGCTTTGAGAGCTATGGATGGGTCCTCAAACCTTACTCTCAGTCCTAGGAGGAAGAGGTGAAGGTCCCCCAACTCAGGTGCTTGCTTGTTGTATATATTGTTCAGCCACTCGGATACTTCCCCAAGTTGGTCACAACCACGTCAACCATAGCGGCTGGGTTCGGGTAGAAATAGGCACAGCGGTTCATGTGGGAATGCACTTGGTCGAGGAAGAAGATCAGCTTCTCTGGGTCTCCATGAAAAGTTGCTCTATGTGGTGGTGCCATCAACGGTTGCTGCAGTCCCCAGTGAGCCTGCATTCCCGGTGGTTGCTGGCCTCCGTACTGTGGATATTGCACTCCCAATGGTTGCTGGCCTCCCCATGGTGGCTATGGCATCCTCAGTTGCTGCAGGATCCCCAGTGGTTGGAATATGTTCGGGGGCTGTGGCCACCCCATTGCTGTTGCTGCACTGCCGGCGGCTGCTGTCCCGCCGGTCCCTCCAGTGGCTGTGGCATCCCCGATTGATATAGGAGCCCAATGGCCTTAGTGGCTGCTGAAGTGACACCCCTAGTTGCTGCAGGCCTCCCAGTGGCTGCTGCACATTCGGGGGCTATTGCCACCTCCCACTGCTGCTGACCTACGGGCAGTTGTGGCATCCCCGATTGTTGTAGGCCCCCCTTCAAACCCAGCGGTGGTTGTTGCGGGATTCCCAGTGGTTGCGGACCCCTCACCAGTTGCTGCACGTTCAGAGACAGCGGCCAGCCTCATTGCTGCTGCTGCGCTCCCAACGGTTGTGGACCCCCTGGTGGCTGTATCATCCCTGGTTGCAGTAAGGCCCCCATCTGCTGCTGCAAATTTGGGGGCTGCAGCCAGCCCCAATGCTGTTGCTGCACCATCAGTGGCTGTTGGCCTGCCTGCTGTGGGGGCTGTGGCATCCCCCACTGCTGTAGAGGTCTCGGGCTGGGTGGCCGGTAGGCACATTGATCTGGGCTTTCGGTGTCTTGTCTCGCTGGTGGTGATCTGGGCTTCTGAAGGGGTGACAGCGATCCGGGCTGCCATGTCTGGAATGGCGACTGGGGCTGTTCCTCTCTGCGGGGCTGGAAGCTATTGTAGGTGGCTTCGTGGATGGGGAAGCTGCTTGCCCCA
Source organism: Crotalus tigris (assembly GCF_016545835.1). Classification (NCBI taxonomy): domain Eukaryota; kingdom Metazoa; phylum Chordata; class Lepidosauria; order Squamata; family Viperidae; genus Crotalus; species Crotalus tigris. The sequence continues at coordinate 1,406,731 of NW_024100554.1, read as the reverse complement.
TTCAGGTGGGGCTGCATGAGTTGGTGACTGCCCTGCCGATCATCATGATCGATCGCATATGGAGAACGGGAAGGTTGTTCCCCACTTCTTATCTCTAGTTCCTCAAATCTCTCCATCAACTTCTCCACTGATTACGGACTGCAGACAGGTACTTCCACTCACCAGAGTCCTCAGCGGTAATCAATTTCACGACTCTCCATCGGTCCAGGGAATGCGACTTGCAAGAAGCTCCTCTTCGCAGCTCGACCTCGTCCACCTTTGAAGCACTTGATTGTGGCAAGGCCGTCTTGAGGTGTCTGGAATCTCCACTGGGTAGGTTCTAGTCCAATGACCAGATCAGTTGTTCTCACAGCTTGGGTCTTGCCCCCATCTGGGAGACCTGAAAAGATTCCTTCTTTGCCAGCGTGCTGGCCTGCGCTCCCTCCTCTGAGGCAGCAGCCACTATCGGGCTGCTGGTTTCAAGCGCCCCTTCCTTTTCCACGTTGAGTTCTTTCCTGAATCTTTGTTGGTCTATCCCTCGACTCTAGGGACAGCGACTGGAGCTCGGGACCCCAGGATTGATAGGTAAAAAGTGTAGTTTTGGAGTTAACGTCATGGTTCCAACAGATGAAACTCTTCAAAAGAACTTCAAGGCATTGTTCACCTTAAAGAATCTTTTATTTGGGAAACAAAGTATCAGCACTACATAGTTGAACCCAAAAACTAAATTCCCCTCCCCTGGATACAAAGTAACAAAGTACAATTCCCACCCCCAATAAACAGTCATAAAGCACATTCCCCAATTAGCTTGAAGTGCGGGCTTTCTCTCCAGCTTGCCAAAACATTATCAGCTCAGGACCCAGTTTGTCCTTGGATTCCCACGGCAGAGTTATTATTATTATGACTAACTGAAGTCTCATCCCAATCCCCCCTCCCAGCACCAACTAATTCTGAAAACATAGACAAAATGGCTACATTTTCATCTGTTGTCAAAGCAAGAACATCCAATGTTAGCAGCGTTGACAAAAACAGGCGAAAAAGTGGATATAATCTTTAGTTGAACTAATGGGACAGTATATAGAAGAAAGGATTGAATTATATAATCTTAAAGAGAACTTTTATAAAATGATGTATTGGTAATACAACACCAGATAAATTGTTAAAAATGTATAAGAAAATTTCAAATTCACGTTTATTGCTATAAAGAAGGATCCAGTTTTTATCTCTTAGTATCTCCAACTAATAGTGAGTAAGACTGATACCAAAGCTGCAATCAATCATAGGTTGTCTCCTGTTGTGGAAATTGGTCTCTTACTGACTAGGTCAAAAAATTATGCGTATATTTTATTATTAAGGGCTAGGTAAAGAAGTTTCCTTATGTGTTATCTTCCTTATAGTAATCCTTTGTTGAAGATCTTGGCACTTCATTAAACATTAATGTCATAGCCCCATACAATCAGCTAAAATTTAAAACTTTAGCTGATTGCATTTTTGCATTAGTATATAATAACTAGACAATAAATGACTAAAACTTCTCTAAACTTTTTTTTCCCGCCATCCTATAAGATCTTTGTCCTCTTTATTGCAGGTGGCATCAAAGGATAAATTGAAAGTCTACCATAGTTGGTAAATAACAAAGTAATGAAATACAGTCAAAGAAGACCTTAAGCATGTAACCGGAAACATAACTTTAATGTTTTCCTTTTTAAATTGATTTAGTCTGGGTCAGGCATTTTGTATGTTTATACAAGAAACAGCTCATGTTGAATCAGTTACTATTCATTGCTGAATAAGCATAATTCAGAGGCTTATTGTAAGAAATTCATCATGTATTCCCTTACAGTCCACTGGAGAATTATAAAAGGCTATAGAAAGCAGGTAAAAAAGCCTCCAAACAAAAATATGTTTAAAAGTTATGAGTAATAGTACTATATGATATAATCATATTTAATGTAAAAACTTTTACACCTTTATCTACTTTCCAAAATCAGATATTATAGATGGTTATAACATTTAGCTCTCAATATTATGCTTTGAAGTTTACATCCAAGGAAACAGTTTTTCTTGGGTTAACATGCTTTTTAAAGGTTTTTATAAAGATAAAATATCAATATATTGTAAACTGCTCTTAACAAAGGATCCAAAGAGCAGGTGTTCATATTCTGTGTGTTCAACTATTTTGTGTGTTCATCCATTCAAGTTACTAGGTGAAAGAAACATTCAAAAAGAAAAAGCTGTTGGCATACATATTTTTCTTCCCATTTTCTTTTTCATGCGGTTCTGTGTATAAGAGCCAAAACATTACTTCAACTTAAAGCACCTCTGAAAACATATTTTGGCCTTTAAAAATAACCTAGTTTATGAAATATGGAAAAGACCACAAAACACTAATTTTCTCTTCGGCAAAGTAATGGAATCTGCCTACACAGAATTTTAATAATAATAACTTAAAAAGAAAGTTTAAGATTTGGTTTCAGCTTCCTCACATGAAGATGACAAGCACAAGTTATGTTTGACATTGATTGATTGACTGATTAAACCAATCTCCCCACATATTTTAAGACAGGTGACATGACCAGCCATGAAATTCTCAATTTGAACTGAGATCATTGTACTGCCAAGGGATTTTTAACTCCTCTTTTTTTTTCTTAATTAGTACTGTATCCATAGCTTTAAACTATTGTCCATTTAAGCAAAATTTACAAATACCTAAATCTTATTCTTATGGAAAAATAACATATCATATAAGATGTGAAACAGAAAAAGTCAGGTGCCCAAAGTTAATGTGCCAAAAGAAATGCAACCCTTCGTATCCAATTGGATCCTTACTTAACCCCTTTATACAAAACTAATTAATAAAAATGACAACAGGTATGGTTCTATGCAAAGTATAAGTCTCAAGCATCTTTATACACGATCTTTTTTATAAAAAAAATAAAAAAATGAAGTCTAAAGGATTTCTTAAAACATGTTTATTTGCCTAGAAAAATCATAAAAAAAAAAAAACCCTGGAACTGCCTTGCATTGTTGAGGGTAGAAATGGTAGCAGGTAGCAATGCAGTAGATATTTTGAAACTATATCTATCCTCATTGACAACCAACTTTATGAAATTGCATGCTTCTCCAAGAATACATAAAATATCCAAATTTTTAGCTTTCCCCATAACCCTAAAGATTTGGACTCCCCAATCTAGAGATTAGTTGCTAATAGTTGTAGTTGTTAGGGATAGTTTTGTGTTGTTCATTTTATTAATTGTATTTTTATTGATCAATTACTGAAATAAAGTTCTGTGTTTATGCATATTTTCAAGATGTAACATATTCAATTTATGATAAAATTCATATTCTAAGCCTTTATTGATGATACAGTTTGATTTGGAAATCACATGAAACTCAAGCTCATGTGGCAGCAGCTCCACATGAAAACAAACCAACAAACTCATTCATTAGCCAAGAAAATTCATGCTGCCAATTAACTGTGTCTTACAGTGGAAACCAATATGCATAGTGGATTGATATGCATACAATGCCTGAAAAACTTGTAGGTTGTTTCAAAAACTGGTAAGTGGTGAATTTGCTCTGCGAAATAGCATAAAGATTCTTAATGCACAAGGAATCCTGGGAAAGTCTAACTTAAAATATTAAAATATGGTACTTTTAAGAATAATTCCAAGCTTTTGCAAGTCATGTAAATACTAGATACAGTGTCTAATTTAAATTATCAGATGCTTCTAGTATTCCCTCCCAAAAATGAAATTATCTTTAAAAACCAAAGGAAACCTTCCCATAAAATTTAATAAAGCAATCAGCTTAAGGGCAAGACGATAACCCTTTCATTATAACAGTGGCAGCTTAATACCACTTATAATGTTTGTTTTCCATTTAAGACGGTCAGCATAATGAAATGGACCACAGCCTGGTCAAAACTGACTGTAGGACATGGATCCTATGAAAGCCACTGAACACATGAAAGGAATTACAGTAGACCACACATCAAACGTTTGGGCCTTGGTGCTTCCTTCCTCTTATCCTAGTGGCAGGAAATGCACTACATATCCCGTGAGGTGACCAGACATTTAAAAGTAGTGCCTTGTTCCAAAAGCTCTGTGTACAATAATTTACCACAAATAAGCAGAAGACTGTTTTCCACTGCAGTTGTCTTCTAGACTTGTAACTGGAGCACAATAGTGGGAACAAAGGTAAAGTATGTTAACTCTACAATGTATTTTCAATCTGTCTGAGGGGGAAATAAGAAAACCCCGATTTCTGAAAAGTTTTTATTATGTGAATGTGTACAATCTGCCTGTTATTATTTATTAAAGTGGCCTATGTCTTCTTCAAATGCCTCAGGTAAAAGACTGGCAAATCAGGTTATGTGTATGATTTTTTTAAAAAAATGATTATATGACAAAAAGTTTGATTTGCTTTTAAGCCTATTCTTACATGCATAACATATTCTAAATCAGTCTGTAAATGAGGAAGTGAATAATTCTAAATGCATGCAAAATGTTTGGATGACCAGCCAGGAAATATAACTTTACTAAACAGACTCAAAAACATGGATAGAGGAAATAGAGGTTAGCAATTGTAACAAATTGTGCCAAAATAAAATGTAATGAAGTAATGCATTCTTTATGGATTTGCATTCTGTGTGAAAATTTTAGTTCAGAACATAACATTGCTTGCCAGTAATAGGAGACCAGGGTTTGGTTTTCCCAAACTTCATACAAACATTTGGCTTAGTGCGAAATTGAGTAAACAGACTCCTTCTGATTCTCTATTAATATTAATCTGGTCATAGGTGGTAGTCACAGGCTTGCTTCAGATTGTTTGTTTAGTGGTACAATACCTCAGCCTTATCAGGTGCTGTATATATATTCACCTGGAAGTTCTGAGGTTAAGTTTCACTGAACATGAGCTTCGTGTTTACTGAGAAGTAATTATTTTTATGTAAGATGAAAGACAGAACATTCACAGTGCGTTTGATAAGTTGACATGGGACAGGAATTCTTTTTCACTGTTGTGTCAATTTATCAAACCATATGTGGATATCAATCAAATCCTCTATTAAGCACAATTAACTAATTTCAAAAGCTAAGGAATAACTCATATGATAACTAGCATGCTTTCCACTTACATTAAATATATGATATGTACACCATGTTGTTCTTTTATATTGCTGCACTGCTCAAATATTATATATTTAAATATTATAGAAGAAAAAATCTCAGGTGGGTTATTATTCAACAGTTGCCTCCTAAAATGACAAAACTGCTGCTATATTTAATATATTTTTAATGGAAGAAATATGGTATATTTCATAAATTATTTATTTAAATCCATTTTGTCAGCATTACCTTAGAAATTGTATATTTTTACTATATATGGTATCTTAGTATTAAAATATGAGGACATTTCATGTTTCATGCTGACATACACATAATATTACTTTGTGATAAAAAATGGGTTTTCTAAAAATGACTATTAAAAATATCTGTCACATAGTATTCCTGTAAGTGTTTATCTTTATTTTTCACCTTATCACAAGAAACCTGTGGGGTCCTCACCTACATCAATCAAGTATTCTTGCCAAAGCTGAAATTCAAGACTGTTTTATTCATAGAATCAACATTTGCTCTTTGTTTAAAGACAAGGTTCAACTAATTCTTGTTCTAAATCAGTGAAATATTAACTAAGAACAACTATACTCAACATATTAATGGTAAATAAATATTTTATTCTTACTTGCTTTTAAACATGATAAAGAATTTCTGTATTTATATGCTGTTCTTCTTTTCTAAGTCTGTGTTCTGAGTATTTTAGATGTATAGACATTTTATAAACTAAAGTCCAAGCTTGAGTCTTTCTCAAGTAAAATATTTCAGGAATACAAAGTGAATTTCTCCACTGATCCCCCTAACACTTGTTGCTCAGCTGAAATTTAATAGAATGAAGAGTTTATTATTTCCAATAGGTAAAGGCATCTGTAAAAAAATGGTAATTTATCTAAAGATGCTACTTAGATGTCAAAATGTATAAACTCATAGTTGTTTCAGAAAAATAAACTCTGTGTTCTCACTGTTATATTTCTTCTCTTCATTTCTAATAAAAATACTATGAATTCATAGACATAAGTCCTTTGCACAAAACTGGACATTGGGGACAAGAAATCTCCACTCAGATAAAAAAGTTAGTATAAAACAAAAGAAAAGGAGAGGGAAAGAACTGGCAATCAAGCATTATAAAAAATGAATATATGGTCTAATAAAAAAATTGTAGGCAACAGATCTTCGAATATATTTTCAAAGATTTACTTTTTTTCTGTTGCGCTAAATTCTGTAAGCTATTAGGAAATGAAAACATAGCAATAATTTCCTAAAGCCACATGGAAATTGATACTTCTTAAAAATATTTGTATACTATTGTTTATATAAACCATTTGATCTTGATCTTTTGTTTTAAAGCATTATCATTTTAATGTTTCAGATATGGTCCATGGTTTCAACAGAGGAAATTATTTAACCTAAATAAAAAAGAAAGAGTAATAATACCACTTTCAACTATTTAATGAGATCAGGCTAAGGTCTGTTAATATATTTATTGTGTAAGGCAGAGCTATAGCAATGAGACAATTCATTGGAAAAAATAATGTTCAAATTTGTGCATGCTTTTTAAAAATGTCCTATTAATTGAGTAATAGTTGTTTAAGAATTAAGAACATTACACACACACACACACACACACACACACACACACACAATCTGATTTTTAAGAAAGAAATCTCTTCTCTTGTTTCTCAGAAGAAAAAACCCTAAGTCAGGGTTGATCATCCTGAAGCTCATGGGATGCATAGATTCTCCATTTGCTGTTCCCAAGGTCACATGTCCAAAGTTTACTTTTTTACCATTTTTACAACAGTTTCCCTCTGAGAGGTCTCCAACTCACACTTTTATACCCCTCCAACGTTGGGACTAAACATCTAGCCTCACCCAGTCTAATGATGTCATACTATCAAAAAACAGCTTCATTCATGTAAATGAATGGGAAAAGAATATACTTACACATATATGTAACAAAAGAATGGTTAGGTGAGTAAGCATAAACCTGCTGATTCCAATTCATCCAAAATAGGCCCTAAAACACAAACTGCTCTAAGTAGCTTGAGGTAACATTCTGAATACAAGAACTCCGTTGTTTTGCTGGATTGGCTAGTTAATACTTTAGCTGGCCAGAAAAATGAGCACCTTATCACTTTATTTATTTTATCTAGCAAAACCTCTGATGATTGGAGGATTTCCAGTACTGGGCAGAACAATGTAGTTTGGGGATGCTTCTAGAATTATTACTGTCATTGGAATTCTTATGTAGAACTAACAATTTCTATATTACCTTTTTGTTGCTGATATGCCAATTATGCCCTTTCCTACCCCAGTAGCCTCATATTTAGATTGCAGATAGTCCTTGACGTATAACCGTAATGGATCCTTACTGTTGTAAGTTGTGACAGTTGTAAAGTGGGTCATCACATGACCAATCTGATTTTAGACTTTCTTGCAGTGATAATTAAGCAAAAGCTGCAGTTATTAAGCAAACCCATTGTTTGCTTTGCAAAGTTCTCGTCAAAAACTGTAAGTAAACATTAGTTTCTGTTAAAAAACATAATAAATCACAGTCAAGTGATCCTGGGATGCTGCAAATGGCCATAAATGCAGGCTGGTTGCCAAGAGCCCAAAATGCTGTCATATGACTGGAAGAGTGGTCACCAGAACTTAGAAACTGGGTCATAAATATATTTTGGGCGGTCTATTGCAACATGACGGTCATAACTTGAGGATTGCCTATATTGTAACTGACTCTTTATGGGCTACCCTTGCTCTTGGTCCAAATGTTGCAACAATCTATGACCAAAATATCTGAGAAACTGCTGTTGATTGAAGACTATCAATGGAGATTATACTGCATATATTAAGAAATGCAAGGTGTTACCTTCTTTTTATTTGTAGATAGGACATCTTTATGGTAATGTCTCTACTCTGGAATATTCTGCCTTTTGAAATTTATGAAGAGCTTACTATAATTCCTATTAAACACCATTGAAAACTCATATTTTCATCTACATATATTTAAAGCAATAAAGATTTCTGTTTCATTTTTAGTCTCTCCTGCCCATGTTTTAAAACAACTGTGCTATTTTATATTATGCTCATACTACTGCTTGTTTTGTTTTTTAATTATTGCATTATAACTGGTTGCGAATGCACTATAATTATTTATTTAATTAATTAAAGCAATAACTGTTTATGGCTATTTCACTTCAAATAAATGCAATGAGATATCGTAATGGTACTTTGCAACAGGTATAGTTAAAGCAGAATTAAGAAAATTGGCATTTTTGTGGTTTTTCCTACACTGAAATACTTTCTATATAAATCAATTCTAATGTCTCAAATGTCTCCTAAATGGATTAATTTAAATTACAATGTAAACTGATGTATTTTAAATGAATGTTATTACAATCCACAAAAACATTGTGCATCTCTGCTTTTCCTCCATTTTCTTTTACAATGAAGCAAGAAGCTAAGAATGAAGCTAATAACAGTCCTGGCCACTAGCCTGAATTTTCCATATGAAACCATCTAGGGCCTCTATAAGTTAAACTACCTATGTCACTTGCAAGTAACCATATCAAGCACCAGCACAATACTACTTTCTTGATATGTTGTGAATTTTCTCATTTGTGAAGATCCAGATTGAATCCATCTGAAAAGTATATTCACTTCATAATTCAATTCAGGAATTTTTTTGATACTTTTGTTTTTAGCTATTGTCATATAGTATTTTAAGATCCTGACTTGTAACACACTATTTTATGAAGATAACACAATGTGCTTTGTTGAAATGCACCAATGGGCTGTCTATTAATTCCGTGCACTCTTGTTTTTCTTGTACTGTTGTTTCCATTTGATAAACACAGTTTGAACTTGCTAGGATTATCATTTCATTTTTTCCTTAGAGCAGTGGTTCTCAACCTTTTTAATGCCACAACCCCCAACCGGTTGAAAGTCGAGGACTACTCAACCAGTCGTAAGTCGAGGACTACTCAACTGGTGCAGCAGGTTTTTAGAATGGGACTTTTGGTGGGCTCAGCAGGGCAGAGACAGCCTGGACAATTCCTATTGGCTTTTGAAAGCCAATAGAATTAGACTCTATTCAAGAGAGTCTATTCTATTGGCTTTCAAAAGCCAATAGAATAAAAGGGAGTAGCACAGCTAAGGAAAAGGGGGAAAAATGGCGGACTGTGTTGTTTGGTGACCCCCGTGAAATGGTCATTCGACCCCAAATGGGATCCCGACCCACAGGTTGAGAACCACTGCCTTAGAGGATCAGTCATAAAAAGCTAAAAAAAATCATAGATAAATCACAAAATCACAAACATTTCTAATGTTTGTTTTTCTTATTTACAAAGAGAGATTTAAGAGATTATTGAAAAGACAATAAGGAATCCTCTTCTTCCTTCTTCATTATGCAATATTCAGATAAGTTCAAACATATGTGATTTCATGTTAATTCAAATTTATCTGTCTGCAGTGAAAATTGTGTAATAATTTTTGTAGCATTTTTAACACCGCAAGGCAAACTATGATGTATCCTAAGGTAATATAATAGCCCAAAATAAAAGCACATCTGTCAGCTGAAAACCCCATGGACAAAAATACAAATACACATATGCACATATTAGCTGGCCAGGAAAGAACCTCACTGAAAAATTGTTACATTTATTGAGATGTTTTGTAGTCTAAAATATATATTGTAATTGACTGAAATTGGGGGACAATTACATGGATCAATGGATTAAAATATATTTATTCTGCGTAAAATTTGCAATGAAAAATATATCTTATGTAGATACTAATAACTAATTCATGAATAAAGTTGAATAAAGAGGAAGATTTTCAGTTTGATGGAATCAATAATAGGATATTACATTAATTAATAAGCTACTTGAAATAAGGTAAGAATAGTGAAGAGAGATATCCTAAAATGTGCAAAGATTTTAGAAAAAATGGGGAAGGAAGGAAGGAAGGAAGGAAGGAAGGAAGGAAGGAAGGAAGGAAGGAAGGAAGGAAGGAAGGAAGGAAAGATCATTCTTCCAGTGCATTTCAAGAGCTATAGTAAAAAAAAAATGGAATAGATAAAACTTAGTAGAGTCATCAGAGAGCCCACAACTATTGTTGAAATGAACTACAAGCTGTACACCTTCACAATAGATTAAGTTAAAAGTCTATCATAGAAATAAAATCTCTTTTAAATATTACAGTGAAATACTTTTAAAATTTTATTGAACCAATATATTGCATAATTTGCAATTTAGTCATAAGATGCGGAGTAAAAAAAAGGGAAACTAACTTTTCTGAAGGTGTTCTTTTTCTAGCAATAATATCTACTACAGCTATTATTTTTAAATATTGTTTTTAAACATATACATGTCAGCAAGGTATCCTTGAAATGAAATGATTAAAAAAAGTATTTTTAAAATTAGCAGGAAATTTAAGTACCATTTAGTGAAAAGTCAACTAAATGTAAAGAATCTAATCTAAAGGACCAAATGTGAAGTTATGCCACCATGTGATAAATTGGATACCAAAGTTCTGAAATACATGAGAACAGATTTCATTATAAAAGACAGTCAAAGAAATGTATGATATACTGGATGTATAGACAAAATACCAGAAATCATAACAGAGAGCACAAAAAAGGCAGGTCACTCAACAAAAAGAAAAGAAAAAGAAAGCATAAAGTAGATAACACATATTTTATAAGCACAGGATTAAATTAAAAGTTTCAGTATTTAATTAATTAGTTTAAGTAACTAAATGTACTATGTTGTTTTATGCTAAAAGAAACTCAAATTTCAGATAGAGCCTCTTTTTTGAGAGCACTTTTTTTCTTTGTGCATCACAGCAATATTCCGTACTGGTTTCAACTGAATCTACACAATCTGTCCCCAAGAGAGATAACTTCTTTAGTTCAGTTATATATTTACTGATGTATATAATTTTTAAATGTATTTTTATATTTATATTGAAATACAATAAATATTTAAAACGCAAATATTGGGATGCAAAGAAAGCAGATTAAAAAGGGGAGGGATGCCAAAAAAAGAGACCATTAAATTAAAAAAGAAAAGAAATCATAGTGAAAACAGAGAAAAATGGATTACATCCTTTCCTTCCCTTCCATTTGTATTTTCAGCCACAGCCATAGTTTATATATGTTAACTCTATATCAAATATTAGCAATTGTTAGTTTTTATTTAAGTCCTAAAAACCATATTTCAGATATTGAACTCTGTCTTGCTTTGTGACTTATTGTATGCAAGGCAATGTTTCTTGTTTGAACTTACTTGAATCTCACTAATGCATATGTACTGGCAACTTTTCTATTGTGTTCTCCAATCTCCCAGTATGATACTGCAGGCAAAACAAATTTTGATCTGGATACAAAACTATTCAGTTATTTCAATAAGGCAATATTCTAATGACATATATTTTTGTCTTGTTCAATTAGTTGTATTTATGATGTGAATTTGATCCCAGTTCCTCGTCTAACAAATTTCCATTAATCTAATGTAACAAGTGACATAATTTAAGGTTAAGGAATATAATTCTGCCTCCTTTCAACACACATATACACATCATATTAGGCATCACAGCCACATTCTCTCAATATGACATCAAAGCAGGGCAAGGCAAAAGATTATTCTTGTTGTATTTTGCATTAGTCTATTGTTAAAAGGTTGTTAAGAAACTTCATTCAGTTTCAAAGACAGCATTTAGATTATTGGCAGGGTACATGTTAACTTAATTAATTTAAAATAATGAAACTGACTCCCAAACTATTTTTTAACCCAATTCAAGGTTTTATCATCAAGGTTTATGGCTCTATGTAGCTGAAAGTTTCTTTTCTCTCATATTAATTTAAGTAAGAACATCTGGCCTGGGGACTCTCAGGGACTGGTGAAATCTTGAATTGGCTCCCTTGCTGATATAATCTCTTCTGTGTTTTATGCTTTTTTAACTTTTTAATTTGACTCCTTTTGACATGTCTATTGTTTTTTATATATTTTGTTGTACGCCACCCAGAATCACTTCTTGTGAGATAGGTGGCCATAGAAGTTTGATAAACAAACAAACCAACCAACCAACCAATCTTCCTTGGAGACTTTTGCCCAACTCATTCTGTCTTTGAAAAATAAGGTATGGATAAAGTGAGACAAACTGATTTCCCTTTAACATATTCCAATTCTGCAGTGCTTCCTTAGGGAGACTTTCACACTCAAGGATGTGTTTAGAGCCTAAATTAAGGGTAATCCAGTGGGGGTGGGGGGGAAATCTATTATTTCTGTCCAAAACATTAGCATATGTTAGTTTATTATAATATCAAATAAAATGTATGAATCAAGAACAGAATTAAATTTACTTTATGTTTACAATAGATAATTATTTAAAAACATGTGAAAACTGCTGTTGGCCCAAATAGCACAGCAATTCCTGCTTATTGATATTATAAATATACTGTAGTCTAAAACTTACAACTGGCATCCATGTAAGCAATGTACTCTTCCACCCTTTCAACAAACTTGGCATAGCAAACTAATAACCCCCATAAGAATCTGTCAATACAGAGACATGAAAATTTGTTTTGAAAACTTCTGCAAATTGAAACACAATTCTTTTTTTTTTTCTGGCAATATTTTTTCTTAAGCTCTAGTGCAGTGATGGAGAACCTTTTAGAGACTGAGTGCCCAAACTGCAACCCAAAACCCACTTTTGCATTGTCAAGTGCTGGGTGGGTGTGGCCAATTGGATGGGCGTGGCTCAGCAGACTGGGTAGGACTAAAAAGTTCAATCAATTCCAACTTTGCAAGATCTTTTTTTTCCTGTGAGAAGTTGAAACTGACTGATTGAACCTTTTTTTTTTGCACACGGCGACGGAGGCCTAAAGCAAAAAGGTTTTATAAAACCCAGCTGAAGGCGTAGGACTGGGGCGACAGTCCGCGTGCCCACAGAGAAGGCTCTGAGTGCCGCCTCTGGCACCCGTGCCATAGGTTCGCCACCACTGCTCTAGTGTAACTTTCTCAAGTTTAAATCATTAGTTAACATGAAGTTCTACAGTTAGTTCTTTCTATTTATTAAAGAATTTAACATTATCGGGGACCCATTCTGTATTATCATTCTAGTTTATCTATTTGAGAAGACTACAGTGCTTTTCCAATATGTTTACTTGTTTGAGAAAAATATTCCTGATTTAAATGGGACTCTGATTGACTCAATTCAACAACACACGATATGTAAGTATGAGACTAATTGACCAACCTATCTTAGCATACATTTTGGGAAAGTCCCCCATCTCCACTTCTCAGATAAAAGATAGAAAGTTATAAAGAATCTGTACAACTTAAGCCTTTAGAATGTCTGAGCAAAAGTAATACCTGTCATTTTTAAAGCTGTAAAATGTTTTAGTGTTGGAGAAAGATTTTGAAGGTTCTGACTTACTTCTATTGAAGTGTACTTTTCAAACACATGCACATACAAAAACATACACCACATCTGAGAAACAGACCAACAGGAAGCATAAGACACTTGTTCATCTGTATTTCTGTGACTTTTCTCACTTGGTATTATTTGCAACTATACTTTTATGTTTTCCAGCAATGCCAAACCTAGTAAAGATCATATATTATTTTTATCAGGTTGATTACATATGTTCTCCAGTTTTTCTCTTACTTATGATTAGTGTGGTTTTCACAAAGGCAGTGACACAATCCAGAGCAAGATATTCACACAAAAAAAATGTGTTTACTGTGAAACTTTGCCTTAGAACTTTGCTTTCTTTCACAGCTTTGATCCACATGACATCAATGGTCCAGCATTTTGCAAGTCTGCGAACCATTTAACAATATGAAAATCACTTTCACACTGTTCAGCTACTGAAACAGATAGTATTTGCAAAAATATCCTTTGTATAAGTGAATAATTTTCTGAGGATGAGGGAAAGCTTCTTCAAAGCTCAGAGTACTTTATTTTGGTCATTGACTAGCCTGCTTTTTCACTTGTGTTCTCAGATCGCAAAAGCGATGTACAAAAGTCCCAAATAGTTTTCTGAAGGGTTGGACTTCAGAAAATGAATAATGAACAATGAATATTGAAAATTTCATTACAGACTTTAACAAGTACATTATTTAGTTCCCCGATATTATCACACACAGGCATCCATGTGCTAATATATGCCAATAACCCTGCTGTTCTTTACTTCTTCTAGTAAGGTTTCCAAACAAGCCTATAAGTACCAGCTAAATACTGTCACTTAAAAAAACAAAACCTGATTAACTGTGCCAAAATTTACAAAAAGATGCTCCGAGTAACAACAAAAATAAATAACACATTCCAATAAATCAAACTAAGGACTTTTAAATAGTATCACCTTCTAATTTTCCTCTCCCTGAAATTAAAATATTCATTGTCTCATGCATAGAAGATCACAAATAAGATAATTGGAGCTGTAAGTCATAAAAGTAACAACTTTGTTCCTCTGGCTGTTAAAATATTCAGAACCAAGATGATTCCACTTTGGCTCTATGGCAAGCTTCGTACATTGGGAAAAGGGAGATAAGACTGCAAGAAATGCAAATTATTCCATAGTTTTTCTTCTAATTTTAGCTACGTTTCAAAAATAACCCTGGAGGAATGGAGTAACAACAGTGGTATGAACCAGACTAAGCTGATTAATACGTATCTTTTTCTGATCACTTCTATGTCAGATGATTGAATATCTATGAACTTTTCAGGTGGAGACAAGAAACACAATGATTTGCCCCTCCAAGCATCCCATACAAGCCCTTTATTATTTCAATTTATTATCTACAAATAGACTCTCTACACAAGAATCAAAGTGCACTGATATTATACCACTTTTGTGATATGCCTTGTACATTCTGAGCCATACGAGTTAACTTTTAATACTTACTGATAAATATCTTTCCTCAACACAACTCTACTAAGAGGATTGTCAGCCTGAGGAGCCATTGATACAGAACCAATTTTAAGTACCAAAGTATCTTCCTTGTTTGTCTTATCTGCAATAAAAATGGAAGACAATCACCACACATTATTAAAGTCAGTCATTAACAAAAGAACTTGAAGTGGATAAATATTATGTAAGATCACTTCTGAACAAAGGAAGTTTACTTGTGAAATCATTACTAACAAAATAATGCATTATTTATTGGTACTAATTCACATGGAACGCCAGTTTTCACAGCCACGTTCATGCATTGTGCTAAGGCATAATGTGCTCTGATTGGTTTTGGCTTAAATCAAAATCTCAATCCAACCACTAGGTTTTGTAACCACATATTATAATTCAGTATAGCTGTTTGCAATCTAAGGCTTGTACACGCTGTGCTGCATTAAATTGGGAGAAATGCTGCATCAGTCTAATATATAAAGAACTGACTACATGTTTTAGTACAGCAATCAATCTACACACTATATTTTGTAACTTTTACCCTGTGAAGGATTTTATTATATTTTAGAAGCTGATATTGACATCTGATATATACATAAAGGCAAGCCCAGTGTTCTCTATGAGTCTATGTTTTGAGGATGTATGTAAGCTTTCAATTTCTCCATCTGTGGCCACCCAGTGAGTTATCCCAGACTTGTTTTGAAAGTTTGAAAGTTAAACTTTTAGCTACAAATGTTAAGTGTGGTGAGTGCTAAGTATTTTACTAAATAACATATTGCTTGATGTGGAAAGAACAAGCAAACTTCACATGCAGTTCAGAAGAATCAAGTAAATTTGCCTGTGTGTGTGTGTATATATATAAGTAAACTGACTTAAGTATACCACAGGAATGCACCCACAATGAATCAAACAACTAGAGGCCATAATTAACTATATGGACACACACATTAATGCAAAAGTCATGACATAGGTCAAACAAATCTATCAAATATTTATTTCACAGACAGCCATACTACTTTTTTAAAAAAAAATAGTTATTTTCAGGAAAAAGATATTGTGCTATAAATCAGTGAAATGGTTTGTTTCTTTTATTACTGAAATGCACTAAAAATAATTAAAGAAAAACTGCATTAAAGACATGATGCAATAAATTATTTGAGAAAATAAGATGTAGCAATTATTTATTATAGGCTGCCCAGAGCTAGTGATGGAGTGGGCAAAGTATGTATTTATAAAAATATAGTATAAAGAGTATGTTTATAAAAATAAATATACAAATTTTAAAAATACCTTCTATGTTACATGGTCCCCCCTCCATTTTGGGGAAGAAAATTCTGATTACCCCAGTATTGACATAAATAAGTGGCAGGTTGCGAGATGTGAGAATATGGGACCTCATAGGCTGGCCTGGCGATTTTCTTTTCTCTTTTTGACTCTTTCGAAGATTCATTTGAAAAATACTTGCAATTGCATTGAGGAAAGGAAAACAAAAAACAACATCAAATGCCTGAGCCGAAAGAAGAATCTCATGAAGAAAATGAGGAGAACTATCTGTAAAACTTTCAGATAATTTCTGCAAGGTTCTTCGTTCATTTCTTGAGATCAATTTGTGACGGACATTTTTTGTGACTGCTTTTGTGTAAGTCAAAGAGAGAAATCCATGCTGTTGATGAGAACCATCCAAAAGTTTTGCAGTTGCCTATGCCGAGAAACAGAAATACATAACATTTATAAAACTGTTTCTGATTTAATATTTTATTTTCTATTTCAAGTTCTCCACTTTTTTTGGCAGCAGAATGTATTTCTGGGAATTTATGGGAAATAATAGATGCCCTTTCTCTTGGCAGACCTAACTGAAATTTGTTCATCCATAGAGGTGTTTTAAAATGCTTTTAACTCAACCCTGACAACTTTAAGACACGCAAACGTAAAATCCCAGAATTCTGGGAGCTGACACATCTTAAAGTTGCCAAGGCTGAGAAACAAGATTTATCTTCAGATATAAAGTATGCTAGCTGATTGGTTCAGAGAAGCAGATGATGAGCCAGAGCAAACTTCAGGCTCTTGATCGCTTCTTTATTTTCTTTGCATTTGCATACAAAGACAGGAAATATTTTTTTCATTGTTAACTTTGATTAAACCTCAACTTCAACTTAATCAACAATTAAGAAACAAGGATTCGTTGTAATCATTTATTGTTATCAAATCAGGATTTGAAATTATAGCCACTCAGAGTCACCTAGTGGGGGAGATGGGTGGCACAAAAATTTAATAAATAAACAAACAAATAAATAAATTATAGTACAGTTCTTATGTTTGTTCATTGTGAACAGTTTTTGTTTTACCAATTAACTGAAAATCAAGAATGGATGCTTCAGACTCCATCCATCTGCATACTCTATGCACGTAAAGGATGCTAAGCCATAATTTTGCATCACATCCAAATGAGACCAATCCAGACACATGTTGTGTTTATATGTAGCCGCATTTAGATGTGTTTCAAAACTATGGCTTATACAGGTAGTCCTCATTTAATGACTCTCCTATTAAGCAACCATTCAAAGTTACAATGGTGTTGAAAAATTAACTCCACAAACAGTTCTCACATTTACAACTGTCATAACATCCCCATGGTCACATGATTGAGATCATCAATGTTCCATGATCATGGAAATGCCACTTGCACACTTTATTGCCGGTTTCCAACAAAGTCAATGGAAGAGCCAGCAGTAAAATTACAAGATGCTATTATTAATTACCTAATAACTGCAGATTATTTGCTTAATAATCATAGCAGATCATAAGCCCATTGTGGTCATAGGATGTCTGACTTAAGAACTGTGTTGCTTAATAATGGAGTCCCAATTGTGATCGTTAAGTGAGGACTACCTGTTATTTACTACTTCTATATTTGGAGAATTCCTTCCTTCCTTCCTTCCTTCCTTCCTTCCTTCCTTCCTTCCTTCCTTCCTTCCTTCCTTCCTTCCTTCATTTCTTCCTTCTTATCAGGCTTACCATGATGGGAATAATATCTGAAACCTGGTTAAGATAGGAGTTCTGTTACATGCATTGTAGTTTTTGTATATATACCACATTTAACATTTTCTTTTTCATACTAACAAATTATTTTAAAATTTAATTATATTTCATTTTACATAATCTGAACAAATATTTTTTCATGGTGAAAGTGACAATGGCAAATGGTAAATATTAGTAAATTAGCTTAATTCGTGTTAGAACAAAATGATTGGAATAGGTATAAACAATAATTTTGCATGAACAATAATTGTGCATATTCCTGATGGGATAATAATTAAAAACAGAACTTCCAGTAACACTTTTTAAAGTATAAATTTATTTTATTGAATATATTAGCCACCACTGCCCATTCACTCATTACTGTCCATAGAGAAAATCTCAATGGTGAAAACCTTGGACCTTCTCACTTTCTTCTCAGAGCAGAAAGAAGACAATGTGGGGTTGAGACTATACTGTGCTTATCTGATTGAGAAGTGTTCTGTTGCACATTAAAACGAATGTTCTCTAATAGAATCTTTTGTAGATTAGTCATTTCCTCAGATATCTAGAGTATTTTCCTGATTTTGTTTATCAGATTTATAAAGCTGTCCATAAACTCTCTGGGTGGCTGCAAGAATAAAAATAGTCTAAAAATAATAACCAAATAAATAGAAAGAGGGGCATCTAAGAGAGCAACAAATCTTCCAAATCTAACATACATAGCCCCATAAAAATCATGCCACCCATTTAGCCCATGGACTGGGGAACATATTTAAAAGACTGTTTTCACAAGACCAGGATAAATGATTCTCTGAGAGATCCTGTTCCAGAGGTGAGACAATAAGATTAAAAAGTCCATTTACTGGGTACTGGTGATACTGTTTAATTAATAGGACATGGAGCATGCAAAATCTTTCCAGTTGAAGAAACTGCCAGAGACAGATGACTACATAAGTGGAAAAAATGTTCTATATGCAATAAAATAAATAACTTGATTAATTCTCATGGAGTTACATCTCAATCAAAATAGATCTTGAGTACATATATACAAACTAGAGGAAGTGGGCTGTATTCCATGAAACCTTAAGCTATAAAAAGATGGTCAGTCTTTAAGATGACATAAAATACTTTTAAATTATTCTTTTTTGTAATAAACTTAAAGAACTACTCCTTGGGAAATTATATGAATTTTCAATAATGTGGTTAGGAAGATGAAAATAAAGAAAATCAGGTAGTCGGATTTGTTATTTTTTCCATGCTCAAAATATAAAAAGTCTGTATGTGGAAGGTGGGATGTATATATGTGTGTCCTAGAATGCATTCTTTTGAGATTTCTCCATGGAAAGTAACAAGAGAATTAATATATATTAATTTTTGCCAGGTATAAAAAAGATGGCATATACAAATAACAGCTAGGATAACAAAACAAACCTTTTTAAAAATTTTATCCTAGGATGGCTTCCATTTTCTCCTATATCTACATATTTCCCCTTTCCCTTTCTTCCATTGGTAACCCATTAAGCCTTGAATTCTAAAGTATGTTAAAGCTTGCTCTCACTCACAATCTTGGAAGATTTTAGCTACTTTGAACAAAAGTTAGCATTATCCTACTGTGGCTTTTGGGTTTTGGCAATGAGTTTGCAAAAAAAGTATCTCAAATATTTTAATAGGCACTCAGTAATTTTGCTAACAGTTGTGGAGCAGCAAAACACTTAACCTTATCCTATAACTATTAACTTGTACAGCTGTAGCTTCTTAAATGGCCAAATACATGCATCATTCTTCACATAATTAAATTCAAATCCGTAAGTTGTGAAGATAAATATTCTTCCTTTGCTACTCTAGCCAGCCTACTTTGCATGTGAAAACACTAGCCAGAATACCACTGGGAAACAGAACATATTTTTTAAACATAAAAAACAAAAATGCGACTTTGACTAATGGTTTTTGGATGAACAGCTTTCTGCCTTCACCATCACCTCTTTGAAATACTGTTTGTTAGTGGAAGTTCTGTAACATACATATTGCACTAATTTCTTACAGAAGGAAAGAAGCCAGAGAAGTTACTGAAAGGGTCCTGCTTGCTGACCGGTCGAACCAGTAATGTACGTCTGTTCAGCTTGTCAGTACAGGAAAGGAAGACACCTCCACATTTCCCCAGAGACCAAGAATCTTCCCCAAAGCTTGAGGTGATATAAATAAAAAAAAGCAGAAAAACAAACACTAAGCCTTAGGGGGAAAAACTCACGGGCATTAAGAAAATTAAGCCAAATTCTGAAGTTTGAGTTTTCCTTGTGAGTCCTTCAGTTCTAATATCGCAGACAAATGATTTTTTAAAAAAGAGAAATCATGAAATTGAAAAAGATGTCACTGTTTCATTATTTGGAAGCAAACAGCTCAGCAGAACAGCAACAACAACAAAAATCAGGGTTCAAAGTAGAACACAGCTATTCAGGGATAATGTCACTTGATTTGCTTTTCAATTATGAACAAAAGAAGTTTTATTAAAATGGAAGGAGATGGATTAAAAGAGCTACAGACCTTGGAAAGAAACAAAATTCAACAGATTTTTCCCATCCACCTCTTGCAAGAGCAAATTAACCTCAAGATGACATAAATTAGAATTCTTGCAATCATTCTTCTTGTAATGAAAATAAAGTCA
Source organism: Crotalus tigris (assembly GCF_016545835.1). Classification (NCBI taxonomy): domain Eukaryota; kingdom Metazoa; phylum Chordata; class Lepidosauria; order Squamata; family Viperidae; genus Crotalus; species Crotalus tigris. The sequence continues at coordinate 1,386,045 of NW_024100554.1, read as the reverse complement.
TATTTAGATTTTAGGGTAATTATTTGGTTAAATGTATTATTCCACTACATAAAAAGCTCACCACAAGCTTTTCTTTGCATTGTAGAAATATCCCTTCAAATTGTCCAGATTGCCAGCCTTCTCCTGGTCTGGAAAACATAATGTTCACCTTATCTATTCTAAGTAGCTGTTCAGAATTCAAACATTTCAACTACATAAAACATATACATTTTATTTAGTCATTCATTTATTGAGTCAATTTCTATAACTACAAAAAATGCACAAAGAATTCTAGGCATTAATCAGGAGGAAAAAAGCTTCAACATAATCATAAATAACAATGCATAACAAAAATGAAAATAAATACATTTTAAAGTACATGCAGCTATCATTCCATTTTACAAGCTGGCCTACCTATACAGGTAGTCCTCAACTTACAACCACAATTGAGCCCACAATACAATTGTTAAGTGAATCTGGCTTCCCCATTGACTTTGCTTGCCAGAAGGTCACAAAAGGTGATCACACGAACCGACATAAACATGAATAAGCGGCCACATGAATTTTGATCATGTGACCATGGGGATGCTGCAACAGTGTGAAAAACAGTCACAGGTCACTTTTTTCAATGATGTAACTTTGAACGGTCACTAAATGAATGGTTGAGGACTACCTGTATAACTGCACTAATATTAAAACAATTATATAAGGTTAAATTTCAACATTATTTGTTTGTTTGTTTCATTGGATAAATAAACTGCCTCAATTCAAGTGTTGTAGGTGATATATAAAGCAAGTCAAAATTACAGAAAAGAATAATATGGAGAAAAAAATGAAACAATAACCAGCAATATTTGGTACAATTTATTCTAAAGGACTTCCAAAGAAGCCAGGTATTAATAGATTTCCAGAAGTTTGTGGGATCAGGCCATCTTTGTACCTCTTCTTTTGTACTGCACGACAGGAGGGAGTCATCAGTCAATATTATTCAGGCAAGCAGATGTTAGTTGGGATAGGTGGTCACTAAACTAGTGAGACTTCAATTCATGGAATGAGTTATTGGTGATGAACAACACCTTGAATTACATTTGGAACAAACCAGCAACTATTCCAGCTCCCACAGCAATATCATGGTTATCTTATGGGCAAAGGGCAGGTACATCTTCCACCAGCAGAAGTTTCCAGGTTGACTTCAAGTGCAACATCAGACAGAGCACATTTCAGAAAGCCAATCAAGATTTGCATAGCTTCTTTTCAGTATTTAACATCCTACAAACTTTACAAAATTCTGGGAGAAATGCAAAAGAAAGGTCTAATGTCTACAATGTAGACGTATGTAAAAAAAACGGCATCTGAGAAGAAAGTAAACTATATAAATGAGCCTTTAACAGAGGAAGAAATCCCTCTCTTACGGATCTTACTGGTAAGACAAATTGATGATAGGAGAGTGGATGCTCAAATAATCATCTCTTAAATCTATGACTAATAGAATGGAAACAATCACAAAGTCTGGGACATCTCTCAGTATGCATTCCTAGAGCATAATTTCAGAGGAAAAATAAAGTAGACTAATAGTGGATAAAAAAAATTCATAGGGAGAGCTTGGAGAGAGGGGGGAAAAAAGGCAGGAGGAAACTAAAGTTATTTCGACTACAATTACTCCAGGTCCAAAACAATGTCCATATCGTATACTGTATAAAGAAGCAATTTGGGAAAATATATAATGCTAAAAAGCAAATATGACTTCATTGAAAATATGGATTAACTAGTGTGGTCGTATATTAAAGAATAGAATGTGTATATCTGTAATAGGTAGAGAATTACAAAAAAAAAAAAACCTACTGGAAATATATAATCCCAAGAAATGAGAATATTATATGCAGAAGTGAATGGAGGTGTTAAAGAAAGATAATAGAAGCAATTCTGAGGAACAAGTGTAAAGAGTAGTCAAGTAGCAGGCTAAATTTTGGGAAACTCAGGGAGCAGAAAAGGCAAGGTTCTGAAACTGCAGCACAGGGAAGGAAACAATATTGTTTCCAGGATCTGCCCAAAGAGTTTATGCAGAGATATAAAATCCATTCTTATTCAGCCTATCTTGCTGGCTTTTATGAGAAAATAATCTGAGGAGAAATGGCAAACTCCTAAGTAAACTTTTACTCTTATCGAATTTAGCCATGTAATATTGAGGTAGCCTTTGTAATCTCCTATTGTCTTGTGGGTATGGGTATCTTTAGCATCAGATATCCGAGTCCTGTCTTAGAAACAATGTTCAGATCTAGTATTTCAAGTCAGAGATCACACATACATTTTTATTCTCATCAGACCCTGGGATTGATTGAGATTTTTGATTCGCTGACAAATAAAAAAATAATAATTTTTGCACTGATAAATGCTTCAGAGAAAGTCAATCTTTTTCAGAAATGTTGAGTAAAGTCAACATTGTTTTCTTTCATTGGCATGTTTTGTAGTAATAAGCTCCCTATCAGCAGATATTCTATTGGCTGCTCCACTGCTAATGCTGGAAAATGGAGAATGTAATTTTGGACAAAAATACAGTAGGTGCATTTCATAATTGCACAGAACAAGGTAGAGACATAGAGGTGGATTATGCACTAATTTAAGGTAGCAAACCAAGCTAATCCAACTTTTAAATACACATATATTGTTCTAAGATAGGATACACTCCATCAATCAAGTTGAGAATGTCAGAGTGTTTAGGAATTTAGCTGCATTCCCAAAACCTTGAGATGGTTTTTTTCAGAACTGAAATGAGGATATATTCAAGCAACCCATGAAGTCTGAAGACATTTCAAGAACAGTTGTTTGATTTCATTAGTGCCAATGGAATAATCAATTCACAATAATACATAGCCAAGGACAAAATGTGATAAATTGATGAATGCTATTATACTAGTGTGTCTTTTGGTGTTTAGAAGCTCTGTAATGACTTTTCTCAGATGCTTGGCTGGGTCCAGAAATGAGAAGATTCAGGAATTCGTGCAAGAAATTCTCAGCCCTTCCACACATTGCCATGCCTCAGTGTTGTCTTTAACCTCAGTCATAACCCAAGACCACCAGAAATCATGGGGAAAGGTGGGAGTATTTTGCATAACCCAGAATGTTCTTCTGCCTGATGATTAACGCACAATGTATTTTGTTCCATGGGATTTGTATTTTTTATTTACATCCTATCTTTTTCCAGGAGCTTAAGTACACTTACATGAGGATTTCCTTTCCCTTTATCAACACCTGATGATATGGAAAGTTAAATGAACCCCCAGTGCAGATGGTTTTTTTCCTAAAAATTGTGTGACATATCTAACTCCAGTTCAGATAAGGTACAAAGTCAATAAGATAGAATCTGTAGCCTGGAACTAAATGAATAGTATAGTCACAGATGGTGTATAGGCAGCTGGTTTGTTTCTCCTTCATGAAAACCATCCTGAAGAAATTGACATTTTGCCCACAACATAACTCAGGTTCTTCTGATGTTGCAACAGCAGCATTAGGCTCCAACAGCTGCAAATACCCTTGATATTTACTGGAGAAATATTCTGTTTTTCTGCAGGAACATTGTTATTTCATAGAATGTTTCATAGTGAACTTAATGTTACAGAAAACAGGGATCTTAGGTACTATATTGAATTGAATTTATCCCAATTATTGTAAATAACCATAGAAACAGAAGGAATGTCAGATGTATGCATCCAGACAGAAATGAATTTTCCAAGGCAATTACATGTTTGAGAAACACAAAAATCACAACACTACTAGAAGAAATGTAATCGTGGCAAAGTCTCATTGTGATATTTAGGAGCAGGATTAGTCAACACTTCAAACTGATTACCTTTTTGGTCCTAGAGTAATTTGTTCCCATTTGCAAAGCATCTTTTTCTTCCAAAGATATTCATACTAAATGTCCATGCTATTTTTTTTTTATTTTTATTTTAGAAAGCTGTGGTATAGCCCTTTCTGCTGTGAAAGTGCCATGGTAGCTAAGTACACTGAACTGCTTCATGGTGCTTCAATATTCATTTTGCCAGTGTTGACTGTTAAACCTCTGGTCATCCACTGATCTTAAACATACCAGGAGGCAATATATATTCTAACAAATCAAACATCTTTTCTGAGAGTAATTCTTGATGTTGATATGCGAGGCAGACTATTCCAAGCAAAGTTTTATGCAGTAGACCAGAGGTTGCTGGACTAGGCGGTTAAATGTCTCTACTTTCTAATTTTCTTAAATCTCTCCTACAAAGTAGTGAGATTTACTCCAACAGATATGAACTTGCCAATTAATCAAAAGGCCTGTCTGAGAATTGATGAAAAAATATACTTGTGTATAGTCATCCTGCAGCTGCATATGTACTGCAGTGAACTGGAATTTTAGGAAACTTTTCAGCATTTTGGACAAATTTTGCAAGTGAAGCACAAAGGCATTTTCACACAGGTAACTCAGTTACAAAGGCTGATTCAACTCCAATCTATTTAATTATCCCTGCATAACTTTTATAACAGCTACTTGGACAAACTGATTCATTTGAGTTTCTTGCAGCAATACTTCTATTTCAAGAAAATCACTATCATGTATATCCAAGGATGATATTCACTTCCAGTCCAGGGCTGAATGCAACAGAGACAATGCAATCTATTCAGAGGAGCAAGCATAAAAAGTAACCAGGAAACAGACTAAAGTTCAGAATTCAGATAGGTAGCAAAGTTCAGAATGTATGGATAAAAGCTTTGAGCAGTGACAGTGCCTCTGTAGTGGAGGATTACAATACTTATCCTAAGCTGATGTTGACCAGGAATCAGTATTCCTTCAATACTGAAAGAATCAAGCTCTTCAGTTGCTCTGACTTCCTTTACCTCCATTTGCTACTATCAAATCAATTGGACTCTACTGAATTTTGCTCAATATTAGTCTGCTGTTTGTATAATTCACCACAATATTTTTTCAAATATATGTTTTGTCCACTGATTATCTATTTTAGTTAAAATACTTTATTTAGTTGATTATATATATATATATATATATATATATATATATATATATATATATATATGCATTATGCTTGTTTTTACTTTTATTGAGTACCGATTCATATTTTTATTATGTATGGGTAATTACAGTTAGAGTCACAGTTTAACACTGGTGGAAATATAGTAATGCTTACCACCTTTGTAACCGATGCTATCAGAAAAATATGTCATGGCGTCTTCTATAATTTCCAAGGAGAGGTGCATTTCAAGTTAAACGTGAAGTACAGGAAAGTCATTGCTTAGCGACTACAATTCGGAACAGCAATTCCATCACTAAGAGATGCGGTTACTAAGCGAAATATCACATGAGCATCATGTGACTGTGACTTGCAATTTCATTTCTGTGTTTTCCATTAATTCTGTTGGAAACTGGTTGTGAAATTCACAAATGGCAATCAAATGACCATGGGATGCTGCAATGGCTGTTAGTGCAAGATTTTGTTGCAAAGCCTTTTTTCCACCCACACTGTTGTAACTTTGAATGATCATTAAATGAGGCAGCCGGTAAGTGAGGACTACCTGTACAAGAAGCTGTTTCCTAGCTATACTCCATAATGAGGAGGAACTGGCAGTGGCAAAATAAGACTTGTTCTAGGCCAGGGGTAGGCAACCTTGGCTCTTTTATGACTCGTGGACTTCAACTCCCAGAATTCCCAAGCATGGCTCAGCTTGGAAACCTCTCCCTTTCCCCTCAGCATGGCTGGCTCAGGAATTCTGGGAGTTGAAGTCCACGAGTCATAAAAGAGCCGAGGTTCTAGGCTAAGCATTTATCCTGATTTAACATATGACTAAGAGCTGTAAATAATCAAACTCCAGATAGAATATACTAACTCTCTGGTGCCAACTAACTGCCATCTGGGTTTTTACAAGCAAGATTTGGCTTAAGAGGTTATAAATTTGCCATAGCCTCAACTTCATTTAAGATGTTAGTGAGGAGGCATATTTGGACACAAATTAGTTGGATTTCCAATTATAACCAAGACTGTATATTGATACATATAATTATGACATAGCAATATAATTTCAAATATGTAACCTCACCCTTTCAGATCAATAACTATTACCATTTAAACAACATAGTATGTTTCAATACGAATGCTAATATGAAATGAACATAAAATTCTTACCTATTTCTGTAGTGGTCAATGTTGAAACTTTCTATTTTACACTTTACTTTGGTGTAGACATCTTGTACATCCACTGAGGCACTGAGATCTTCTAACTCACCAACCACACATATCTCTGTAGTATCCAATAAAATTAATCAGTTCACCAACAAGTCACATGATTATTTTGTAGAAATGGAGAAGAAAATAGTTTGCCTTAATTTTAAACCAATATTATTAAGACAAATCTTAAACAACTAATAGTTCTCCCAGAAATGTATATGGGAAGCTCATATACAATTAGATTTCCCCTACTCTTAATCTTACCTATCAATGGGCTTAGTATGAAGCAATTCAGAAATAAACCTCCGTTTGGTTATCAATGACAGACATTCGCAGATACAGAACTTTTATTATACACATTAGAAAACTATAACATTACATTACTTTTCAACATAATCACCATTCAAATTGAGACACTTGTCATAACATCTTACAAGGCTTGAAATTCCTTAGTAGTAGTCACTCAGCACCAAATCTGGGCTATGGGGGGGGGTGATCAAAAAGATCCCAATGGAACTAATTCAAAAGTTCGTGGGCGCGTCTAGCGGTGTACGGGTGAGCATTATCGTAAACCAACATCACACCTGAAGTCAGCATGCCCCAATGCTTGTTATGGATGGCTCATCTGAGTTTTCGTAACGTTTCACAGTAGACTTCTGAATTGATGGTCGAACCACACTCCATGAACTTCACTAGTAGTAGTCTTTTGGCGGGATTTTTTATGGTACCACTTCCGATGTGGTGTTGGTTCACAATAATGCTCACCACTAGATGCACCCAACAACCTATGAAGCAGTTCCGTTGGGATGTTTTTGATCACCCCCTCCCCAATAGCCCAGATGTGGTACCAAAAAGTAATGTAATATTGTAGTTTTCAATTATGTATAATAAAAGTTCTGTATCTATGAGTGTCTGTCATGATAATCAAACAGAGGTTTATTTCCAAATTGCCCTCATATACAGATATTATATTCATACAGAGAGGGACAGAGGATGGATTTTGATCCACAAACAGAGCCATGGAGCTAACTAAAGCTATGTGCAGACAAGTACATGTTGCTAAATGACAGTATGCATATACCTACTACTATAAATCCATCTAGTTATATAATGTCTAACTGCTATTATATAACCTATGCCTTTTAACAGATAGGTCAATCCTTAAGAAGCCATTAAAATCAGTACACAGTGCACATAATCACTTTCTCTATAGCCATATTTAAGATTCTGCTGACTAGGATGTGATGGGTGGAAGAAAGTCAATTACAATCTCACTGTTGATAAGGCATAATTGTTCTATTTATCCTACTACCTAACATAAGACTGGCAAACCATTGGCTCTGGTCTTACACAGCATGCATTTTATAGTCCTCAGACCCACCCAGAAATGTCATTCAATAGTGATGAAACAGAGACATTGAACAATTTTTGGTCTGTCTTCTTCTCTCAAACATTGAAAGTGGATAGATGTGCTAAGCCTCCATTGGGAAAGCATATTTTGAGCAAATATGTAAAACAAGTTCTGTTCCATGATGCTTTTGCTTTTTAATCTGAAATGTAATACCTGTGCCTTTGTTTTCTGGATCTGGTGCAAATAACTTGACAGTAAGCTTCGGCAACATCCACTGCATCCATAAACTCACACGTCCACTTGAGATGCCAATATTGCTTGTTGTTTGCTCTAAGGTAACAGAGTCTGAGAATGGAGAATCATCACCTCCTTGTAGAGATTCACCCTGAGAGAGAGGGGGGGGGAGAGAGAGAGAATGAATAATTTAAAATATCAACCACTCCTACTCATGTTAATAAAAAAGTAAATCTGAAAAAAAAAATTCTGACATAGTAAATAAAACATGTAAATAAAATACTTTGCAAGATACGGCTTATTAGGTCTGTAAAGTGAGGAAGGACCCTGATGTACATTGTTATGAACAATTTCTTCCCCTGTCTGCCCACAAAATGTGCTGTTTCTAAACTGGTACCATTCTACAATGATAACCAGAAATTAGAACATAAAACACTCTTACCCATTTTCAGTTACACTAAGTTACATCTGTCACACATACTGAGGACACTGTTGCTGAATATACTCTGATATATACATATAAACAGACATAAACCCAACCCTGTCATTTCTGATGTCCACAGATTTACTAATTTATCTAGCACTGCAACAGATTTCATAGCTAGAATGATAGAAAACCATGGCAGGTATTTTCACATACATCTAAATTCTACATGGTGCCCCCTATTTCTATAATGTTGCCTTCTCCGTTATAATCCACAGAGAACCAACTTCGAGAAAATGTATTTTTTGCATAATTGAACCCCCTGCCAATACAATTTAATTAGGAGACAAAGAAAAAAGAAAGGCCCATTTAATTAAAATCAAAGTATTCTCAGTATTGATTAGAAGTGAAGCTCAAGTTTTTAATTCTCTGAATAGATATACTATTCCCAACATTTTATAAAAGAATTGTTTTCTATGTACTTGAAAGCAGGAGCATTATATACTATCTTAGCTGAATATGCCAAATTGTACTCAATAAACTACACATGAAAAGCACAGAGAAGTTGTGCCCTTTTCTGCACACCAATACATTGGTCTGTACCGATTTAATTAAATAAATAATTTTCATGATAATAAATTTAACCCAACAGTAATAAACAAAGATATCAAATTGAATACAAAAATAACATATATGCCATGGGAAGATTGGATTTAATTTTTAAAAATGGCTAGCACTCAAGTGTTTTGATACTTAATCTAAATGCAAAATATGTTTGTGTTTAACATCTGGAAGCTACGTATACCAATGTAATGTATGATTTAAAAATTACTGTGGGAAAATGACTAAATTGAAATATTCTAAATACATTGATGATCAATCATGTTCTAATTGTTAATAAGAAAGCAACAGCTTTTTCTGCATTCATTAAATCCAGCATGATTGAGGTTAAAAATATTCAAATAATTGAGGAACTAAGCATTTAACTATGTACCACAGTTAACTTCAAAGGCTAAAATCTGTATTCTAATAAAAGCAACGATAAATCTCACAGCAGTTCCAAGATCTCAGATGATGTGAAATAAACACTGCATTTTATTTTATTTTTACTTCCTTTTTTAAAAAATTGTTTATAGCATAAAATACAAAAAAACAAAACACAAATAGTAGGAAAGATAGGGGATGGAAAGAGGAAGGGAAGAGTGCAAAAAAGAAGGAAAAAAGAAAGAAAAGGCATTTTATAATGCATTTTATAATGAGCCACTAAAGCAGAGATAGGCAGCCTTTGAATTTAGGGCTTCACTTGACCAAGGGCCATATCATAAAAAAGGGATGAGGCAAATGATAGCAACCAAGATAGAAATAAAATTTAATTTAATTTTAAAAACATTTGAAATAAGTCTGGGAAATTCATTAAGGTTTGGAAGGGGAAATGCTATATATCTTTGTATTTATGAAGTTGTCATAGATGAAATACAATATTTATCCATGTGGTATAAGCACAGATGAATGTTCTTGGTAACTGATAATTCAAACGATCTTTGAATTGTTCTTAAATTCAGGAGAATTTCTTTCACTAACATAAGAGGAATTTAGGTTGGCAAGAACACAACAATGATTGCTACCATGACTATAATTTGCAGATGTTTCCCAAGAGCAGCTATTCTTTTTTTTTTTTTAGGAGATGTGGCATTTTCCTTCAATTACCATATGAATACTGTTAATGTTATGGAGTCAAATATATTTATGAAATAATAGGAACGTTTGGTTTTCAATAGATAAGTAGGTTGAAAATAATGCTAAACATCTTGTACATTAAAAAGCTAAGTACGCAGGAATGTGATTTATTTTATTTATAAAACACAGCTGAATTTCAATATGGCAATTTGGTGGTTTCAATCTGTTTTTAAAGCCCACTTTCATTATAATCTTGCTCATTATTGCACTTTAATTTTCAATGCTCCACCTTTCTCTAAAAATGAACACCTTATCATAATATTTCAATGTCCATATCTACTTTTATTTTAACTTTTATTAAAAATAATGGAAGTGAAAATTCTTCAGCTTAAATAAACTTGTAAAAATAAAATGTTGTTGGGTGTCCCATCAATCCTAATTGTAAACATCAGCCTTCCAGCTTCTTAAAACTTTATTGAGGATTTGGTATACACAGCAGAAAGCTAAAATGTAACTTAGAACAATTGTTTTTTTACTGACAAAAAGAATGAAATCATACACAAAAATATTTGTACACTGTGATATATAAAATAAAAAAACCTTCTATATAAGTCTGTGCTCCAAAATTTAAATTCTAAACTTTTTTCTCCTTCTGCCTTTCTCAGTCAATGGATACACCATCATTCATACAGTTCTCTCTAGCTTGGGAACAAATGATTTGTTCCTTGTAGATATAATTCAGATTTTTACAATAAAGGGAGGGGGTGTTGCTTAACTTCTATATCTGGATTTATTTATTTTTTAATGTATTTAAGGAATTTTTTTCTTTTTTCATTCCATGGTAGGAAAACTTCATCATCATCTTTTATGATCTGTAAGAGGTAGCATGCTTACATTGTGAAATGTGCAGAAAACAATCTCCACAGTGGGCTGTGGTATCTTCTATAAGGAAATACTGATTAATCAATGATTTTTCCACTGGCAGAAATCTTTAGACAGAATTGTCCTTTGGCATATACAGTAGTACCCTGGCACTCAACTGCTTTGAAATTCGTCAAATTTATTACTCAACAGATTTTGACATGAAAACTTTGTTCCGGTACTCATTGTTTGTTTGGTACTCAGTGCACAAGCTACAACTTATCAGTGTTGGCTGCCTTGTGACTCACTACATTGTTCCTTATGGGAAAAATCTGTTTGGTACTCATCATTTTTTGTAACCACCACAGCTCCTGGAACCAATTAAGGATAAGTATCAAGGTATCACTGTAAATTGACTTGTAAATAAACTCTACTTGGTTTTTACTGGACACTTACGTTCACTGAATATATATTTACTAGGCTGATTTAATATTTCAAAAAATGTTTTATCAGGCAGAGGTCCCCAACCTTTTGGGCACCAGGGACCAGTTCCATGGAGAAGTTTTTCCACGGACCGGAGGGTACGTGGTTTTGTGTGCTGCCTGCATCCCGCGGATGGGGCTTTGCTTCTTTGTGCAGACCGGTTGCTGGCATACCGCGGCCCGGTACTTGTCCACACACCAGGGGTTGGGGACCCCTGTTATCAGGCATTCAAATATGCTGCTTCTACATTCTTTTTTGGATAAAGAATAGGATACTAATGTATGAAAATGGGTTCTTTTTTTTTTTTTTACAAATATTTATATGCCGCCCAATCCCAAAGGACTCAGGGCGGCGTACAAGGTTAAAAACAGTCATAAAAGAATAAAATAATCCAGTCATACCGCGAGTCCGATCATATCCCGGCCCCCCAGGGACATCAGCCCCAGGCCTGCCGGAACAGGAGAGTTTTAACGGCTTTCTTAAAGGCCGGCAGGGTGGGAGTAGTTCGAACCTCGGGGGGAAGTTGATTCCACCAGGTCGGAGCCACCACAGAAAAGGCCCTTCCCTGAGGGCCCGCCAGCCGACATTGTCTGGCCGACGGGACCTGAAGGAGGCCCAATCTATGGGACCTCACCGGTCTCTGGGAGCTGTGCGGCAGAATGCGGTCCTGTAAGTAACCTGGCCCTATGCCATGAAGGGCTTTGAAGGTGATAACCAACACCTTGAATTGCGTCCGGAGACCCACAGGAAGCCAGTGCAGCTCGCGGAGGATAGGTGACACGTGGGCGTACCTTGGCGCGCCCACAATCGCTCTCGCGGCTGCGGTCTGAACCAATTGCAGTCTCCGAATGCCCTTCAACGGTAGCCCCATGTAGAGCGTGTTACAGTAATCCAGTCTTGAGGTGACAAGGGCATGAGTGACTGTGAGGAAAGCCTCCCGGTCCAAATAAGGCCGCAACTGGTGCACTAGGCGAACCTGTGCAAAGGTCCCCCTGGCCACAGCTGATAGATGTTGTTCCAAATTTAGCTGTGAGTCCAAGAGGACACCCAAGTTGCGTGCCTGCACTGAGGGAGGTAAATTTGCCCCCCCTAGGACTAAAGATGGACCATCCAGTTGGCCTTTGGGAGGCAAGACCCAGGGCCACTCGGTCTTGTCAGGGTTGAGTCTAAGCCTGTTCACCCCCATCCAGACCCTCACATCTTCCAGGCACCGGCACATCACGTCGACTGCTTCACTGAAAGGACACGGGGTGGAGATATACAATTGGGTATCATCCGCATACTGATGATACCTCACCCCGTGTCGCTGAATGATCTCACCCAGCGGTTTCATGTAGATGTTAAAAAGGAGGGGGGACAGGACCGAGCCCTGAGGCACCCCATGATCGAGGCGCCTAGGGGTCGATCTCTGTCCGCCCGCCAACACCGACTGCGACCTGTCAGAGAGGTAGGAGGAGAACCACCGCAATACGGTGCCGCCCACCCCCACCTCTCCGAGACGACGCAGAAGGATACCATGGTCGATGGTATCGAAAGCCGCTGAGAGGTCAAGAAGCACCAGGATAGAGGAATAACCCCTATCCCGGGCTCGCCAGAGGTCATCGGTCAGTGCGACCAAAGCAGTCTCAGTGCTGTAGCCGGGCCTGAAACCAGATTGAAAAGGGTCCAGATAATTGGTTCCTCCAAGGATCGCAAGAATTGAGACGCCACCACCTTCTCTACAACCTTCCCCACAAAGGGGAGGTTGGAGACGGGATGAAAGTTCTTCAAAACAGCTGGGTCCAGGGAAGGCTTCTTGAGGAGGGGCCTCACCACCGCTTCCTTTAAAGGTTGCGGGAAAGACCCCTCCATCAAGGAGGCGTTGATTATCGCCTGGAGCCAGCCTCGTGTCACCTCCCTACTGGCAGAAACCAGCCAGGAGGGGCACGGGTCCAATAAACAGGTGGCGGCATTCATTGCCCTCACGGCCTTGTCCACTTCATCAGGGGTCACAGGCTCAAACTCGCTCCAGATAACATGACTAAGACCAGCCCCTGGCAACTCGGCTGGCACTGCCCAGTCGGAGTCCAGGTCTCTCTGAATCTGAGCGATTTTGTCCGACAGAAACTGAACAAACTCCTCAGCTCTCCCCTGCAAGGGTTCCTCCGCCTCCTCCACTTTAAGAAGGGAGCGGGTCACCCTAAACAAGGCGGCCGGGCGAGATTCTGCGGACGCAATAAGTGCGGAAAAGTGCGGTTCTGATCTGTTTTTCTCATTTGTTAGAGCTGTGATTATTCCTAAGAAGTCAAAAATGCATTGGTTAAATAAAAAATACTTCAAATGAAAATTTGCTGACATGCTAGAACAGATCAGCACCCTCCATTGGAACTGGCCATTTAGTCTAGGAAAAACCAAATTAAAGCACCCTACCTAGTCTCTGCTTAAACACATTCAAGAAAAAAGGAGCCCATCACTCTTTGGGTTATTTATTCCACAGTCAAACTTCTATTACTGTTAAGAAGGTTTTTTTTAACATTTGATCAGAATTTGCTTTCCCATAATTTCAATCCATTATTCCATGTCCTGTTTTTGAGGTTGTATTGGCATGTGGAAGGAATAGACCATAATCTGTCAATCTGGTCCAATGCAGATTGGCAGATGTGTCCATAGAATGGATCCCACTTGATAAAAGCCATCCACAAAAGAGACCTAAAAAAAAAGATGGATCGATGGCATCAGCAAGCATTGCAAGCCCAACTGGCAAAAGAAAGCTCAGGACTGTATTGGTTGGAAACATCAGAAGAGACCTTCATCCTGCAGTGGATAGACAATGGTAAAATGATGATGATGATGATGATGATGATGATGATAATAATGATAACGTTGGAAGGGACCTTGGAGGTCATCTAGTCCAACCTCCTGTTCAGGCAGGAAACCCTATACCATTTTGGACAACTGGCTGTCCAGTTTCTTCTTAAAAACTTCCAGTGTTGGAGCACTCACCACTTCTGGAGGCAGGTTGTTCCACTGGTTAATTGTTCTAACTGTCAGGAAATTTCTCCTTAGTTCTAGGTTGCTTCTCTCCTTGGTTAGTTTCCACCCGTTGCTTCTTGTCCTGCCTTCAGGCGCCTTGGAAAATAGCTTGACTCCCTCTTCTTTGTGGCAGCCCCTGAGATATTGGAACACTGCTATCATATCCCCCCTCGTCCTTCTCTTCGTTAAACTAGACATACCAATTCCAGCAACCGTTCCTTATATGTTTTAGCCTCCAGTCCCCTAATCATTTTTGTTGCTCTTCTCTGTACTCTTTCTATAGTCTCAACATCTTTTTTACATCGTGGTGACCAAAACTGGATGCAGTATTCCAAGTGTGGCCTTACCAAGGCATTGTAAAGTGATGACGATGATGATTCCATTACAGGAATAAGAGGGAATAAGTTGCAATATCCCTTTAGGTATTTGAAGAGTACTATGATATCCCCCTTCAGGTGTCTTTTATTTTGCCTAAACATGCAGTTAGCCATCTTGGACTAATGCAAATTCCTACATAGTTCTTATTTTATATTCTTAAAAACAATACTATAAATATCAATGGGATGGATCTGAAGATAGGCACCAAAAAAAGCTTTTCAAATGCTTGAAAGGTAATCCATAAGCCCTCTGCATACCTTTTGAATAGGCTATGGAAACATTCACATTTAAATGCCTAACAAAAACTTAAAATGTTTCAAAATGTATAATACTACATAAGAATGAAAAAACTCTTACAAGAAAGGACTTCCTAGTAAATTCAATTTATTTTGAATTTCTAATGCCTGGTATGTAGAGATAGATAAAATTTATGCATTAGTTTTCTATTTGTATTCAAATTCATAAAATAAAGCCAGAATCAAAAGTAAACTATTTTTTCTACCCTCCTCATGCCAAGCTTTAAAATATACAATTTCATTCTTTACCAATTCTTGCAAAATGAACCAAAATATCAAGTAGATTTTTCTTAGGAGAATTTATCTTTATTCATCCGGAAAAACCAAACATATAAGGCCTTCATCCTTGATCTGCGTTAAAGCTCATGGATGATATAAGTCTGGAGCAAATTACTGTTCCCCAAGGACTAAACACTTCCTGTACTGTTTGTACTTAAGTAAACAGTAACAAGTGGCCGGTTGTAGACTGTACTACCTTTACTCTAATGCAGAGGAGGTAAAAATGATTAAGTGTTTCTAAACTTTGGTTCTTAAGCCTCTCACTCAAATTTTCATTCTCAGCTTTGGCTACATGGTGGAGCAGCACTCCCTATCAATCTATTAAAATGAAAAGAATTATTCACAGCTGGATAATATAAATAAATACTTCATATGCTATTTAATATAAACAATTTTTGGAGTTAGCCATACCTCCTCACCTTTCCACCACCAGTTCATTTATAGGAAGTCTTTTACTTGAAAGAGCTAAAGACACTTTCAAAATAATCATTTTGACCTCATGGAGAAGTAGTATACTTTAACTGTGAAATGTATGAAATGTTTAGGAAATGTACTTAGGGTACAGCATATTTTTTGATGCTATTCAAGATTTTAAATGTAAAGTGTAAGGCACGTATAAATAGAGTAAAGGAAAAAAAGTGGTTCCTTGACAAATAATTTAAATATATCCAAGAATTCCTTTACCAAAGGGAATTCCAGTAACAAAACAAAAACATTATAACCCTGAGAAATAAATTTTTCAACTTAAAGAGCCCAACTATCTTAAAGCAATAAAATGTTATCTCCTTTAAGGCATATTAATCACTTATCTTCATATAATCTCTAAACATAATTCATTTTTTAAAGATTTTTAATATGTTCAAATACTAAGTCTTAAACATAATCATAGATGTTATGTTTTGATGCTGCTTCCTCTCTCTAGTGGATCAGAATATAATGAAGGAAAGTGGTAAATCCAAGAAAGGTATCTCCACAAAAAAAGATAAAATTGATAAATCTCCTGACATTTCTAATACAAGATCATTATAATGGTTTTAGCACTTATAGTAGTTTGTACTGCAGCCTCGTCAGCAACCTTCAATGACACAAAATGATGTACAATCATGATCTTGTAAAATAATGATAATGATTATTTAGCAAATTTATATGGCCACCCATAATCAAATGTCTAAGGACAGCTAGACAACTGCACAATCACCCAAGTGTTATAATTGTGTACCTGCATCAAGATCATTTGTTGTGGGCTACTCAACTGTGGGCTACTCAACTGGGTTAAAAAATAAAAAAAACACATGCATTCATATATTTGAATGCCTTATTCTTCATTACAAGTTTAATTCCTTGTACTAGCAGATTACTTATTTCAGTACCTCTGTAGTTGTCCCAATGTCAGCTGATGGACTACATGTACTGGTATCCAGTGGAGCAGTCCCAATACTACTTTTAACTGGTGAAACAGGTGGTACAGGTCCTGAAACAGATTCTGTATGTGCCAGAGACTGATGGAAAATTCCCTTCTTATGAATCTTATTCCAAACTTTCTCCATTAAATCTGTTAATTCATATAGCAGTTGCACCTTAAATAAATAAATAAATAAATAAATAAATAAATAGCTGGATATTAACATTTTCCACAAATCCAAGTTCATACAGCATAAAAAGAATAAGTTTGTGATAGCATTATTATTACAGTATTTTCATATGGGGAAAATCTGCATAGAAAAACATCAAACAGTAGGTAAGGCTGTAAGACCTACATCACCTCTTGTACAACTTAACTTGTAATTTTAATGAATAAACAATTTAGTTTCTGGATTATTTCACAGACTTTCACAGAAGCTGCTACTTCAAGTAAAACTGAAACAAAAGCTCTAAAAACAAAAATCTAATTTATAAAATACAGGAGAATTTTATTTTTGTACTAAGTGTGAAAATAGTCTCTATCCACTGAAAAAATGAATCGGCATTTTCAAAGCTGTCTCCTGGGATATGACATCTAACTATTCAGAAAATGTTCTGCATAACCTACATACTGTATTGTTCAACTCAGATTTAAAGTATTTATGCAAAATAGTTCATAAATAAACAATAATCATGTAACTTGCCATTTAGTGTATAAAAAAAATCCCATGGAAGTTGCATGCACAATATATAACCATATCCACAGCTGGATACCATACCCACTTGCCATTGTGTAAAATGTATATATATTATATTTAATGAAGAGGTTTCAGCCTCAGGACACATCCAAAGAATGACGTTGGCTTCTAATGTGGCAAAACAGATGCAGGAAAACATTGCTGTCTATCTAGTTTTGATATAAAGCAGGACTTGATTTGTGGATATGAGAACATAATTTATCCTTTCAGATCTTCCTGAGCTGCTTTTGTATTGATACAATACTGGAGAATTTCCTTACACCCTGCAAAATTTACATTAATATTTAAATGTTTTAATTTAATCCTAAAAGTTAACATTCATAGCAAAGCTTCCATACACATTTATATACAAGCATTTGTTAACACTCTCAAATGTTCATATTTGTAATAACTTTAAGCTAATAATTAGTAATAGTATTTAGTAATAAAATCATAAATTAAAACTGGCATATATGAGTAACAATGCCTGATAGATGTAATACATTAAAATTTCAGTTCAATAGATTGATGGGGCTGAGAGGGATCTGCTAAAGCCAAATGTTTCTTAAATCCACTTTTTCCCATTAGCAACAAGTTATATAATAATGCAAATGACATGAATAAATGTGAATCATTCAGACTATTTCAGATCTATGAAATTTGTGCATTATAGCCTGGTAGTGTCTAGATGGAAAGCCTGTCTATCATTCATTCATTCATTCATTCGATCAATCAATCAATCAATCAATCAATTTGTATGACTGTCCATCTCAACAAGTGATTCTGAGCAGTTATAATGGCTTCTCCAGATGCCAGCTCAGAAGATAAGGGAAAGCCGGCTCCAGAGTAGGGTGCGGAAGACCATCTGGAGGACACAGAGACTCCATGCCAGGAGTGAATGGGCAAGAAGAGGAGAAGCCAGGAATATTGATAAGACTGACAGAGGAGCAAGCAGCTAAACAGTTGGCTGAAGAGGAGAGAGAAGAGACACAATTGCTGCCTGGAAGTTGGATAACCAGCCAGAGGCATGAGTGGAGAAGGGGCGTAGCTGCAGTCAGTCAGTGGAGTCAAGGAGGAATTGCTTCCCTCAACAGATCCCAGGGTGCGTAGAGCCAAGCGGAGGGAGGCACAACAGAGGTCGGCAAGGCTACTCACAAGGAGGCAGCCTCGCCCCTCCTAATAAGTTGCACCAGCTGGTGCCTACTTAGTCCAAGGCATAGAGCAAAGTGGCATTGGAAACAACCATTCACTTCCTTGATTCTGGACCTATGCCTCATCTGACTGAATCTTGGATTTTGCGCTTGGATTCTGGACTTGAACCTTGGCTCTGGTTATTATGCTTGGATTTTGCATCGTATCTGGACTTCAGATTTTGTGTGTGGATGCAGACTTGTGCCTTGCCCTTGGACATTGTGTTGCCTATGACTCTGTGCCTCAGCTATGTAGATTCACTCATTAGGACTTTGATATGTGCTTGCTTGGACTGGGACTGGACAGCAGCAAAACAAATTTTAAAGTATTATTTTATATTGAAAGTTTACTATCTAAGATCAATTAAACCAAGGTTCACTAAATAGTTAAAGCTGAATCTTTTTTCCATGTCTCTCCTTACTTTGATAATCTGAGTATCAATAATCCAAAAAAGAGCATAGTAGCACCTTTTCTGACTAACATATTTTATTAAAAGACTCCCTCAGATCTATTGAGCAACTAGACCGATTTAAGAATTAAATTAGCATGAGATAGGATGAAAGGAGGGGGAGGGGAAAATAGGCTATGCACACGCAGATTCCATGTGACACAAATTAGAAGTATTTTATCAACACATAAACATAATATAATGAAAAAGAGCCATCTAATGTTTTGAAGAAATATCTGAAAGGCCAGATTAGAAACAGAATGTCATGGAGAAAGCCTATGTGTTCATTAAGAATGAATATTGACTTGATGGCACACAATCAATCAATAAGAAACCATATGAAGTAATTTTATACCTAATTTCAAGACTTCAATTTAAATGCTGTTAGCTTAATTAACTATCTTATAACCATAAGACTAACAATGCAAAGATAGCCTCTATCCTATTCAAATTTCATAGATTTCTTATGAATTGCACAAGTATTTATTGCTGTAAACAGAATACAAATTCAGCAGCACTTTTCCAAGGGCCTGAAGAAATATAAATTAATGTGTCATCACATCTTGTAACCCTATCACTACACCAGGTACATATCCATTGAATCAAGTTTCTGTAATATCTTTTTTTAAAAAAAAAAATCCTTCAGAATTTGTTACAATATTTCTCACTTTTTCATTGGGAATAATTACTAGCGGAAGATTGGACAAATTTCAAGATTCAACAAATATTTCACAAAGGAAAATGGTCCACAGAAAGCTAATGTCATATCATAGTATGTATTGCTCTAGAACAGTGGTTCTCAACCTGTGGGTAGGGACCCCATTTGGGGTCGAACAACCATTTTATGGGGGTCGCCAAACAACGCAGTCCGCCATTTTTTCCCCTTTTCCTTAGCTGTGCTACTCCCTTTTATTCTATTGGCTTTTGAAAGCCAATAGAATAGACTCTCTTGAATAGAGTCTAATTCTATTGGCTTTCAAAAGCTAATAGGAATTGTCCAGGTTGTCTCTGCCCTGCTGAGCCCGCCAAAAGTCCCATTCTGCAAACGGTGCTGCACCAGTTGAGTAGTCCTCGACTTACGACTGGTTGAGTAGTCCTTGACTTATGACCGGTTGGGGGTCGCGGCATTAAAAAGGTTGAGAACCACTGCTCTAGTATAGTCAGCAGGCTGTTTCTCAACCCTTCAGATTCTGTGATTTGTGTTCTTTTAAATTGACTGATCTTGTATTCTGTCCTTATTTAAGGGACTGTTTCTACTTTTACTCCTTTTTGTAATTACTGAGTGGCACTGGTATTTTATTTCTGTCCATTCTTTACATTTTAAACTTGTTTTTATATTTGATTGATGGCTAACCATGTTGAGTGACTGCTTGGTTGGAAAAGAAGAAAGAAAATATTTATTTATATATAAATAAAGTCATTTTCTATTACCCTCATAGAAGGTATTTTTACTTTAGTTGAAATAATTTGATGTGTAATGAGATCAGGTACCTTTGTTAATTTCTACAAAGTACATTAATTCATTTCAACAAATGTATCCCCTTTGACAGCAAAGCAGGGCCTCAACATTTAACAATACATCTGCAAGTGATTTCATTCCATCAAATCCAAGATGCACTTATGTGCTAAAGCTATTACAGATGAATCTAAATTACGAAACATGAAAGAGCTTCAAAGCAAATCTTAATCTAAGTACACCGATCTTGATGACTTAGTTTAAATAGGAAAGATGCTTAAAAGAAAAAAAAACACAATTCTTATAGAATCCAGAACAATACTTAAATTAAGCAATTTTAATTTGTTCCAATAAATTAAATGCACCAACCTGAGGATTTGAGCATTTTACTTCAAGCGATTCAAGTTCAACATGAAGACATACAACAAATGAGTGCCTGGATTCTGATCCTGCAGTGGGCAACACTTGTGAAGTAACTGCCAGAGTAGAAGTGCAACCAACAGGTTCTATGATATTAAGGGTCAACTGCTGCCCCAGAAGCGTATAGATGCTGAAATAATTCAGACTGATTGTCCAAGGAAAAGCATCTCCTTGTTAATCAAAAGGAAAGCAAAAACAAAAGTAAAATATGTACATAAAGGAATCATTCATATGTGGATTATCCTCATATAAAACTAACTAAAATATTTCTGAATTATTCCTTCACAAAACTAATAGAAGTCTTGTTGTTGTTTTTAGTTGTGAAGTCATGTCCGACCCATCGCGGCCCCATGGACAACATTCCTCCAGGCCTTCCTGTCCTCTACCATCTTCTGGAGTCCATTTAAGCTCATGCTACTGCTTCAGTGACTCCATCCAGCCACCTCATTCTCTGTCGTCCCCTTCTTCTGTTGCCCTCAATCTTTCCAAGCATTAGGCTCTTCTCCAGTGAGTCCTTCCTTCTCATTAGGTGGCCAAAGTACTTGAATTTCAACTTCAGGATCTGGCCTTCTAAAGAGCAGTCAGGGTTGATCTCCTCTAGGACTGACCAGTTTGATCGCCTTGCAGTCCAGGGGACTTGCAGGAGTCTTCTCCAGCATCATAGAAGTCTAGTTCTAGTATTTAGTGATACTATTCAAGATCACATTCTATGTTATGTAACACAGAAGTGTTAATTTCCTTTGCAGATATTAAACATATCATACAATCATGAATATGCACATTTATATTCTTTGTTTTGTATCTACCTACATTGTATTGTTGATATCGAGTTTAATGTTGCCCAAACTGAACAATTTTAAATTACTGTTTAACTGGAAGATTTAAACCTAGTCTCTATAAGAGATTTAATATTAATTTGGCTTTTCTGGATCATGCTCTTTGATGTTTATCTTTTGCTAGAAGAGATAGTGTTAATTACTGGGATTCAGAAAGAGATAAAAATATCTTAAATGCTACTTTGAGTAACACATTACTAAGGTAACAGTGTAGTCACCAGCTTTCATGTAAAAGAAATAAAACAGAAAAGTAATCTCTTCTATTTTCCTAATGCTCTTTTGTTTAACTATGGAAGGTGTGTATGTGGGTGTGTTTTAAGGACGGCAACTACGTTCACAAGACTCTGAGAGGAAGCATGATATTCTGGGATAATTCAATTCTGCTAGAGGAGAGCTCTAATATGATGACTCTTGGTTTGTATGTGTGGGAGCAAAAAGATGTTTAGATAAAAGACGCTTTATTAAAAACAATGCATTTTGTTTTGAAGAAATTTTCCAATTAGGAAATTGATGCAAATACAATGAACAAAACACTATGATTGCTATTATTGCTGTATCTCCATTACTAAAGAAATGAATGAATGAATACCTAAATATCTTTTTCTACTTAATAAGACTGAAGACTATTTTCTAGATTAATAGTAGTGGAGTCCTTGGTGCTTTCTGAACAGGGTTGTTTTCTTGCAGGAATTTCATTACCCAACTAGGGAACATCATCAATTGAACTAAAACAATCAAGCTCAGACAGCACCAAGGACCCCACAGTTCAATTCTGAGCTACACAGAGTTCTTCTATTGATAAATAATATTTGACAAATGTCACCATCTTATAGTAAAGCCACAGATTTAGTTGCCTCTTTCTTGGCATTCTCTGATGCCTTTCTTAGCCTTACTTCATTTATGTCCTACATCAGGGGAAGGAAATTGTCTTTACATAATAATACAGGCAAATATTATTCTTGGGTTTCCTTACTAGAAGTAAAAGTATTAGGTTACATTTAACTAGGTATGCATGTTTTTATCCCATGGGAATCACTGGAGATGAAAACATTTGTTATTCACAAATATAGTCAAATATGATCCATTCATAAAATATTAGGCTTAAGCTTACAGACATTTCATTACCAAAGTGCTGAACACTGATGATGTTACCTAGTTTGAATAACAAAATGTCTGCAAGAAAACACCCATTTCAAGCTACAAATATTCTCCTTTATTTAATTCTTGTGTCACACAAAGAGCATTTAAAAAATGAAAAAAATGTTTAAAAAAGAAGTAATAAAAAATAGTTGATCAAGCATTTTAAAAAGAATGAAGCATTTTGAAAAGATTAAAGAAGAATTTTGACATCAAGCTACAAAATTCATCTTAGAAAATAGTACCTCATCATAACACTCGTTCTTTTGGAATTTGTTATCTCTTACCTTCTTCAAGTATTGGTCTTGGCACAATAAAGGGAATCTCTTGGAGGGGTTCCATGTACTTGTGCCCTGCACTCATAATCTTTAGAAGAGGTAAGCAAATGACAAGAGTTCCAGGCATACTAGTCTGCCCATGATACCAACTACGGACAGTGCCTGGAATATCACCAGACACAATAGTACTGGGAGATGGCAGGCTGTCATTGGGAATGAACACACAGCATGACTGCACTTCCAGCTGAAAGAAAAAAAACAACAATATACTTACTGTGGCCCTAGATCTAAGGTTCATAGGATAACAAGCATCAAAATCGGTTACTAGATATTTTTCATATTTAAATAATAAAAAAATATAATCATACCATGTATTTTTGGTATGTGTGTGTGTGTGTCAGTCAATACCTAAAAACAGTCCTATTGATTTATTCAGGAAAACTGGCAGAAAAACATGCCTATTTGCCTTTTCACACATCTTTTACTAAGGAAGATGATTGATTTGGAAAGTGTACTCACAGAAAATTTAACAACAACAAAAATCCACTTGTAGTTTGTTAGCTTCTGATAGCATAAACTAAGACTTCAGAACTGACTCAAATCTTGCTTCTTTTAGTGACATTTTTTTCCATTTCTCTGAAGTTCACAGAGAATGACGTGTATTATGAAGACTGCATCATTCTCAAGAAATGCAGCTGAAATACCACCTTTGTTACATTGCCAAATATTCTCATTATTGCCAAAACCACACACAGCTAGCACTGTTTGTGTTCTGTAGCTATGTGCACATGGAATGCGATAACCAACATAATCTCCTGGGCAATTTAGCTTCATGTTTAGATTTAAAAAAACAACACCCCTTAAAACCAGAAAGCTTCCAGCTTTCCTCTTACAGAAGAAAGGACTGAAAGTATCTAGAGAAGAAAATGTGTGTGCCATCTTTAAAAATAATATTGACATATCAACACACATAGAACTCAAACAAAGTACCTGCTATACACTTAACAATTGTTGATAAGACAAAATTTATAAAGAATAAGTTACAACACACCCCTAAAAAACTTCTCTTGTCCTCATAATGTTGATACCTGAATATAGAGCACTGAGCACTAAATAATTTAAGTATATGATAAATATGATTTAGATAATTCTATTTCAGGTTTGTTTGACTGGTTAATATATTACAGATAAGTAAAAACTGAATAAAGAATTATAGATAATTTATGTTAGTGCTTTAGAAAGAAAAGCTGATAAAGTATTTTAATAGGAGAGCTATAAGTGAGATGGACCAAAAAATTTTTAGCTTAACCCAAGTGCAAGGACTGATCTAGGGATCCTGACTGGGTCAAATTCCATACTAAACTTGACAAGGGGAGTTTGTGGATACCTGATATACAGCCAAAGCTGTTCATAGGATGTGACATCAGCTTCCCTACTAAGTGGGTAATTTGGTTAAAAGGGGAAAAAAATCCAATTCATCTGAGACTCCCCCCCCCCATTTTCTCTATTGTTCTCTATAATTGTTAGCAGTGAGGTTGCTTTATTAGCTTTTCTTCAGGTTTATTGTATATACCAAAAAATGGAAAATTTTATGCAGTATATGAAATAATAAATTGGAGTTTAAGATTAAATTGCATTAGATTATGACATTTTAGCAACATGAGTTCAGCTACAGCTAATGGATACTGCTCACTTCCTCTGATTTTACTTCTTTACATCCTAGCAACTTTCTAATTCTAATGTATGAAAATGCAGATGTTATGTCTTCACTCTCTTTTCCATTATATCATTAATATTGTTATCCATAGAGTAAGGAAAAAATTATGGAGAATACTGAAATTCTACCCATTGCTGGGTGGGAAACTTGGTTTTCTTCAGCAACCATCCATCAAATCAGTCACATTAAAAAAAGGATGCTTTCAGTTGAGCTTTGCAGTGTTGACACTAGCTGGAACTGACTCCTGCATGTGCTCAGGTTTTGTTATACTTCTCTAAATAGACAAGTTCTAGAAAGGTATTAGTTATACTATCTGCATTTCCTTTAGTTGTCCATATGCTTCTGTGGTCATGAGCTTTATTTGCCTTATAAGAAAAAGAATCTTAGCCAGATATATTATGAGCTGCTCCTGCGTAGCAATTCTTACGTTCACATTATTCTCTTTTCTTTGAGTGTGAAAATGGGGATGAGGATATTATTGTCCTTGTTCTTAGACCTGTGCTCAAGAGTCTAATTCTATTTCTTATCTGAAAACAACTCAAGAAGAAGCCAAGAAAGTAGATATAAATGTTCAGAAGACAAATATTTGTAGAGCTGGTCACCCTGAGTAAGTTTTAAATCCTTTGATTAACTTAGATACTAACATTTAAAATAAGAATCATATTTCAACGTTACTTCTATGTTCTTATGAAATTACTGTCTGAAAATGAACTAATTGTATATGCAATCCTCTAAAAGCATGAATATATACAATATCTACTGAGGTCACATATGATCAATTTTTAATGTACAAGACAATAATTTTGCTTACATAGCAGCATGCATGTTCAAAAATGTACGTAAAACTTTCCTTTTACCACCACCAAATGCAGGTGAACTTACCCTTTGGCATATAATAGTAGCAGAGAGAAAAAATGCAACTAAAAAGCTTGTAAGTTGTTGCATTAAAAAATGAGAAGGTGCCACTGATCTCTTTACTGATAGGTATAATGTTAAACTATCTTCAAATTCCTGTATCCTTAGCTTACATTAATGCGACATATTACATATATTATATTGTTTTACACTTTGAAAACCACTATTAAACTACATGTTTAATACTGTAAACTTAAGATAAAATGTGACTGATTTATATAACAATATAAATCTACAACAGTAAATCTTACATTAATGTAAAGAACTGACAAATAAAAGGGGAGAAAATGAAATAATTTCCCAGTAAGAAATCCTCAAGATGAAGGTCAGATCCTGTTCAAGGAAACCATCTGGTTGAGATCCTCTAAGCCATACCATATACAAATGATTTTTTTTTTAAAAAAAGCTTCTATTCATTAATGCATCACAGCTGCACTAAGTGTTACTTTATTTTTCCATGGTAACATCTTTTCTGTTTCAAGGATTGAATTTCAGTTTTGGTAGCAACGTGTTATTTTGCCAATACTGAACATAATTGCTTGTTTTTAACATACAAGTGTTACAATTTCTTGAAATAGATTCTTCCCCTATTTTGATTATGTAAAGATCATACTCTTTATCCAGCAGTCTATATGAAAGACCAATAAAAGATAGTAAAATCTATCACATAATGAAGATAAAACATGTTTTATTTGTCTTTTCCATCAATAAGTACACTTTCTTAAAATTGTGCCAATTATGTCATCAACAAAAATTTCAAAAAGAAGAAAGAACTAAGACTAAACTGATCTTGGAAACTGTAGTATTAATGGAGTATTAAGTTAAATTATAGCTGGTTTGGAGAAGCCAACCCTTGACATAAGGAGAAAATTAGTGTCCCTTGCAGTTACATGACCTTTAGGGCTTCATAAGATTTCGAACTATACTTGGAAACTTATGGGCAGTCAACTAAAGTTCTCAAATGGTCTTCAAGGTATTCCCCAAATAGAGTACATTGCAGTGGATTAAATACAGTCTAACTAACTAGACCAAGGGTAAGCAACCTCGGCTCTTTTATGACTTCAACTCTCAGAATTCCTGAGTCAGTTTTTTAAATTATTTATATAGCATCTCAGAGCAGTTTGTCTAGTTCAGGGGTAGGCAACCTCGGCTCTTTTATGACTTGTGGACTTCAACTCCCAGAATTCCCGAGTCAGCTGCTGACTCAGGAATTCTGGGAGTTGAAGTCCACGAGTCATAAAAGAGCCGAGGTTGCCTACCCCTGAATAGACAAACTGCTCTGAGATGCTATATAAATAATTTAAAAAACTTTATTATGGAAAGCTTGCACTCTAGCATTGTTTTTGTTATACCTGACTATATACAATAGAACATAAAGGTATCTAACTCAATGCTTACTTACCTTGAAAAGTTTAATTAATTTGGCTTCATCATTCCATTATGATCAAATGAAATTTGGCTTCATTATTCCCCATATAACCTTAAAATAGGAACTTATTTCATAGAAATTTCAAAATAATGGAATATTCTAAAAGTACATCAAAATATTCTTTTTTTCATTTCCCATCCACAATTTCTTACCTGAAGAGTAAGGCACTTAACTGCATTCCATACCACACTAATAAATTCTTTCATTCTTTCCTCAGAACTTTTGCTGCACATTTCAGTTGAATTAAGCATGGCTTTCACTGGTACCGATAATGGTCGTGATTCTTTAAAAAAATATAAAAGAAAGACCAAATAGCTTGCTAAATGGAGTACATGTTACTATATACTTAATAATCCCAGTAAAACCAAAATTAGTCATAACTGAATCCTAGTTTTAGTGTTCACCAGCATTAATAAGCTCCTTTATACTCCAAATTTGGAGTTTATAAATGTCCTTAAGTTCTAAAACTCTGTTCTCTTACTGATCTTTTAATCATGATTTGCTTGGCTCACAGCCCATTCCTCATGAATGGAACATCTAAAAGGAGATCTTTCTCTGGATTTTTAGAAGAAAAATAGAGAGACAGTAGGAATTAAGATACAAAAGCAAAGAAAGAAAATTAGTTACCTATCAGTATAGATTAGGGGTTATCCCTGGAAAAAGATATTTCAAACAAAAAAAAAAAAAACAAATCGTATAATCTTAATCTTGGTAATTCATAAATATTTGTTCCACACATTGTGTCTTATAATGCTGAGGACTTTATAGGTCTTAAGGAAGCAGAACTTCATTGTCCTTTATCAAACTATTGTACTGGTTTTATCAAGGGAAGCTATTGCTGCATAGTTCACATACATTATCATTTTTAAGAGTGCTTACTTCCTGATTATGTTCAATTTTGGATAGATGTCAGGTTGACCTGACTAAGAAAATAGGCACCTTGAAGATTTAAGCTACTTTTATTAGAATAGGTAATAAATGCTAGCTAATAATAATGGAACCCTGCTACCTTTCCTCCCTCTTGTTTGAGTTCTTTTTGCTAATTATTTTCTTGGTCTGGGCTCAAGTTCTATTTATCTGATCATTGCCTTGGTAGTGTATCTTTCCCCTGTCCTTCAAGGCAATCCTTTTTATCCATTACAAACTATGATCTTTTCTAAAGTTTCCTTGCCTTTTTCTATGGAGTTATTTTCCACAAATCAGTAAGGATCTAGCAACATATCTCATGTGTGAGGAAAAGTATAACAGACCCTGGGAAAGCAGAGAAGGAAACAGGTCCATTGCAAAAGAGCCAATCTAAAGGAGGGAGGAAGCATGAGAGAAGACTCAAAGCAATTCAAAGCCTTCAACACATTAGATATTCCTTGAGTGGGAGAACTGCTTTGAGAGGCCTTCAAAGTTGATTACAAGTCCTGCAAGGCTGCCTATCTCAAGAAATCAGAACCACTTGGATTTCTATTCATTGTTGGTAGGATATGGGAGCAGAATTTTAAAAACCTATCAAAGCAATTTTCCTGATTAAATTATATCTAGTATAATTAAGATGGAGTTGCTCTGAATCTCTTTCACATGCTTCTCTCCCTGGACTGAGGTATCACTTCAGCACTACCAACTTGATGTGATAATTATTGTATGTATTTTTAAAACAGCTTAATTGATTACAAAACTGGATGGTAATTAGAAAAAAATTGAAGTAATCTTCTAGTAAATTTAACCTTGATTGACATTGAAATTCTTACCATTTAAATCGTAAAATTATATAAATAATTCCAAACTGAATTAAAGCAGACACACCTGTTACAGTTTTTGTTTTTACAGGGCTACTGGCATATTCAGAAGCCTGATTTGACTGATGCTTAATCAATGGTGTGCTCCCAACTGACATCTCATCATCTTTTTTCCTTGTGACAGGTGTCCCAAGAGAGACAGATCCAGCCTATCAGAATAAAAAAAAAAAAGAAGAAGAAGGGAAAGAGAAACACAACGAGTAATTCAGTAGAATTGCAGGACAAGCAAAATTAAATGCAGCCCTCCCTTCCTCTTTTCACAGAGTTCACTGATAAATTGCGGTTGTTCCAATAATCCTCCATGCCTAGGAACTGGATCAAAAAATGGAAACAAGTATTTATTCAGCAAATATTTCTATCAGCAGTATTCTTATCTGGCCAGGTATATTGCACCAAACCTACTTTTTCATACATGCAAAAACAGATCAGGGCATAAAAAAAATAAACCTAATAAAAGAAATTAATTTCTTCCTTTAAAAATGAAGTACAGAATCGAGTATTGCTTACAACAAAATGTTGCAGAATGGACATCTGGAGTTCACTGTTCAGTAAGTAACTAATCTAGCAATAGTCTTCAAGAGACTCCATTCAATTATTTATTTATTAAATTTATATGCAGCCATCTCACCATATTCTGGCTTTGAATTATTCCCTTGATTTCCTTTTTAAATTGACAGATTTCAGCTAGAACCCATGTTAGATTTTGATTCACTTTTCCTTCAGTCTCATACAAACATTCACCATAGAGTGGTTTGTTTTACCAGATGTTAATCCGATTTTGAATTATCTTAGTCTTGTATTCTAATTTAGCTCTTTTGTGTTACTTCAGGAGGCTTTCCTTGTGAAGTTCCATAAGCACAGTCTATTTTCTTTTCCAGATGTAATCATTCAGACTATATTTTTCTTATTTCATAGTTTGTTTTACTTGCAATAGTCCTCTACCACTTCTAATTCTGAATACATATAATCTATGAATGTCACTTCTAAGGTGAAGTGCATGATTTATGGTCATTAATTTTGTTGTTTTACTGATCAAGATTGTTCAATTTGGCTTGAAGCCAATCAATTACTCCTGCAGTATATTTAATTACAGTGACTGCGCAAGCGTTTATTGTTTTAGCAATATTTCCACCATTTAGTTTAGTTTTTGTTAAAAAAAGCCACTCAAATTGTTTGAAATAACTTAAATTATCTGTGTTTTAACTTGGCTGTGCAATTAATCAGAAGCTTCCTTTAATTCTAAATATTTGTATCCTTCTTCAGGTGCCTGGTGCCTAATGACCATTCCATTCATTAGGTGTAACCCATTTTCTCCTGTAATCTTACCTCCTTTCATTGCCAAATTGCACCTTTATCCTGTCCAAATTTCATTCTTGTATCTTTATTAAATATACAGACTAATACCTGGCAGAGACTCAACTGTAGATTCTGATTCAGTTTAGTTTTATGTTATCTCTAAAAAGAAAATGGCTTATTTGGAGAGCTTTGTTTGTGATTTTTTACTTATCTGTTCAGAATACTTGTAAGTTGAATCACTGCTTGTACAAAGAACAATGGTGACAATGTGTTACTTTGAAACAGACCTGGTTTTATCCTTGTTTCTTCCAAATTTCTCCCATATTCTGTAAGGGTGGTTTCCCAGGAAGCAAATAACATCCAAAAATCTTTTAATATTCAAGTTTATTCCAAACATTTCCAAGCGTTTCCAAATCCAACTATGAGAAATGACTTACAAACCTTTGTATAATCTATTTAGACCATAAAAAATCTTTTAATGATAAATTTTTTTAATAAGTAGCTGATCTTATGCCATGTGAATTTAGCAAGTCCCATTTTGTTCCACTGGAAAAAATGCATTTTTTGTTTTCAAATTAGCACATATTAGTCTTGCTATAATTCTAGAAAACAATTTTAATGTTGTGGTAACCCTATGTGTTATAAGTCCACAGTTCTGTTTCCCTTGTTTTCCATAATAGAAATATTCTTCAAGATGTTTTATTATTATCATTATCATTGTTATTTTCATTGTTGTTATTGTTATTATTGTTATTGTTGTTATTGTTATTATTAAAACAAAAATGTGAAAGCACAACTGCTGGTTCTGTAGCAAGGGTTGGGATTCATATGCATTCAACTCTTCCTAAAAACCCAGTGGCCCCTCAACCTAAAAACCCAGCGGCCCCCTAAAAACCCTTTTGGCTCCCAACCATAATCCAAGGGCCCCCAATCTTTTGGGCACCAGGTACCAGTTCCATGGAAAAAGGTTTTCCTGTGGACCAGAGGGGGTGTGGTTTTGTGTGCTGCCTGCATCCCGCAGATGGGGCTTCACTTCTTTTGATGGCCTGGTTGCTGGCATGCTGTGGCCCAGGACTGGTCCACAGACTGGGGGTTGAGGACCCCTGTCATAATCTATCAGGGTAGTAGATGGAAATTTTATCAGTGTGCAGATTTTGTAAATGCTGTCTAAGTGTTTTTGACATGGCATTCAGTGTGCCAATAATCAAGCATTTACACTTTCTTCTTTTTAACCACAATTAAATCTGGTATGTTATGAGCCAAGACCTATGGGTTTATATTTGGAAATCCCACAATATTTTAACATGCTCATTGTCAACTTTTTTTTTCAATTCTATGTCCACACAAAAAATGAGAGTGTTATGTTGTTGTTTATAATCAGTTGGTGCGATCTTCTTGATCTTAATGATCTATTATTTTTTCTGGTTATGATGTAAAATATTCTCATTTGCTCCTTTTTTTAGCTATCTTACTACAAAACCTGAAAAGTTTTTTCGGAGGACCCAGTAGACTGTCTATGAGATGGGAATGCTCCTGTGAAGCAGGGACAAAACAAAACAACACCCTCATTTTGCAAGTATCTACAATGAATTAATCAAAGGACACCATGCAGTATGTTCCAAAATCTCTTCCAGCTTTTCTAAAACAGCATATATATTTTCGTACTATTAAAGAACCTTTCATTTACATTCCATATTTGCATTAGTCTTGCCAGTATTATTATGCAAGTCTCAAATTACTTACATTTTCCAAATTTAGCTCTGTTTTTTGCTCTGGGCCCGGATTGGGAAAGGTGTTCCACACTGGAGGTGGTTAGTGGACTAGGAAGAAGATCCCACCTCCACTTCTTTAGTCCCTAATTTATTTCATTTTTGTTAACTTTTAATATTTAAAATTTTAATGATTGTAAAATTTGTAAAATTTTATATTTTTGCTTTTATGACGTAAGCCACCCAGAGTCACCTGATCATTTAAATTTATATGAGCAACATATACATTAATAAATATTTATCAGTAATCTTCTATAATTCTGAACAATATAGCTTCTTTTAAAAGCACCAGAGAAGATTCAATTTCTCATTGAAATAATATGACAACAGTACCATCTTCTCTGTTATCCAGCATTGATTACAGGATCTTAAATGATCCCATTTACGTTCATGATGAAAGATCATCTAACCAGCTTTCTCTACAGAAATACCTTTCACATGATTCTTTGGGGGGGGGGGAAAGGAGCTAAACAAAGAGTAACTAGGCCATTATTCTACTATTTGTAGATTAGTATTATATATAACTCTAAATTTCAGGATACTTTTTAAAAAGGAAATAAATACCATATTTTACTACTACCCAATAAAGAAAGTCAGAAGACATTATGTAAATTTATGCAGGCATTCAAAAGCCTTGCCATGGGTTTTATATTGTTTTTCAGTAAATGTCAACATTGTTCACCATTTGAAATAAAAAGAAATGTTTAGACACACGCAGAAGCCAACTGCAAATATAAGAAAACATCCTCTTTTGCCCCTATAACACTAACCACATAGTCACAACAGGAACTTTGCTCAAATAAGTAACAGCCGCCATAATCCGCCCTGGATTTTCTGTATAGTAGGAAAAGCACAAATGTAGTGCATTATGTTATGTTTTTAAAACTCATTTTAAACTCATATTACATTAAAAATGCATAATGTTGAAGACCTTTCCTTCAACATTCCATGTTTATAACTAGTTTTGAGCAGGAGAAAAGCACTGCTATTTTTAACTTTACTAAATCTGTAAGAATAAAGTCATAGCTTAATAATAACATTTAAAATTTTTAATCTTATTGATAAAGAAATAGCTATAACAGAAGTAGCAATGGTTATATTACAAATGATCAAAACTCTATCCCGAAACTATATATGCTAAAGATCTCTCCCTTAAAACGTTTAAGATTTTTTCTGGCAAATCTACCAAATACAGACACGGAACATTTAAAGTGTATGATACAGAAGGTAACTTTAAGCAATACAAAAACTGATATTTTTAGAACTATTTTCAGGTATGTATCTACTTTACAATTTGTTCCATGGATTCCTTTTGGAACCACTTAAAAATGTGATCTCATATGATTCTAGCCAATTTTACACGCTTTACAAGCTTTTCATCATTTCTTTACAGTATTATTTTCCAAACTTTCAAAGTTAAATGGCTCTTGAGATATCTTTCTAAAAATAAGTGAAGTCTAGTTATGTGCTTCTATCTTCAATCATGATCATCTTTCAATCAAAGACTATTATTCAAGTTGTGCCTATTTATAACTAGCAAGTCACTTACCTACTTTTTAATACTATTGATGCTGACAAATATGATACTAGAATATATGCACCTGCTAGTTTCTTAATTACTTAATAACTGAATCTTTTTAGGAGGTTTGTATTTTAGATTTCTGGATTTTCTCAATTTGACAGCAAATCCATAATAACTTGATGTCAAAGCTGAGATGACATAGAGAGGTTTCAGATGTCAGTGCTTTTGGTTTCCTTTCACGTATGTTTTCCCTCATGTCTATTTCTCTCATCTATACTTCATGTATAAATGTTAATGGCTATGGCATTGAGAAAAATGCCAAAATGTAAAAAAAGATCTACTGAAAATTTTACCAGTAAATATCATTTTTCACAAATATTATAAAAATATATCTTAGAAAGAAAACTCAAAAAGAGCAACTTATTCAATAACTACATTATTTATTTACAAAGCCTTAATTTGATTAATAGATAATGCACTAGAATAGAATAGGGACCTTGGAGGTCTTCTAGTCCAGCCTCCTGCTCAAGCAGGAGAACCTATACCATCTCAGATAAGTGACTATCTAGCCTCTGTTTAAAAATTTCCAGTGATGGAGCACCCATGATTTCTGGGGACAAGCTATTCCACTGATTAATTATCCTCAATGTCAGGAAGTTTCTCCTTAGTTCCAGGTTGCTTCTCTCTTTGATCAATTTCCAACCATTGTTTCTTGTCCTGCCCTCTGGTCCTTTGGTGAATAATGTGACCCCCTCTTCTTTGTGACAGCCTCTCAAATACTGGAATACTGCTATTATGTCTTCCCTATTTCTTCTTTTCTTTAGACTAGCCAAACGTAAGTCCTGCAGCCGTTCTTCATGTTTTAGTCTCCAGGCCTTTGATCATCTTAGTTGCTCTTCTCCAAATTTTTTCCAAACTCTCAACATCTTTTTTGTGATGTGTCTAAATTTAATTAGTCTAAGAAACTCAAGAAGGACATAATGTTTTCACTATCTCTGTATTTTACCGCATTATATTTCAACAAATTATAGAAGCAAGTTTCGACAGCTGGCTACAAGAGTCTATCTATCTATCTATCTATCTATCTATCTATCTATCTATCTATCTATCTATCTATCTATCTATCTATCTATCTATCTATCTATCTATCTATCCAACAAACACATGTATGCAACTACAGTGAAATTACATGCCAAGTATTGGGCCAAATATGGATGAGACAACAAACTGCCTTATATTTTACTGAAACTATGCTTAAGAAAACTCTGTGGCCAAATGTATTCAAAAATATCAATAAATATAAATAATTTATTTTATAATATGTCTGGTTGTTACACAAGCAATACAACCAGTAGATGTGTAAAATATGGCAGTTATTCTTCTGAGAAAAAATATAAATCAAGAAAACCTAGACAAAAAGCACTCAGCTCTCATTTCCAGTATGTTAAATAGACCAGTTTCTCTTTTCTTCTCTTGTTTGCCATTTTGAAGGACTGTTAGAATTATTCTGTTGACATCTCAATACTCTGACCTGAATCCCATTCCACCCAGCCATTCATTTTCTTATAGAACAGTGTTCCACACTGGAAAAGAGCTTCGAAAGTAGTTTTGCAAAAAGGACAAACTTAAGTTGAGACAAAAATTATTTGTGATAACCTTTTCTCCAAACTATTAAAGCTATACCTAGCTATCTGCTGATTCTTTTTTTTTTTTTAAATCCAAGCTAATAACTAAGATTAAGTTACAGGCAATGTTTAGCTAAATGTTTCTAAACCTCCTTTTTAAACAAATATTTTTGTTATTATCTTATTTGAAATCTTTTATTCATTTAAGATTCAAGCAATGTTACTTGTAAAATAAATTGATTAAAATATCACTTTAAAGAATCTAAAAACAATTTTATTAACAAGAACTTAGAAAACAAAATCATTGTCAGATTAGACAAAAGAGAAGCAGGTTTTAAAATAAATATTACATATATATATGTAATATTTATTTTAAAACCTGCTTCTGTTTTCTGTTTTTATAACATAAAATTGTAAGAGGTAAAATAATTTCATAGTTTACATGTGTATATATACACACACACGTGTACATGCGCGCACACTTTATTTGAGAGATACTGGGGCTATAGTAATTTATTTTCTTTCCATGCAAATTTTGTCAAATTAAACCTTTAAAAAATATATTATTACAAAAATATCTGAATCCCTATGTCTTTGCATCTACAATTTAAACTATGAAATTATTTTACCTCTTACAATTTTATGTTATACGTCATGTGAATATTTTCTTCCACCTATGGAATGTATTCATTAGCTGGACCTATTAACTTTACAGGTAATTCTCGACTTGTGATCACAATTGCAATCAGAATTTTGGATGCTAAGAGATATGGTTATTACATATGTCATCACATGACCAGACCCTATTTTGAAGCCATTTTTACCATCGTTATTAAGCGAATAATATGGTCTTTAGATGAATTACACGCTTGTTAAGTGAATTTGCAAATGGTGGAAGCAGATTGGGAAGGTCACAAATCTTGTGATGGCAAATATCATAAATGTGAGTCAGTTGCCAAATGCCTGAATTATGATCACATGATCATGACAGGCACAATTTCAAGGATGGGTTATAAGATCCTTTTTCCCATGCCAATGTAGTGTTACCTTCTCAGAGGCTGCCAAAGCCCAGGCCCTCCCAGCCCCGCTCCCCTCCATTGCTCTCTGCAGCTGCGCTCTCAAGGTGTTAGTAAAGTGTTTTTTCTAGCAGAAGCTCACGCAAAGTGAGGTGGCAGACTCTCGTTGTCAAAGGGGGCTTTTCAGGAACAAAGATGACCAGCCCCTAGCCTTGATAGTCAATGTGTGATGGTGTTTAACAGCCCCAGGCAGTCATAGCAGCAATAGTCAATGATTGCACAGCGGCCGTTTGGAAAAAAGTGGGGTAGGGAAAACCCCGGCTCCAGGCAGCAATAGGAACACAAAGGTAGTCAGCATTCTGCAGTAACAGCTCGCCTCGCAAGGACAACTCCCCACAATTTCTATAACTTGCACAAGTAACAATAATCAAAGTTCGGATGGCTGCTAGTCTCCAAAGCAGTAACGACCAGCCTCTCCTTCTCTTCTATCGTTGCTCGCAGTCTCAGGTCTTGTCAGTGTCAAAACCCCTTCCCCTTTCCTTTATTGTTAAAATCTGAATTTAGCAACCCCAGCAACTTTCTCTCTCCTCACTCTCTCTCTTGCCTCCACTCAGGATTCCCTCCCCCGCAAAAGAAAGCAGTAAAATTCCACCTTCTCACTCTCTCTCACTCTTTCCTTCTCTCTCCTTCACAGAAAAGGATCAGCTAAAACCTCAAATCCTTCTTCGACTTCACCTGGTCTCTCTCTGACAACAGCAACAGCAACCACCCCAACCCCCTTTCTTTGCTCCTTTTTCTTTCCTTCCGAGCTTCCCTCTCCCCGGGCAGACTCCTGCAAAGCCTTTGAGACAGCCCCGCTACACCAGCATAACTTCAAACCATTAAATAAATGGTCATACTTATGGCACAAATCAAATGCTTTCTACAATATGTAAAACAAATTGTAAGTGATATGTGAGCATTTAATTTCTCCTGATTTATCAGATTTTTAATGTTTCGGTGTTGTGCCTTGATTTTGTATTGTATGTTGCCTTAGGACAGTGGTTCTCAATCTTTCTAATGCCGTGACCCCATAATACAGTTCTCCATGTTGTGGTGACCCCCAAGTGGGTGTGGCCACCAATAAGAGGGAGTAGGACAGCTAGGGAAAAGGGGAAAAAATGGCGGACAGCATGGTTTGGCGACCCCCGTGAAATGGTCATTCGACCCCAAATGGGGTCCCGACCCACAGGTTGAGAACCACTGCCTTAGGACCATAAATAAAGATGCAAAAATATCCTACCTGCTGCATTAGTCTGCTGTTCCGTTTTTGAGGTTGGTACATGAGCCAGGTATATAAAACTGGATCAATATTAACAGTTAATCCCTGCATGCTGGCCAAAAGCACTGCTCCTACATAAAAACAATTACAAACAAAAGCAATGAGATTAATACATCAATGCTGAAAACATTTGGAATATCTAATGCTATGTTTACAGGTCAAGGCATTCTCCAAACCACAGCTACCTCTTTTGAATGTAGCTTGATTGCAAAGCACAGGAATCTATTACATGCTCTCAAGACAATCAGGCCTACACAATGTCTCAAGTGATTGTTTATTTTTTCAAAATACAGTAATGTATCTAGAAAAAGTGCTTCATAACAATATAATATGAAATTAGAGGGGAGGGGAGGAAAGAGGAGGGGAGGGAATGCTACAAATGTATAAGCTGATTCTGTTAGATAATATTCAAACATAATAAAATAACAAATGGGATTAAGATCATCCTATTATTTTTTCAGCACTTATTTTCCTGTATTTTTAATCACTGATATTGAAGTTCCATAATGGAGGGGTTGGCACATTTTAATTTATTTTAAGTTTTCAAAAAATATTTTTAACTTATTTTGACTTTTTAACTTTTAACTTTTTTTATAATAGTCAGAATAGAGATGGAAGGGACTTTGGAGGTCTTCTAGTCCAGCCCCCTGCTCAAGCAGGAGTCCCTATATCATTTCAGACAAGTGGCTGTCCAATCTCTTCTTAAAAACGTCAAGTGATGAAGCACCCACAATGTCTGAAGGTAAGCTGTTCCACTGGTTAATTGTCCTCACTGTTAGGAAGTTTCTCCTTAATTCCAGGTTGCTTCTCTCCTTGATTAGTTTCCATCCATTGTTCTTGTCTTGCTGTCTGGTGCTTTGGAAAATAAATTGACCACCTCCTCGTGGCAGCCTCTCAAATACTGGAATGCTGCTATCATTCCCCTCTAGTCTTTCTTTTCTCTAGACTGGCCATTCCCAAATCCTGCAACCGTTTAGTCTCCAGGCCTTTAATCATCTTAGTTGCTCTTCTCTGCACTTTTTCCAAAGTCTCAACATCTTTTTTGTAATGTGGTGACCAAAACTGGATGCAGTATTCCAGATGTAGCCTTACTAAGGCTTTATAAAGTAGTACTAGTACTTCACCTGATTTTGATTCTATGCCTCTGTTTATACAAACAAAGATTGTATTAGTTTTTTTTGGCTGCTGCCACACACTGCTAACTCATGTTTAAGTGACTGTACACTAGGATTCCAAGGTTCCTCTCACAGTTACTGTTTTTGAGCCAGGTTTCATGTAATCTGTACTTGTACATTTGGTTTTTTCCTGCCCAGGGGTAAAACCTTGCTTTTCTCCACATTAAATGTCATTTTGTTAAATAGGGCCCATTGTTCAAATCTGTCAAGATCTTTTTGGATCCTGAGCTTGTCTTCTGGGGTGTTGGCTATTCCTGCCAGTTTAGTGTCATCTGAAAATTTGATGAGATCCCCTTCTATTCCCTCATCTAAATCATTTATGAAGATATTGAGGAGTACTTATTTTAACCATTGCCCTGGTTTTAAACTTTTTGCATATTTTGCAAGGATATAATGGAAATAAAAACATTAGGAATAAGAATTATATAAATAAAAACGATTTTAAAGTTTATTTCAGCACTTCTCAAAGGTGAAATGAAAAGCCAAGGCTTGGCACATCTCAACAGTGAACACTACTCTAGAGACTACTTCAGAACACCAAAGCCACTTCATCGTTTTTATACATGAGTTTTCAGTGCTGCTAACATCGGATGTTCTTGCTTTGACAACAGATGGAAATGCAGCCATTTTCTCTATTGCTTTCAGAATTAGTTGCTGCTTGGAGGGAGAATAGGGATGAGAGTCCAACTAGTCATAACAATAATAACTTAGTCGTGGGAACCCAAGGACATTGAGCCCAGAGCTGATAGTGTTTTGGCAGGCTGGAGAGCTGGGGAGAAATTGGGGAATGTGATTTATGACTATTTATTGGAGGAGGGATTTGCACTTTGTTACTTTGTAAACAGGGGGGGGGGAATTTAGTTTCTGGTTTCAACTATGTAGTGCCAATACTTTGTTTCTCAAATAAAAGATTCTTTAAGGTAAACAATGCCTTGAAGTTCTTTTGAAGAGTTTCATCTGTCGGAACCATGACATAAGTTATATGAAGTTTCTTTACTTAGCAACCTATGTGTTTCAAAATCCAAACAAATCAAAGCGCTATCATCTCTGTAATGCTGTACAGTGATCTGGAGAGCATCCAATCCTATCACATGGAGACTTCTGCAATACCCTCTTATTTAATTAGATCTCTGCTAATCACAGTGAATAGCAGAACTCGGTTTGCTAGGATATATTAAGGTACAATAGACAATAAATTTCACTTTTATAACTTTTTCAGAATTATATTTTTTTTCCAGAATATTCTTTTACAGCTTGAAAGAGTGATCCCTTTTTAAAACTGGTGATAGGATACAAATTCAGAACAGAATAACAGAGTTTAAACTATAGAGGTTGTTTCCAACATTGCTAAATTAGCAAATTTCTTTTACTTACTCCTAGTTTCCAAAATAGATAGTACCCAAAAGAAGGACCCTCAGAAATGTTCATGGAAATGTATATCAAAAGAGAAAAATATAATAGCTCTAGATTTTAGTGACATAGTAGACGTGTTTATATTTTCTACTGCTTGTTGTTTTGAGCAACAATATTTGTTACCTTAGGATTTTTTTAAAAAATACAACGACGTGGTTTTGTGAACATCTCTATTCATAGTTTCACATTCTTTCATATTGATATGATCCAGAAGAGAGAGCCATGGATAAAATACTAATCACATAGCCAGGCTTTCTAATCAAGAAATCAAATTCCCAACAAGAAACAACATTTTAAAGGTCTATACTAGAAGAGAAAAGGCAAACCAAATGACTTCTCAAACATTTTCCTTCCTCACATACTACTACTACCAAACTCATCTACTGTACGTCTTAAAACTTGTTGTTGATACGGAAGTATAAAACTAAAGAATGATCCTTTTTTTGCACCATGTATTTTACAGTCTTAGGGTTTTAAGCAATTTCATAAATTAGATGAACTCTGGAGACCCAAATAAATTATAACCTTGAGTTTTATGATTTGACAATCTCATAAATAATAAATATTGTGGGACTTCTGATTCAAACTGATGAAGTCTTGT
Organism: Crotalus tigris; assembly: GCF_016545835.1. Lineage (NCBI taxonomy): Eukaryota > Metazoa > Chordata > Lepidosauria > Squamata > Viperidae > Crotalus > Crotalus tigris. The sequence continues at coordinate 1,345,369 of NW_024100554.1, read as the reverse complement.
CTTATAGCACACCAGATTTAACTGTGATTGAAAAGAAGAAATGTGGATAATTGATGTGGCAATACCAGGTGATAGTAGAATCATAGAAGATCACAATTAGCCATAGTGGTTCCTGTGGTTCTCAGACACCGAGTGCCATACCAAAAAATCTTGGATGGCACTTAGAAAATCTGTGCACTGGCAAAAATTTCTATTGTGAATTAGAAAAAGCCATACTACTTGGATTCGCACATTACAACATCCTAGGTTCTTGGGAAGAGCTTGATGCAGATGAAGGCCAACACCAGCTAAAGAACTGGCAGCTGCAATTCCACATTTTTGTGTATATAATAATAATAATTTGTAAAAGACAGCTTTATTTACCTGTAGTTCACATTCTGCGACAATACCTTTAATATTATTAAACAATAATAGCTGCCTATCCCAGGTCCTTGCGAAGGATTCAATAGGAAGACAAAAATGCCAAATCCAGCCTAAGCATCTGACTGACTAAGCAACTAACCATAATACACATTGATTAAAAAATCAGCTCCCAGCAGGAAAATTAAAAGTTGACTAGTATTTAATTGTATTTAATTATAGGGAAGGCATGTGCATGGACATATGTGGTCAATTTCTAGTATTAACCTAACCATGCAACATCCTATGAAGAGTACATTTTTTTTTACATGACAGGATTGAAACAAATTTGTTCTACATGTAAGCATTCTGGTACCTAATGTATTTAATATTAGTCATTAAATTGAGAAACATTCAATCTTGTCTCGTTTTACTGAGAGGACAATAAAGGAAAAGATATTGTTTAGATTTTCTATCACCAAATCTATTCTATTCATACATTATTAAATTATCAATGTATATTGTGATCATTTTCAGTTGTAGCGTTAGCTGAAAAAGTTAACTAGAATATTCATATAATGGCCCAAAATAATCTTGGATCTTTTGCACCTTAAAAGAATTATATCAATACTGGTTCCCCTGGTTCAAATTTCTGTTTCCATACATAATATTTAATTACTGCACTCATATCTTACTGTTGCAGTTCATGTAGGCACGTATGACTTGTTCAAATGCATACACATATGGCATTTTATATTGCTGTCAGACAGAAGAATACAGATGCCACAATTAGGTTTTTATATATGAAATAATTTTTATGTTATACCTCAGAAGGGAGCAGATTCACCTTATGCACCTGCCTAAATCCAATGAAAAAGAGTTTTTTCGCTCCCATTCTGAGGAAAATAAACTGTTACATTATTGTAACAGGATAGCCTATTTCCTTAAAAAAGTATTTTTTCCTTTAAGAAAAAAATACTGTTACTGTTAGTTTCCTCCAAAGATTACTCTCAAAGATTTCCTTGCAGAGCTGGTAGTATCACATATGTTTTAAATAAATATATGAATAAATTGCAATCTTTGCTGCTCTTGCTGCTGGAAATAGCATTGGAAGTTACAGTTCCTCTTGGAAGCAGAAAAGACACTGCTCCCTGCAGGAGGGTTAACAGCTGAATAAAACAAATTATTTTTGCTTGGGGCTCCAAAGGAAACAAAAAGTTCTGAACCCTGTTGGAAAGGTTGGGGTCTACACACTTCAGCAGTTCAGGATCAATAATAGGAATAAACATTCAAGCCTTTCGGCAGATTCATATTTTGTTTCAAATACATTTTGGCAGGGTAAGTGAATGAATAAAATCAAAGTTATCTGAAGCCTAAAAGTGAAAATATAGACTTTTAGGCTTCAGATAAAATATAAAAATTAAGGATGCACCCAAGTTTTCAATACCACAGAATACATATATGTATAACAAACTATTCATTTTTTCTGCCGAAGTGACCTGCAGCTAAAATGATTTAGAGGACAGAGCTGGAAACGAGAAATAGGAGCATAATATTTTTGCAGAATCTGTATGGTTCAGACAATGTAAAAACAAATATTATTGGAAAGTCTGTATTGGGTATGAATGGGAATATTGTGGAATATTACCACAAATATTTTCTCTCTTGGATTGCCATTGTTGTAAATATAAAAGAAAACCAATCAAAATTATTAGAAGCTCCACTTCCCACTTTGGCTCCCTTAACAGATAAAAATCTAAACCAATTGGGTTATTCTTTAGCCATGGCCAATGTGATTCTGGAAGTTTCATTCTCAACAAACCTGGAAAACACTAGGTTATCAAAAGCTGACTGAAGCAAACCCAGATTATCTCAAGATAAATTATGTAATTAAGTTGACAGAACTAAAAAAAAACAACCCTAACATATACCTTTGACAAAAACTCAAAGGCTTATAACCCTGTACATGGTAACAAATCATTTTCCTAAATCAAATCTACTAGATGTGTCAATTAGATGACATAAACCACTTCTCAGAAAATGGAATTTAAAGTGGAATAGAGTCATAACAGTATTAGGACTACATATTGCTTAGAATACAAAGGCAAAAAAGTGCTCTTAAGCATGCAGGGAAACATGCATAGCCCTTATGTGTGACTCTTTAATCCAAGTGTACTTTTTCCTAGGATTATGGAACAGCTGGGTGATACTAGAAAAAGGAACAGCTGCTTTGTGGAGTTGCCAACAGGAGCTATGTTTGTGCCCCTATATACTCCAAAGCATTATTTTGCTTTTGAATCCAAAGTGCTGGACAACCCTAGTAATGTATGTACATGTTAGTGTATTTTATATAAAAACTGGAGGATAAGCAGATGTCTAAACAATGGAACAAATTTTGAACAGCAAAAATCCATCACTATTGAAGATCGTAAATGTAGAAGTCACATACAAACTTCTTCAAGTTAAGGAAAGTGGATATTAAAATTGTAGGTTTGATATATTACTCACACAATTGAGAAAGAAGATTTTGCTCAGAAGAGAGAGACTGAATGCATATGCAGTTTTATTTTGTTAAGACCATAGTGCTATTCCTATGTTTGTGCCTGCCTACAAAGAGAAGTTGCAGATTAACAGACTTTGAAATACATTGTGCTTTTCCCTTTGAGACAACATTTAGATGAAAGCAGCAAATTACCTGTCCTTATGAAACAAACTAGAGTTGAGAAGACACAGAGTGTATAATTCTGCACTTCTACTTGTACATATCCTTTCCACAAACAGCCCTCTGGGACAATCAGATAATTCAGTGAATTAACTCATTGGAATGAATAAAGAATGCCATTAACTTGGCCTATAGTTCTTCTGATTAAAACTAAGTGAGAGCTTTTCTTCCCCATTCCCATTTTTAAAATGCAGCAGCATATTTAATGTCATTAATATTTTTATTTCCTACAATCTTCATTCTATTTAAAGCCCATCCAATTTAAGCCTACAAATCAATCCAGTGAATTCCAAGAAATACTGGAAACTGTTCAACTTATGTTTCTTGTTCAGAGAATTCCAATAGCCGTCAGCACTTTTCTTTTAGAGATGCAGCTTCAAATTTCCTGAATATAAGAATGGTCAGATTTTAGAATTGCAAAAGTTTAAAAAGCCATATTTAAATTAGCTTCAGATATCAGGAAAATAATACTGAATGTTGGATGACAAAGGTACATAAATATTATATTCAATATAAAATTGAAAATACACCTTGACCCAGGGTTTATTACACTTTTCAGAAAAGAAAGATGACCAGAATTTACAAGGAGATAAAGGAAGCAATTTTCAGGGATCAATTTTACCAGACTAAACTTGATGCTTTTTAAAATGCATGCACATATGCACTCTGAAAAAAGCAAGCATAAAAGCAAGCATGTTTTTAAATAGCCAGAATAATTGTATGGAGACTCAACTTTAAGTATTATTTGATTCAATTATGCCTTGGTTATGCAGCTATACTATATCACTCTTGATATTGTAGTCTCAAAACATTTTGGTTTATGGTCTACTCTGCCCAGGTACCACAGGTGGAGGGTGTCTGCTATACAACTAGAGTCTTTTGCTGTTCAAATTCCAGGCAAGATTTATAAGAATTCTTTAACTTTAAAAATTGTTGCAAATGTTTGATTTTCAAGAAATTTTCTTTGGGCAAATGTAGGTGCCCTATCAGATATAGAGTAATCTTCAATTGTGACAGAGGTTTTCCCAAATCTTTTTGGAAATGGGAAACAAGTAGTTGGGACTTTCTCTTTTTTGAAATATAAATTCCAACCTTGAAATCAAAATGGTTTTCATCCCAGGCAAAATAAACAATTATGGAATATTCCTCATTGTGTCCATATGGGGGCAGTACAGTTTAAGAAAAATAGTATACTATACAAAAGTGGCCTTAATTATTTGTTCAAAAGATCTGTCTTGAATATTTTGAATGAATAAAACATACACAGTTATTAATCAGAAAGAAACAAATGTAAAACCTTCAGGTTATAGCTTTCTGAACGACCTTCTTTTAAAATGCAACTGAAGAGTCATATTTAAGACCACCCAGTGTTCAGTTATGTTTCTGGAATATGTAGAATTTTACTCTCTATATTGGCAGTTTTACATCTCAGTTTCTAAGACTGAAATTTTCTCTCCGTCTTAGTAATATTTTGATGTAGTATGTTCCTGCTTTTTTACACATTTCTCATTAAGCAATTCACAACTTCTAGAAAAGACACCTAAACGCAACGAGAACATTAAAGTATTTTTTTAAAAAACCTTCATCATTTTTTCTTATCTTCAATGTAACCTAAATTGGTCATGGAAATCTATAATCTGATATGTCCATGTCTTATCTAAGTATAATTTTGAGTAAGCATTTGCTCAGTTAACAGTTAACTATTCAACTCTATTATCTATATTATATTACATCTCCCGAATGTTATTTCATTTTTAATGGATAAGGAAGGGTATGCAGACTGCAATTATGATGAATCACAGGTTGAAAAACAATAAGGAATGAGAAGAAAGCATTTTATGCAGATCTGCAGTTTGTAATATATAGTTATGAACCCACATAGGATCAAATAAAAGAGTCATAAAACTTTATATCGAAAAGCACCCAAAAATGTGTTCAAATTATTAAATTACATGTTCTTTTTTTCACAATACTAACGTGCTCTCAGCCTGAACAATTTGGTTGTATTTGCTATGAGAAATGTTAAGTAACAATTGTATTTTACAGTTAATTGCACCTGAAATGGTCTCGCAATCAGAATATGGGTATAAAAGAAGGAAAACATAATCTTGAAACATAAAAACTCTAATCCTGTAATTCTGAACATGCTGAAGCTACACTAACACAAACATGATGACACTTCTAGGGATATCCAATGATCAAATTCATTTGAGCCCATAAAGTTCAAATTTCTTCATTCTCAAGGGAAGAAGTAAAGAATTAGAACTCATCTACACAAATTGGTAAAAAAAGAAAAGTTGGGTCAAAAATCTTGACTTCTTTACAAGAAAAAAATGGGAATGATTTTCACTCCGATTCACAGAAGCCGACTGCGATAAAACCACCACCTCGCTTGGCCAAAGCTGGTAGGGATTTCTAGGATAGAGAAAGGAAGGGCCTTTCAGTGTCAGGTTGTTAGCTCAAAGAACATGTTAGCTGAAGAGGGTTAAATCTATGGAGCATATCTGGTGATTAAAGCTGATAGCCATCACACCAGCTGACTACCAGCAGAAACTGTAGAGCTCACTGCAGATGGAAGTAGATTAAAGACTGAAAAGAGATCAGTTTTCCCCATAATTTGGAACTAATAAGGAGTTTCCTCTAGGGCAGACGGATTTTCTCTGCTTAGTGGAGTAGGTCCTTAACAGTTGCAGTTAAATACCTGGTATAGTCATAGAAAAAGAAAGCTGACAATTATCTCAACTGCAATCATGATCCAACATACTTAGAACAAAACAACTAATAAAAATAACTTGAACATTTCCACTTCAAAGCACTTAGAAACTATTATTGCAAATTTGTATTTAATTTACAATTATATGTTGTAGAAAGTCAGTGTACATATATTTATCTATATATCATAATTCTTTTATTAACACGCCTTTCCACTGAATGTCATTTTCAAGGAGAGAAAACATGAAGCATAAATTTGTTCTTAAGTAAAAAGCTGTTTTGGGGGGAAAAAAACTCTTGAACTAAACTGACAATTTAGTTTTTGCATTTGTTGATAACAGTCCTGGGAATAACTTTTTCTTCTTTTCTGCAAATTTTCACTGCCCTGTTTAACGGCTATGTCTTACAAATTTCTAGCCATGTAAGAAAAAAAGTTGGACCATACCTGCTGCTCTACTCAGCTAATCCCGCTTAACTTTAAAATTGCAGGAAGATCTCATTTATCAACTACCTTGTTTAGCAACCACCCAAAGTTAAGATGGTTTCAACTGGCTGTGACAAGACTTAATAGAAAATCCGAAAGTAAAATTGTAAATTATAGTCACATGATGTTTTGCTTAACAACTGAAGCAGACGTGAGTTTGTAAGTCTGTCTGGGTCATGTGATTTTCCACTTAACAACTGTGATGCTTAGTGATGGAGTTGCCTGTCCCAATTTTAGTCACTAAACAATGACTGGAAACTGATCAAGGAGAGAAGCAACCTGAAATTAAGGAGAAACTTCCTAACAGTGAGGACAATTAACCAATGGAATAACTTGCCTTCAGAAATTGTGGGTGTTTCATCACTGGAGGTTTTTAAGAAAAAGACTGGACAGTCACTTGTCTGAAATGGTATAGGGTCTCCTGCTTGAGCAGGGGATTGGACTAGAAGATCTCCAAGGTCCCTTCTAGCTCTATTCTGATTGTAGGGCTAATAAGAGACACTTTTCCTGTACAGAACCTTAAAACATTTGACAATTACAAAGCCAATTAAGAAATAAAATTATTTGTTCAGAAGTGAAAATGGGCCTCTGCATTTTATGTATACTTGCATTCTATTAATAATACAATGCCTTTAACTCAAAAGTTCCATTAAGTTAAAATAAACTCATTGCCAAGTAAGGAATAGAGGACTTTTTTTTCTTTTTTAAAACTATTTCTAAGCAGAGGTTCTTCAAAGTTTTACACCAAGGAAACACTAACAAGTTCAAGTCACTGGCTCAAATCTAATGGAAATTTAGTCTTCTTGTTACACTGGTTACTGGATATAATACTAATACTTATAATAATATAAGTTTCTAAGAAATTCTAATTTCCAGATGTATCACCACTTATAAATGATCATGACTATGCTTTTGAACTTCAAGAGATTTTAAGGAAATAAAGATATCACTCAATGGTCTTTATAAATGGAGTCTCAAGATGCTCCTTTGAAGTTATTACTTAAGTAAAATAAATAGACAGTAAAAATGTTTATATATTGTTACATACACAGGAATTAAAGGTTTAATTAAATATCTTTTTTATTAGTCCACAAAATAATTAGATATTGCTAAAGCATCTTACTTCGTTGATTGTTATTTACTTCACCAAAAAAACTCTCCTTCCAAGCCAAAACCGCTTGATTTTACAATTTTCAGCATGTGCAGCCCTATGGTATTTCCGAGGTTGGGCAACAGCCAAAGAACATACTTCCCACTGCTTTCTCTGCAGCTTCTGTGTAAACATGTTGCTCCTCTAATATGACCCTTTTGTCTCTTCACCCAACCACAGTTCACTACTTCACTCTATTCAGTATCTAGGCAAAACATCCTTGGCTGGTTTTCTTAACACTCAACCACAAACACTTCCTTTATTTTTTTGTATCAAAGGCAGGTGATAAGTCAATAAATGTCACATACAGGCTTTTTGTGGGTCCGTTCATTGATTTGTGAATCAGATATTGTAAAGTGAAACACTGATCTATAGTACTATGCCCTTTTCTGAAGCCCGCCTTTTCTTCTGCTACAATCTAATGTCTGCCTGATCAATCAATCAATTTAAAAGATACCTTATATACAGCTCATATCCTATGTTAATGAGATTTATTGAGGAAGTTAGTGGGGATTGCTAAATATTGGAACTGATACACTGTCTTTCCAATCTACAATAATTTGTTCAATGGCATTGATATAAATAAACAAGAAGGCAAGCACAGGAGCCCATCAATCAGGTAATGCCTTAAAAATTTCTGGTGATTACATAATCCCTCTCCTGGGGCTTTGCCAGCTATCTGTTGTAAAATTATTCTTTTCACTTCTGCAGCATTTAGTGAGGGCCATTTTAGTCATTAATATTTTTAATAAATCTGTACCCATTAACTTTTGGTTTGATATTCTAATATCATAAAATTTATTTTTAAAATAAGCTATCCAAACTCCAGGTGAAATTTATGCTTGTATTATTACTTTTATTTCTCTCTGGCCTTGGAGAACTAGTTCCCAAAATTTTGCAAACACGACAGTTTTCATTCTTGCCACTGATTTTTATAATAATCTTGTTTTCTCTTCCTTATCAGTGCTTGATCCTTCATTATCCTTCATTATATTTACTCTATCAAATGATTTTTTCTTGTTAATTTATCTGACTAGGCCAGCCAGTGCATTTCTTTCATGTCTACATTTGTGGTTAAACCACAAAATTTTAGTTTCATTCATTTTCCTTTGCATGGGTAACACATCAGAAGTTTAAGATTGCTAACCACATCCTCATATAGGATATTTGCATTTTTTATTTTTTGAATAAGTTTAATCCTCTGCTGTAGCACTGTTGGACTTCACAGCACAGATCTTACAACTCTAGCCAAGAGGAGAACAAAAAAAGTTAGGAAAACCCTCCATATAGTACTATATACTGTAATGGCTATCAACAATTTTTTTACAAAGATTTTCAGTAAATTAGCAACCGGAAACTTAAAAGTATTAAAAGATGTTGAGACTTTGGGAAAACAAACAGAGAAGAGCAACTATGATGATTAAAGGCCTGGAGACTAAAACATATAAAGAATGGCTGCAGAACCTACGTTGGCTAGTTTAAAGAAAAGAAGAAATAGAGGTGACATGATAGCAGTATTCCAGTATTTGAGAGGCTGCCACAAAGAAGAGGGGGTCAAATTATTCTCGAAAGCACCAGAGGGAAGGACAAGAAACAATGGTTAGAAACTGATCAAAGAGAGAAGCAACCTGGAATTAAGGAGAAACTTCCTGACAGTGAGGACAATTAACCAATGGAACAGCTTGCTTCCAGAAATCATGGGTGCTCCATCACTGGAGATTTTTAAGAAAAAGACTGGACAGTCACTTGTCTGAGATGGTATACTATAGGTCCTCTTGCTTGAGCAAGGAGCTGGGCTAGAAGACTTCCAAGGTCCCTTCCAGCTTTATTCTATTCTAAAAAATGTGAATTTTTTTGAAAAAGTTCATGAACACAGAATTTTAAAAAGCAGAAAAAAACAATGGAAAATGATTTGGCATTTTGTTTAAAAACACAATCTAGCCTGGACTACTCTATGAAGTAGCAGAAGTAACTTGTATAATTTAGTCTTCAGCCTCAGAAAAAGGAAAAAACTTTCAGAAAGTTTTGTTTTCCCATAAAACAAGCTTTTATAAGCAAAAAGAAAGTTCAAATGAATCATGGAGCTTCAGATTATTTAATTATTTCTTGGCTCACTGGTTTTAAAGGCTTTTCAAAGTGACATGCAAAAAATCCAAACTACTCACAGATATTGATGTAAAATAAGAACAGAACTCGCTTCTCTGCACAAAGTAAAAACAAATTTCTGATTTTACATAGGAAGAAACTGGCAGTTTCTTAACATTCAGCTAGGATCTGCCTTCCTATAACTAAAAAAAAAAAAAAATTTACAATTCCACATCCTGAACAGATCTTGGGTTTTCATGTATTTGAAAAGTATTATTGTAACCTCAGTAATCTTCAATCAACAATAAACATACCCTGCCTCTTCTAATTGTCTTCATATAGCCAGTTTTGAATTCCTAATCATATTTCTTGGCCTTGTCTATTTGCCTAAATCCCTTTTATAGTATAACACTTAGAACTGGACATAATATTTGAGTTTTGTTATGGATGAAATTGAATAATTACTTCCTATAATTTAGAAACAATTTTGCTCATGTAGTTTAATATTCGACTGACAGCTTACGTCTGTATTAGTTATTGCTATTTTCAACCCATTGAAAAATAATAAAAGTCTTTAATAAATCTTTAATAAATTTCTGCAACTTGGCTGTCAGGGTTCCGGTTGAAAAGCCAGCTCCTCCTTTTTTCTTTTTCTTTTTGAAGATGTGCATATTTGTTCTTATTCAGATTTATTTCTTTATTTAATTTATACCACCCATAAAGTCCGTCAGCTTACACAGTATTTAATACATCTAAAAATAAAATATCCACAATATGCTTTAAAACAACAGTAACATTAAAAAAATAGCAAAACTGGTGAACAAAACAAGAATATGGAAATAAAAATAGTACAATGGTTAATTTAACAAAATATCCTTTAGAATATTGTTTCCAACATTTTCCTAAAAATGAGAAGGGAGGGGGCCAGTCTGATCTCTACTGGGAAGCCATTCCAAAGTATTGCTTTGCAGGAAGCCATGGTGCAAAGTGGTTAGGATGCAGTATTGCAGGCTAACTCTGCTCACCGCTAGGAGTTCGATCCTGACCGGCTCAAGGTTGACTGAGACTTCCATCCTTCTGAGGTCGATAAAATGAAGTCCCAGATTGTTCGGGGCAATATGCTGACTCTGTAAACTGCTTAGAGAGGGCTGTAAAGCACTATGAAGCAGTATATAAGTCTAAGTGCTATTGCTATTGCTGCTGCCACAGAGAAATGAAGTATAAGCATCTTATCCCTTCTATATCTACACAGGTAGTCCTCACTTACCAACCATTTCTTCAGCAACTGGTCAAAGTTATGACAGCACTGAACAAGGAGACTTACAACCCATTCTCAAAGTTGCAGCAGTCGCAGAGTATCCATAGTTACATGATTGTGATTTGAGCACTTGGCAACTGGCATGCATTTATGACAGTTACAATGGCCCATGGTCAGGTAATTTCCATTTGCAACACTCACAGCCAGCTTATGACAAACAAAGTCAATAGGGAAGCCAGGAGGAAATTGCAAGTGATGGTCAGGTGACATGCATAACAATCACAGGTGACTGTTCAGCTGACCTCAGCTGGAACTAATGAGCTGCCTTGGTAAGTTAGTTGTGGTGATTGATTTTTCTCTTTATGACAGCACTCACCAATAGAGTTCCTGGTCCCAATTGTGGTTGGTAATGAGAACTACCTGTATCTCTAAATGTTATCTTCTTATTATATCATGGACAATGGATTCTGTTTAGAGCAGGCAGTCCTGCTGACACCCACTTTCTGCTCTAAACCAGAAAGACCTTCATAGGTCAATGCCAGTACTTTAAACTGTACCTACGAACTAACCACAGGCCTCGCAGAATTGGTATTCTGTGCTCCTTCTGTAGGGAGCCAGTAAGTACTTGAGCTTTATTAAAATATATGCATAGTCTTTAAAAACAGCTCCCCATAAAGCATATTATAGTAGATCAATTTGGTGGTACTAAGGGCATGAGTTATTGTTGTTTGTTCTTGCTAAACCAGGAAAAGTCACAATTGGTGCAGCAATCAATGCTAGGCAAACATCCCTCTAACCACAGGCTTATCTGATGGCATCTAGCCTAGAGCCTGGATGGCAATGTGAAACTGAGTAACATCAGTATTTCAAATGGTTGCAAGAGCTCTCTCAAAAATTTCATAAAGTTGTTAAAAAGCTGGGGACAGGAACCTGATCCTTCAGTACCCAGCGTATCAGAAACTGTCTGACTAACCTCTCATCTTCCATAAAGATAGACTGAACCACCCACTGAATAGAATCATTGCACAACAATATCTCCATTCCCCAAACCCTACAGGTAATTTAATAAGGTACCATGTTTGATGATACTGAAAGCTGCTAGGAGTTCAAATAATGAGGAGGGATGTGCTACCCCATCCTGATCCCAAACCATTTATTCCAAGAGAGCAATTACAACTATCTGAGTTCCACACTGGGACCTTTAGTTATCTATCATTTTACCTCTTTTTCTAGACTTTTCAAAGATACTACAGAAAAGTTAAATGAGACCATCAGATAGTTCTTTCAGTCTCCCAGGCTCAAGGAGAAGAGACATTCCCTAATCATATTTCCAGCAAACTCAAGCTTCAATTCTGCTCTATGGTCTTCCTGATTATTGTTTGAACCACACTAAGTTTTGTTGGGAAAAACTAAATCAGAATAAGAATTCTTCTTTATTACTGTTAACATTTTGTAATATTCATGGACCACTTGGTATAATGACCAATTTTGCTTCCTTTTATTTGAAACACATTTAAAGATGCATTTTCCCCCACAACTCAGCATCCTTAGCATCCTTTAACAATCTCGGCTTAGTCTGAACTTTGACCTTTTTTACATCATCTGTACAATCTGCTTCTGTGTGCTCTTCCTTGGTGATCTGTTTTTCCTTACCATCTTCTATACATCTTTAAGTGGAGCTACATTAGATCTATTCTCCTTGCAGTATTTACTTTTCATATTGCTTTTTTAGGAACAGCTATTCATGCAAGTTTCCTTTTTCTATTATATTGTTCTGCTATGGAATCCTACTTATCATTGATCTAATTTATTAAAATCTGTTTTATTAAAATATATGCATGATAGAATATATGCATTAACTGCATTCAGTTTCCGTGAATATCAAAAATTCCAGCTTTACATTGCATCTCTCCTAATATTACTGTTACTTTATCAACAAATATCTTTGGATTAATACCAAGTTAAGGATAGCTGATTCTCCAGTGTCCTTTTCCATCGTCTGAAAGAAATAGTTGTCACCAAGCCAAATCAGCTGAGGCAGCATCGCAAAGCACCCTTCTGGCACAAGGAAATAAATGTCTCAGCTTAGAGCCCAGAATTGTTAATGAAGTAGAATAGAAGTTTATGTCATGATGAATTCATATCAGCCTCTGAGCTGGAAAACTACATTTCATATTTCTGCTGTTATAAATTTGTCTACAATCTGCCAATACATATTGTCTGTAAGGTGGTATAAATTATGTATTATTAACTGTAAGTAACCAGAAGGCTATATATTATGTAGTTTAAGGCATTTAAGTGCTGTCAGCAAGACACTCAGACTAGCGAGACTAAGTTTCTCAGAAGATCAAAGATAATACATATTGTATTTAAACCAGATTCAGATTCACACTTTCGATTAGGTATTTGTGCTGATCTCATGACTACTGCTCTTCCAGAATAAGAATGCTTTGTTATAATATTTGTTTAATTAGGATAATTAATTACAGCTTAACTGAAGATTTTTTTCATACTACAGACCTCACACAGATTCAAAGCCAATGCTTTAAGTTAATTTTTTTAAATAAAAAACAAAAAAACTGGCTTTAAGATGAAGTCAATGAATTTTCAATTAATAGCATGCTTACTTTGATGGCTGTTCAGTAATTCACTTTCTTACTAGTTCATAAATTTCTTAGCTCAACTTCTGGAATTTTGAGAAGAGAACCTCTGCCATGGGAAAAATTGTCCTAAATCTGCTCTGCTGCCAATAAACCAGAAGAGCTAACTGGCTGATAATCCTCCCACACTACAATGTTTAAGTATCTGCAGTCAACCAGTGAAAGTTTAATTTGTTCCGCTAATGGCACAGAAAACTACTCAGAATTATTCACTATAAGTCTAACTTCGGCTCCCTTCTATCATATGTACAAACTTTAAATCATTCTGAGCTTGTTAACTCAAGCTGTTTTATCTTTCTTTTTGATCCAAAGCATAACAATATAACAAGATAAACTGGATAGAATTGCAATATGAGGAAAAAAAACCCAATAAAATATGCAAAACCCATAGGACAAAAATAATATTTATTTCAACTCTAACATTCTTTGTGTTTTTCATAGATTATTTTTAAATGTTGATCTTGAGCCAAACAAAATGTTAGGCCTATCTTATAAGATCTAGGTGCATTTAAATAAATGTAGATGGCAAGAGTAAGAATAAATTAAGCATATATGTTGAATGTGGTTCTTAACGTATCATCCAATACAATCACTATACAATCACTGCTTCAATATTTTCATATGACCAATTCACATTTTAAGGTTATTTCCTGTTGTTATTTATGTACTTTACCACTGGAAGTGAAGAGATATAAATGACTCTTTGTTTTTTTTAAAAAAGTCATATAGTTCTTCTTTGAAGCAGTGCTGCCAATGAAAACACTAAAAACTTTAGCAAAGTTTGAACCACATATTGATTTGAAGCTAATTGCTTTCCTTGTGCAAACCCAGCAACCTTAATTAGTAAATGCATCAAAACCAAGTTCACAATAATGGACTTTTTTCTCCATCACTCATCCCTGTAAATATTCTGTACTATTTATGCTAAATAATATTTAGTATATATTACACATATATATAAAATAAGCAAGTAACTGAATTTGTTTCTCCCCTCCCATTTCCTCCTGATTTCTTTTATTCATTCATTCATCATTTCATTTCATTTCAATTATTCATTCATACATTCATTCATTTATATATTTCATGTTTCCAAATCACCCAGCTTCTTCAGAGAGGGACTTTGGATGGTATGCAATATAACTGACATAAAACAACATATAAAATTAACATTAAAATATTAAACTGACTTAAGTTTAAAAATTTAAAAATTATAAGATTATGATATTATAAAATTTCAGAAAGATAGAAAATGCCAAGTTGGCCATTTAACATTAGTTAATATGGGGGGACTCTCATGGTCCTCTGTGCCCCCCCCCCCTGCAAGGCCACAGAACCATGTTTTGACCCTTTACAGCAGCTCAGGAAAGAAGGGGCCTCACCTATGAAGGCAGAATGGTCCATAATGTTGGGGCATCAGCAGTAAAGGTTCTTTTCCAAGACTCTGCCAGTTGAAATTCTTTGACAAACGGGGTTTGTAACCTTCCCTGCCTGATCAAATGGGATGGGCTAATGTGATGGGGCGGTCCCGTAGGTAGCCTGGCCCCATGCCGTGTAATAAGTAATATCTTGCTTTGGACCCAAAAGCGAACTGGCATCCAATCCAGTTCACGGAGCAAGGGCATTATATGTGCTTTTCTTTGGGCATTCAATGGCTCACATGGCCACAGCTTTTCCCCATTGGATTGTATTTCTTACTGCACCCACAAGCAAAATCTGAATGTTTTCATCTTTGCACTTAGAAAATCTTTGATGCAACAATGTACTTGGAAAGGTGAGCTGAATTTGACTGGGCCTTTGTAACAGTTTCATTAACATCAATGGTAGTTTTAGCTCAACATGGCACATATCTGTTGGATTGCAGAATTGCACCTTTTCAACATATATGAAATTGCTTAAATGATTTGAATTTTTTAATTGGGGATTTTATTAATTTTGAACATATATAACTTCCATATGAAATTATAAACACCTCCTGAATATGTGTATTAACAGCTGCACTGTCCTTCAATAGAACAGTGTGGTTTGTTTGCAACACATGTCTGCTGGGAAAGATGAGATCATACAAAATACAAACTGAAAAAGGAAATAATAATGAATGACTTTAGACCAAACAACACAAAACGTCATAATTCTGACATTTTAATTCATATACAGTATTTAGTTTTTCTTTGTTATTTTCATAATAAGAATAATCCAATGAAATATTGTAATCTTGTTCTTCTAGAAATACAAAAATAAGTAGAGAAAGATTCTAAAACAAAATTCAACCACTATTTGGACAACGTCTAAGGAATATTTTTCCTGGTTCTGTTTTTTCATTAGTACAAACTAGATTAACAATATCTCTTGAAATTGCTCTGAGATTCTTGCTTAAAGAATATTTGTATATTCACTTTTTGTTTTGGTTAAATGAATTTATTTGCCAAATAATCTGAAAAACTCATTGTTATATTCATATTTGGTTTTCTGTCCAAATACGTTCTGTTGTTCTGGGTACTATTCTGGATAGGCTTGTCAAAAGTGACATCTGTCACACTCATCTATAATTAGGTTCAAGTTAGTGAAGGAGTCACTTATATTTTTAGACAGTCACAAAGGGCAATAAAATTCACACATTGGAAATAATGAATCTAGTAAGT
This sequence comes from Crotalus tigris, assembly GCF_016545835.1. Taxonomy (NCBI): domain Eukaryota; kingdom Metazoa; phylum Chordata; class Lepidosauria; order Squamata; family Viperidae; genus Crotalus; species Crotalus tigris. The sequence continues at coordinate 1,329,320 of NW_024100554.1, read as the reverse complement.
AATTAATCTGAGCACATCTTCCTATGTTGAAAACTGCAGGCAACAGCTAGTAGCTGACTATCCACTGGAACATTTTCCAGCTGTTTCAAGCAAAGACTTTCAAAATGCATGCATACATCCTATTTTCCCAGGATTTCAAAGTCCACATGCAGGCTGCTGCTCAGCTATTATAAATGAGTAATTCAAGTAGGGCATGACTGTCTTGCATTAACTTGATAAAGATGTTTCACTCCAAATGCATCAACATTTCTGCTACGCTAACTCTTTTGAAGAGGGCAATTGCCTCTCGTTATATTTTACTAATAGCTAAAAATTGTAGAGAAGTATTGAGTGAACCTCCATTGTATACATTTTAGACATAAGATGTAAAGCTAATTTAGAATGTTTCTTAAATTAACTTTTAATGTTTCTAAGAAACCTGAATTTCTTTTAAAAATGTCAAATTTTCTAATTATAAGTCAAATTATAATTTTCTGTATTAAAAGTCAGCTATTTTTTAGAACAAATCTGCATTTCACTCTAAAACATATATTCACAAAGCTCAAATATTAATACGATATTAGCTTTGCATTAATTTTACAATAGTTTATAATTTTACAATATATTTATTTCACTCAATTGTAAGCCACACAGAATCACTCCTTGTGAGATGGGTGTACATATAAATTTGATAGATAAATAAATATTAAGCAAATTACGTATTTGTGTATTAAAATATTTACCGGCTGTTAGAAGCATAGAACCAGAACCATTTCCTTCTATTCATCTACTACCAAATCTTTAAAGCTAAAGGCATATAAATTTTTCATAATTCCAACAGTTAGGCCTGAGAATTCCCTTGTTTTCTCTATGGAAATAATCAGGTATCTATCATTCTGTAACAGCTGGAAACCAAATAATAGTTCATACAACTCTTATACAACTGCTTAGATACCACTGTGTGTATAAACATATACTACACCACAGTTGTTGTTATTAATTGCGAAGTCGTGTCCGACCCATCGCGACCCCATGGACAACATTCCTCCAGGTCTTCCTGTCCTCTACCATCTTCTGGAGTCCATTTAAATTCACACCTACTGCTTCAGTGACTCCATCCAGCCATCTCATTCTCTGTCGTCCCCTTCTTCTATTGCCCTCAATCTTTCCCAACATTAGGCTCTTCTCCAGTGAATCCTTCCTTCTCATTAGGTGGCCAAAGTACTTGAGTTTCAACTTCAGGATCTGGCCTTCTAAAGAGCAGTCGGGGTTGATCTCTTCTAGGACCGACCGGTTTGAACGCCTTGCAGTCCAAGGGACTCGCAGGAGTCTTCTCCAGGACCACAGTTCAAAACACCACAGTAGTACCCTTATTTTCTAACAATTATTATCAAGCAAAATGAGACCAGGGAATTTGATAGCAATTTTGTCAACCATTTTTCAAAAGTTTTTCTCTTGTGTATTTTTTACTACACAACCTTCTGAAGAACTTTAAAAAAAAGCTGTCAAAACTGGTTGTATCTGGACTATGACTTATCATTACTGGCAAGATTCTGAAAGATTTTTTCCCCCATCAAAGCCTAAATCAGTTTTTCTCAACTTCTTCGCAACTTCAGGATGTGTGAACTTCCACTCTCAGAATTCCCCACCCAGCATGTTGGTTGTAAACAAAATGAATGTTAAAGATAAAAATAAAATCAAGGTAAAATAATTTCACTTTTAAAAGTACAGTGTTGAATTTGAGGTTTTATCCCATTTCAAGGAAGGGATAGTTTTCTTTTGCCCAGAGAAGTGGCCGTGTTCCCACCACTAAACAAGGGATATTATACAACATTTTGGTGTGCATAGCAAAGGATGGGGGAAGAATTCCAAGGCACCCCGTTATCAGTTCCAAGGTTGTACAACCCAGGCATGATAAAATCAAACCAAGCTGGCTGGAATAGCCAACACTCCAGACGATAGGCTTAAGATACAGAAGGATCTTGACAGACTTGAACATTGAGCGCTATCTAACAAAATGAAATTCAGTGGTGAAAAAAGTAAGGTTCTACATTTAGGCAAGAAAAAACAAATGCACAGGTATAGAATAAGTGATACCTTGCTCAATAGTGGTAACTGTGAGAGGGATCTCGGAGTCCTAGTGGACAGTCACTTAAATATAAGCCAGCAGTGTGCTGCAGCTGCCAAAAAAGTCAACACAATGCTAGGCTGCATTAACAGAGGGACAGAATCAAGATCACATGAAGTGTTAATACCACTTTATAATGCCTTGGTAAGGCCACACTTGCACCCTGTTTTGGTCACCACGATGTAAAAAAGATGTTGAGACACTAGAAGGAGTGCAGAGAAGAGCAACAAAGATGATCAGGGAATTGGAGGCTAAAACATATAAAGAACGGTTGCTGGAATTGGATATGTCTAGTTTAATGAAGAGAAGGACGAGGGGGGGGGGCATGATTGCAGTGTTCCAATATCTCAGGGGTTGCCACAAAGAAAAGGGAGTCAAGCTATTCTCTAAAGCACCTAAGGGCAGGACAAGAAGCAACGGATGGAAACTAATCTAGGAGAGAAGCAACCTAGAACTAAGAAGAAATTTCCTGACAGAACAATTAATCAGTGGAACAACTTGCCTCTAGAAGTTGTGAACGTTCCAACACTGGAAGGTTTTAAGAAGAGATTAGACAACCATTTGTCTGAAATGGTATAGGGTTTCCTGTCTGAACAGGGGTTGGACTAAAAGATTTCCAAGGTCCCTTCCATGTATATTATTATATCTTGTATCTTGTATTTATAAAAAAGGTTTATTTTTTTAATGTTACAATACAAAAAAAGACTTTCTTCTGTAGTAAACATTGGTTTCATATTTTTTTCTCCTATGCAATTATTTTTTAGCCTTATCTTATCTCTGTATTAACCTTTGCATTTCTAATATACCTATTAACTGTTCCTGTTTTTAACCCATAATTCTAGCCTTTTCCCTTATGCAATTATATTTATTCTATTATCTTTCCTTAATTTTCTCTTAAGTCAAAAGACCCAGATTTTTTTATTGCACTCTTTTTCATTCACTGCCAACAATCTTTCTTGCCAACAATCTCCAAGCATTCTTTGGCTCCAAAAAGAGTTAGGAGCATTGGTGATCCAAGTATACAAAAGCTAATTCTATCTTAGATATAGATGTAAATTCCAGGAAGGATTGACCATTTTATTGGCATTATCAATGAAAAGAAAATATCCTTTCTCAAGCCTGTTATTTATGCTATGGAAAACACTGTCAACAGCCTGATGGGCTATGTTCCCATGATTCTGCACCTGCACAAATTCATTATTTGTTTTTTCATGAAATAGTCTCTCTCCTCCAATATCAAGATTCTTAAATTAAAGGCACATAACTAAGCATGGCAACACAAAGCTATATCTTTTGCCATTATTTTCAGGCATAGCTGACACAGTGTTTATCTACTTCTTCTTGATTGAGTCTTGCTAGATCTCTTTCAATATAATTCTTCAAATATCAAAGCTTTTATAAATTTGTCCTATAGAAAACTAATACATTCCATATATAATTTCACTTACAAACTTAACTAATTTAGGCAGCAGCTCTCTTCCTTGTCCCCCAAGGCCATCCATACATTTCATTACAAGAATTCTAGGAAATAATCAGACAATGGAGAGGGAGGAGCCTACAAAGACTTAACGGTCAAAGAAAAAAACCTAGGAAGGACCCACCCTAATTGATTAGGTGGTTAAAAGTGACAAGAGAGCATTTGTACATTCCGACTTGCAAGTTTCAATTAATGTACCCTTACAATAAAGTAAATTTAGCACGTCTATTCATGTTTTTGTCTGGTTTACTTGAGATGGCTGACAATTGCTTAGCAACAGCAGTCCCAGAGATCCCCTTTACCATCATTAAATAAGAATCATGGCTCATTAAGCAAAGACCTCTTTGCAACTTCTGCTGGCTTCCATATTTTTTTTACCCTATGATAGATAGATAGATAGATGTGTGTGTGTGTTTTCTGAGGTTTTTGCAGGTGCTTGTATGTAGGTCTTTGGTTGTTCGGGTTTTCTCCCCCGTAAAATTGGAAGTGTCTTGGCGACATTTCGACGAAGTCCCATTCATCATCTTCAGTCTGGTGTTTTCGGCTTCATGCTCCTAGAAGCACAAAGCTGAAAACACCAGCCTAAAGATGACAAATGGAACTTTGTTAAAATGTCGCCAAGACACTTCCAATTTTACGCGGGAGAAAACCCAAATAACCAAAGACCTACATACAAACACCCGCGAAAACCTCAGAAAATATATATATATATATATCATAGGGTAAAAAAAAATATGAATATAATTACAGTTGTAATTATGTAATGTAAGTTGTGTTAGGGGTTCTTCTGAATCAAAAAGTAAGACAAAAATCAAGAAGTAAAAAATTATCATGGTAAGAACTTAAAATATTTTATTTATGATAGGGATATACCTGATCCTATTTGATTTTTTTTTTTTTGAAAGCCTGTTAACTACATTTAAAAGAGGACAAAATGCAACCATGGTCTTATAAAGCACAAATCTACCCATTACAGAAAACTTCAGGTGGCAGCTGCAGTCAAGAGAACAATTTCACAGTTATGTATATTTACGCACCAGAAAGTCCTTCAGTCATTCATTGAATTATTATAATGTGCTTTACATGGAGTTTCCTTTGAAAACCATTCCAAAGATACAGCTGACTCACAATGCAGTGATGGGTATGCCACAGTATGTACATGTGTCCCTACTAATTTACAAGCTGCACAGTTGCCATTTGGCATCTAAGTACAATTCAAGGTGCTGGCTATCACCTATGAAGCTCTGGTGACATAGTGATACCAGTGTTTCCTCCCATCTGGTGAGGTCAGCTAGAGTAGACACATTTTGTGTCCTGTTAATTAAGCAATATCATTTCCTGGAATCCAAGAAGTGTGCTTTTTTGGTGATGGTTCTGGACCTCTAGAATGATAGCCCCTTGGAGATCCACACTGCTCTCTCTTCATTGTTTTTTTATAATTTTTAACAACCTGATTGTTATCACAGATTTTGAGTTAAGATGATGATTGAGCCCCACTGGTTTTGGATCTTTTTTGGTCTTCCTGTGCTATAGAGTCAGTCCTGCTATCAATTGTATTCTCTTTCTTTAATACACGTTGTTTCTTTTTCACTCTCATTAATTAAGTCCTCATGGAATTAGCCTCAAAATTGAAACATTAAATTTAGATTAAAATCTAATTTCCTACTTGTATCTTTGAAAGAAGTCCATCTATATAATATAATATAATATAATATAATACAATATAATACAATACAATACAATACAATACAATATAATATAATATAAATCTTAAGTGTGCTATGCTTTCTATATTAGCAAGATTTTGTTTTTAAAGTGCCATATTGTATTTGGTCCCATTACTTCTGATACTTTAGTTTAATTCTTATTAACCTAAAATGCTAAATCTGCTAAATCACCATTTCCATAAGAACAGAATATTTCACCATAAATATATATCTATGACTTCTCCACAAGCTCTGGCAAGAGAAGAACCTGCACATAATAAAAGACACAGTTTTTTCTCCCCATAAATGTCTCTAATAGCAACTCCAAAATATACAGTCTAATTCAGTAATGTACCATGTCAGAACACATACATAATAATCCAAAAATAACAGTTTGAATGCTTTTGCATAGAATTTCATGTTAGAGATTTCAGGAATGTTTTCCTTAAAAATTATAATTAAATCCTGTCATCGGGGGCTGGTACTATGTTATAGTTTAGAAAATTACTTCCCGAGCCAATTGAGGTAATCATAAGGCATATTTCCTCCAGAGTTTGACTAATTTTCTATATGTACATGTGAGTACATGTGTGAAAGTAACAAAATAATGGGGTGTCTTCCCTATTAGTAGAAAGAAGATTCTTCAAGAAATATTATTACTGAGATTTTGTAGTAACTCCTATTTATTACACCAGATCTCTGGATAAAGTTAATGCTATCATTATCATTTTTAATGTTTTAATAATAATAATGATAATGATAAAATTGGAAGGGACCTTGGAGGTCATCTAGTCCAACCCCCTGCTCAGGCAGGAAACCCTATACCGTTTCGGACAAATGGCTGTCCAGTTTCTTCTTAAAAATTTCCAGTGTTGGAGCATTCACCGCTTCTGGAGGCAGGTTGTTTCACTGGTTAATTGTTCTAACTGTCAGGAAGTTTCTCCTCAGTTCTAGGTTGCTTCTCTCTTTGGTTAGTTTCCACCCGTTGCTTCTTGCATGTTCACTTTCCATTATTACCAAAATATCTGAGTATCAACTAGTTCTAGGGAATGCTTTAACAATATCTTTTCACACACTGACATTTCTATCAATTTATAAATCTTCCTGAGATAGAAAAGTCATTTAGAAGCTCATACCTTAATTCTGCAGAAGAATGAATAATCTACTACTACTAATAATATAATATTCAAATTATTATTATAACTAGCAGGTTTTGATAATAATTTCAATGAATTTTCAATTTTTAATTTCCCTTTACATTAAAAAATATATTAAACACAGGTGATTTGGGGGCCAGGGAACAGATCAATATCTGCTTGACTATTTAAATTTGATAGAGCTTAAACATTTTTAATTTTGGGTTTGACCATGTTCCCGGATAAATTACATACAATTAATAAATAACAATATCTGAAGTACCAGATTATCGTTATTCTTTTGATACCAGAAACTCAAAAATAAAATAATGTGAATATATGGGATAATGAGTTAGAATTATTCTGTGCCACAACAGAAATATCCTGATATTCATGTTTTGGAAAATATCATAATCCTTATAAAATTATCCATATTAAGATTAAAGAGAACTTGGATCCTCTATTCCCACAACTAGCTCATATGGAAAAGAGATCAACCTCCAACTTGTATATGTAACATCTTCAACATTTGCTTTCTTTCTGTGCTTGTGATTAAATGTAACATTTTAAAATCCCAAAGTTCTAAGAAAAGCATAAATCCTTGTGTCACAGCTGCTATTTGAATCTGGAAGCACAGGCAAGCCTTAACTATCAAGAAATCCCAACAGATTAAGTTGGACAACACCTGTATCTCTTCATTTAGCTCCAATAACAAAGCATAAACTTCAGCATTACAAAAATAGATGCCATGTTCAGCTGCAGCTACATTTTGCTCCTAATTCCCGTGAACAAAAATGCTAAGAGCATGAAATCATTGAAGCAAGTTCTGTCATCAGAAGGATAAGATTTTTTTTCTTTCTTTTTTGGAACAGAAATCCAGTGGGAACATGATAGAAAACCAGCAATAATTACACATAAAGTATGGAGGGAAATCCTCAGGGAGAGAAGAGGAAGTGTAACAGGATAGATGAGCATAATTTTTTTGCTTATGCCTAAACCATAAATGTGAATTGTCTTTAATTAAAAATTATTTAAGATAAACTGTTTTTAAAATTGTGTGTGTGTATGAGCACTGTGTAGGTGTTATGTACTGTGTAAGCTAGTAATATAAAATCATTCTTTTGCAAAACAAACTCCATCTGAATTAACTGCATCTTTGACCAAAAGTTGAACAGAAAAAATGACAATTTCATTTTATCCAAACTTCAATACTAAAGGAAAAAAAGATTTGAGACAACCATCCTGAATTTTATGCCCATCTCTTCCTTTCTAATTAACCCCACTGAACAAAATTAACCTCTGCAACATATGGAGGTATCAAATAACATTGTTGCTGTTGTAATTTATGTTTCTGCAGATTTCAGTAAAAGAGTTGTACTTTACTGGGTATATTGAAAGAAATATATAATACTTTCTTAAATCTATAATACTATATATTTCAGCTTAAAGACACTATTTTTATTTATTCTATGCAATTTTTAAAATGTGCAAAAAAATTTAAATGACCCATTGATAAAATATATATATAACCTTCATTGTGAAAAAAGAATAAAATCATTTTTATAACAGGACCTCCTACTAGACCAGGCATCTTTTAATCCTCTAAATTTTACTCCTAAGTGCCCCTCAGCATTGGTCACGGTTCCTGGGGCTGCTGCCAGCAACATCTTGTTCCCTACAGCTGTCCTAGGCAGATTGGGGGGGGGGGGGTTGAGCGATGAAAAATGGGATCGAGAAGTTATAAAATGACTCAGTAAGAAAAAGGACATTCTTTGTTAAGTTCTCAGTTTGTTTTTTTTTCTAACTGACTTATCCCTTTATTATAAAATTCTTTCTGGAGATGAAACTTTTTTTCTAAATTTGTAGATTTCTGTTTATTTCCTTTCTGGTTTATTTTCCCTTTGAAAGAACAGAGATTTTGAAATATCAACTGTATAGGCAGTCCTCGAGTTATGACTTTTGTTTAATGATCGTCCAGAATTACAACAGCCTCAGAAAGAATGCTTTGTGGCCCATAAACACTTCCCCAACACCTCTGCAGTCACATGATTGTAATCTGGGTACTTGGCAACCTATAGGCACTTACAAAGTTAATGGGGAAACCAGCAAGGAAGGTTGCAAGCTGTTGTCATCTGCAGAGAGGACTCCAGTTTATCTCTGGGGACTGGCTGAAAGAACTGCCTCATGAGGAAAGCTGAACACTTTTGGCAGGCAGTTCTTTCAGCCAGCCCCCAGAAACAAGAGGAATCCGAAATCCAAGCTGAGAGCAGAGAGGTAAAGGTAAAGAGGGCAGGTGCCTTAAACGGGTGGGGGGAAGCCTTGTGAGGCCTGGCGCAGATGGGCACATATGTGTCTCTTCGCTCAGGGACTGAAAATCCTGCTTGGATTTTGGCAGGGAGGATTTTCAGCTCTTCAGCAGGTCCTTCCAGGGTCTCTCCCACTTCCTGAAGCATCCAACACTCCTTACCTGGGCTACATCCGCTTAAGAGCCTGGTGGCTCAGTGGTTAGAATGCAGTATTGCAGGCCAATTCTGCCCACAGCCTGGAATTAGATCCTGATGAGGCTTAAGTTGACTCAGCCTTTCAGCCTTTCAGCCTTTCAAGGTTGTAAAATGAGGACCCAGATTGTTGGGGGCAATATGCTGACATTTTAAACCACCCAGAAAGTGCTGTAAAGCACTACGGAGTGGTCAATACTATAAGTCTAAGTGCTATTGCTATCACTTAATGACAACTGGGAGAGCCAGGATTACAGGCATTGAATGAAGCACTCAAATGATGTCTCGTTTAATGACCTCTTCACTCAATGACCAGTATTCCAGTCCTAACTGTGTCATAAGTCAAAAATTACCTGTAGAAGCATGTGTAATAAGTGTAACTGTCTTTAAACCACATCTGATGTTTAAATGGATTGACAAGAACCCAAATCTTTTTCTTGTATTTCTTCCCTGAACTGATAAGTTGCTCCCTACAAAAATAGCGGAAACAGCTTTCAATATCCAATATTTAACAACATAATGAATTACAAACAAAATACATGTGGCCCTAGTTATCTGTGATCCTGTTACCACTGTTTTGTGAGTTGGTGGTTAGTATATACACACCAGATCATTATCTATGGTAAAGGGTTTTAAATATCCATGATTTTTGGTGTAACGTTCTGTTTGGATGAGATTTTTTTAAATGTTTTTATATATTTTACACAAGAGCAAAATGGCAAACAGACCTTCCCATTATTTATGAGGTATATCTTTTCAACATCCCATATGGTTTCATTATCCATGATTTTTCAGCTTGAACAAAACCCTAACAAATAAAGAGAGTCATCTATATAATGAACATGAAACTTAACTAAATTCTTATTTATTCCAGCCAATTAAAATTCTTATATTGCACCCACCATATTTTGCATTGGTTCAATTCCAATACGAGTATTCTGTGGCATTTTCTCTTTACAATATCATAAAGAAAAGGGGCTGACTGTTTCTTTAAATTCCCAATTTCTTAAAGTTTATGTCACCATAGTAACAGTGAGAACAAAATATCTTTTTCAAAATTTGTTCATCATTCTATTTAATTCCTTTAAATCAGTGTTTTTCAAACTTGGCAACTTTTAAAATTTAACCAGCCAACTGATTTAAGTTAAAAAAAATCTTTATGAAAACAAGTTAAAAGTTTATGTATCGGCCAATATATCACACAGGGATAATTATTTCTGGGATATTCCATACCAAAAATATTAATAATAGCAATAGCAATGGACTATTGCTATCATGGACTTAATAAATGAAATAGCACAGTTAAAAATATGGATGCAAATACCACACGAGAATGTCTAACTTGGTCAAATGAAAAAAAAAACAACAACCTCAACTTTTCCATTGAGATTGCAATGGATCTTGGTTTCATGGATCTTGGTTTCTGAAAAAATCTGTTTTTCTTGAAGTTCTCTTACGTGCTCATAAAATTCTTCCATCTCCTTCTAGGTGCCGTTTGTCTAAGAATTTGACACTTACCAGAACTGTAACTGTAATCCTTACACTGAGGGATCTGAATGGTGAAAGCTAACCAATCTGGAGCAAAGAGTGACTCTGGCTTTCTGCTTTCCTTGAGCCATTTGCTATTGTGTAGGTCTCTGGTATCGGATGGACCTTGTATTAAAGGGATGCGCTTCTCCTTTCCACCATCACCTGGATAAATGATAAAAAAAATATTAGAGTGCAAGGAAGAGATGTTGAACAGAATATAATAGCATCAGGTATTACAATTTAAAAACTCAGATAATAAACTTTTTTCTATTATTCTAAAGCATTTGACGTAAGACTTTGTTAATAATAGCAATGTGTTAACTATATTATTTATTAATTAAGCAACAGCAAATGATGCATAGGCAACAAAAGATTTGCAGTACTTCAATCAGTAACATGCACTAAATAAAATGCATAGGAATAAACGCTGCAAAAATTTAAAACACAAATACATTTGAAGTTTCAATAATGAATTATATAAAATGTATGTTCTGTGGAACATAAAATGAATTATAATTCATAGCTTTCTTAATAATAACTATTTAGAGTACCGTGGTGTTTAAAAATTGTGAACGGTTTTGAATTTTCAATATTTATGCATAAATATCACCTAAAACATGATCTGTTCTCCAAACAAGTCCTAAAATAAAATAAGTAACTTCAAATGATTATATTGTTTATTCATTTAATGTTCATTTTTCATTGAATAAAATGATGCAAAGCTACCTACTTGTGAGGGAAAAAAATTTGTGAAACTCTAGGATTGTTATCACTTCATATGAAGGTAAAATTAGAGTCAGCTGCTTCAATCAATGGGATGATAATCAGATGTGAGTGTGGGAGGTTCTACCTTATTCGCAGAACTGAATTCTGGATATTCACTATCAAAGCCTGATCTTCATGACAAAAGTATGTGGAAGTATGTCATGGCTTGAATGAAGGAGATTTCTGAGGGCCTCTGGAAAATAGTTGTTGATCATCACTAGGTTGAAAATCATTATAAAACTGTTTCCAAAAAGTTTGGACCGCCAGTCCACTTGTTAGGGAGATTGGGTACAAATGAAGATACCAGGATCTTGCCAAGAACATGATTTGCCATGTATTCTCTGTACTGTTGCTTCCCTGACATGTGTATAGGTTTCACATGAGGACAATAAAATGTTCTAGGATCCTCGGTTTTTTTAAGCATATTCCATGAGTTGATGTAACTGACAAAATCAAAGGAATGTTTATAATCAATGAAGTGCATACTTTCTTTATATTCTCTGGCCTTTTTGAATATACAGTATGCATCATTAATGTCGCATGCTGGCCTTTTCTAAATCAAATTTGAACATATGGCATAATTCTTCCATGTAGGAAATAGCAATAGAACTTAGACTTACATACCACTTCACAGTGCTTTACAGCCTCTCCAAGTGTTTTACAGAGTCAGCATATTGCCCCCAACAACCTGTGTCCTTATTTTACCCACCTCAGAAGGATGGAAGGTTCAGTCAATATTGAGCTGGTGAGACTCAAACTGCTAAACTGCTGGCAATCAGCAGTTGGCAATCGGCAGTCAGCAGAATTAGTCTGCAATACTGCATTCTAACCACTGGGCCAACAAGCAGTAGTGATCCAATCAAGTTTAATGATCCAATCAAATCCAGTCTGTTTTGGATGACTCTAAGCATTATTTTGCCAGCATGCAAAAATTATATATTTATGTATTTTATACATAACTATGAGAAGATTATGAGAAGACTATTTTGTATTATAGTCTTTTCACTCTTTAAGTCTCTGGGGTGGGGGTAAGAGAATAGTAGAGTATAGATTACCATTTTCCAATCTGTTGGCCACTGTGTTATTCTCCAGATTTCTAGCATAGCTTGGTTAAAACCGTTATTGATCTTTCTTCTGTTGCTTACCATATTTCTGGGTGTATTCCATCAGTTCCCATAGTCTTCCAACTTGGCAATGAGCATGGTGCTGATTTAAATTAATATTTTAGCATAAGAGGCTTTTGTAAGTAGAGAATAAAATACCTTAGTTGTTAATACCTTTCTTCTAAGATATCTTCGTCGTTAACATCTTTACTATACAGAATTTCAGTATAATTCTTCTTTATATTCCATCTTTATTTCAACTTCTTTGAATCTGTGCTATCTGTCAATTGGCATCCTTTAACATACCAATTTAATGTTAGAACCTCCTTCAGGGATCTTTTGGAAAACTTTTGTTGCTTTTTCATTCTGTTTCCATCTTTCATCTTAGCTGTTTTTACATCATTGCTTCTTGCCTCTTCCAACAACTCTCTGAAATTCTTTCTTACGTTTCTTTCTGAGTCTTTTTTTCATTCTTGACTTCTCTTCTTTGCAATTTTCACTTTTTGTTCTCATATTCAATTTGCTTATTTCTGTTTTCTTATCTTTGGCAGTTGGTTTTCTCATTCATACACTTCTGCGTCTCAATAAGGTTCAGGATTTCAAAGTGATTTCTGATGTTTTCTTTGAAAATGATAGGCATATGCTTCAGACTGTATTGTGGAAATTTGTTGGCTTTCTTCTTTTTCTTTGGCTGAATTTCATGTGAGCAGTTTTGATCTGTTCCATAATCAGCACCTGGCCATGTATCTGATACTATAAGTGAACTCCTTCACCTACTTTTAACAATCATGTAATCAATTTGAACTTAAATGGACTCCAGAAGATGGTAGAGGACAGGGAGACCTGGAGGAACGTTGTCCATGGGGTCGCGATGGGTCGGACACGACTTCGCAATTAACAACAATCAATTTGATTTCTATGTAAGCATCCGGTGATGACCACGTATATAAGTGTCCTTCTGATTATTTAGATACAGTATGAAGAAATAATTGGAGTGGGATAAATTGTTAATTTATTCTCCTGCTTCACTTTGGTTTCCTATGCATTGCAGTGTACCTACATTTTTTCCAAATCTAGTCTCCAATCACAAGCAGCACATCCTGCTTGCATATTCTGTTGATTTCAAATTGAAATTGATAGTAAAATTCATTGACCTCCTCTTCTTACCCTCTCCATGTCCTCCCCTTCTATCCAGCAATTAACTGGAAGGATCCCCGCCCTATGATTGCATACAGTATTTGAAGGAAGAGACAATCCATTAATATATCCAAAAAAACCCTATCCTGAAGTTAAAAACAACGTAAGTTAACACAGGAATAGAGTCCATTCCATTTTAAATAAAAACTTAATATTAAATATTTCATCACTTTAATTGAAATAATAATATTCAGAAATCATCAGCCACTTGCAGCTGAAAGTTCATTTTGTGTGTGTGTGTGTGTGTGTGTGTGTGTGTGTGTGTCTATAAAAACTAAAACTTTGTGTAACACACCGAGGTACATTTAATTAGCAGTGATAAGAATATTCTTGTTACTGCAAATGCAATGCTTCATCATCCAAATTTGTTTTCAAAAATAGAAATTAAAACATAGATTTGATTCATGGGAACAATACTAAATTCTTGTTTCAGTAATCCTTCTCAGGAAAAGCAAGAAAAACTCTACTAAATAGGCCATCAACTTTTACGTAGTCCAGCTGCACATACCTGGGGCTTTGGCACAGATTTTTATTGATCCGATGGTTCCAGAGGCACATTTGACCAGCAATGTGCTACAGTACTTCAATTCAACATTTTGGATTGAACCCTCAAGACTTGGCTGAGGATTCTTAGTTTTCACACCTAATAAAAAGAAAAATGTATATGCTTGTGAATTCAACCTATTTATATTTTTCATCAAGACAGTTAAATATTACAATTATTTACTTTCAATACACTCAGTTAACCCAATAAAGCTCAAAACATAGCACTGTTAGTTAGCTGGCTACATATAGCTAGCTTTGTGCTCATGTTGAACTTCTGGAAAGATTTGTTTCTCTAGCTACATTTATGTATAATTTCCCAGAGTTAAACCAATTAAAATAATAGATTACTCCTTGAAACCATTCAAATCAGTTACAAAATATAAATTAAATTTATGCAGCTGGGTAGCACAGCATGTAACAGAAGTTGTCATCCTTTTACAAAAACAATGTTGAAATTACATGAGGTCAAAAGTGAAAATAGGTTTGGTGGTCTCTTTTTTCTCCCTGCACGTCCAAGGAAGCCATTTGCCACAATTTTAAAACTTACTGGCAGCCATTCCTGAAGAGAGACCTGAACTGTAACAGTGGGAGGTGTAACAGGTCAGAAACATGGAACTCTGGCACAGTTGCACAAGGAAAGCTCAGTAAACACCCACCCACATTATATTGGGATGTGGCCATTCATATTATTTCATCTTTTCTATATTCAAAACTACGCTTATTCACTGTATTTGCAATAAATAGTTTCAGCACCTGTTTTTAAAAAGTAAATAAATGTCAAAAACAATTTAATGGACCCCAATTCTTAATTGGAAGAAAGGTTTTTTTAAAATGGTCAGCTTTGAAACAGAACTTTCTTTGTTGCATCTCATGTTTTCAGTTGGCTCTAGCAGTCTTTCATATCAAATGCAGTTCCATAAAGAAACAAAGTAACCATATGATAATTATTATTCTAAGTAATTTTTCTGATTCTTCAGCTCACATTACTTTATTCAGTTTCACATAAACATTTTTTTTAAATTTCAGAAAGGAAATATTCCAGTTAAACTTGGAAAGGGGTCCAGAAAAAATTTGCAAATACATACCTACATTTTCACAAATTCTTAAATATTGATAGAATTCATAAGAGGGCAACCATATTTCAAAGGTATGGATAAACATGAAAATTCTTTTTAAAATGTTACTTTTAATGTTTATTCTATATAAAACACTTTTTCGTGTATCATTACTTGACAACATAAGGTTTCCATATCTCAGTGATACTATGAACTATAGCAGTTTTTCTCAACCTCCAACAACTTTAAGAGATATGAACTCTCAGATTCTCCAGCCAGCATAGACAAGTACTTAGACCAAACCTAATCTACTGAAGAAAATGGCATCCTGCTCAAATATTCTGCTAAGCAAATAAATAGCCATTTTCAAAACAATGTCAACTTGATATTGGAAGATGAGCTCCTCCAGTTGGAAAAGGAAGAACAAGATGTAACCACAAACAGCTTTCTGTTTTCTGTTGTGGCTCAGGCAGAATGGGCGTGCTTCAGATCCTGTCGGCAAAGAAATGCTACTGGAAGGGGCCTAGAAGATTATCTGCTCTAATGCCCACCTTATGGAACATTCTCCCAGGATGGCATCAACCTGCTGGCTTTCATAAAGATCTGGTTCTGTGCCCGGACCTGGGGCTTCAAGTATGTGCAGGATATAGTTTAACGGTTAATTTAGTCATAATGATGAGTGCTTTATTCTCAGCTGCTATGTATTTAAATGTTTGTATTATTTTATTTTATTTTTTAAAAAATTGTTCACCTGCCCCAAATTATTTTGTTGAGATGGATGGACATACAAATTAAATAAATAAATAAAAGTCCCCCAATTAAATAAATTGCTCCCATTTAAATAAATAAATTGCTTCCAGCATCAGGACCCAGTTAAGATACAAGCCACCACATTCTGAACTAATTATAATTTTGGTGTAATCTTTAAAGAGAGCTCCATATAAACTGTGCTGCAGGAATCTGTGTGGGTGGTGATGGGAGCATGTGTTACTATCCCAAGGTCCTCTTGTAGCAGGTAAAGATGCAATTGATGCACCAGTTTGGGAGAGGGTAGTCTAGGTAGCATCCTATACACCTTCCCAGAGTTCGCAGGCCAAAAAGAATCCTAGATAACAGGCAAGATAACATTATAGGCTCTATCCATAAAGAGATACATTTGCAGTGAATTTATTTTCAAAAATGACAATCACAACTAAAATAAATAACATTAATTTTTAGTTCAAAAAATAGCAACCTCCATGAGTACATTTTAAAAAAGACAAATCTGGCATCCTCTTGATTCACTAATACCAATTAAACCATTTCTTTAGTTAATGAACTCATTTTCTCTACAATTCTAGGCAATATATAAGTCATTGGTCATACAGTATGTTTTACTATCACCAAAAGTTTAAACAATATGACACAATTAGTTTCCAGGAATTTCTTTTTCATTTTTTTAAAAAACTACTCATTTTTCTATTTGGCTTTTAAATTTTCAATTCCAATTACTATTGATTAAAATATATAATAAAAGTCCTTCCAGTTTAAAGATGTAATATGAGACTCAAATGTATTTGTTCCATTTGAAAAAAATTGAAGTTTTACTATACTACAAAATACTGCATAACAGGTGTGGCTAGGAAAAATCACTTTATAACTTAACAAAACTATACTATTGCCAACTACATTTTGAACAAAAGGATGTATACTACTGATTTCTTTCCTTTCATCTTACCACCTGTTTCTGTAAACTTATTACGTTCATTGTTTCCAATTTTAACAAACCACATAATGGCACAAAGGAAAATATGTCAACCCTGGAAACATTTGCAGTTTTTCTATCTGGCTCATGCAAGACCAGCAGTCTGTTAAAAATTTTGATTGGATCTTTTTTGTCTGACAACCACCAAACTGCACAAATTACTTTCTTCCTATTCACCTGTTTGCAGCTGAATTGCCAACCTGTGGCTGACTTCGGCAAATCCTACAGGATTGATGAAATATGCTGCTGATAAACCAAACAATATGAAGAAATTACAGGCCGACGTTATTGAAAGATGTATGTGCCAAAACCAAATGACAACCATATATATGTGCAGGATGTAGAAAGTGTAACATGTTTGAAATTGAAAAATCTTTCAGAAGTGTTAGATTTGTCATTAAATAAATGACAGGCTGTAGCATAACTTCACAAAGCAGATCCAAAGTTCTATTTAAATCAGGTATTTGAAAACTGTATAGGCTCTTGATCAAGAAAATAATGCTAAATAAATGTTAGCATCATTTTCTTACTTGATTTTATTTTAAAAGTAATCTTCACTTACCAACTACCTGTTCAGCAACTGTTTAAAGTTATGATGGTGCTGAAAAAAGATTTACAATCAGTCCTTGAACTTATGGCTGTTGTAGCATACCTACAGTCACTTCTGTGATTTGGGTATTTAGCGATCAATATGCATTTATAACAGTCACAGACTACTGCGGTCACATGATTATCATTTACAACCTTCATAGTCAGTTTCCAACAAGCAAAGTCAATGGAAAAGTCGGGAGGAGGTCACAAGTTGTAGTCGTGTGATGTTTCACTAAATGACCATATGTGATTCTCTTAACTACAGCTGGAATTGATGTTGTAAGTCTGGTGCAGTCAAATGATTTTTTTTGTTTAGGATCAAGTCACTTAGTAACAAAGTTGCCAGTACAAATTGTGTTCAGTAACTCAGGATTACCTCCACAAAATTATATGCATACTTGTGAAAAATTACTATATACAGAATTGCAGACAATATTTTGCCAATTAATTGATATGCAGCAGTGGCAAAACCTTTCCAAATAAGATTGTCATGACATTTCAGTAATAAAGTCTGGAAGAAATAGTGCATGTAAGCATTAGCAGGTTATGTGGTATACCTATGCAAGGTTATTTTTTATGAATATATCAATCTAATAATCATGTTTATACTTCCAAAGTCCTACACTGAAATAAAATGTAAAGAATAAGAGCTCGAAGTTGGAACAAGCATTAACCAACTCAAACTCAATAAGACAAAGCTGTTAATGTAGCAGAATACATTTCATTTTCACATTTTAGAGCTCATAAAATGAATTCTGCAAAGGCTGCTGAGTTATAAGAAAAAAGCTGTATAAATAAAATAAATAGGAAAAAGCTATATACACAAAATAAATTAAATCCTTACAATATTATCTACTTAATAATTATATATTAAAATATACTTATTAACCAAAACATTTTACCTTTGTCATTCAATATTTTTAAACTGATGTTTATTTTAAAAGAACTTAGTCATGAGAACTCCATAATTTCATAATGAGAACTTCATAATTCTGACAACAAGGATGTATACAAGATTATCTTTTTATTTGGTATGAAGTCCCTTGGCAGTCTTATATCTATGCAATGCAACATAAACCCCAGCTGGCATGTCATGCTCTCAGAGATACAAACTTCAAACCTAGAAACATCCTTATTTGCAGCATTGCCAGGATAATTTTGTATATCGTTCACACTACTATTATTTGTCAGGCAGCCTCTGCAGGTGTGCATGGTACATAAACATACAGCTGTATCCAGGCAAGCCAAGTGAAATGCATAATGAAAATCTCAGCAGCTGTTTAAAATCCAGAGAGAACAATATGAGTTAGTATTTTTGGAAAAGCAAGGATGGCAAATTTATGATTATCCTAGCTTTCCAAAATAGCTTCTGGATTGTGTCATTTTTATGTCATGTCTACTTATTTAAAACAAAACACCACATTTTTGAATTCTAGGAAAATAGTGAATGTTTTATAACATAAAAGTAGCTTCATATGTAAAATACGTTTTACTACATGCAAAATGCTAAACAAGATTTCATGCTGGAGCAGATGGTTTTGGGTAAGTTCTATCATTATTTATTTATCAAATTTATTGGCTGCCCCTCTTACTAGAGGGTAACCTATTAAGTTTACTGATTATAGCACCACAAATCATTGTAATCTAAATTATTATGTTTTGCTATGTTCACTGTAGCATTTTTCTCTTTTCTCTATACTTTCAAGACAGCTACCTTACACATGAAACCTGCACATTTTTGGTATAAATATATAAAACCAAGACTTACAAATGGTGATGTTGCTCTCACAGCAGAAAGACAAAAATTACCCTGTAAAATCTCCTTTCTATAATGCTAATTTTATCAACTTTGAATTAAACTTGAATGTAGTATCATAGAACTGCAAAACCATTTCTATCCTTCAAGGATATATTGGGTGGATCATTGGGTTCAAGTGGCGTACACCAGGTTCAGAAGTAATAAAATTAGCTCTCTTCAGTTGGTCCTTCTTTGGCCAGGATAGTCTTTCTCTTGCCATGATGCACTTCCTAGGAAGGAGGGGAACAGATCCCCAGAGTCTTTGGCCAACTGATGACCAGATGGAATTGGAACATTTATTTATTTATTTATCAAATTTATACTGCCGGCCATCTTATCAAAGGAGATTCCAGGCAGTGCACAACAAACAGGCAAAATAACATATAAAAACCACACATATATAAAAAAAATATATAAAAATCACATAAATAATAAATGTTATAAAAGCAGAGATACAAACCCTGAGCAAAGAGGGAATAAAAATAGCTGGTTCAGCTATTCAGCTCTGGGAAGGTTGGGGGAGGGTATGGGAGGGTTGGGAGGGTTTGGGGAAGGGAATTGTTTTGTAAAACTTAAAAATTTTCAATAAAAAAAAAAATAGCTGGTTCAGCAATGGAGTAATCTAAGCATGTCTCTGGTTCCTTGAGAGCCCCAGGCCTGATAACCATGTCTTGAGGGCAGTCCAAAATATCAAAATAGATGGGGCTAATTTAATTTCAGGGGTAAAAATGATCCGAAAGTCACCATGACAGAGGGAGCACATCTTCTGGGACCCACCAAATGCAGGTCCCTTCCTGGTTGAATGCCTCCTATGGTAGATCTGTGTGGCAGGTTGATGCAACCAGGGATAGGTAGTTCCTCAGATAGCCCAGTCCCTGCCATGAAGGGCTTTATAGATTAAAAAAAACAAAAAACAGCACCTTGAAGTAGAGTCGGAAGCAATTGCTCACCAATGCAGTTCACAGAGTAATGTATGCTGTTCTAGCAGTGCACATAACTGCCAGAGCTGCTGCATTCTGTACTAGCTAAAGCTTCCAGATACACTCTAAGGGCAGTCCCATGTACAGTGTATTGCAACAGTTCAATCCGGAGGTTACATGTGCATGAGTGACAATGAACACTTCCACTTTCCAATAGATTACAAAACCTTAAAGGATCACAGCCCAAACAATCAAGCAACAAAGATCCAATATAATTCCCTTCAGAGAGAAAAGTAAACCCACTGGATACTACACAGTAACTTATATCTTCCTATAACAGTGTATCATCCTTCATCAACCTAAAGGAAATAGGCTGGTGTTGGGTACAGAAAATCTAGACTTTTCTTTATCAAAAGGAATGATAAGATAAAACTTACCCTTTCCTGGCCAGGATTCTATGATTAAGGCAACTGCTTTACTCTGCCTAATGTTAGGAAAAACTCATGTAGCATCACTCACACTTCTTTATGACTTTCTTAAACATTTCCAAAACAGAGCATATATTCCAGCACCTGATATTTTATTTGCTCAATTATGAAGTGACTGGATTTTCCAAACACCCATTTAAGGACACTATATGCCTAGCAGCAGTAGTTAGTGGCAACCAATGTTCCTGTGGATTGTTAAAGTATTGCTTCCAGATAGACTACATTACACAATTCCATAGCAAAGTCATCAGTCAATTCAATCAAAACAACATTTTTAGTACAGTAGTAAGAGCCATGCTACCACCAGCTAATTATCACAAAACTGCCAAAGAGCAGCTGCCTAATTGACCACAGACATGGATGTTTCTTTTCATTCCTTTCCTGATACTTCTCATTAAAGGATGTAACTATGACAAGGACATGATTGTTCATTACTGATGTTTGCCTGAGAGATATCCATTTCTGATACCTTACTCCACTTTGACACAGAGGCCTCAGGATACAACTGCGACAGAAACACGCATAGGTTGTCAGAGCTGTGGTCCTGCCTTTCTTCTATTTTTTGCCCCGTCAGGTTAAATAGACTAGTATTGGGTAGATTTCCCTTGGAAAAACCAAATGGAGGAGGTTGGACCATGCATTGAACAAATCTGTGATCAAATAAGGCTGCCCTATTAGGGAAGCAATTTAGAAGTTGATCAGATAGACTGTCAGGGAAGAGGAAGCCAAAAGTATCAGATGGCCCATGGAGACACTTAAATACATACTCTTGCAGTACTCCCATAATCTAACTGTGAAAGCCCCTTTTGTACAGAGGGCAAGTGAAAATTAAACTGAGTTCCACTGGATTGAGCTGTTCTTCTACAATACTAATCAATATAATGTAAGTGGTTCTTGAGTATGAGATAGGATTTTTATTATAGCAAGTGGTGAATATCAAAGCCCAGAGTGAGTGGTATCAAATGACATATAAATTAAATAAATAAATACCTTGCAGTATCTATCTCACATTTATTATTCAAGTAGTTCATAGCTTATAGTGTCGGTTCATACTCTATTTTCATATTTCTATTTCTTCATCATTATTTATTTATTTGATTTATTTGCCACTGGTCACACCTCAAAGTGACTCATGAAGGTTTACAAGCATTAATATTCATTAATGGCATTGTAAGGATTTTTTAAAGAATATAACATTCTTATGGCATGTACTAATATCATCCTTATTGATAAAAAGTAGCTTTCTTTCCTCATAGGGCAGGGGTGACAAACTCACAATGTCACGTGATGTGTTGCAACATATCGTGACTTTTTTTCCATTGCCGGCAATGGGGTGGGCATGGTTTCGGCATGACATCTCCAGCCCATGGGCCGGCAGTTTGACACCCCTGTCATAGGGTCTCAGTTCTTATGGTCAGTTCTTGACAATTCTCAGGTAAGAAAACATTGTGGATGTTGCATCCAGTTTTTCAAGCTAAACAGACAAAACAACAGGCCTAGAAGATGAAAGGCAATAGTAATTGAGCATATCTATTTTACTTTCTAATAATGGTGCAGAGAAAAGTGGAATCACTTTAAAGTATAAGTTAACTCTTGCATTTATTCTTTTAGTTCAATGGTCTGGGAAACATTATAATTAAATCTCTCTCTCTCTCTCTCTCTAGTCACCATATCTATAATTACTATAAACACAGTTCAAATGAAATCTTAAGCTTTAGAGGTTTGCAAACCAAAAACTAATGTTCATCAAGGCAGCTGCAGAAGCAATCTCAAAAGTTAAGAAAGCCAGACCTCTTACAGGCTTCACATACATGGATGCTTCTGTTTCTACAATAACTTATTTTCATTCTGGGTTTTTTTTCCCTTCTTCATACAGAGCTTTCATTTTATACAGTGATTATAATAGTATACCATAATATTGCTGACTGTTGTTACAAACAGGCCCTTCTAATTCAGTTGCTTTGTACTTTATGACATGCTTGTTAAAAAATTACTTCACAAAAACATAACATTTTCTAAACATGAAGCAATAAAGTCAAGATTTTAGACATTCTACAGTATTAGTTTAATTACATCAGCAAGTGCATTAGATGCTAGATTTTTCATTAGAGCAAAAACATTTAAAGTCTATTTTCCAGACTTAGTGAATGTTGCTATGACACATTTGGTCAATAAAACGGATGAAAAACAGTAGAGCTTTGATGCAATAGCCAGAAAATACCACTGTGGTTTACCAAGAGAAGGATGCACAAAATATTAGACCACAGTTAATGAAATTAAGCCAATGTCTTAAGTTAGCAAAATGTGTGCTCTGTTACTTGTTTGGAACTTAGACAACTAACTAATCTCTAAAAACTCTTTTGCCGCCAGTAAATACTATCTTCTGCATCTCTTCATAATTAAATCAGGGGACTACCATTGCTTTGAGTTTGCATTATTTTAATGCAAAGGGACAATAAAAAATGTAATCTTTTTTGTTTCTACAGACTTATGTTACACATTCATGAATTTTCCTTGAATGGATTCATGGGCATAGAGAAAAGGTCAACATGATAAAAATGAGATAAAGCAAATAATTTTATTAAACTGGAAACAAGAGAAACTAGTATTCAGCTTTACTTCACAGTTTGTTCTTTCAATGCACATTGCATTTTAATTTGCCTTCATTACTTTACTGAAAGTCTGCTAACGTCTGATGCCACTGAAAATGGTATCTTATAGTATACTTAACACTGATGTTATCTACATACAGATTCTCACATATGTATTCTGAAGCATTAAACATTAAACAAAATTACTATTTCAAATAGTCTTACTTTTAAGACCTTGGTGGAATTAAAATGGCCTTGATGATTACTACCATAAAAGATAAACTTACTCTGC
This sequence comes from Crotalus tigris, assembly GCF_016545835.1. NCBI lineage: Eukaryota > Metazoa > Chordata > Lepidosauria > Squamata > Viperidae > Crotalus > Crotalus tigris. The sequence goes on along the minus strand of NW_024100554.1, from coordinate 1,305,776 downwards.
TTTCAAACATTAAAATGTATTAACAAAGAAGTAAATGCTGAATATTTCATTTTTATTATAACCTTTGCAACTTCTTACTAATCAAGCTCTCAGTTTAGAGTTTTAATTGGAGAGAATTGCACATATAAAATTGACTTATAATTATGATCTTTTTTTAATCTTTTGGGATGATGTTGTCTGCATACTACCATATAGCACCCACCAGATATTAATAAAACAAGTTTTCTTGATCCAACAGAAGTTTAAATACCAATAAAGGATTAGACTTTCTTTTTTTTAATTGAAAAGTTTTATAAAAATTACAGTATACACCCCAAAACCCACCCACCCTAAAAAAACCCCTCTCTCTCCCCCACTTCCCAGAGCTGAGCATAGGGTTACAAATATAATAATCAAACTCTAACTAACATTAACCAACTATATAAATAACCAAATCCATAATGCGCTTTAACTCTACTTTAAGATAAGTATAAACAAATTAAAAATAAACATAATAATATAAACAAGTCAATATTATTAAACAATACAATATCCAAATTGTTAAACAATACTAATACTAAAAATAATAATAAAACTAATAAAAATTCAACTATAATAAACTATTAAAAATAATAATACTCTAAAATTTACTCATAAACTAAATGGAACTTTTTAGTCCCATATTTATTCTGAATATAATCTATTCATGTTCTCCAGACTGAAATGTATCTTTCTTGTGAATGATCCTTCAAGTAAGCAGAAATTTTCGCCATTTTTGCTAAATTTGACACTTTAAGCGTCTATTCTTCTATAGTAAGCAAACAATCCTTCTTCCAATATTGCCCTACCAATAACCTTGCAGCTGTTATCAAATTCAACATCAAATTAATTTCTTTAGCATCACAATCTACAATAACACCCAATAAAAATAATTGTGGGGTAAACTTTATCTTTCTCCTATCTATCTTTTTTATACAATATTCCATTGGACTTGCTGATATAGGGACATCTGCATAATATTTCCAATTTGTTTGTTTATTATTTATTATTTTTATCCCATCTTTGTTTTATAACGGGGTGTCAAACTCACATCACGTGACATGTCACGACATATTGCGACTTTTTTGCCATTGCCGGCTATGGGGTGCGTGCGGTTTTGCTATGATGCATCCGGCCCACGGGCTGGCAGTTTGATACCTGTTTTATAAGTAACTCAAGGTAGCAAATATGCATAATATTCCTTCCTCCTTCTATTTTTTCCACAATAAGATCCCTGTGAGGAGAAGTAGGTTTGGCTGAGAATAACTGACTGGTTCAAGATCACCCAGCTTAAGGCAGTATTAGAACTCACAGTCTCCTGGTTTCTAGGCCACTATCTTAACCACTATACCAAACTGGTTTAAATAATTTGTTGCCCTAATACTTTGCTTCTTCCTGTCTTGATCATACTAAACAACTGATTCTTACTTATTACTACATTTCCAAAATTCAGGATTGCAGTGAAGCATATTTCTTTGATTTGTTCCTGAAAATTATTAGTTGGCACAATTATGAGTATGCCTGATCTATTCAAGTGACATGAACTAAATTACTCAACTCAAGCATTGACACTTTATGAACACCCTGTTAGAAGTTGCTATTTAGAAAATAAGAAATCCATTCCACAGCTGCACACAAGAATATTAATCTAATGTATTCTAGGCCATTTCATAAACATTTATAAAACCCAACCGAATTACATTCTGTGCTATAATGCAACACTATTTTAATTCATTCTGGTCTATTTAGTCCATCCAAATAAAACAACAAAATGTTATGAACTTGATTTACACAAAGATATTTTTAGCAGCCTTCTGAGAGAATCAGAGCTTCTATGAGGCATAATATTTAAAATATCTCGTCTTGCAAGAAAGAAACATCAATACTCCTTTCAAAGGAAAGTCTGACATGACATATTTCAAAGGGAAAGAAAATTGAATACATTTTATTCTAGTTACAAGCAAAGAAAAAAAATTAGAGGAAGTGTGTCAAAATCAATCAACAATGGAACCTTCAATGCAATTTATTTAAAACTATATAGGGTAATATCCTTCTCAATAAAAACAAGAAAAATATTAAAGATGGAAGAGATCACTACCCTTAAAATAAAACATTAATATCTCTATTAGCAGAGGTGTTGAATTACATGGGTCTTTAACAGAAGCTGTATTACATTCCAACTAAAAATACAGCTCAGAGCCGATACCCTTATTTCCATAATCATTTTCATATGCCAAGCATACATTAATGCAGTATTATCTTCAGAACAAGAAACAGACATTCCTTTAGAAATTAATTCAATATTGAAATGCATCACATTAAGTTTTTTTACCCACATTTCTCTCAGGAACACTTGCAATGCAACCACTACATAGAAAACTTGTAATATTCTTTCCAAGGATTCCATTATGTCTGACAGAAAATGTCTAATGTATAAACTTACCATTACAAAGCATGCAAGTCTGTTCTATTACAAAATTATTTCTGCGAACGCAGACTTTAATTAAAAAAAACAACTGAACTAAAATATAGAAAAAGCGGATATGCTTCAAAAATCTCATTAACTAATTCATTAGCTCTCATATTCAAGTTCATTACAGTCATCACTGCAATGTTGGTAATGAAAAAGCCAGTATACAAGAGAATTTATGATGGAAGAAACCCATGGTCCAGTATTGATCTCTATGCCCTGCCCTGGTTTAAGTCTCAATATGCAGAGCTGTTATTTAGGAAGCAGGCAGTGGCAAACCAGTTGCAAAAACCTTGCCAAGAAAAAGGTAGGGACTTTCCCAGGTAGTCATTAGAAATCAAGACTGACTCAAAAGCACACACAAAAAATAAAATAAAATAGCAGTCTGTTTATTAACAGAAAAGTGATTTCAGTATGAATATAAAAATACCAACTGATACAACTGTCTCAGGATTGCGCTTATATAAACTACTGTACATATTTTTCCACATAAAGGTGCGATGTCAGTATTATTAAAACAGCAAAGCAAAACAGGATTTTATTTTTGTTCTAAGTATTATGAATTAGATATATATTACACTTTGAAAGCAAAAAATTGTTTCTGAGTGCATAGGGGCGACAAACTAACATGTTCAACAACTTCTTAAAGCAGCAACATTTCCCCTCAACATTACACATCTGTATTTTACATCTGCCACATTACACATTACACAATCCTAGTGGAAATTTATTTTTCTGATGCCCTATTTTCATATAATGCAATTAATGCTGAGACCATGAAAATTTACAGCTTGATCTAAATACCACTAAACAAGTGACAATAAATTGAGTACTTCTGCATAATAAGGTTGCCAATCAACTTTTAAGGAACATTCTGAGGGTGTCCAACAAAGATGGAAAAAAAATTCTGTTGAAAATATTTGTTGAAATATGCACAATAATGCTTAATCAGTGAATACTTATTATGGTTGCCCCAATTTTTTCTTGCAAATAACTAATATACTGTAACTAATAAGCCCTAGTCATCATATGTCTGGACTATTGCAATGTGCTCAATATGGGGCTACCGTTGAAAAGCATTCATAGGCTACAACTGGCACAAATGGTAGGGGGCGTGGGGGCAGTTCTTAGGGCCCCTAGAGTGGCCCATGTTACACAACTGCTCCATGAACTGCACTGTTTACTGATCTGCTTCCAGGTGCAATTTAAAATGTTGGTCATCACCTTTAAAGCCCTGCATGGCACAAGTCCAAGCTGTTTGAGAAACTGCCTCACCCTGATGGAACTGGCCCGCTCCACCTATGCTGGTAGAAAGCGCATACTGCGAATCCTATCAGCCAAGAAATTTTGGCTGGCAGGATCCAGGAGACACACCTTCTCTGCTGTGACTCCTGCCCTCTGAAACATCTTACCCTCTGAGGAAAGACTGGCTCCCACCCTCCTGATGTTTTGAAAGAGTCTCAACACCTGGCTCAGCAGACTGCTTGGGGAACCTACGGGGAGCTACATATTGGAGGTGGTTGACTAATTAAAATTCAATGCCACCTCCCCCCCATTCCCATAGGTCCCACTCCCTTCTTTGCCATTTTGTCACCTTGATATTATCTGTTAATGTTTTTATTTATTGTGTTTTTATGTAAATAATGTTTTAATGGTTTTTCAATGTTTATACAGTATGTTGTAAGCCCCCCAGTCATTGAATATGAGATGAGCAGCAAATAAATAAATAAATATTCAATTTTGATTGTTTTAATTATTTTTAAAAAATATTAAACTAAAGAAACCTGTAATACAATCCCCTTTATGGATTACTGCCTTGTCGTGGCGAAGGGGCTTGCGTAACTCAATGAAGCTATGAGCTATGCCGTGCAGGGCCACCCAGGGCGGACAGGTTATAGCAGAGAGTTCTGACAAAATGTGATCCACTGGAGAAGGAAATGGCAAACCACTCCAGTATCTTTGCCATGAAAACCCCATGGACAGTACTAAAAGGAAAAAAGATATGACGCTGGAAGATGAGCCCCTCAGGTCGGAAGGTGTCCAATATGCTACTGGGGAAGAGCAGAGGGCTAGTACTAGTAGCGCCAGAAAGAATGAAGCGACTGGGCCAAAGCCGAAAGGACGCTCAGCTGTGGATATATCTGGTGGTGAAAGGAAAGTCCGATGCTGTAAAGATTTTTTCTCCATAGGAACCTGGAATGTAAGATCCATGAATCAAGGCAAGCTAGACGTAGTCAAAAAAGAGATGACAAGACTGAACATCGACATCTTAGGAATCAGCGAACTAAAATGGACAGGAATGGGTGAATTTAACTCAGATGACCATCAGGTATACTACTGTGGGCAAGAATCCCTCAGAAGAAATGGAGTAGCCTTCATAATCAATAAAAGAATAGGAAAAGCAATACTGGGATACAATCCCCAAAATGACAGAATGATCTCAATTCGAATCCAAGGCAAACCATTCAATATCACAGTAGTCCAAATCTATGCCCCAACCACTGGTGCTGAAGAGGATGAAATTGACCGGTTCTATGAAGCCCTACAGCACCTTATAGAATTAACACCAAAAAATGATGTCCTTATCATCATGGGGGATTGGAATGCTAAGGTAGGAAGCCAAAAGATAACCGGAATAACAGGCAAGTTTGGCCTTGGAGTACAAAATGAAGCAGGGCACAGGCTAATAGAATTTTGTCAAGAGAATACGATGGTCATAACAAACACTCTTTTCCAACAACCCAAGAGACGGCTCTACACATGGACATCACCAGACGGTCAACATAGAAATCAGATTGACTATGTGCTCTGCAGCCAAAGATGGAGAAGCTCTATACAGTCAGTAAAAACAAGACCAGGAGCTGACTGTGGCTCAGATCATGAGCTTCTCGTTGCAAAATTTAGGCTTAAATTGAAAAAAGTAGGGAAAAGCACTAGGCCACTTAGGTATGAACTAAATCATATTCCTGATGAATATACAGTAGAGGTGACAAATAGATTTAAGGAACTGGATCTGATAGACAGAGTGCCTGAAGAACTATGGATGGAAGTTCGCAACATTGTACAAGAGGTAGCAACTAAAACCATCCCAAAGAAAAAGAAATGCAAGAAAGCAAAATGGCTGTCTGAGGAAGCTTTGCAAATAGCTGAGGAAAGAAGGGAAGCAAAAGGCAAAGGAGAAAGAGAAAGATACACCCAATTGAATGCAGAATTCCAGAGAGTAGCTAGAAGAGATAAGAATGCCTTCTTAAATGAACAGTGCAAAGAAATAGAAGAAAACAACAGAATAGGGAGGACCAGAGATCTCTTCAAGAAAATTGGAGATATGAAGGGAACGTTTCATGCAAAGATGGGCATGATAAAGGACCAAAATGGCAGAGACCTAACAGAGGCAGAAGAGATTAAGAAGAGATGGCAAAACTACACAGAAGAACTATACAAGAATGAGCTTAACATCCCAGATAACCACAGTGAGATGGTCATTGACCTCGAACCAGACATCTTAGAATGTGAAGTGAAATGGGCCTTAGAAAATCTGAGCAACAACAAAACTAGTGGAGGTGACAGTATTCCAGCTGAGCTATTCAAAATCTTAAAAGACGATGCAGTAAAAGTGCTACACTCAATTTGCCAGCAAATTTGGAAAACTCAACAGTGGCCACAGGATTGGAAAAGGTCAGTTTACATTCCAATTCCAAAGAAAGGCAATGCCAAAGAATGTTCAAACTATCGCACCATTGCACTCATTTCACATGCTAGTAAAGTTATGCTTAAAATCCTACAAGCTAGACTCCAGCAGTATGTGGATCGAGAACTACCAGAAGTACAGGCAGGATTTCGAAGAGGCAGAGGAACTAGAGATCAAATTGCCAACATACGCTGGATCATGGAGAAAGCTAGGGAGTTCCAGAAAAACATCTACTTCTGCTTCATTGACTATGCAAAAGCCTTTGATTGTGTGGATCACAACAAATTGTGGCAAGTTCTTAAAGAGATGGGAGTACCAGACCATCTCATTTGTCTCTTGAGAAACCTATATGCGGGTCAAGAAGCAACAGTGAGAACCGAACACGGAACCACTGATTGGTTCAAAATTGGAAAAGGAGTCCGGCAAGGCTGTATACTGTCGCCCTGCCTATTTAACTTATATGCAGAGCACATCATGAGAAAGGCAGGGCTAGATGAATCAAAAGTTGGAATTAAGATTGCCGGGAGAAATATCAACAACCTAAGATATGCAGATGATACCACTCTAATGGCAGAAAGTGAAGAGGAACTAAAGAGCCTCTTGATGCGGGTGAAGAAAGAGAGTGCAAAAGTTGGCTTGAAACTCAACATTAAGAAAACCAAAATCATGGCATCCGGCCCTCTCAATTCCTGGCAAATAGATGGGGAAGAAATGGAGGTAGTGACAGATTTTATTTTTCTGGGCTCAAAGATCACCTCAGATGGGGACTGCAGCCAAGAAATTAAAAGACGCTTGCTCCTGGGGAGGAAAGCTATGGCAAATCTAGACAGCATACTAAAAAGCAGAGACATCACCCTGCCAACAAAAGTGCGTATAGTCCAGGCCATGGTTTTCCCAGTTGCAATGTATGGCTGTGAAAGCTGGACCATAAGAAAGGCTGAGCGCAAAAGAATTGAGGCCTTTGAACTATGGTGCTGGAGAAGAGTCCTGCGAGTCCCTTGGACTGCAAGGCGTTCAAACCGGTCAGTCCTAGAAGAGATCAACCCCGACTGCTCTTTAGAAGGCCAGATCCTGAAGTTGAAACTCAAGTACTTTGGCCACCTAATGAGAAGGAAGGACTCACTGGAGAAGGGACTAATGCTGGGAAAGATTGAGGGCAATAGAAGAAGGGGACGACAGAGAATGAGATGGCTGGATGGAGTCACTGAAGCAGTAGGTGTGAATTTGAATGGACTCCAGAAGATGGTAGAGGACAGGAAGACCTGGAGGAACGTTGTCCATGGGGTCGCGATGGGTCGGACACGACTTCGCAAGTAACAACAACAATACAATACAACTCAAAATGTGACAATTAGAAAAATGAGGAAAAGGTGAAAATACTAAAAGAAATATGAAATGAATCATATTGAAAATAAGGTAGAGATGAAAAATGAACTACTGAGAGGGATGAGGATTTACACCAAATGTGAAGAAGACGCTATCCTGTTTATTAATGCAGATTAGTAACATTAAGCAGAAACCAGTTGAACAAAAGAAAGTAATAGTTATCAATTTGGAGAATACCAGTGGAAATTATATTATTTATATTAATATTATATAATATATTATATATTATACACATTATATATTATATTATACATTAATATTATATAATATTAATATCATTTAATATAATATTAAATTACGTTGAACTTGAAAGCATAAAGATAGGATCGATCCTTAAATAGGACATAGCCAAAAATAAAATCATAGATAAAACTTTATAGAAGAACTTAAAATTATAAATATGTATTTCCTCTGTGGCACAATGATGGTAAGAGTATTGATTATCCAAAAATCTGATTACATTATTATTATATCATAAAATTACACAAAACATATTATTTTACACCATTTTTTCCAAATAAATATTTTAATTATTCCCTAATGTAAGCAAATTAAGAGTTACATTTGCAAGGCATGAATAGGATCATATTTCAAAACTGATATTTGAAAGCTTTTAACGGCCCACTCTATTTCTCCCATAAAAAGATTCAGCCATTGCTAAAACATATAACCAGCTTCACCATAAAATACCCTTAAAAAACAAAGAAAAATATGCTTTATGTTTTATGAACTATTATTTACCTTCATATTTAGATCTAGTGTCCGGCTTTGTTTTAGAGAAAATTCATCTACATACTACATTGCTTACAGGCTCAACTCAGTCATTCCACTGCTATTGCACAGCTCATATATCAAATATAAATTTTATTTAAGACTGTACATCCCAGTTTACATATCCCCAAGTCTTACAATCCATTTAAAGGAATGCTAAGGGAATTCATACTGTTCCATAGTGCTGATGTCGCATGACTTTTCTTGAAAAGCAATCTTAAAAATGTGTTTTCAGCATTTATGTAAAATAATATTACTGTGTATATCAACTTTCCCAAATCTAGTGTTGCTGGTTCTGTTAGAAATAGAACTCCCAAAATTCCCAACCAAAGGTCTAACGGATTTTGATTTATGTGCAAATTTATACCTTAGTCTTCTGACACTGACATACCATCTTCAGAAAATACCAGGCTTGAGAGGTTATTGAGTATATGAACAAATCATTATAAATAAATAAATAAAACTAAAACATTTAAAAAAGGCTTTAGCAATGCTAATGAAACATGGGTTCAAAAAAAAAAAAAAGTCCTATCCTGATGTTGCAATGCTACAATAGAACTAGTATATAACTCAAAGGGATAAATTAAATAGAAACAATTAAACAGGATGAGAATAAAAGATACGAGTTGCCATAGCTAACAGTTACCTTTCATAAAGATAATATACTCTTGTGAGCTCTCTATTCCCCTATAGCTGACAATCAAATATGGTCATATAAGGCAGCCCCCTAAAACAAGCTTGTAAAAAGCTACTATAATTAATGGAAGCTTGTAGATGGCAAGAAACCTCTCAAGACACCGAAGTATTTGTAAATTGGATGATGTGGGTATGTGTATGTATGTAGATGAATGGTGGCCCTGTTATGTATAAATTTTATTATTGTATTTAGGGCGTATGAATGTGAATATTTTTATTTTTTTTGTATATAAATTGAGTGTGAATGTGTATTGAGTGTTTGGGGTATGAGAATGGTGGAGTCAGGGGCGGAGCCTGGTACCCCCTCTGCTGAGTGCAATAGCAAAAGTAGGGGGGGCAGGACTTACCCTTGGGCTTCGTCTGTATGGAAAGCTAGTCCGGTCAGGAAGGGAGAAGGCTGGTGAGGGTGGGGGTACTCCGGGGAGGGGAGAAGGTCGGAGCATCCCGGTTATGACTGGGATGGGCAGATATGGCGGGAGCCGAGGGGCAGGCCATCTTTGGGGAACGAGGACTCGCTATATTAGAGCGATTCCTTGTTCCGGCCCCTCAAAAGGCTCATCCTGTAGTACTGGTGACAGGGGAGTACAGGGCCCTAGTTGTAGGCTGCTGTTGCTTAATGCCAGGTCCGTTGTCAACAAAGCCCCCCTTGTCCGTGATTTAATATTGGACAGCGGGGCGGACCTGGCATGTATAACCAAAACCTGACCGATCACTATTAAGAGCCTATCTTAGGACTTACTTAGTGGCAATAAGGGCGGCAAAGCGTGTTCATTTTTCCGCACTTATTGCGTCCACAGAATCTCGCCCAGCCGCATTGTTTAGGGGGACCCGCTCCCTTCTTAAAGTGGAGGAGGCGGAGGAACCCTTGCAGGGGAGAGCTGAGGAGTTTGTTCAGTTTCTTTCGGACAAAATCGCTCAGATTCAGAGAGACCTGGACTCCGACTGGGCAGTGCCAGCCGAGTTGCCGGGGGCTGGTCTTAGTCATGTTATCTGGAGCGAGTTTGAGCCTGTGACCCCTGATGAAGTGGACAAGGCCGTGAGGGCAATGAATGCCGCCACCTGTTTATTGGACCCGTGCCCCTCCTGGCTGGTTTCTGCCAGTAGGGAGGTGACACGAGGCTGGCTCCAGGCGATAATCAATGCCTCCTTGATGGAGGGGTCTTTCCCGCAACCTTTAAAGGAAGCGGTGGTGAGGCCCCTCCTCAAGAAGCCTTCCCTGGACCCAGCTGTTTTGAAGAACTTTCGTCCTGTCTCTAACCTCCCCTTTGTGGGAAAGGTTGTAGAGAAGGTGGTGGCGTCCCAACTCTTGCGATCCTTGGATGAAACTAATTATCTGGACCCTTTTCAATCTGGTTTCAGGCCCGGCTACAGCAGTGAGACTGCTTTGGTCGCACTGACCGATGACCTCTGGCGAGCCCGGGATAAGGGTCATTCCTCTATCCTGGTGCTTCTCGACCTCTCAGCAGCTTTCGATACCATCGACCATGGTATCCTTCTGCGTCGTCTCGGAGAGGTGGGGGTGGGCGGCACCGTATTGCGGTGGTACTCCTCCTACCTCTCTGACAGGTCGCAGTCGGTGTTGGCGGGTGGACAGAGATCGACCCCTAGGTGCCTCGATCATGGGGTGCCTCAGGGCTCGGTCCTGTCCCCCCTCCTTTTTAACATCTACATGAAACCGCTGGGTGAGATCATTCGGCGACACGGGGTGAGGTATCATCAGTATGCGGATGATACCCAATTATATATCTTCACTCCGTGTCCTTTCAGTGAAGCAGTCGACGTGATGTGCCGGTGCCTGGAAGATGTGAGGGTCTGGATGGGGGTGAACAGGCTTAGACTCAACCCTGACAAGACCGAGAGGCTCTGGGTCTTGCCTCCCAAAGGTCAACTGGATGGTCCATCATTAGTCCTGGGGGGGGCAAATTTACCTCCCTCAGTGCAGGCACGCAACTTGGGTGTCCTCCTGGACTCACAGCTAAATTTGGAGCAACATCTATCGGCTGTGGCCAGGGGGACCTTTGCCCAGGTTCGCCTGGTGCACCAGTTGCGGCCTTATTTGGACCGAGAGGCTTTACTCACAGTCACTCATGCCCTTGTCAACTCAAGAATGGATTACTGTAACGCTCTCTACATGGGGCTACCCTTGAAGAGCGTTCTGAGGCTGCAGTTGGTTCAGAATGCAGCCGCGAGAGCGATTGTGGGCGCACCAAGGTACGCCCACGTGTCACCTATCCTCCGCGAGCTGCACTGGCTTCCTGTGGGTCTCCGGATGCAATTCAAGGTGTTGGTTATCACCTTCAAAGCCCTTCATGGCATAGGGCCAGGTTACTTACAGGACCACATACTGCTGCACAGTTCCCAGAGACCGGTGAGGTCCCATAGATTGGGCCTCCTTCAGGTCCTGTCGGCCAGACAATGTCGGCTGGCGGGCCCTCGGGGAAGGGCCTTTTCTGTGGTGGCTCCGACCTGGTAGAATCAACTTCCCCCCGAGGTTCGAACTACTCCCACCCTGCCAGCCTTTAAGAAAGCCGTTAAAACTCTCCTGTTCCGGTAGGCCTGGGGCTGATGTCCCCGGGGGGGCGGGATATGATCAGACTCACGATATGATTGTATTATGTTATTGTTTTATTGTTGATGATTGTTTTAATTTTGTACGCCGCCCTGAGTCCTTTGGGATTGGGCGGCATATAAATAAAATTAAATAAATAAATGATAATTTGTTCTCCTTCCCATTCTGGGCTTCCATTCATCAAACAGAAGTAAAACTGCTTCTGGCAAGGTTGTCTAATAAATGATTTTATGTGAAAAAAATAGGGACATGAACAATTATATACTAGATTCGAAATATAATAAATGACTTCCATTTTCTATCAAAGAAGTAAATATCCATGTTTTATTTCTTCTCCTGACAGGAGAAAGTTTGAGTGCTGGGAAACAACATGATTAGCTCCCTGGCTTCCAATTACAAAGACTTAAAAGACACTAAGTTCACAAACCTCATTTTTCTAATCACAAAATTGCTGATTAACTACTTTTACGCCATTAGAGAACTTTTTTTCATAAATTGTTCATTAATTACTTCTATTAGAGATGTTCAGAAGAACATGTTTGAAAGCAGCAGGTGAATCTGCCTTCAATCCTGAATAAAGAAAATTTTAATCATAAATTTAAGGAAAGAATTTGAAATAAACAGTAAAAAGCTAAATAACATTTTGATTTTTAGAAAGTTATAAAAGGACCAAGGGTACAGATAAAATTGGAATGTTTAAAAAATTACAATAAGATTTTGGAACTAACTATAAATAACAGTGGAATATTTCTTGTGGGAAATATTCTATTTTGCCTTTTTCAAGACAAAACAAAGATAAGCAATTTCATAATTTCAAAAATTGGACACTAGAGGGGACTAAAGTTTTTAGGTACAGAAAAGATTTACAAGCCTGTAAAATGTTGCAAAGAATTATAACAGTGAAAATATTAAAGGAGACTTTTGAGAGAATAGAATCAAAAAATAGTAAGCCACAATATTAACAATGTTTGTAATGATGTCAATGAATATTAGTCTTCCAAAGAGGAAGTCAAACGATACATTTTCCATAAAAAGGTTTATGGAATCCTGGTAGCCTGGAAGCAATGGCAATTTGGTATATTCAGTGAAGTTTACATATACAAAATGTTTGCAAGATTACAGCACTCAAAAGAATCCTGCACATTGTCCAAAATGCCTATGCAGAAAAGTTTAACTAGGGTCAAGCACAGTCATTCCACCACATCATGACTCTTGACCTTAGCAGTAGACACACTGCTGCTATGCATTATAGCCAGAACATTTCTCTGTTCAAGTTATTAACCTTGCAACATTCAATGATTCTCTTATTCCGCAAATGTCCAGATTACTAATTCTTCCTAGGCAAGTAAAATGGGTAAAATAGAAAAAGTTTTGAAATAGCAGATGTGGTAGTATTTCCTATTACCATCCCATCCATTTGTACTCTTTTTTTCAACCTTTCATACAATTTAGGGAAGTTAAAACTTCATCCACCAGCGAATACTGAGATTGCTGAGCTTTAACAGTGGACTTTGTCTCAAATCACAGATATCAGAAGGGACAGTTAACTCTCAGGTAAATAGTTTGCTTGGCATGGGGAATGTTATTTTAGCCCCAAACAAATAAAGTTCTGTTTAAGATTTAAATCTACCCCCTTGGGGTTAATTGGATGGATTAATTAGTTCAGTTTGAAGTTTGTGTGACTTTATGACAATATCTTGCCAGAATAGGAGCATAAAGTGCTCCACAATTCACTGTTAGAAGTTTGCAGCCTTTTCTTGGTGGGGAAAAAGACTCTACATTGCAGCTGGATTTGCTTTACAGGACACCCAGACAAGAAAACTCTTGGCAATTTAAGCATAAAGCAATGATGCTAAAGTTTGGTGTTGTTTCCTTTTTCCTTTCAATGCAATGCATTCAATCGAAAGTCACACAAAATAATCACTCGGCTTTTCATTTAAAAAGGTGACAGGTAATGAAAGCATGGGATTAAGAATGTGAGAAACTTTTTTTCAAGGGAGGAGAGGAATGGCTGAGCCAGTTTGTTTTAAAACTCAACTGCCAATATTTACCACACTGCTCTTTGAAACTTTCAGCTGTCATCATACATCTTGGCTCAAGACTATAGTGCTCATTTCTTGCAGATTTGCATGAAAATCACTGGGCTGCCATTTTCTTCCTACAGTCATTTTAAATCACATGGAGGGGTTTTCAACTGATTAATTATATTAATTATACACCTGACTTTTCTGAAACTTTCCTGTAGTCCTAGGTGTACAGGTACAATGGCTGAGGAATTCTGGGAGTTGAAGTCCACAAGTCATAAAAGGGCCAAGTTTGAAGATCCCAGGTCTAGAACCAAAGAAAGGCAACCAGACCTAAAGCTTATTGCATTCAGCCACAATTGAGTGAGCTATCAAGTTAACTAATATACTCATGGCTCACCAACCAGGTAAGAACAGCACTGAACTCTTTAGTCCTGAAATGATACTTGTACTGCATATAGTTTAAAATCTAACTCAGGGTGCTCAGAATAAGTGTCAGCTTTGGATATATCACATGGAGCATATATTTCAACCCAGAAGATTGGAAGGAAATGATTAAAGCTCAATAATCTGCATTACGACTCAGTTCAGAAATGTGTGTGCTGGGGAAGTTAGGGAAGAGAAAGAAAAGGGTGGAGGAAGAGCAAATTTCAGAGGCATTAAAACAGCAATTGCCTGTCTTTCCAATCTTTTTCTTAACTGGCTAAAGAACTATGTAGCCAATCCAAAACCCTTTTTATATGCACACCTGGGAAGAATTCTGAATTCTGTTACTTTCCTCAACATTACCCTGATGTGGTTTTGACCAGATGTTTAAATGTTACAACATGTACTTTTCTTCTTTTCTTCCAAGGAAAAAGGAAAATAAAAGGAATATTTGACTTCACTCCACAGGAGACCTATTTAATAGTTTGGTGGTTATGTAAGTAAAGGTAGCTTGGCTAAGTCAGTGTTGACGACATATAGAACGACATGATCCTAATGAGTTGGAAAATATTGGCTCTCCTGAGATTTAGCCAGATGCTACTGCACTGAGAAAGCTACTGTATTATTGAATTTCATTTTTGTGAGGTAAAATTTATTATTCAACCATTACAGTATTCCACATGAAGTCTTCCATAAAATAGTTTTGCAGTTACTTTCTGGAAAATAGGTTTTATTTTCACTTTAATACATCATTTACACGAGGGGTCCAAATGCCTATTTGATCATTTTAAGCAGATAAATTAGAGGTCTGCAAGCAATTTTGTTTAAAACCCCCACACAGAGATTAATAGAATTGGACTGTCAATAAAATTACAAATTACTTAAATGCAGCAGGGAAAATGCTCTCTTAAGGTTCAGTTTCTACAGAAAATAAAACTGTATGCGATGGCATTAATATTCTCCTGGCATATGCATCAGAATCCAAACTTTAGACTTACTACAAAAAATTACATTAGGAAAACTCTCAAAGAAGTGATAAACACAGCCTTCCATCAGTTTGGAAACAGATGACGCGTAATTAAATAAACCAGATTAAATGAATGTTATTAATGTAATTCTTCAATTACAAACTGGGGTAGTATTGTCTCTTACTTATTTTAATTCTTGAACTGTATACTTTAGAAAAAAAGGAGGGTGTGATAAACCGAAGTCTTTAAACATATGCATTGAACAAGTACTGTATAAACAAATTGCAGTTGGCTGCAATAATCTCTTGTTGGAAAACCAAAGTTTTTTTTGCTGACCAATATGTAAAGCAAGTTTTAAACTGATTAGTTAAGATTTATTTTTAAGAACCCAAATGTCCATTTTGTAAATTATATCACAAGCACATTTATTTATGCCAGTCAAAATACAATGGCTTACCTGGAGGATTTTCAGTTAATTTGTTTAAATGATATGTTGTTTATTTAGGTACATGAATGCATTCAGTTTTTTCCAAATATATTCAATACATTTTACTGTAACATTTTATATGTACAAACTTACGTAAAATAGATCACATCAGAATTTTTTTAAAAACTGTATCTAAGCTTCAAACATAAGAATGAATGAATGATACACCATTCATAAAAATGTTATCATTACCTGATATTTGGAAGACTTCATTCATTAAACTTTCATTCACTAATGATGAACTAGAATTTCCAGTATAAGCCCAACTCTGCCAAATAGTTTGCATTAGAAAGTTCTGAGCTCTTGTCGCCTGAATTGTCAAATTTGGAAGCTCAAATATAAATTCATTCTCTGCAATATTAGATCGCTTAGACCTAGGAAATAAAAAAGGATGGAAGAAATTAGAATTGCACAGTATTATTATTGGGATATATATATAAACACACACACACACTGTGTTTCCCAAAAGTAAACCCTACTCCAAAAGTAAGCCCAAGTTGATTTGGGGAGACTAATATAAGCTCTAACCCAGTGGTTCTCAACCTTTCTAATGCCGCGACCCCATAATACAGTTCCCCATGTTGTGGTGACCCCCAACCACTTATACATCACTGGGTGCCAGGGGCGTGGCTAACGAAAAGGGGGAAAAATGGCGGACAGCCTTGTTTGGCGACCCCCGTGAAATGGTCGTTCGACCCCAAATGGGGTCCCGACCCACAGGTTGAGAACCACTGCTCTAACCCAAAAGTAAGCCCTAGCGCGGGCGACAGCTGGAGCGCCCCTCGCCACTGGCATGCCAGGGCCCTTTGCCAGCGGCCACCAGTGGAACTGTGCCGCCCACGCCTCCGCCTTTGGGCTGCTTGAGTGCCAGCCTGCATGCTACTCAGTGCTGCAGGTACTGGGTAAGGGCTGAACCTGGCACTCTTCGGGCACTGGTGGGCACTGCAGCTCTCATACCAGCTGGGAGCTTTTGTCCTCTATCAGCTACTCCCGCCAGATCATTTCCCTCCACTTACCAGACACCTGCCAAAGCTGCGCAGGGTAAGATTGATGCATGCCCCCACCCAGATGCCCTCATCTCCCCAAGCGTTTTTTTACTAACTTGCCTTTCAGTTGCATTACATTTCTCCATTTGCCTCTCAGCTTTCGCCACGTGTTTGAGGGACTAAAAAAAAAAGTTCAATCAGACTTTCTAACTTCTTGAGATCTTGTGAGAAGTTAGAAAGTCTGATTGAACTTTTTTTTTAGTCCCACAAACACGCGGCAAAGGATGAGAAGCGAAAGGAGAAACACAATGTAGCTGAAAGGCAGGTTAGTAAAAAACCTCTTGGTGAGGGCATCTGGGCAGGGGGGGGGTCATGGCAACCTTATTCTGTGCAGCTTCAGCAGGTATCTGGCAGGTGGAGGGAAGCAATTCCAGCCCCCTGCTGCACCACACAAGAACGGTGCTGCACCACAGGGCAAGGCTAGTGAGTATCACGTGGGCATTAGCCCCGCCCCATTAGCCCCGCCCCATTTGCGGTGCCCGTGTGCTCCCAGCCCCACATGCGCCCACGCACACATGTAAAATGCTTCCCCCTCCTTTTTCCTCCGGTCCATCAACTGACAAAGGTTGGTGACCTCTGGCTTAATGGATATCTTTGATGCAACACCAGAAACTTGGTGTCATTTGTATACAACTAAGAGCCAACAGGCAAAATCAAGATGTTGGAGTTTACTGACTTTCCACAAATGCATGATTAAAAAAATAAAGTAAAATAAAGACATTTCTAATGCCCTTCGTAAGCATTACGATTTAAAATTAACATTTTCTAAGTATTAATATGTTAGTTACAATGCTTTAATTAGAAAAGATAAGATATAAGAAATAAGTAAATAAGTTACATATTTTGTTTCAAGTGGCAATAACTTCAGAATTTTACAACACAATTTAATGCAGACTTCCATGTATTACCCAGAATCTTCTTCTCTAGTCATATAGCATCACAACCAGTCAACCAACCAAAAGTAACATACCTAATAATAAAATTTTGGACTATTGTTTGATAGTGACCCATATTTTTTTTAAATATGAAATATTATTTCATCCAGGCAATGAAATATTCTAGTTAAAGTTTTCAAATACTATTTAGAAATGCAAATGTTACGGTAATAATATATACTGGATACATAATGTTTGAAAATATTTTTAAATAAAAAACAAAGCTATATTGCAGATTTACCCAAGAAATAAAACTGAGATTTTCAATCATTATTCAAAACATACTACAAGGGGAATTCTATAATAGTTCATAAAATACCTTTGTTTTTAAAAATGATGGTCTGTTGGATATACAGAATATGTGTATCATCCAATATGTATATTTTAAGCAACACTGGAATGTAAAATCTCAAAACCCAGATAAAGCAGGTGGTATAATTTAAAAAAACAAAGTGCACATTCAAGTTTAATCACATTTCCAGGTTATTCTTCAGGACTAGTTCCCATTCACTGAACAACTTTAAT
Organism: Crotalus tigris; assembly: GCF_016545835.1. NCBI lineage: Eukaryota > Metazoa > Chordata > Lepidosauria > Squamata > Viperidae > Crotalus > Crotalus tigris. Next base: position 1,287,767 of record NW_024100554.1, on the reverse strand, counting down.
GAAGCTCTCAGTCTGCAGGCTGATTTGGATAAATCAGTTCAAATGCCATTTGATGTATTTCATCTGGAGTTCCATTCATTGCAGATTACATTTAGCAATCTGGTTGTAATATTCATTGATTCCTACTTCATTACTATAGCTAGTCCTCAACAACCTTGTAAGTCATTGTGGCCATAAGTCAATTAACCCCTGCAACTGGGAGGAATTTTCCAGCCTTTTTTGCAGAGATCATTAAGCAAATGAGAATGCTGCATTCATTAAGTGAATGCTGCAAAACTGTTAAGCAAATTCATTCATTTAAATGGATGTTTTTTGCAACTAACTGGCCCAGAAAAAGCCAGAAACAGGCAAAAAAAATCACAAATCATGGTCATATGAGCACAGAATGCCATGACAGGTTGTAAAGCTGAACCATCTAACATGCAGTCATGTGACTGCAAGGGTGGGAGGATGCCACAACCATTTACGATGGACAGGGGAGCTTTAGGGGCCATAAAGCATCTGTTTCACAGCCATCATAACTTCAAACAGTTGTAAAATGACAGGTTGTTAAACAAGGACTGCTTGTAGCCTCTTTTTTTTGCCTTAATTTAAATTAATGATGCCATTAAAATGAAATAATGTTGAAAATTTAATCCAGCTGAATCATAGCAGGAGACTGAAAAATACAGCCTGATGTACGGAATTTATTTAATAAATTTCCATGATCAAAAAATTATGGATCCTTATTGACAGATTACATTTATACATATACACACTATGAAATGCTTACCAGTAATTAGGTAGCTTAAGCGTTTTGCCATATATAGCTGTGCTGAATTGAGGAATTACTGAAGTTGGTAAACTATAACATCCATTAATATCCAATGATGTCAATCCCGCTTGAAAACCAAATATCTTTAAAAGAAATAACATAGTCAATAACAAAATATAAATATTTGGGACATTTTTCATTAGCGTACTTTTTTCATTTCAACACAATGAGATTCTTGCTTTTCTGCATATTTTAGAAAGTCTAAGCATAAAAATCATGCAAGGAACAAAATGAACACTAAGATAGCATGATTTACTGTATCTGGGAACCAATGGTCCATTATATGATAAACAGTTATATGTTGCTATTATGTTACTAAGTAGGTACTAGTGGGATGTCCTACATTATTTACTGAAAAGAAAAAAGAATAAAAGATACCTTAAGATAGCAGTGCATATAGCAATAGTGAAGTAAATTATCAGATGGTTGATTAAGGCTGTTGACATATTGCACAAGTTGATCAGCATACATTGGCACTGAATGTTCCAGGATCATTTTATCTACCAATATTCGGATACAAGGCAGAGGCCGTAGCAACTGAAGATTCATTGTAGTTAGGAAGTTGCTTGAACTCTTCATGATATAGGATACAAAATACACAGACAAAGTTACATTTAAAACTTGGAAGTTTTAAACTATATAATTCCAAATATAGTTTATATCTATAACTCAAAATCATTTATTTTATTTTAAATTTAGCATATAGATAAACTATGTTAGACTACATAAAAATAATATCTGCCCAAAAACATGGATGTTAATTATAAATAGGTCATAAAATTATAGTACCTTTTGACCCATAATAACAGGCAATAAATGGGCAAGCAAATTGAATTCAGCCATAGGAATAGTAACAGTGCATTTCAAAATGGAAAAGGTTGTGATCCGAGTTGGAATATATTCCTCTAAGGCAGCAGCTTCTTCTGTGCTTGGCAAAACTTTGGCTCCTTCTATAAAATCTATAATAATAAGAGTTGGTTAAATTTAATATAATGACCAAAATAAATGTCTATATATCAATATTTTATCATCAATATTTTATTTTATCAATTTGTCTTAATTTAGACATAACAAGTCAGATCATGATTTATGCTTGCTTTGGACGCTTGAATGCTTATACAATAGCAGATGGGAGCTGTAGCTAGGAAGGCCTTTGCCCAACTTTGGCTGGTGCTCCAGTTAACCATGTTAACAACAGGCAACAATTACACAATCATGCAATGAGACTGTTAGAACAGGGGTCCCCAACCTTTGCAGCTTAGTAGCCTGGCTGGAGGGGGGGAGAGGGGAACTAGGCCGCATGACTGGTGGGCTAGTATGTATGCGTGTGCGAGCGCAGCTCCACCCGCAGAAGCATGGGCCAGCATGCATGTGCATGTGTGCCATCCCAATGCTTACACAAGTGGAGCTGTGTACATGTGCAGCAGCCTGCTACTTGCACAAGTAGAGCTGTGCGCACAAGTGTACATTGGCCCGCCTCTCGCATGGCCTCGTTCCAAATAGACCCAGGAGTTGGGGACCCCTGTGCGAGAACACACACTATGTGACACTTTTATAACTAGTACTGCACACAACAAGTAGAATGCAGATAAGGTTTTCCCAGTTAGTACAGAATAAATAACCCGTTTTGAATCTTGGCATTACTTCCTGGCCCAACTCAAAGTACTGTTCCTTACCTTGAAACCTGTTAATGGCACAGCACCAGGATATATCAGGGAAGACATTGCCAAAATAATATTTATCTGTTGGATTACTACATCTGGGAAAAGTATGTTGAGAATAACCACCACCACTGCCACAAGATCCAGGAAAGCAATTAAAATGGTATCATTTCAGCAAGCTATCAGCCTGCAGCTCTCAGTCACAAGAAACCAAGAGCCAGGATAAGAATTCAAAAGCACTGTGAGTTATGCAGCCCATACAAGAATCTGATCTATTAACAGACAAGGCAAATTGGTGGCAGGTAAGAGTCAATTGACTTTAAGGGGACTGGATTAGGTTTCTTTCAGGGGCATATGGACAACAAATTGATGATGTGTTTGACCCCACCCTCAGGCTCAGCCTAGTCATCTCCTACAGTAGCTTTGTCTGATCATATTTTTTATTTTAATTGCTTTTTATTGTATCATATGCTGAACTACGATATAGGTATTTATGTACCTATATTGTTAAATAAATGAATAAATAATGTGTGCCATGAACAGAAAAATAAGACTGAAAGTCTCATTATAGTTTAAATGTACCCTATTTATGAAATTAGCAGTACTATAAGTATATTCTTCCTTTTTTTCTCTCCTTCCTTAATCTATTCTTTTATTCTTTGTAATGTGACGTGTCTTTATTTAAATAATAATTTTGAAGATACATCTGACTGGACATGTTTCCTATGCAGGATCTTTAAAAAAATACCATCTTTAAAGTATCTTTTAAAATAATATATAGTGTTACGATATATCATAATATTTCTCATTTTCAATTCTCAAAAGGCACAGCAAATGAATTCCTTAAGCAGATAATAAAATAGGACAATAGGCAACACTCAGCTGAAATCTCACAGAACTTCCTCTCTGACGAGCATTTTCATCCTTAATATTTTTTCAATGAAATCTCAGATACCTGGTTCTTAAAAATTCAAAAAACATACCTAATTTAGACTTGCTATAAGGCTCGTATTCATGTTCCAGAGCACAAACAATCATTTTTATAATTCTGTGCACTGCACTGCTATCAAGTCGGAGACTGAGAGGTCCTATAATAAGACTTTTTGTAGACATCTCCTGAACACCAATGAAGTCTTCAATCTTCACAGAAGTCACATCTGGCTGATTTCCAGACCCTAAAATATATGTTGGTTGATTTCAGAGCATTAATATATAATAAGAAAATGTTAGGGAAGGTATTTTATTATACAGCAAGTATCATACATTTGCACCAATGTATGGACACATGACACATACCAAAGCACTTATTTTCTCTTTAAAGATCCAGTTATGTAAAGATAAGAAGCTGCTGTCCTGAATCTTGAGGTTTGCAAATAGTCAATTTATATAAATAATAGTGGCATGATGTGGTAATTAAACATTTCCCTATATCATTTTACAAAACACTTTGTGCCTCCCTAGCTTGTTTCAAACTTTATCAGAAAACAACAAAACAGCATATAAATCAAATCAGAAGGGCATTTAAGCTCCCTTTTCCCACTGTTAGCTCAAGGAAACTGGCCTGTCCAAAATTAAATTCAGCTAAAGAAATAGTATTTTAGACAGATTTAATTAAGTATGTTTATCTCAAAGATAACCTTTACTGCATCTATATTTCACAGAGAAGCCCAATTTCCTTATACCAAGATAACTTTGGTAACAGTTATGAGAAAGGGTGGGCAAATGGTAATATAAGGGAGATATCTGATTCTAGGAAGCAATTCATTTCCATCCTGCCCTCAAAAAAATGTGCCCAAAGCATACAGCAAAAATCCACAAGAAATACATGTACTGCATGCATATTTTCCGCAGATCCAGTTCAACTGTATTTGCTTTATTCCAAGTCTACTACAGCTATGACTTCTTTCTTTTCTCTGAAAACACCAAGTGACCCAAATTAAAATATCAAGAGAGACCCATAAGTGTGAAAAGGAATTATGTTGTTGACAGAGACGTAAAAAACTGATTACCGTTTAATGTATACATAAATAAGTATCTAAAACTGGTTTATTTCAACCAATCAGAGATTTTCAAGTTCAGATAATGCGCTAAATGAAAGACAAATGATAATGAAGCAAAAGCTTCTAACTTTTTAAAGCCACACCAGGAAAGGATCAGGGAGAGGAATATTTATATCCCAAACAGCCTCTAATCAAAAGGCAATGAGGCATGAAGCCACAATTAGCATTATAACTCACCATTGTAGCAGAAAATATTACTGTTGTATTCCACACTACAGGTGCAAACAATGCAAACAATGTCTAATTGAAATGCAAACAATGCCTAATTGAACTTTCAAAGAAATGAAATATTCAACACCAAGTCATGATTCTTTTAATACTTTTGGAATCTTCATTTTAGAAAAATTAATAAACTTACTCCTCCTCCATCCATGGGATTACTCCCAAGGTGCAAGGAAAGAAGTCTGTAACCCAAATGACCCTGACAGTAATGCTGATGGATGTATCAGCTTCTGGAAAGGTCATCCTGGTTGATAAGATGAAAAAGGAATGGGGAGGGTTAGACCTTCAAGTTAGTTCAAGCCAAGAACCAGACAAGCAGGGGTTCTTTTGTTACTTATTCTTACGCTCTTTATTGTTAAAAAGCTAAATTTGGAAATCAGCCTGGCTTTCTGTCAATCCCATTATAGATGAAACAAAATCGAAGTAAAGTTATTTTGAATCTGCAGGGTTCTTGGTGCTCTCTGAGCTTGGCTGTTTGCTTTCAGACCTTCTATTATTCAACTAGATAACATCATCAGTGCAAGTAAGTATGGAGTTTTTCCCCTGTTTATATAAAGTAGCTTGCCCTGCCAGTGCTGGTGAGTTTTTTTTTTTAATCTTGAGACTGAGTAATTTTTTTTTGTGAAAATGGCCCCTGGCCTCTATTTCCAAGGCCAGGTCCATATTTCTTCACAGTGGGAAAGATGAAAGAGGTGAGGACAGATGGGGCTCTGCAAGCTTAAATGTAGCCAACACCACTAGGAAAAGGAATCAATCTTGAAAGAAGGCTAATGGCAAGTCAGTTGTTCCAAAAAAACCCAAAACAACAACAAAAAACTACAGACATGTAGTCTTTTAGTTATTCAGGAAACATATATTTATTTATAAGTAGATCAAAAGAATATGAGGTCACCAGATCAAAGCTACAAAGACTAAAGCAACAATTTATAAAAGGATGTCTTAAGGTTAAGAATTATTATTTATATGCCACTGATACATTACTGTTATCATTTACTTTTTTATTGTACATCACAATGAATCAAATATTTAGATAACATTTGTAACTATTAATATTAAAATTGTTGCTCTGTGGAAAATAGGCAGAAAGTTGTTTATTAATGTGTTGATTATATAGTCAGGGAGATGTGACTTAATTTCACATTTTTATCTACTTATTGAGTCCTTCTGCAAGATCTGGTATAGGTAGTTTGTGTTAAAGGTATTGTTGTAGGATGTGAGCTGTTCCTAGTAAAGCTGCCTTTTATAACTGATTGATGGTGATTTTATCAATGCCAATGAGGAATAAGGAGTGGACTTATTTATTCAATACAATCTTATGTAAGTAACCTGGGAGTAAGTGCCAGTGAACAAATTTGTTCTGTTTCTCCTCTGGACTCAAAACTACAAGTAAAATAGATTTGATTAAACTGGAAAGTACATCAAAAAGCAGTTCCTAACACACAGAGTTTCCCCAAAACAAATTGCCTCAGTGTTTGATGGATTCTCCTTTTTAGAAATACTTTACCCATACTGAATTACCATCTTTTAAGTAATTTATAATAATTAGTTTTTCACATAACCAGAAAGCTAAATACTCGAGACTGCTGTTGTGTATTCCTTTGCCTCTGGAAGCTATTCTCATAACTCAGCATTCCTCAACATTCCTCAAAGTGGAGATCTGAACCTAGGTTTCCTCAGTCTAAATTAAGAAGTTATAGGATATCACTATATTTTTATGCACATTATTTTATTCTGAACAAAAAACAAGAGGTGGATGATGGACAAACAGGCATTAAAGAAATCAGGTCAGATTTAAGTTAGGCTTTAAAAAGTTAAGCCTAATAAGGACAGTAGGTCAAGGACTGTCAGGTGCCTCTGAATAAGCTTTTGTTTCTGTTATTCAAAGAGAAAGCAAACAAAGAAATTAAGTACCTTTGCCACTGGTGCTCTCCATTGTGTACAGATAATCCATGTAGAAAGCTCCAAACCGCTGCATTCCTGTTATCTCTGTGTACATCTCCTACCAACAAAGCAAAGTACATACAACTAATGTTCTCTTAAGAAAGAATCTTGAGATTATAACCCAACGGTATCAGAGCCATATAGAAGTACTAAAGATATATGCTTGTTTGGGTTTGTGCATGAATACATGGTAAAGCTTATCAATACAAAGGACAGAGGTTAGTCAAAGAATTCATCCTTCAAACAGCTAATGCAACTTCCATACCAGGCTACACAAAAGGGCATCTATAAGCCTTCTGGATCTTTTGTTCAGTTTTACCAACAGAAGCTAGTTAATTAGTATCCTAAATTGAGTGAATTATCTCAATCTGACCTCTCACTTCCTAGTAAACCAGGTGACTAAAAATCTAACATTTGCAATTTACAAAACATTTAGGAAATGTAGCCTGAATCAATTAGGTTTATTTGAACTCAGTAGGAATTGTTTGTTCATTGTCTGTAGGAAGCAATGAACCTTAAATAACATTCTAATTATGTCACTAGACTTGGAAGGTGGTATTAGTTGAAGAGAAGCTATATATTACTAATAAAGGAAAGCTTTAAACTTTAACAAAGTAAGTTTATCAGTCAGATCAGACTGAGAATTGATAGAAAGTTCACCATATAAACTGAGACTTCTCACAAACAAAGGAAGGAAAGAGTCTTCCAAGTACCAAGTACCTCGGTACCCAACTGCTTCAAAATTCGTCAAATACAGTACTCAATACTTTTTGATGCAAAAATCTTGTCTCATGACTTGTTATTCTTAAAGGCTCATGTGGTAAGTATTTGTTGTTTTTAGTATTCATTGCGTCTTCCAGAAATATCCTGGACTATATCAAAGTACCACTGTATTGCAATTAAGCTCTGAAGATGCTGCCTCAAAAATGTTATCAAGTTTCTTCTACCTCCCCACCCCAACTTTAGTTGTCATGCATTGCACTATAATTGGTGAATCTCAAAAGTTCCTGTGAAAAAGCAAAACAATTTCTGGACACTTGAATTCAGACTGTGTTGCTTTAAAGAATCCAAATGTGAACACTGTTAGAAAATTAGCCTACTGCTTCTGAATATTCCGATGACAAATAACTTTTTCCCTTTAAGAACTGTAATTAAGTACCAAACGTTAACAAGGTTAATTGATATACCAACTTTAATTTATCACATTCATATCTTGATAATTTTTGGCATCACTTAAGGAATGTACTACATTTATCTTATTTTAATAAGCACAAAATCTTCTTTAAAGTTATGCTGCAAGACACTAGCCTTCCCACAACTAGTCAATAATTTTGTAACAAAAAGTCATTTAAACTGAAGCTCTTCCTAGTCCCTACTAAATATTCTATAAAAAGGGCTAATTTATTTATTTACTCCATTAAACGTAACACACTTGGTCACCTTATGTTGATTTTTAGTCTCTAAACGATAAGGAAAAATACATATTCCAACAGTTTCTGGATATAAAATATACCTTTCTTAGCACAAAAAATAAAGCCAGCAAATAATAAAATATTTTAAGAAAATGCATAACACATATTTTATAACTGTATCTACTAAACATAAACCATATAAAGACAGTATATGGTTTATAAAGACAGTAGATCTGACTATTAAGCAAGTTCAAGTTAGGAATGAAAAAGACCTTATGAGCAGCTGCGTCCAAAATAAATTCTGCACGGACACCATTGTTTTCAGGACTTCTATAATCAAATAGTGAATTGGTAAGATATGTCATTCCTTTTGTACTGAGATTTTCTCCACAGTGGAAAAAGCATGCTTCCTGATATAAAAGGGGAAAAAATTAAACTCTGTAAGAAAATAAAGAAATCACAGTGTAGAACTTAAATAAACCTATTTTTCACAAATGCAGATTGCCTCCAATATATAATAATTGAAATAGTCCCATAATTACTAGGGTGCTATAAATTCAGAAGTTAATATAAAGCAGTAATATTCTTGGGCAGGTTAGTTATAGCTAGCATTTTCTATATTTAAGTCTCTCACTTTGTTTCTAATCTTCTATTACTATCCAGCTCATCACCCTTTACAACAGTGGTTCTCAACCTTTCTAATGCCGCGACCCCATAATACAATTCCCCATGTTGTGGTGACCCCCAACCACTTACACATCACCGGGTGCCAGGGGCATGGCCAAAGAAAAGGGGGGAAAAATGGCGGACAGCCTTGTTTGGCGACCCCTGTGAAATGGTCGTTCGACCCAAATGGGGTCCCGACCCACAGGTTGAGAACCACTGCTTTACAACATCAATATTTAACCTTTGACAATTGTAAATTCTGATGGGGTTGCTCATTTTGTTAATTCAACATACATGATATCTTTACAGGTAGTCTTTGACTTATGACCATTTATTTAATGACCATTCAAAGTTACAACAGACTTTTAGAAAGCTACTTATGATCCATTCTCAAAGTTATAACTGCCATTCCCCCTGTGGTCACATAATCACATTTCAGGATTTGGCAACTGGCTCACATTTACAATTGGCTGTAGCATTCTGCAATAATGTGATAGCAATTTGCTACATTTTTTTGCTGATTTCCAGTCAAAAAACACCATTCAGGAAAACGGATTTGTTTAATGACCATGTGATTCATTTAACAACTATGTGATTAATTTAATGACTAAGTGATTTGCTTTACAACCATCATAAACACGACCATAATCAAGTCTGGTCATCTGCTCTCTTGACATATGACAGCAACAACTCATGGCCAAAATTCTGGCTCCATTGTGATTATAAGTTGAGGAGTATCTGTATTTTCTTTTAAATCTTCTCAAATATCTCACAATTACTAGGATTTCCACAAAATACTGTGCAGCAACTAAGACTTGCACGCAAACTTCATTATTAGCAATTTAAACCAACTCTGCCCTAATTTTGGTATAAGTATAGAGTTGCTTTATTATATATGATATCTCATATATGTCAGGCATAAACAACCAGACCCACACCTAAAGAGTTCAACTAGCAATTTTTTTTTGCTCAAGCCTATACATAGGAATCTTCTTAGACTGATGCTGCAGCTGGGTGAGACTAAATAAACTTCAATGCCATTCAAGGAGGAAGCATTCAAGGAGACTTTATCCTATTGTGTTCATGTAGGGACTCCAGACTAATTCCCTATTTGATTTCTCCTACTGGTCAGCCAGTCCCTCTCCTAAATCAGATCATATTCAGCTAGAGCTTTTACTATAGAAAATTCACATTAATGAAAAAAAAATACTGTAATAGCATTTAATAATTATATAATTTCAGTATTTTGATTTAAAATTATCAAGACCCAATCATTATGGTTTGTGTGTACAGACTAGAGAGAGAACAAAATGAACACTGATATTGATAAATACAGCGATTTTCCCAACATGTAATCAACTCTTTAGTTGAAACTATCCTGCCTAAAAAAATACTTCAGATGTGTTCATGAGCTGAACGTGTATACAAATATTGGGATTTTTTTTTCTCACTGATACTTAAATCGCTGAGGCCCTAATAAAAAAAGATTTTAAAATTACTTTTCTTACTTAAAAAAACACTACTTAAATCCTGTTCTGACTTTCAGAATGAGACGTGGCACTTTGGATCTAATTCAGGATCTTCTAAAAATTTCTAAAACTGTTTCCAAGCTTTCTAATACATTAGCATGTCTGTAATCCAATAAAATATAAATTATACTTACTGATTCACTTCTGTTCCTGTTCTCTTCAAAATCTTTAACTCCCATAATTCCTTTAAGGCAAAGAGCTTGGCAACCAACAAATCCTATCTGGCAATTAAAGAAAGGTTCTCCTCTCATAAGGGCCTGGGAAGAAAAATCAATGTGGTACAAACACAATGGGCAATGGTTAATATTCAAACTAGAGTAGGATCCTGCATTTAGCTATGCATCTATAAATAAAACAAGAAAATAAAGTCACACAAAGAGTTCAACCTCTGGTGAAAATTAGACAAAATTATTCAGTTTTTTTTAAAAAGAGAATATATGCGATTTGCCATTGCCTTTTTCTGGAATGTTTTTGACTTCCCAGTGTAATTTACAATCTTGGATACTACAGTGAAATTAATAGTGCTATGGATTATTTTATATGTAGGCTCACTGTACTTAAGTAAAAAGTAAGTAAAATAAAAGAGTATTTGTAATGGACAAGACATGAAAATACTCATTTCTGAAGTATAGCTATAATCTAAAAATGGATCTCTTTCAATAATTACAACTGTCCAATAAGAGAGGAATATAAAAATAATACTGTAACTGCCAGCTGAAAATAATAATAATACTGATGAAAAACTACTGATGCCAAGATTTCTACTATAAATTAACACTGTACAAAAGTAATGGAAAAATTACCTCAATTGTAGTTCCTTCTTGTTGCCAGCAAATTATTTCTTTGGATTTTACTTTCTGTGGACTGTAATAACTACTTTCAGCTTGCATTTCAGTGAGCTATGTAACAATATGAGGAAATTTACCATTAGTCAACATTAGAATTAAATACATGCAAGATCTCATTATTCTATAAGAAAAAATGATGACAGATTTTAGTATTGGTGAATATGATAATATAGGAAACAGGTACATTAAAAGAGCTATGACGCATTATCCACACAGAAAATAATTTGGACATAAATACATCAATTTGACCTATATACACTACAACTGAAAAAAAATTCCGTAATACTTTTACTTTCTCCAATCATAAACAATGAAGAAAAAAGATAAATTACCCTCTGTGCAGGTGTAACGCAGTTTATGAATATAACCAAATGTTATTAAGCACACTGCAATAACACGGGAAGTAATTTAAAAGATGGAAGTATTCAGTTGACCCTTATGAACTTTAAATCATAAAAAAATACTTCAAGTTTACACATACACAAACACTCACAGACTGGTTAAAAAGGTTAGTATTATTCACTAAAATAGTAGATTAATATTTTGTCTGTTCCTAGCACTCTATTTCATCTTTAACTGCCAAAATAATTTCTTTTAATTTTCTCATAAAACAAAATTTCTAGAAGTTCTCATTACTTTGTCATTTCCGACTGGGTGTACACATGGTTGACATTTTGAAGCACAATTGTATAAGGCAAACTTTCAAGTAAAACAGGAAAAAATCTTCAGCTGTATGCAATTATTGTAGAGGAAAAGCAATTAATTGATTAAAAGAACTCAAACATTGCAAGAACAATTTCTGACATTATTAGGAAAATGCTACATTTAATTTGGTATGATTTTTTTAGCTGGAGTAGTATCAGCTACTCAGAATGCTAATGCAGAAACCTGACCTTATTTCTGACCAAAATATGAACCACAAATTAATTCCATACATTTTTAGCATTCAAGCAGAACAATAGATTCTAATGTTTGCCTTCTAAATGCCACCAGAATATCCTTATATATTCCAATTTATAATGTAGAAATGTATATTAACAATTTTTGGATACAAAATTATTTTAATGCAGGGAAATGTACAAGAATTGCTAAAATGGTCAATCTTAAGGAGTTGTAGTTATTTATGATCATTCGTTCAGTGACTGTTTGAAGTCAAAGCAGTACAGAATGAAAGACCTACGCCCAGTTCCCGAAGATACAGCCATTGCAGCGCCCACATGGTTACGTGAATTCAGAAGTTTGACAGTCAACCCACACCTACAACTGCTGGAGCACTTTCCCATACACTTCTTCCTCCCATCTCTGCCCCTCTGAGTGCTCTGCACTCTACCACACACTATATCCCTGATATCCCCTTGCTGCTGCTACCTCCAGTTGACCTTCACTGTTTTCTTCTTCCTGATGTTGACCCAGGATCCAGGCAGTTGAAGAGGGTGCAGCCCTGAGATGCACACAGTGAACACAGGAGGACGATGAAGCCTTACCTGATGAAGGAAGCTTCAGCTTCATCAGGCCTAGTTGGGGAATAACTAGCAAGAGAGTGAAGGGCAATGCTGTGTGAAGGGCAATGCTGTGTGAGAGGGTGAAAGTTCATGAGATAAAGCTGGAGGTTGCTTGGAGGCACCGTCTGGGTTGTGACAGAACTGGAAGAAGTGTAAGGAGCTGCAAGGTCTATAGGCTTCAGCACCTTGGAAGCTGCTGGCCATTCATGAGGCTTTGCAGGAGGAAAGCTGGCTGAGAGCAAGTAGGGGACCTGTGGGTAAGTTCTGCCAGAGCTGGTCTCACCTCTACTCCTTGCTGAAGCCCCGCTGATCAGGTTCCTGGTACACTTCTGACACACACTGTGCAGTGCACATTGGAAGCTACTGGCCATTTGTGAGGCTTTGCAAGAAGAAGACTGGGGCAAAAGCAAGCAAAGGGTCTATGGGTAGGTTTATTTGTTTGTTTGTAAAGTTTATTGGCAGCCCATCTTACCACTGGTTGACTCTTAGTGCTGGGCTCGCCTTCAATCCTTGCTGAAGCCTGCAGTCTGGTTTTCAGGAGTGTTCCAACACAAGCTGCATATTGCATACTGTGCATCTGAGAAGCCTGCATCTCTATGCTTCTTCCAGTTCTGCTACCATTCCAAACAACACCTCCCACACAGTCTCCACCTTCACCCTCGGAGACAGATCTCTTCTGCCTCACCAGATGACAGTTTGCTTGCCAATGTTTCATTACCTAAGTAGGTAGTATCATCCATGCTCATTTATGATGATACCTGAACTATGACAATGTTAGGCATTGATGATATTACCTAGTTGGGAAATGCAATGCTGGCAAGCAAACAACTAACCTCAAAGACAACTAAGAACTCTGTGATTTTTATTTTGTAACAGAGAAAATAATTGATAACATAGATATTATCAATCAAATACAGTAGTAACAATTTTGTACCAAGAAAGCCCAGGTCCGATCTTCATTTAGCAGTGAGATTTAATGGATAATTTGGGACTATTGGACTAATTCTATCAGAGGATTACTGACAGAGAAAACAAAGAATCATGTGCAATGCCATAAATGTTCAGGAAGCAATAAATAATTAACTAAAACTATAGAGAATTAAAACTCTTCCCCCCCCCCCATCTCAAGGTGCTTACACTCCTTTCTTCATTTATTATTTTTCAGTTGTTTGGGGTCTTTGTCATAGGTTTGTGCCATGAAACTTATCAAATTTTTTGAGGGTGGACACTGTTGCACACCTCCTTATCCTGCTGCCTCCTCTTCGGCCAACCTGGCAAGCTCCTTTTGGCAAATGAGGTTCTTCAGCCCTGTTGCATTCACTGCACACAACCCAGGGCTGCATCCTCACCTAGCACCTGTATATTGAGCCAGCAGCAGAGTGAAAAACATGGTGAAAATCACTTATGGGTAATATAGGGCAGCAGGGTAGGATAGGAGGGATAGGAGGAGATAGGCAGGTTGGGAGAGATGAAGAGGGCAGAAGTATGACTTCCTCGCCTGACAACAGTGTGACTGCACTGTCCTGGCCTAACAACTACAACAACCAAATTCAGAGAGCATCAAGAACCCCACAGTTCAACCCTAAGCTACATATACTCTCTTCAGTTGAAATAAAAATCAAGATACTAAGGATTCAGTACTATTTACTTACACAGGAGTACCTCTCACTGAATTCCATAGAGTTAAATTTGAATGGATGCATACAGGATGCATGCTGTATATACTATAGAAGAGTGGTTGTTGTTGTTGCTATAGTATTTTATCTAAAAATACATTTTATATACATTTTCTCCCAGTATTAGAATTTGGGCAATATTGTTTGTAGCAAGTACGCTTAACTAATCACTCAATTAAATACAGCTGAAAATATACTTGTATTAAAAATAAAATACTTGCTTTGAAAGTGATTGTTGCCTTTGTGCAATAAAATCCTATGGAAACAATGGGATCCTTAATGATTGGACTTTTCTGTTGATTCATCGTTCCGTCATCCACACCAACATCATCACTGTCTTCACTATCAGTGCTCACAATAGCAGGTACAAAGGACCAGGCCCACGACACCCATCCTTGCTGTTGATCATCATCTTGTGGAATATAAAATTCTGGAGAAATGTCTTTGCCTATTTCATCTTCTGCACCTGAAAACATAAAGAAACAGAGCTAGCTAACAATGCAATTGTAGTCACCAAAAATTGAATTTTTGTATTTGTATTTACCTCTGTAGAAGAAAAGAACATTTTTCTGCCTGAAAATATTAAATGTCTTGTCATAATTAACATAAAAAGAAGATCTAATTTTGTTGTGTTAGGCTGAACATATTCATAAAATATCCATTTCCAAATGCATTGTACAATTAAGGATTGTAGTTTATATATTTTATATAATTAAAATATGTATATATTCTTTTTAGAATTTTTATGGCTTTTGTTGCTCATATATAACACTTCTGTTATATGAGCAACATCAATTTAAATTTAAAAATCTATTATAAAGCCATATTTTTAAGGGAAAAAATACACTTGTTTAAATTAAAGATAAGAATTTGAATTGGCACAAAGATTAGGACAAACAGCCAATCTACTTATTTAAACCAGGAATAGTAAGCTTGCAGATAGTAATACTAATATTGCCATTGTAAACTGGCAAATTGGGCTGTGATTAGTTTGAAAAAGAAATACCCCCCCAAATCTCCCACTTTTTTTTTCCAACCTTACTGCCTAACTTAAAGGAAATATGAAACACTTGTATGCTGAAGCGTTGAAAACATTATTCTAAAGTAGAAGCTATTTTAAAACTTCATTGCAATGGAAAGGATTCTTAAGGAGATTCCTGCTAGGAATCTTCTTTTGCTAGGAATTTACAAAGCTTTTCCAAGTTTCCAATTTCCTAAAACAAAAATCGTTCCACTATTTTTCTGTATTTTCATTTGATATACTGTAAATTGGAACTATTTTAAAGTCCATTACCAAATGGGGTGTTTTGTAGCCACATTCACTCCTATGTCCCCAATATGCTTGAATAGAGTTAAATCAATACATCGCTTATGTTATAATACATTATAAGCATCTGAATATGTGTCAGTTTATTGCATTTATCTCCTTGTTGGTGTGATTTTGACTGGCTAAGAAAGTAGATTTTAGTTCAGATATTTTATGTAAGGTGGACTGCAAGGAGTAAACTAAGACTTTGGTTGCGCTTGAGTATATTGGCTCAATCTGGCCTGTACTATATTTACTATAAGCAAGATATGTTGTGTAAAGCTAAGGCAGGGCCTTCTGAGATGACTGGGGCAGGTCTTAGCTCAGTTTTATGGGATGAATGAGTCTGTGACCGCTGAGGATGTTGACAGAGCGGTGGGAGCGATGAGCGCCTCCACTTGTTTATTGGACCCGTGTCCTTCCTGGTTGGTCTCGGCCGCAAGGAGGTGACACAAAGCTGGCTCCAGATGTTGATCAACGCTTCGTTGAGGGAGGGGTCTTTCCCGCAATCGGGTCTTTCCCGCAAGCGGTTGTGAGGCCCCTTCTCAAGAAGCCTACCCTGGACCCGGCTGACCTAAATAACTTCCGTCCAGTCTCCAATCTCCCCTTTTTGGGGAAGGTTGTAGAGAGAGTGGTGGCGCTCCAGCTCCGACGGTCTCTGGATGAAGCGGATTATCTAGACCCTTTTCAATCTGGCTTCAGGCCCGGCTTCAGCACAGAAACTGCTTTGGTCGCGCTGATGGATGATCTCTGGCGGGCCCGAGACAGGGGTTATTCCTCTGTCTTGGTGCTACTTGACCTCTCAGCGGCTTTTGATACCATCGATCATGGTATCCTTTTGCGACGACTTGAAGGGATGGGAGTGGGAGGCACTGTTTTACGGTGGTTCTCCTCCTACCTCTCTGGCCGGTCGCAATCGGTATTGGTGGGAGGGCAGAGGTCAACCCCGAGGCCCCTTGAATGTGGCATGCCGCAGGGGTCGGTCCTCTCCCCCCTCCTATTTAACATTTACATGAAGCCGCTCCTCCCCGAGCTCTCTCAGTGAAGCGGCTGATGTGATGGGCCGTTGCCTTGAAGCCGTGAGGGTCTGGATGGGGGTTAACAGACTCAGGCTCAATCCTGACAAGACCAAGTGGCTTTGGATGTTCCCTCCCAAGGATCATGTCGACTGTCCAGTGTTGACTCTAGCGGGGGAAAATATTCCCCCTTCGGAGCGGGTTCGCAACTTGGGTGTCCTCCTGGATCCACAGCTGAATTTGGAACATCATTTGACGGCTGTGGCTGGGAGGACCTTTGCACAAGTTCATCTGTTGCACCAGTTGCGACCCTACCTGGACCGGGAGGCTCTCCTTACAGTCACTCATGCCCTTGTCACCTCACGTCTGGACTACTGCAATGCGCTCTACATGGGGCTACCCTTGAAAAGTATTCGGAGACTTTAGTTGGTCCAGAATATAGCCGCGCGAGTGATAGTGGGTGCTCCTCGATATACCCACGTTACACCTATCCTCCGTGAGCTGCACTGGTTGCCTATTGGTCTCCGGGTCCAATTCAAGGTGTTGGTTATTACCTTTAAAGCCCTATATGGCTCAGGGCCAGGTTATTTGCGAGACCGCCTACTACCTCATAGTTCCCTTCGGCCGGTTAGATCCCACAGGCTGGGCCTCCTTCGGGTCCCGTCGGCCAAGCAGTGCCATTTGGCGGGGCCGCGGAGGAGGGCTTTCTCTGTGATGGCACCCACGTCTTGGAACCAGCTCCCCCCGGAGATTAGGACCGCTCCCACCCTATTGGTTTCCGTAAACTGCTTAAGACCTGGCTTTTCCGGCAGGCCTGGGGTTTATAAAACCTGACCCCTGGATGACTGTAATTGTACTGTTTTGTTTGTCATGTTTTATGTTGTTTTTATTGTTAGCTGCCCAGAGTCCTACGGGAGTGGGGCGGTTTATAAATTTTAAAAATAAAATAAAATAAATAAATAAATAAGAATGTCTAAGGCTCATAACCTAATCTATACCTTTTCTATATTGCTACAAATAATAAAGTCTTTTTTTTATATTTTTAAAATCACAATTTTTATTATTTTGATAAAGAACTCAAGCTGGCAAACATAGCTAATACCCCTACCTCCTCCTATTTCTTCCACAACAACCCTGTGAGGTGAGTTGGACTGAGAGAGAGGGATGGGCCCACGCATGTACTATGTGGGAAGACAAGTGAGTGCTCCATGCAGGCAATCAGATTCCTGCCAGCTCTGAACCTTCCCGTTTGCAACACCCATTCGTAAGGTGGCTCTGGGGAGGGAGGGGGCTTTAGATGATGCTACAGGAAGAGCCACTCGTCTTTCTTTCTGGTGCAAAGCCAGCTCACCCTCCTGTGGCGCACCTTGGAAAGCATGCGAGCATTTCTTACAATAGAGCTGGTAATTTTGGGAGCCGATCTACTACTCTGCAATAGAATTGTAGTCTCCTGGCTAATGTAACAACGCCATATGCTAACAACAACAATTACCAAGTAATAGTTATCTATCAGCCGTCATCGTGTCCTCTATGAGATATTAAAATGCAAGACTTGAGTTATAAATTACAAAAAGGATATATGGTTGTCTAGGTTGTTCTGGGGATGTATGGGTATCAGTGAGTGAATTAAAAAAAGTGAAATTATTTGAGATTAAATTGAAGTGAGGAGGCATAGGAAGACATATTTTAGAGATTTACATCGGAATGATAATATCAAGTGTTGTTTCAGTGGGTCTTGGGTTCTGGTTTATTATGGTTTGCTATAATTACATAACTGTTTCTTTTATTTTATTGGCTGCATATAATTAATTTGTAAGTGTACCCAGAGTAATTGTAGATTCGGGTGAATCATAAATATTGTAAATAAAATTAAATTCAACAAAGTGGAATCGAAACAAATGCTATAAATGTTAGCATTTATCTGAAGAAAAATGATGAAAAGGAATGCCTACATATTGCCAGAATGTTCAAAAACAGTAGGGCAGCAGGTGGGGATAGTGTAATTGGAGAAATGTTATAATCTGAATTTAGTTTATTTATGAAATGGTCATGAAACTTGTTTAACATGGCATGAAGACTGGCTCTGGGCTAGATAATTAGAAGAGTAGCAATAATATTTTCTTACACAAAGGAAGAGTAGAAAGAATAAGTGCAAAATTTATTTGGAATTAGTTTGTTAAATATATCTAGGAAGATACTTGACAGAATTGAAGTGACAATGGGCATAATATGAAAAGCACACTTCAACTTTTTGCTTCAGGGGAGATGTGCAAACCAGATTTTTGCTCTTCAGCAAATCACTAAGAAATGTATGAAAATAAGAAAGGGATGGTATATTACTTAATTCAGAGATATCCAACCATAAAGCGAATACTTGAATTACAGAATCTTTTGTGCAAACATGAAGCTGGTTATTAAATGTGATAACCTAATGGGAGCATAGAACTTAGCATGTTTTTATGGATTGTTCTGAGTCACCTAGAGTCATTATATAAGACAGACAGCCATATCAGTCCTGTAAGTAAGTGAATGAATGAATGAGTGAATGAATAAAAGTATGTAATGAAAATGAAACAAGTATGAAAATAAATGAGTCATTTTATGTATTTATTTAGTATGCACCTGGGTTATTTAAAGTATTTACAGCTAAACCTCTCTTGTAAGGAATAAGGTTTTTTTCCCATAAGATGTCCAAATTCCTGTGTACTTATACTGACTGACTATTTAACTATCTTTGTATACTGCCATATTCTCAAGACTCCCAGTTTACCACATAATACAGAATCATAAAAATTAAAAACACCCAATGTCTTTGGCTCTCAACACAAGTACAATATGCTGAGGGTGATGAATGCTTGATAATACACAAGCATTCACACTCACTGCATGCTGCACCAACTGCAGTTTCCGGATGTCTTCCAAAGTAGCCTTACATGGAAGAAAAAGTTTGATATAAGAGAAATGTAAACGTTAAATGTAGTAGTCATGGAGTACTGAAGAAGTATATGTGGAAAAGAAGAGTAAGGTCAAGAACAAATATATGTGAATACGAACTGAATAAAAAAATGAATGACCAGTAAGGAAAAGTAAATGATTTCTATAGAGAGTATAATGTTTTGCGATACAGGGTAAATGGATTTTATATTGATCAAGCCCATTTTATAAACTCGTATTTAATTGAGCTCACTACTACTCTATATTATTAGAATTAGGCAAGAATAAATCAGAAAAAGAAATAATCACGAAAATATTGGAATATGCAGAGATGGACAGACTAATTACGAGGCTGAAAGATAAAGAAGATACGGACTATTATAAAATTTGGAATTTATTTTAGAGAAAAGAATGAAGGATTAGGAAGTGAACATGTATTAGCTTAGCAAACACCAGACAACTTGTTTGATTGGAAAAATTAATATATGTTGATGGAAAAAAAATAATAAAAAAAATTGATAAAAAAAAAGAATTAGGCAAGAATATATCACTGCAATCTTTCAAAGTCATTCCTCCACACTGTTTTTCCAAATATGAGAAGTTCATTATAAAGTGAAATAACACAAAGGGCTCAATGAGAAACAGTTTTTGTGTGTGTGTGTGTGTGTGTGTGTGTTATTATAATAAACTTCCTTATTAAAGAGATGGGGCACTTATGTTTAGTTTTTCATTTAAATAATAGAAGAAACACCGGATAGCTTTATAGGTGGTATGTTCTGAGGCTGTCATATAAATCCAATAAAAATAATGGAAACAAATCCACATGGACCCAACACAGAGTTTATCACTCTCTTCCTCCAAATCAGTACAATAAAGGCAAAACAACTCTGCTTCCTACAGTAATTTAATGAAAGCCACACAACAGCCAAAGTGGTTAAACTTGGCTACTCAATGAAATAAGTTTCACTTTCACTGTAAATATACTCAGATATTTGCATAAAAGTAAACGTTACTTTTAAGGGGCCCAAATGGCATAATTTGACACCTATTCACATTGCACTGCACTCTAAAATGCTCTTTAGTGATTACCTATCTATGATTATATTTTTTAAAAATCAAAATTTAAAAAAAATAAGATCATCAAACCAAGACATTAGTAACCTTGCTGCATAGATACTTAAATAGTATTTCTCAGATATACTTGTCCGTTTGATTATATTGTCTCTGTTCAACCCATACCCGTTTTAATGTTATATGGTTGTTATCTAACCTAAAAAAAATCAAGTCTTTCTCTACTCTCAAATTATCCAACATTTAAGAATCAATTTGTAATATAGGTACACTGGAGAATTGAGGGCAACAGAAGAAGGGGACGACAGAGAATGAGGTGGCTGAATGGAGTTACTGAAGCAGTAGGCGTGAGCTTAAATGGACTCCAGAAGATGGTAGAGGCCAGGAAGGCCTGGAGAAACGTTGTCCATGGGGTCGTGATGGGTCAGACATGACTTCGCAATTAACAACAAGTCATCTGAATTAAATTGTAAATATCTTTTTCTATATCTATCACAGATGCGCAAAGTTAATCTCTAACAAGTCCATCTCCTGAAAGAATCAGCCCATCTTTCTCCAACTTGATAATACTTAAATATGGTTCATCCATTCTCTAAGAGGTTATGAGAATCAGTCCTACATATTTCGATGGTACCAAGTAGGTATAGGACAATTTATACATGGTAGAGAAAAACAACCCACCACTCAGTATCCTTACCACAATAAGTTTGTAGTATCCAGTTTAAACAAATTAGCAGTTGAATCTACAACATTCAAAAGTCACAGAATGTACTCCTATCTAAATTTACAGAATAGACTGTACATATTAAAGTCTTTTCAAAAGAAAACAGTATTTATTTATTAAATCCATTTATTTAGCTGTCCATCATAACAAGTGACTCTAGGCAGAGAACACATTAAATGAAAATAAAAACAATGTGAAACAAAATTTATTAAAACGTTGTATTAAAATTATATATCAATTTAAATGGATAGATTTATCTGTTTTAATTTGGCAAATAGATTGTTTTTCAAAATACAGAAACATTAAATACAAGAACAAAACAAATGACATTCATAACTACATCCTATGTTCCAAAACCCCTTATTATCTGTACATTTTCTGATATCCTAGTTCTAGACATAAACTTATACTAATGTGGTATAATTGTAAAGATTGAATTAGGATTGTGCTGTGTATTGCCAAGACTCTTAATTGTGAAGACGTAACAATATTTTAAATAAATAAAGAAGTTTCATTAGCTATTAGTTGTCTTCCAAGCCTAATTCAAGATGTTCACACAAAGTTTTAAGCCTGACTTACTTTAAGGTCTTTCTATTCCCAAACTGTCTACTCTATACTTAGGTGCAATTCTTGTAGGCGCCAGCATAAATATATTGGACACAATCATCTCCTTGTTGTGGTATCCATATAATGGAATAACCTGCCATAGTTTAGAACATTTATTTTCACAGCCCTTCCAATGTCAGTATTTCAATTTTTATTTTCATAATAAAATATAAATAAATTTAATTCTATGTTAATGTTTTTATATGCCTTGCAAGTTATCAAGAGTTCTCTAAATAAATTAAGTAAATTCAGATATGTAAAAAGATTACATTGTGATCACTTTAAAATAGCAGAAAGACAAGTGCAATATTTTGTTTTTGTTTTCATTTAATCATGTCCGATTCTCAGAGACAAGTCCCTGCAGCTTTCTTGGCAAGGTTTTTCAGAAGTGATGTGCCACTGACTCCTCCCTAAGACTGAGAGAAAGTGACTGGCCCAAGGCCACCCAGATGTTTTTGTATTCAAGATAGAACTAGAATTCACAATCTCCTGTTTTCTAGCCTGATGCCTTAACTACTGGGTTGTCAGGACCCTAAGACTACTCAATCATTGGCCATAGGCAGTACTGTAAGAAATACCAAATAAATGATAAAATGGATTTTTTTATTATTGAAGAAAGCTGATTTTAATCATAAACATATACATAAATATCAACAAAAATAATCTAATCTAATCTACACATAATGTATGTATTTATCTCCTTTTCATTAAAAGATGACTAGCAACAAAGGAAAATATTTATAGCCCAGGGTTGAAATGAGGGGTCCTTGGTGCTCTCTGAACTTGCTTGTTTTCTTGCAGACATTACATTACCCAAACTAGGAAATATAATCAGTGCTAGGATACTGGGTACTGAAGCGCCTGCAAGAAAACAAACAAACTCAAACAGCACCAAGGACCCCTCAGAGATGACTAGTTACAGCAAGTTGTTAATGTTACTATGATTTCACATCACCTTTTGCATGATTACATATGATTGAGAAATAAAATAAGCAATCTATGTGTTCAGATTAAAAAGGAAATTCTATTAATACTAACATACATTAAACAAAGCGACCAAATATAATAGTAAATATAATTTAAGGTAATTTCTTCTCAACTGATTGTTACTGAATTATATAATAGGAAAATCTAAATCATCCCAATAGATTTATTCTACATATTCTTTTTTGTATCTTATTATAAAATATTAATGTGACTTTTTGAACCAGCCTAAGATCTCTGCAGGACTCAACAAGGTAGCAATTCAGTTTTAAATACTTTCATGGACTCAGTCGTGTTTCTTGAACAAGATGCCCATCTCATAAAAAATGTATTTCCACTACTTGTTTTTGAAAGATAAAATTGCTTTGAATAAAAATATTTCTCTGCAAGACATCATGAAATAGATTTTTCTATAAATCATGTCAAGTTATTGCTTAATATTTAAATCCTAATAAATAACAATGTTACAAAACATTCAGTTATGGGACATTCCATCCTAAAAATAGGCTCGTTGGAGTTTTATAAAAATGAACAGTCTGTTTCAAAGTCAGATTCTTTTTTTATTACCTGAGATATTACCCAAGATATCCTTGGTGTGACAAATAGGGTCTTCACTTTCTCCATCTTTAAAGTTACCAATTTCTCCATAATACAGTGATATTACAAGTTGCATTATACGGATAAACATAGGAAGCTGTTGATCAGTAATAGAAAGCTTCAGACTTTCAACTAAAGTATGAACCTGCAAGTACAGAGAAAAGCACATAATAAAACAATCAGATTCCAAAGCTCATGCTTAAGAAGCACCTGGGATTGTCTCTATCTTCTCATACAAAACAGCTTCAGAAACAAACAAATATAAACTTTTATTTTCATTAAAATAGATATAACAGATACAATTCTGAAAAAAATACTTTCTCTTTAATAGTTCTAATAGAGAATAGTTAAAGCTAGCACTAGCTCAAAAAAAAAATTAAAGTCCATGATCTAACCAATACCTTTAATAACTTGTTCTGAAGTATTTTGGATAATAAAGTACACATTCTAAATTGGAAAAGCTATTTGAGAGAATAAAGCTCAGAATTCCACAGAAAATGGCCATTACCTAAAAAAAATAATTTGTTGAGAGTGATCCAACATTTCTGAATATTAATCTTCAGTTCTACAGTCAAGCCTGTTTGAAATTTGTTATAGCTAATAAATTGAAGTTACACTGAACAGTTTTAAATGTCCCTTATGTTGAATTGGTAGCCTGCATTAGAAGACTGAAACCACATGCTACTGGATAAATTATGCACAAAACAACTGCTTATTACAGCATGTGGCATCAATAATACTAGTAAAATTAGCTGCACATAGGGATAGATGAATTACAACACACAAGCCCACATCTGGAAACAACTTCAACATAGATAAAGTTACGGAGCTTCCTCAGTTTTATATTAGAAATAGGATAAATTTCCAAAAATATATGCTGCTATTGACTGTTGGATTCAGCTGATGATGCTGGTTCCAAGATACATATTAAGATATGTCACCTTGAAATAAGATTAGAATAAAATACTTCATAACAAATATTCCAAACTCAAAACTATATGATTTTTTTTCTTTATATTTTTTCTATTAACTATAGTCATGACAATATCAAAAAAGAAATAAAATGTCCAGAATGTCATAGAGTATAACATCACTGTACAACATGGATGAAGTTAATACTTAACACGGAAATTCCTGAAACTTAAGTTCTGGTCA
Source organism: Crotalus tigris (assembly GCF_016545835.1). Lineage (NCBI taxonomy): Eukaryota > Metazoa > Chordata > Lepidosauria > Squamata > Viperidae > Crotalus > Crotalus tigris. The sequence continues at coordinate 1,263,043 of NW_024100554.1, read as the reverse complement.
TGGGTCAGAACACAATTCTCATATTTATTTATTTATTTGTTTCAGTATAAGTGTATCTCAAAAGACTTCAGTTATCTATTTTGGGCTTTTCAAGAATATATGACCCAATTATCAAGAAATCTACTTACTTTAATAATGGATGGCATCTTAGAATTAAGATTATCATAAGTGAAGTGCAAGCGAGTTCTAAATGAACACTTGTACAGCAGAGGATCTTGATAAAATTCAATTTTGCCACTAGCATTCCTTTTGTCTAGACAAACTGTACAATCAGAAAAGTTTATCACTTTCCTTAGTACCAAATCTGTTGCTATGAAAAGAAAGAAAAACAGCAAGACTAAATATTGTGCCTTAATAACAAAATAAATATTGTGTGCATATTTCTATTCTACTTAATATACAAAGAACCATACATGGTAAGACTGCATAAACTTTTTCAAAATAACAGCCAAACATTGATTGGGACATTAGAAATAATGCTTCAGAAAAGAGGTGCATGGGACAAAAAATATACAATAGATGGTACCAGCATGAAAGCTACATTTGCTTTAAAATAAATGCACAAATACTCTTGATGTATGAAATAACTCTCCTCCTTTCACATTAAAAATAACAACAAACATTCACTTTTGGAAAGGTTCTGGAAACCACACAGATTATGCTTCTTTGATATATAACAGAGTTGGAAGGGACCTTGGAGGTCTTCTAGTCCAACTCCCTGCTTAGGCAGGAAACCTATACCTTTTCAGACAAATGGTTGTCCAATCTCTTCTTTAAAACTTCCAATGTTGGAGTACCTACAACTTCTGGAGGCAAATTGTTCCACTGATTAATTGTTCTGTCAGAAAATTTCTCCTTAGTTCTAAGCTGGAGCTTTCCTTGATTAGTTTCCATCCATTGCTTCTCATTCTGCCTTCAATTGCTTTGGAGAAAAGCTGATTCCCCTCTTCTTTATGGCAGCCCTTTAGATATTGGAAAAACTGCTATCATGTCACCTGTAGTCCTTCTTTTCACTAAACTAGACATACCCAATTCCAGCAACAGTTCTTTATATCCCAGAATTTAACATACAAGTAAACACAAACAAATAACACCAGGGAGACTAAGTTTATGAGGAGTTCCCAAATACATCCTGCTGCTTGGTATCCAATTCAATAAGTCATTGCAGAAATCTGGAAGGCTCAACTCCCCCACTCCCTCAAAATATTGTGTTTCTTGTTCTAAGGACACAATAGGGAAGCACAAAAGGCTATCTCATCTGCACAACTAGCTGGTCTGATGTTTCATATGTGCAGGCAGAACTAATCATCTCTCTGGTAAGTAACATAGAGCCCATTCACCCTTATTAGTCAATAGAACAGCCATTTCCCAGTGCCTTTAACTGAAGACAGCTGAGCTGTTCCCCCCCCCTATATATTTTATTGATTTTTTTAAACATAAATCACTTAATAGTTGGTATACAGTGTGTTTTCTGGGTTTACATCGGTAAAGAAAAATCATTAACAATTGGTTTCTATAATCCATAATCCACATAGTACATTTAGTTGATTTTTAGTTGATTTTTTTTTAACCCTGGCAAAAAGCAATGATTTACAGATTACCTGATATATCCATAAAGGCTCGATCCCAAAATTCATCTACTGTGTAACATTCCGCAGAAGTAATATTAACCGAAAGAACAATATCATCCTCCACATATTTGAGTATGAGGTTATTAATGACAATGTTGACGTTGTTTATAACCCGCCAAATCAAACTTTGTACATAACCTAAGAAGGAAACATGAATATGGTCTGTTTGTTATTTAGGAACTCCACCAGCAAGCTGCTTAAAACAAAATAACTTTGCTTTTTTGGACAATCCAAAAAAAAGCTTTTAAATAAAACAAATGCAATCAACTTTTCTGGTCTTTTGATCTTCAGCATTGGTGGGATTCATATATGTGAACAATCGGTTCTCTGTGTGGATGCCGCTTTGGGAAGTCCATTTTGGACCTGGGCAACAAAAAATTAGCTACCGAAGTGGTGCGAACCAGCTGAATCCCACCACTGGTCTTCAGTAATTATAAATATCAAATGGAATGGGCATTCCCCACAAATCAGTAGATAATCATTTACCATTATCCAGTTTAAATATTATAACTTAATGCATAAGTGGCAAAAACTAGCAGACTATATTTAAAAGTATCCTGACAAATTCCTCTTTAGGATTACTGGTGTTTTACATAAATAACAACATAGATTTGCATTGCAATCTCCATTGCTAAGAAATACATCTTGCATAGATCTTCCTCTGTACACCCCAACTCATGTACCCTCTAATGCTGCAGAAAGAATGTTGAGAGACTGTGCTAGTGCCTTATTAGTAATTTATAACAATTACTATATTATCAAACTACAATTGTGCCAATATAACAATGACGATAAGCTTTATATTACTACAACAATGGCTCAGTAATTTGTAGGAGATGCTACAAAACTCTAGTAAGGAAGTGGGCATAGATTGCCTTTTAGACCAGAATTCCCCAATCTTTCTGGCTTTGCAGACCAGCAGAGGAGAGAGGGGATGGTTCCCTGCAAGCAATGGGCAAGTGTGCACGCATGCACATGCTCACTGCTCGTGCAAGTTCTGAATTGCTCAAAGCTCGATAGTGACCCATGGCCGGAGGGTTGGGGACCACTGTTTTAGCCAATTAACGTCCTAAAAGACTGATTTTTTTAAAAAAAATGAGTCTTTGCAATAGGTTGGTGCCTTAGAATTGCTTCATAAGTTCTCATTTAGCAACTGCTTTGTTTTATCACAATTACAATGGTGATAAAAAGTAATTTTACAACCAATCCTTGCACTTGTAATCTTCATACGTCTGCAAAACAAAGGAAAGCTGAAGTAAGATCATAAGCACAGTTGCACTTTCACCTCTTTGCTAAATAACAGAGTTGTAAATCCCAAATGTAGTAGTGAAACAAGCACTACTTGTACTATTTATAAGTCAATAACAAACAAAAATAGATCAACCACTGATTTCCCAAATTTATTTCTACTTAATTCTACTTAATAACAAAGCAGAAATTCCAAGGCAGTGACAAATGCTCCCACAAAACTTTCTGTTCAGATTTGGGAGATACGGTGATGGATCTCAAAAGGCCCACTACAAATGTCCAAATATAATATTTATATGGAAAATCACCTGGTGGCAAATCAGGGTCAGGAGAAGTCTGTTGAATTTTTCTTGGTTTCACTGTCGTTTTTGAAACTTCTGTAGTACTACGATTTGTTGAACTGGAACCACAACTTTCATGGTCATCCTAAAATATTTTTTAAAATTATTTGCTAAGGACAAGCAACAAAAGAAGTGCATACATTAGGTAGTTAGATCATTTTTGTGTCTTCTTTAATTGGAATTATTGATCTATTTGATTTATATGTCTGCTTTCAATTCAATAAGTATTTAAACAAAACAGAGAATTAGCTTAAAATATTACTTAGTTTAAATTAATACTAAAAAACATTAGTATTCAAAACCTTGCAAAGGAAAAATACCTAGTCTACTGTTCTAAGTGCAAAAAAAGTAAGAACTAAATGAACTCCAAAGCCAACACTTCATAGCAAAGGAATGATGCAGTGAAAGGTCCTCGTACGCATGCCAGAAAACAAATCTATGACAACTGGGACATCTTCAAAAGGTCCTCTGCTTGGAGATCACAATTGGCAGTCTGGTTCAGAAAAGGAAGCAATTGTTGAAATAGGGTAGACCCTAAACCACTTAGACTTAGGCCAACATTAAATTATGCTGAGTAAGCAATGGATTTTTCAGTTCAGGCAATAGTTAACAGCCCAGATGCCATATAGTATTTTGTGACAACTGCAACTTCCAAATATTTTCAAGGGTTGTCCCTTGAAGTAGTCAAAACTAGTTTGCACCGAAATATGGATAAGTGTTGCCAAATTTGACTGACTTAGAAATTATTGCACTGGTACTTGTAAATGTACTTCTTGCCCAAACATCCTCTGTAAATTTACTAATAGCTGAGGATCAAGAAACACTCTTAGATCATGACATCAATCAAAACTAGCATAAAACCATGTAAAATAATGTAGAAATAAGCTTGAGGAAACAATGGACAAGCTCTTAAGGGAAGAAAACAATAAAACTCTTTCCTAACCTGGCCTATCTCTAAACCAATCCAAATTGGCTGAACCTCAATCCCATTTAGTTTCCTACTGAAAGCAGCACTTCTGTTTCTGTTCTTCCTGATCTAGCCCATTATCAAATCTAAGCAATACTTTGTAGTAGTGACTATTCCCTTATAATTTGATGCAAAGAGTCATTAAATTCTTGTCATCCACAAACAAATAACATCAATTCCCCAGCAATTTACAGGTGCTGTAAATGTTGGTTCCCAGACTGATAAAGTTTCAAGAGATAGTTTCGTGAACAACCAGCTGCTAATTTTCCCAAAACCACTGAAGAAACCTGTTTACTAGTTCGTGGAAAAGCTGCATAGAAGGGATCAGACAATTTTCACCTAAATCGGTACCAAATTGAAAACAATTCACCTGTTGAAATTCTTATATTCCTACTCCTGGCACCACAATAAATCTTGCTAAAGAAAATTCTATGAGAATTATGTCTGAAAAAGAAATAGGCTAAAGACGTGGAAATAATTATCTGCCAAAGCCCAAAGTTAAACATACTTGATGCATTTACAGACTGCTGGAAGAATAAAAGGTGGCCATAAAGACAAATGACAGAATTTGAAATGCTCATACAAAACCAAAACTGTCTATTAGGACATATATGTAAATTACTATTAAAATAATAGCAAAACAGAAGAAGTAAAAGGTTTTATGATAAAGTAGATGCAAATTTTTAAAGAACTAATTACTATACATTACAACAATGGGAAGACTTATGGTGGAAAAAAAATCAATAAAATTTACCCTACCCTATAATTTAAGAGAAAATTGATAGAAAATGTTTACATTTGTACTTCCCCCCCGCTTCCATTCAATCATATCTGATTCTTGGATACTGCCCGAATAAGTCCCTATAGTTTTCTTGGCAAGGATTTTCAAAAATGGTTTGCCATTGCCTCCTTCCTAGAGCTGAGAAAAAGTGGAAGGACCAAGGTCATCCAGCTGGCTTTGTGCTTAAGGCAAGACAAGAACTCATGATGCCCCAGTTTCTAGCCTGATGCTTTAACTACTACAGCATACTGGTATGTATCTCTGTATAAATCACAACAACTGATAAATCTTAATCATAATCATAAAGTTGGAAGAGACCTTGGAGGTCATCTAGTCCAACCAAATGGCTGTCCAGTCTCTTCTTAAAAACCTCCAGTGTTGGAGCATTCACCACTTCTGGAGGCAGGTTGTTCCACTGATTAATTGTTCTAACTGTCAGGAAGTTTCTCCTTAGTTCTAGGTTGCTTCTCTCCTTGATTAGTTTCCACCCGTTGTTTCTTGTCCTGCCTTCAGATGCTTTGGAGAATAGCTTCACTCCCTCTTCTTTGTGGCAGCCCCTGAGATATTGGAACACTGCTATCATGTCCCCCCTCGTCCTTCTCTTTATTAAACTAGACATACCCAATTCCAGCAACCATTCCTTATAAGTTTTAGCCTCCAGTCCCCTAATCATCTTTGTTGCTCTTCTAGAGTCTGAACATCTTTTTTACATCGTGGTGACCAAACTGGATGCAGTATTCCAAGTGTGGTCTTACCAAGGCATTGTAGAGTGGCATTAATACTTCACGTGATCTTGATTCTATCCCTCTGTTAATGCAGCCTAACACTGTGTTGGCTTTTTTGGCAGCTGCAGCACATTGCTGGCTCATATTTAAGTGATTGTCCACTAGGACTCCGAGATCCCTCTCATAGTTACTACTATTGAGCAAGGTACCACCTACACTATACCTGTACATTTGGTTTTTCTTGCCTAAATGTAGAACCTTACTTTTTTCACCATTGAATTTCATTTTGTTAGATAGAGCCCAGTGTTCAAGTTTGTCCAGATCCTCCTGTATCTTAAGCCTGTCTTCTGAAGTGTTGGCTACTCCTGCCAGCTTGGTGTGGTCTGCAAATTTGATGAGTTCCCCATCTATCCCCTCGTCCAAATCATTGATGAAGATGTTGAAGAGCACTGGGCCTAGAACAGAGCCTGGGGCACTCCACTATACACTTCCCTCCATGTAGATGCAGTTCCACTGAGGACCACACGCTGAGTAAGGCCGGTCAGCCAGCTAGGAATCCATCTGGGGGTGATGCTGTCTAATCCACATTTTTCTATTTTATCAAATAGTAGGTTGTGATCTACTTTATCAAATGCCTTACTGAAGTCCAAGTAAATTATATCCACAGCATTCCTCTGATCCACTAATTCTGTCACTTGGTCAAAGAATACAATAAGATTTGTCTGGCATGATCTGTTTTTGACAAACCCATGTTGGCTTTTAGTAATAACTTTGTTTGCCTCTAGGTGTTCACTGATTCGTTGTTTATCTTTTCCAGAATCTATTGAGGTCAAGCTGATAGATCTGTAATTTCCTGGATCCATTTTTTTTCCTTTTTTAAAGATGGGAACTACACCAGCTTTTTTCCAATCCTCTGGTAGTTCCCCAGTGCTCCAGGATCTTTGAAAAAATTAGTTCAGTGGTTCTGAGATCACATCTGCCAGTTCCTTGAGAACCTTGGGGTGTAATCCATCTGGTCCTGGTGATTTGAACTCGTCTAGGCTGAACAGGTACTCATTTATCATTTTCTTGTCTATCTTATCTTGTGTTTCTATTCTGTTTTTTATGGCACTATTTTTGATAGGTTGGGTTTCCCTTTGTGTAAAGACAGATGCAAAAAAATGAGTTAAATAGTTCTGCTTTCTCCCTGTTGCTTGTCACCTTCTTGCCACTTTTCCCCACTAATCGACCAATCATTTCCTTAATTGTTTTCTTGTTTTTTACATGTTTAAAGAAGCTTTTTTTGTTATTTTTGTCTTTGGTTGCAAGCCTTAGTTCATTTTGAGCCTTAGCTTTCCTCACTTCATCTTTGCAGGCTCGGGCTATTTGCTGATATTCTGCCTTAGTTATGTGCCCCTCTTTCCACTTTTTATACTTGTCCTTTTTATCTTTCAATTTATCAGAGAGTTCTTTATGCAGCCGTGCTGGTTTCTTTTGAGAGCTGTTATTTTTCTTCTTTGCTGGTATTGTGCTAGACTGGGCTTTTTTTATCTCACTTTTATTATCTCACTTCTATGATAAATCATAGAATAATACATGTTGGAAACATTACAATACTAAAGCAACTTGTTATTCTATGTGGTAGTCATTAAAAACATTCAAAAGTATTGTAAAGAAATATACAGTATTATTCAAAGATATTTAAAAATAAAAAGTTGAGTTGAAACCTTCATTTTTTTTCCTCTAGCAATCTTTCCAGAACAAATAAATATTTTTTAAAAATCACAATTTATCAAAGTATGTGTTGACAGCCACAAAGACTAATTTGATCCAATTTGGGTAAGGAAGGAGGGTATGGGGTCCATGTGTGGAGGCAAGAACGGGTGGGATGGGAAAAGAAGGACAGTGAACATGCATATGTACAGACAAAGACAGGAAGTCAGAAAAGAGGTTACCAGATACATGCATACATGCATGTGTGCAACCACAAGAAGGCTAGGGAAGGAGGATGTCAGTGCATGTGAGCAAAGGGGGGAAGGAGGGTGTGGTACATACAAGTGAAGAAGTGCCAGGAAAAGTGGGGAAGACTTATATGCAACCTTCTCTGCTGGCTTTCCCATTGACTTTGCTGGCAGGAAAGATCACAAATGCTGGCAGGTAATCACATGACCGTGGGAAGCTGCAACTGGTCATAAGGTTGAACTGGTTGCCAACTGGCCAAATTTTGTTCATGTGACCAAGGGACAGTGCAAAACCCCAAACTTTAAGGGCCAGTCATTGTTTGGTCAGCACCATTGTAACTTTGAATGGTTGCTGAACAAATGAAAGGTCATAATTTGAGGACTATCTATAAGTCACTGACAGCTAGTTTGGTACCATGACTTAGAAAAGATTAGAAACCAAATACTGTATCCATGAGTTTTAGTCCTGCCTTACACACAAAACAAGCTCTCAGCCTTAGGAAGAAGGTAATGACAAAATTCTTCTGAAAAATGTTGCCATAAACTTTTTTTGTAATTGCCATGAGCTAAAATTGAGTCCACGGCAACAAACAAAAATCTAGGTGACTAGCCCTTTAGAATGGGTGGTTGCTTAAGAAGGTGATTCTGAAAAACATGATGATATATCTAACGTGCTTGTTTAGTGATGCAGAAAGAAAAGAAAATTATTTGAGAAAAATCCTGAAGCAACTTGTAGTATTGAGCATTATTTTTAACTCCTGGGATATTGCCTTATTGGCCATGATTCTCAAATTAAAGATGGAACCGAAGGATGAAAGGATGGTTATTCTACAAAGAAATTAAATCTTATAAAAATACTGTAAGGAATAAAAATACTGTAAGGTATTTACATTGATTCTTCAATCTGAGTAAGCTATTTGAGTTCCTAAAAAAGATGATATTACTCTCAAATCTATAATGACTAATATCCATAAGTTAATTCTATTACATTAAGTGTGATTTATAACCCAGAAAATATATATTTGATTGTAACCTGAAATCTGTTTTAAAACAGTACGATTTCAGATATAAATAGTTTAACAGTGTAGTTTGTTTTATTCTGTTGAAATATTTCTTCCTAAAAAGTAAAGCCTATCTAGATTTTAGCTCAAGTCCTAGTGGCCTCAAAGCCTATCCATGTGGTTTTCTTGGCCACAATACAGAAGTTGTTTGCCAATGACTTCTGGGATGTTTTTTCAACTTCCCAAACTACAGCCCTGATACTGTTTTGAGGTCCCCTATCCAAATACTAATTAGAACCAATCTCGTTTAGCTTCCAAGCCTAGCCAAGGTCAGCCAGGTGCTGCCACCTGCTGTTACATGTTTATTTTATTTCAATTATTTAACTAAGATTAGGCTGCTTTCCAGTTACAGTTAGAAAGTGATCCTATTAGTGCTAACACTGAACATACTTTTACTAGAATCATTATTTAGCAAAGTTGATTGTCATAAATGTATTGCATTATGCTTTAATATGTCTGTTACACAAAAAATTACACACACTAATTAGGCCGCAACACATCTGTAACTACATCCCCATGACCCACCAAGACAGCTGCACTCTTGTGGGACAACGACATTTAGGAATTCCTGACAAATGCATGAGATCCGGAGCTAAAGCATTATTGGTTGAGGGGATCTAACTACAGAATAAGCTCCCTCAGGAATGCAAGTGCTTGGAATTCAAGCAATGTTAAGACATATGGCAAAATCTACCTCTTTGATAAAAAAAATTCTCCATCAAGAGAAATAAATTTAAATTTGAAAAAATCTTTTACATTCTTTTCCACCAGTGGCTTTTAAAAATCAATAAAAGGTAACATGGACAGAAGCCTATCATGTAAATAAATATGTGGAAAAGAAGTATTACAGAAAATAAGAGAATGACATGACAGTTTTCTCTACAAAGAACTGCGTGAAATTACAGTTGAACAAGTTGGGAGAAAACTAAGCCATCAAATCAAGGACAGTTTAACTTGTCATTCTTTTTTTAAATAGCCTTGGTACTTCTCAGTTGTACATTGGGTCATACAGTGATCTACACAGATAAGCAAAGCATTTTATTTTCCAATGAAAATTCATTAAAAATAATTTATTATTTGGGAATTCCTAGTATTCTAATGTTTATATTACATCAGCATAATCTATGGCCCAGCAATGTGTTAAAATGATGCTGCACTTAAGAATTGCCTAATTATTCCTCAAAACACTAGAATTATCCAATTAAGGATAGTTAAGTACAATACCATTAGGGCTTCCTTATCAAAGAGGAAATAAATAAAATATATTTCATTAAACGGTAAAGTCACTGGTGGAACGCAGGCTGCAATAATATTTGCTTCCATTGCTTCTCCTCTGAAGCATGAATTTCCTTCCCACCAGCCTTAACTAGAGTTAACTGTTAAATCAGCAGCAACAGTATGCAGCATTAAGCTTATTTAGCTATAATTCAGCAATATAAATTGTTAAGACAGGACCAGGATCCTTTTTGTGATTCTGCTTTAAACCACGGTTTTAGATTCAGCATTCAGTGAAAGCCCTAAAGGCAGTTAACTGTTTTAAAATACAGAAATGGAAGCAGTGACAGATTTTAATTTCTTAGGTTCCAAGATCACTGCAGATGGCAACCGTAGCCATAAAATTAAAAGACACTTGCTCCTTGGGAGGAAAGCTATGGCAAACCTAGAGAGCATATTAAAAAGCAGAGACATCATCTTACCAACAAATATCTGTATAGCTAAAGCTATGGTTTTCCCAAGAGTAATGACTGGCTATGAGAGCTGAACTATAAAGAAGGCTAAGTGCCAAAGAATTGATGCTTATGAACTGTGATGTTGGAGAAGACTCGTGAGAGTCCCTTGAACTGCAAGGAGATCAAATTAGTCAATTCTAAAGGCAATCAACCCTGACTGTCCTCTGGAAGGACAGATACTGAAGATGAAGATCAAATACTTTGGCCACCAAATGACAAGAAAGGATTCATTAGAAAAGACTCTGATGTTGGGAAAGAAGGCAAAAGGAAAAGGGGATGCAGAGGATGAGATGGTTAGACAGTGTCATTTACACAATGAACATGAATTTGAGCAAACTCCAAGAGACAGTGGAGGACAGGGGGCCCTGGCATGCTGTGGTCTATGGGGTCACGAAGAATCAGACACGACTTTGCAACTGAACAACAAATGACAAATCACTAATGAACTTAGCAGCTCAAATATAATTATCAAAATATTTAAAAATAATTCAGCTAGTGAAACTAAATAACATTTCTGGAGTTTAGAGGTCATTAATTACTTGGCTGCTTACATTCATTATTGAACAAAAGCCTAAATTTCAGTTAGAATTTAGTGAACGTAAAATTCTGTTTTTTCCCTATTCAAGTATGTGGACCCCTGAAATCTATCCATAGATCCCAAGTTAACAAGCCCTGTAGTAGTAGTAGTAGTAGTAGTAGTAGTAGTAGTAGTAGTAGTAGTAGTAGTAGTAATAATAATAATAATAATAATAATAATAATAATAATAATAATAATATATAGCCTACAAGAAAGACCAAATGAAGAACAGAATAGAGGCATGGGAAGACAAAGCACTACATGGCCAATACATGAAAAAAATAGCTGGGAAAGCAGATAATAATAAAACCTGGCAATGGCTAAGAGCAGGAAAATTGAAGAAAGAGACCGAGGGACTAATTCTGGCTGCACAAGACCAAGCCTTAAGGACAAATGCATACAAAGTCAAAATTGAGAAGACAGCAAAAGACAGTAAGTGCCGCCTATGCAAAGAAGCTGAAGAAACAGTGGACCACTTGGTAAGCTGTTGCAAGAAGATTGCACAGACTGACTACAAGCAGCGGCATGACAAAGTAGCAACAATGGTGTATTGGAAGATCTGCAAAAAATATCATTTGCCTGTAAGCAAAAACTGGTGGGATCATAAAATAGAGAAAGTCATAGAAAATGATAAAATTAAACTGCTCTGGGACTTCAGAATTCAAACAGACAAGCACCTGCAACATAACACCCCAGATTTAACAATTGTCGATAAGAAAGACAAAAAAGTCTGGATAGTGGACGTGGCAGTGCCTGGAGACAGCAGAATAGACGAGAAAGAACTGGAGAAGATAACAAAATACAAAGACTACAAATAGAAATAGAAAGACTGTGGCAAAAGCAAGCAAGGGTAGTACCAATAGTAATAGGCTCCTTGGGTGCAATCCCAAAACAACTGGAGCACCACTTGAACACTATTGACATTGACAAATTCGCTATTAGTCAATTGCAAAAGGCGGCCTTACTAGGAACTGCTTCCATCCTGCGACGATATCTGTAATACCATCAAACATCCACATCTGCCTATCCCAGGTCCTGGGTAAGGACTCGATAGGTAGACAAAATGCCAAATCCAGTCTGAACATCTGGCTGACTGTGCGATAATCCATAATAATAATAATACCCCCAGTGAGGCACTACCTTGACGTGGTTGTGGGGCTTGTGTACTCTGAGGAAGATGAGAGCTATGCCAGAGGTTCAACCATACTGGACAGGTCTCATCAGAGGAGTCAGACAAAGAGTGTCTCTCCCATAAAAAATATGGTGAGACGTAAATTGCAGAATGCCATACCAGCTCGGACGTCGCCCGGGTTAACAAGGTCTGCGCTAGATATTGGAGTTCCTGGATATCTGGTGAAAAATGGGTTACAGGACTCAGGACTGTTGGCTGAGCAACCAGGGCCAGCAGCTGCAGAACTACTGGAAGAAAAGGTGTTTACCTGTCGCAGATACACAGTGATTGAAAACAAATAAATAATGATCTGTTACTACAGATCAAGTCCAACAAGACGAGGATATCTAAAACGAATGCACCAGTCCTGGAAAGAACAACATCCAGAATCAGAAATAACAGAACAGAGACTAGCAGATCAACGCCGATTTATAACACGAAATAAAGTATTCACAGAAACAGAATTGGACGAACTGCAAAGATTTACCCAGGGCAAAGAAATCAAAGCCTTACCAGAAGTAATCCAGAATGTAGAGGCAAACCAGGGGGAGTTGGCAGTGAAGGAATCTAGCAGAGATATACAACTGTTCTCATTTGGAAACCAGGCACCTCTACCTCAGGAAGAACAAAACACTCTAACTAAAGAAATAAAAGAATTGAAACAAAGAATAACTGAGCATCTAGAACAGCACAAAAACAACAGAATAAGGCTACCTGCATTGAAGCTTGTTCCAAAGAAACAGCTAGCACAAGCATTAAAAGATGCAAATATTGCAATATCAAGTATAAGCACCAATTCACTGCAAGAAACAAACCAACTAATGTACAGCACAGCTGCAGTTATAACTGAATACCTGGGATGCAAAATCAACAAAGAAGAAAAACAAACAAACAGTGCACCACAAAAATGGAAGGTTAGACTAGAAAATAAGATCAGCAAGTTAAGATCACATGCAAGCAAGCTAGAACAGATGAAAGAAAAGAAGCTGAAGAACAAGAAGACCAAAGAATACCTAATCAAGAAATACCACTTAGAAACAAGGAAGATCAAGGAAGCACTGGAAATAATAAAGCAACAAATAACAGCTATAGCCAGGAAAATCAGTAGATATGAAGCTCGAATTGCAAACTATAGGCAGAACCTCCAATTTCAATCCAATCAGAAACGTTTCTACCAATCCATCAATGGAGAAACTGCAAGAATCAGTCAGTACCTGACAAGGAAGAAACAGTGCAGTTCTGGAAGCAGATATGGGATAACCCAAAGAAATACAACAAGGATGCGGCTTGGTTAAAAGAGGTGGATGCAAATAAAACAGAAGTTGAAATGAAAGAACTAGTAATAACAACAAAAATGGTAGAAAAAAGAGCAAAGAAAATCAAAAATTGGTCAGCACCAGGTGAAGATGAACTGCATGGGTTTTGGTTGAAACATCTAACTGTTATACACCCACTCATTGCCAAGCAGTTCAACAATATACTACAAGGAGGAGAAATTGAAAAGTGGCTAACAACTGGGAAAACCTACCTAATAATAAAAAATCCAGCAAAAGGGGCAACACCAGGCAACTACAGGCCAATTACCTGCTTACCAACAACTTTCAAATTACTAACTGGTGTGGTAGCTGATGCAGTACAACAGCATCTAGTTGAAAACAATCTCTTTCCACCTGAGCAGAAAGGAAACCGCCCCAATAGCAGAGGAACAAAAGATCAACTCCTAATAGACAAAATGATCTTGGAAAACTGCAAGAGAAGGAAGACCAACCTGAATGTGGCATGGATTGACTACAAAAAGGCATTTGACTCTCTGCCACATGATTGGATAATCAAGTGCCTAGAAATAACAGGAGTCAGTAGAAACATCAGAAAATTTGTGCAAAGATCGATGGCACAATGGAAGACACAGTTGCAGATCAATGGTGAGAGCTGGGAGAGGTTAATATCAAGAGAGGAATATTTCAAGGAGATTCATTATCACCATTACTATTTGTTATTGCACTGTTTCCTCTGTCAACAATACTGAATAACTCAGGACATGGCTATCAAACATCAAAAACATCTGCCAGACTATCCCACCTCCTTTATATGGATGATCTGAAGCTGTATGGAAAAACATCATCTGAAATAGAATCGCTGCTCAACACTGTCCGTATATATAGCCAAGATATTGTAATGGAGTTTGGCTTGGACAAATGTGCCACACTTACTATCAAACAAGGAAAAATAGTGAAAACTGAAGGAATCAAGATGCCCCACGAAAATAACATTAAGAGTCTGGATGAGGAAGAGTACTACAAATACTTGGGTATCCTTCAAGCTGACAACATCAAGCACACTGAAGTCAAGAAAAAGATTAGAGGTGAATACATCAAGAGAGTGAAGAAGATCTTAAAGTCCAAACTCAATGGAGGAAATACCATAAAGGCAATCAACACCTGGGCAATCCCAGTCATTAGGTACACAGCTGGAATAGTGGACTGGACTCAAGCAGAACTAAAAGCAATGGATAGGCAGACCAGAAAAATAATGACAATGAATCATGCCCTTCATCCACGCAGTGACATTGATAGACTTTATCTATCAAGGCAAATAGGTGGGCGTGGAATGCTACAAGTACATCAGATGGTTGAAGAAGAAAAAATGGCTTTGGAAGAATATCTGAAGAACAATGATGAAGATGCACTGAAATTAGTATATCAGGAAGGCTTACTAACTACTGGAGAGACCAAACTGGCCTACAAGAAAGACCAAATGAAGAACAGAATAGAGGCATGGGAAGACAAAGCACTACATGGCCAATACATGAAAAAAATAGCTGGGAAAGCAGATAATAATAAAACCTGGCAATGGCTAAGAGCAGGAAAATTGAAGAAAGAGACCGAGGGACTAATTCTGGCTGCACAAGACCAAGCCTTAAGGACAAATGCATACAAAGTCAAAATTGAGAAGACAGCAACAGACAGTAAGTGCCGCCTATGCAAAGAAGCTGAAGAAACAGTGGACCACTTGGTAAGCTGTTGCAAGAAGATTGCACAGACTGATTACAAGCAGCGGCATGACAAAGTAGCAACAATGGTGCATTGGAAGATCTGCAAAAAATATCATTTGCCTGTAAGCAAAAACTGGTGGGATCATAAAATAGAGAAAGTCATAGAAAATGATAAAATTAAACTGCTCTGGGACTTCAGAATTCAAACAGACAAGCACCTGCAACATAACACCCCAGACTTAACAATTGTCGATAAGAAAGACAAAAAAGTCTGGATAGTGGACGTGGCAGTGCCTGGAGACAGCAGAATAGACGAGAAAGAACTGGAGAAGATAACAAAATACAAAGACCTACAAATAGAAATAGAAAGACTGTGGCAAAAGCAAGCAAGGGTAGTACCAATAGTAATAGGCTCCTTGGGTGCAATCCCAAAACAACTGGAGCACCACTTGAACACCATTGGCATTGACAAATTCGCTATTAGTCAATTGCAAAAGGCGGCCTTATTAGGAACTGCTTCCATCCTGCGACGATATCTGTAATACCATCAAACATCCACATCTGCCTATCCCAGGTCCTGGGTAAGGACTCGATAGGTAGACAAAATGCCAAATCCAGTCTGAACATCTGGCTGACTGTGCGATGATCGATAATAATAATAATAATAATAATAATAATAATAATAATAATAATAATAATAATAATAATATAAAGTTGGAAGGGACCTTGGAGGTCATCAAGTCCAATCCCCTGCTCAGACTGGTAACCCTATAAATGATGCTCCTGACAGTAAGGAATGGAGAAACTTTATTGAGTCACTTGTTGGATCATGGAAGAGCAATCTTCAAATTTTAATTAGCCAAAACAAAAGAAAGCAAAGAAACACCACACAATTCACCTCAAGGGAACTAATTATATACCTGCAGTACTAAAGTGGTATTTTTAGTTCACCATATTTTAAACATGATAAAAACATAAAACAGAATAGTTGACTTCGAAATTCCTCTGGTGATTGTCACACTTAAAGTGAAAACATTTACAGTATATGCTGTACTGTACTTTGCTATTAGTACAGGTATCCTAGCAATACAATCTTTGTTTAGTAGGCTAAACAAGTAATTTAAATCAGATCATGCCGAATATATTAAGGCATAAGACTTGCTTAAAAATTAACATAGCCAAAATATATTGGTCTAAGAGTCCTGAAGGCTTTCCTTTATCTGCTTTCATGCTGCTATTAAGATATGTAATTTCCTCACTTTTAAAAGTGAAGTCATATTCCTGCAAAATTTAATTTTCACATGTGTTTCAAATTTTGTCTGTAGAGACCTAAGCATATAATTATACTTTGAATTGTTTTTTTCTTTTTCCTCCTTTAATTTTGTTTGGTTTCTGCTGTTGATTTTGTTTGTTTTTCTTTTCTTGGATCATATTTTATGCCACTTTTAGTTGTCTACTGTAAATCTATTCTAAAAGACAATCTTCTTTCTTCTATAGAACGTTCTACACATTCTTTTTTTTATAAATATTTTATTAATTTTCTAATTTTACAATCATGAGTACTTAATAAACAATGTGTTGTCTGGATCTATTGGTAATTCAGTGGTACATATTAACATTCTCAGTCTAGTTCCAATACTACACCATCCAGTGCTTCCTTGGTCCTCTCTCCTTTTGGTGGTATGCATTTTTCCACATTGGGCAAATACAATTCTTGTTAATGTTAATACATATCAATTAAATATAGACATCTTCATCACATTTTTCTGGTATTATACATAATATCTATACTGTCAGTTTATAATATCTTTTCTAGCCAGAACATATCTCAATTGTATTTGTACTTAAGATAAGATAACCTTTATTGTCATTTTTTTCCTGTGGGCACAACAGCACATATCCAAAATGAACTTTAGTTGCCCGCTCTCAAAGTGATACACATACATGATACACACCTAAACATACTATGAACAACATATGTATAAACCCACACCCTTACATATACGTAGCAAATAAATATTAATAATAATAATAGTAAAGTTGGAAGGGACCTTGGAGGTCATCTAGTCCAACCCCCTGCTTAGGCAGGAAACCCTATACCATTTCAGACAAATGGCTGTCCAGTCTCTTCTTGAAAACTTCCAGTGTTGGAGCATTCACTGCTTCTGGAGGCAGGTTGTTCCACTGATTAATTGTTCTAACTGTCAGGAAGTTTCTCCTTAGTTCTAGGTTGCTTCTCTCCTTGCTTAGTTTCCACCCATTGTTTCTTGTCCTGCCTTCATGCGCCTTGGAAAATAGCTTGACTCCCTCTTCTTTGTGGCAGCCCCTGAGATATTGGAACACTGCTATCATGTCCCCCCTTGTCCTTCTCTTCACTAAATTAGACATACCCAATTCCAGCAGCCGTTCCTTATATGCTTTAGCCTCCAGTCCCCTAATCATCTTTGTTGCTCTTCTCTGTATTCTTTCTAGAGTCTGAACATCTTTTTTGCATCGCAGTGACCAAAACTGGAAGCAGTATTCCAAGTGTGGCCTTACCAAGGCATTGTAGAGTGGTATTAATACTTCATGTGATCTTGATTCTATCCCTCTGTTAATGCAGCCTAGCACTGTGTTGGCCTTTTTGGCAGCTGCAGCACACTGCTGGCTCATATTTAGGTGATTGTCCACTAGGACTCCGAGGTCCCTCTCACACTTACTACTATTGAGCAAGGTACCACCTATACTATACGTGTACATTTGGTTTTTCTTGTCTAAATGTAGAACCTTGCTTTTTTCACCATTGAATTTCATTTTGTTAGATAGTGCCCAGTGTTCAAATTTGTTCAGATCCTTCTGTATCTTAAGCCTGTCTTCTGGAGTGTTGGCTATTCCTGCCAGCTTGGTGTTGTCTGCAAATTTAATGAGTTCCCCATCTATCCCCCCATCCAAATAATTGATATAGATGTTGAAGAGCACTGGGCCCAGAACAGAGCCCTGGGACACCCCACTACACACTTCCCTTCATGTAGATGCAGTTCCATTGAGGACCACACACTGAGTACGGCCGGTCAGCCAGCTACGGATCTATCTGGTGGTGATGCTGTCTACCCCACATTTTTCTATCTTGTCAAGTAGTAGGTTGTGATCTACTTTATCAAATGCCTTACTGAAGTCCAAGTAAATTATGTCCACAGCATTCCTCTGATCCACTAATTTTGTCACTTGGTCAAAGAATGCAATAATATTTGTCTGGCATGATCTATTTTTGACAAACCCATGTTTGCTTTTAGTAATGACTTTGTTTGCCTCTAGGTGTTCGTTGATTCGTTGTTTGATTATCTTTTCCAGGATCTTCCCAGGTATTGAGGTCAGGCTGATAGGTCTGTAATTTCCTGGATCCATTTTTTTTCCTTTTTTGTAGATGGGAACTACATCAGCTCTTTTCCAGTCCTCTCGTAGTTCCCCTGTGCTCCAGGATCTTTGAAAAATATAGTTCAGTGGTTCTGAGATCACATCTGCCAGTTCCTTAAGAACCTTGGGGTATAATCCATCTTGTCCTGGCAATTTGAACTCGTCTAGGCTGGACAGGTGCTCACTTACCATTTTCTTGCCTATCTTAACTTGTGTTTCTATTCTGTTTTTTATGGCACTATTTTTGATAGGTTGGTCTGTTTTTTCCTTTTGTGTGAAGACAGGTGCAAAAAACGAGTTAAATAGTTCTGCTTTCTCCCTGTTGCTTGTCACCGTCTTGCCACTTTCACCCACTAATGGACCAATCGTTTCCTTCACTTTTTTCTTGTTTTTTACATATTAACTATTGTCCGTCTTGAATATATAACAAAAGGAGAAAGCTTGAGAGTTCACAAGGTTAATGCTGTATGGAATGAAACTATGGCTGAATCTGGATGTTCTGCTACAGATACCACGAAGCCGCCTTCCAGAAGGTAACAGGGAAAACAGGTCATGAAGACGATGTGTAGTGTCCCAGATAATCTTACAGACCCTGCTCAAGCAACGCTTCTGTGTCCTGGATGGGAGGGAGGGAACTGCCAATGATCTTTTTGGCCACCACTCTCTGCACTGCCTTCCTGTCTGAAGCAGTGATGCTTCCAAACCAGACTGTGATGCTGTATGACAGGATGTTCTTGATCGTCCCCCTGTAGAAAGTGATCAGGACAGGGGAAGGAAGATGTGCTTTTCTCATGTGACACAGAAAATGCAAACAATATCCTGTTTTTCCCATTTTTAAAAGTTTAATTTCCCATCAATGTTAAAAATATCTCTATCGCTTATAATTTTCTCATAATAAATTATATTTGGGTAACCAAAAGCTTCCATTATTCAAACCCTTCTAAAATTTTCATATTTCCCATCTCATAACAAGGTATAATATTTTAGTTACAAATCCTATCCTAATTATACTTTTATTTCTAATAGTTATCTATTTTCTTAACCATAATCAAACATCTGTTTAATAGTATAAATATCCCATCTAATAGATCAAAATCTCTATATTCTTCAGTGTTACTCTAGCTTTCTTCCTTTGCCAAATAACTTTCCAAGTCAGCGCATTTGAATCATCAAGTAATTCTTCCTCTGTTTTTGTATATATTGTTTGGAATCAGGAAGAGAATTTGATTGAAATATTCTTGGAAGAACGCTCAACTCATTTATATTCATTAAACAGCCTCCATCCTTCTCCTTCAGTTTTTCTTTTCTTATTTGTTAATATTCAGCATTTCTCCTAACAGCTTTATCATCTGTTCGATCAGCTCTTCTTCCTTATCCTCAAATGTATTCTAAGATCTTGACAAGTAAGATATTTTTTCCGTTTCCGATGTTATCACTGCTAATTTTTCATTTGTCTGTTTCTTTCTGTTAATTCCTTCCTTTAGGTCCTCCAACTATGGATCCATTTCTTCTAATTTTCGTTCTGTTTTCTGGATTACTAGTTCCTTCTTTGTAGTTATTGTCTGGATTTGTAAGTTTGAGTTAGAAAATTCTTTTATCTCATTTGCATTATTTTTAGTCTCATCATGAAATAAAACAATTATCTCTTGGATTGATTTCAACATAGAAAGAATTTCTTTCTCAGATTCATTAACATTTTCTTGCTGGTATATCAAGCTGGGGGCTTCGGAGTCAAGTCTTTCCCCCGCCGGTTTGGAGGACTTCCTTGGATCCAGCGGAAGGGTCCCTCCACGATCAACAAGGGTCGCCTCCTTCTTCATCGCCTCTCTTGGGCGATTTTCAATCCTTTTTAGAGTCTCCAGCGGGGCAAAATCAAACGTGGAAGACAGAGCCCTGTCTTCCTGCAGCCATCACACCACAACGCCTAACTGGAAGTCCTTGAATGTTCTACACATTCTTGATATACATCTGATTAATCCTTTTCTTTCATCTGAAAACATTCTCCACCTATAATGTTTTGATCATTGTTATTTTCGAAATTTAAGTTTACTGGCTTACACGTTCTATGAGTACCTTGAAACGGAAAACATAGATTCTGTTTTTAAAGTTTACTTTTTCCTGCTTTTTAAATGTTCTTAGAAGAATTAATGTTTTAGATAACTCTGTCATTTATTCAAAGAATTTTGGTTATTGGATAGAGTAGAATAAAATAAATAGCACTTCCGTCTTGAGAAAAATAGCACTGCAGTCAATGCTTTTTTTCCGTCTCCAAGTAATTCCTTTTAAAGTGTTTATAGTTATATTTGATATATGTCCTGTTAGTAACAGAAATTAGTCCATATAGGAAGATGGGCTTTTTTTTTCCAGCAGTACACTACAAAAACTACTTGATGGATTATGGCATTATTTTGATTGGATTTAAAGTGGATGCTTTTTGTCTTTTAATTTTTAATAATTGCCTATTATAAAATTGTCACATTGTATAATGAGAAACTATACATATACAAAAAGCAATTTATAAATATATTCATTATATTTTTGCAGTATCTACTTACTATTTTCAACATGATTTTCAGCACAATACTACTAATCAAGATAAAATATAAGGATTAAAAATGTAACAGTTTATAGATAAAAAACTAATCAGATATATAATCTACAATAACTAACATCAATACAGATTTGATCAGATGGCATACTCACATCAGGGCAAGGAGCTATATATCACCTAAATGCACAAATTATTTTAAAATGTACAATCTATTAATAGGATATATATATATATATATATATATATATATATATATATATATATATATATATATATATATATATATATATATATGTTTTCTGAGGTTTTCGCGGTATTTGTATATAGGTCTTTGGTTGTTCGGGTTTTCTCCCGCGTAAAATTGGAAGTGTCTTGGCAACGTTTCGACGAAGTCACATTCGTCATCTTCAGGCTGGTGTTTTTAGCTTCTTGCTTTGAGCAGCAATGTGTGGTTTTAGCTGTTTCTTCCTTTTAACTGCCAGTGAGGGTATGAACTGATTGGATGGGAGCTTGGCTGTGTTCTGATTGGGTGGAGGTGTGTTCTGAATGGTTAGGGGCTTGGCTGTGCTCTGATTGGCTGGGGGAGTGTTCTGTTTGGTTGTGCTCAGGTTAGTCTGAGTTGCAGAGGGGTTTAAGATTTTGGGGTTAGGGAGTCGTTTGTCAATAAGGGCAGGTTTCCAAATGGCTGGTAGGCGGGAGGTATCATCTCGCTTGTTCATGCTGTGTGGGCGTTTTTCTATCTCGATGGCTTCTCTGATTATTCTGTTATTAAAATGTTCACTTTTGGCAATGGTTCTGGTATTTTTAAAGTCAATTTCATGTCCTGTGGCTTTAAGGTGTTGGACCAGGGAAGATGTTGGTTCCTCTTTTTTGACTGAGTTCTTATGTTCTTCAATGCGTGCACTTATTCTTCTGTTGGTTTGTCCGATGTATGTGGTGGGACAAGTGGTGCATGGGATTTCGTATACTCCTTGATTTTCTAATTCAATTTTATCTTTGGGGTTTCTAAGGATGGTGGATATTTTTCTGTTTGTGCAGAATGCTGTTTTGATGTTGTGTTTATGGAGGATCTTACTGATTCTGTCTGTGGTGCCTTTTATGTATGGGAGGAGGGCTTTGCCGTTTTCTTGTTCTTTGTCTTGGATTTTGGTGGGGGTTTCTTTTTGGATTAGGTTTGTAATCTTATTTCTATGGAATCCATTGGATGTTAGTACATTGGTGAGAGTGTGTAGTTCGGGTTTTAGGTGTTGTTCGTCAGCTAAGCGTTTTGTTCTGGAGATGAGTGTCTTGGCTACAGAGTTGATCTGTGCTGGGTGGTGGTGTGAGAGAGCGTGCAGATAGCGGTTTGTGTGTGTTTTCTTCTGGTAGATGGTGTGTCCTAGGGAGCCATTGGATTTCTTGTAGACTAAGACATCCAGGAAGGGAAGTTGGTTGTTAGCTTCTGTTTCCATGGTGAACTGTATTTTGGGGTGTAGGCTGTTGAGGTGTGTGAGGAAGTTGTCCAGTTTTTCTTTCCCATGTGGCCAGATTATGAAGGTGTCGTCTACATATCTGAGCCAGAGTTTGGGTTTGTGATCCGATTTTTCTAGAGCTTGGGTTTCAAAGTGTTCCATGTAGAGGTTGGCAATGACAGGTGAGAGGGGTGATCCCATGGGTGCTCCTTCTAAAACCACACATTGCTGCTCAAAGCAAGAAGCTAAAAACACCAGCCTGAAGATGACGAATGTGACTTCGTCGAAACGTTGCCAAGACACTTCCAATTTTACGCGGGAGAAAACCCGAACAACCAAAGACCTATATATATATATATATATATAGCTCTTAAAGATATATATGGCACAGTTTAGAAAGAAAGGTTGGAAGCTAATTACCTAGATTCCTTAAGCTTCTAAATATAGGTATAGAAAAGAAAAAATGATTGCAAAAAATATAAATGAAAGCTAAGATAAATCCTATCATTGGCACAAGTCCAAATGTTATTCTCCATGGGTCCACATGCTATGGAATAATTTGTCCAAATGTCAGTTGTAATTTTCAAAATGCCTTTCTTGCCATAGATTCTTAAACATCTGTAACAAATACTTGTTTTGAGAGCGCTTTACATTTGTGACATCTGACCTTTTGCTATATGCCCCACAAAATTCAAGTTTCAAATACCACGCAAGCAGGAAACCTGATCATTCCAGCAGTAGCCATCTGCATGGTCCAATATCAAATATTAGTTCTGGGTTGCACAATGTCATGTGTTACAAATCTGTTTCTGCAGCTTCTATAATTAGTTGTAATTTGCTGCTTCTAAAATGTGTTTCTTATGGGACATCTGGCCTCAAAACTTCTACCTTAGCACTGAAAAAAAATACTTAGTGTTCTGGATGTTTTATTTTTTAAAAATATAAAGCAATACATGGGTGGCATAACTAGGACCAGGCTTCTTTAAAAAAAAAGATTCGCATTATAGTATATATACAAAAAAAATATCAACAACATATTAAGAAGAATAACGCTGCACTTCTGCATACTTTATCTTGAGAAAAATAGCACGCAGTCAATGCTTTTTTTCAATAAACATAGACTACGCAGCAATGACCACAATCTGCACAGAATTCCCTTGTAAAGGGGTCAATCCACTCTTTCTAAACATTAATTTTGTTATTTTTGTCTTGAGAATACAGTACTTAAAAGGGAAAAAAGAAAGTTCTAACAAATTGGTAATTAAAGGAAAAGTATATGTGAGAGAGAGGAATGATAATCCAGAGTTCAATTGCTGATTTAGAATATTACAAAATATGTAGAACAAGGTCCATCTTCATCCTCTTTTTCTGTCCCCAACAATAGCCAGCTACTGGATCACAACAAAGCATGAGTTATGGCCTTTTAGCCCTAGCATCTGGATTTAAGTTTTATACCTCATTGAAACTTCTTGCTCAAATGCGAAAACAAAGAACTGACTCTTTGGCCAGAAATAATAGATGTATCATCTATAAATTAAAGAAAAATCTTATAAAAGCAGTTTATAAATTTTAGGGCAGTAAATTCCATTTAGTAGTTAGTAGACTATGTCTAACTATTAGACATTTTTCATTAATTTACTCCCTTCAGTCTCTGCAAATATGATGTGTGTGGGCACGGAACTAGAAGATGATTCAGAATACACTCCTTAAGGAAACGTTGGGCCAGGAGTAGCAAATCTTTAAAATTAAGTGCTGTTAGTCCTCCACCTATGACTGGTCACTTAGCCCCATCCCCCTGCCTTATGGTCACATCATCACATTTTGGGCATTCAGAACCTGTCCACATTTATGACAGTTTGCAGCATCCTGTGGTCCTCTGACCGCAATTTATAATGATCTTTGTCAAAAACCAGTAAGCGTTTCTAACAAAGTGTTTACTTCATTTTTTGCAAACAAACAAAATGGCCATTAGGTAAAAAGGGTTCTCTTAACATAAAATCAGGTCCGGTCACGTGATGACCCAATTAACAACCAGCACAACTTACAACTGTAATTCTGGATTCAATTATGGTTGTAATTCAAGGATTACCTGTAATGGATTTGACAATTAGGCCCCCAATTCAACATTTATTCAATTTGGGTAAATGGTGGCTTCCTTTTTTTTTTTAGAATCTGGCTCTTAATTTTAATAAATTAGATACATGCTTTAATGCATTTCCAATAAATTATTGCTGACTATATATTTACCTCATTAAAATGATAAATCTGGAAGAATCATCTACATTTACTACTGGAAATAATGCATAACTGCACAATTCCAGGTGTGAAGACAAATTCTTCCAAGGTCAAAAGCAAACAACTTAAATCCAGATTAGTTCATTATAAGCCTTAGACACAAAAGACAGCTGGATGACTTTAGGCCAGTCACTCAACTCACAGTGTTGTTGTGGGGACAATAGGGGGAAGAAGGAATATCAGATGTGTTAGCCACTTTGAGTTGTTTATAAAAATAATAAAAGCAGGATATAAAATAATACATAAGGGACATATAGAGATTACTCCTCCCATCAAAAGAAAGATTAAAACAGACTGCACCACAAGACCAGGAGAAAATGGTGCAGGAATTTGAAACTTGATTTCACTATAAGTAGAGCTTGATCTGACATATAGCAATTGCTGAAATTCTTTCATAATGAATACAGTTTTGCAATAAACCTATCAACATTTGAATCCTTAAATCTCTGCTTCTGACATTTCCAATTGTGGTGTTTGCCAAAAAAAACCCTTGACAACTCAGTTTCAGCATGCTTCCCAACCACTTAGTATGTTCAACATCAAATTAGAATATCCAGTTACTAGACTATAAAGATAAATTCCAAGTCAAGAAATTTACATGAAATTCAAGCAATGGTACAGAAAGATTAAACTATATTAAACCAAAAATAATACTCCTGTATCTTTTCCTAGTGTCACAACAATAGCCATCTCAAATAAAGAGATCCAGAGAATTAGCTGGTTAAAAAAAAAAACCTGAAAGAATTTGACTGGTCAATCCCAAACTATTACCAGTTCAGCAAAAAAATGGTACCAACTGCTTTGAGCGAAAACATAATTTTCCTGAACTTTCAATCATAATTTCACAAAAGTTGTAAAACATTCTTCAAAATTCTAAACATAAGATTACTAACAGAAAACACTTTAAATAACAACTACCAATATTAAGAAGCCATATGACTCAATTCACACTGTCTTGCTTTATTTGGGCTTGCCAATTTTTACCTGTAGTCCATCCTTTAACTTCAAGATACACTCCATTGTATTGATTGTAATCACGACTGGTTCTGAACCCAGTTTTGTCCATGGTACATGAATACGCAATTCGTGAATGTGTCCA
Organism: Crotalus tigris; assembly: GCF_016545835.1. Classification (NCBI taxonomy): domain Eukaryota; kingdom Metazoa; phylum Chordata; class Lepidosauria; order Squamata; family Viperidae; genus Crotalus; species Crotalus tigris. The sequence continues at coordinate 1,237,090 of NW_024100554.1, read as the reverse complement.
CTTAAAAAGGTAAACGGCAATTTCAGCTCCTTGAAAATTAAAGTACATGAGATAACTGAGTTAGCTATTAAAACCCAATTTAAAGAAAATGAGTTGCTTGAACACCTACTTACAATTATCAAAACTTAGTTCAGCATATATCTATTTTAAAAGCTAACAATATTCGCACACTTCAAATAATTCGTTGCAATATGTTTTCCATTCAAAATAAAGAACTGGATTCCAGAGAATTCACAATTCCATGGATTGTTTGGATTTTATAATTGATGCTTGAAGTTTTAAAAGTAAAAGTGCATAGCTTACACAATCTAAAATACATTAACCATGTACAGTTACATGATTTCTGCTGATGAATGGTTACTAAAAGAACTGCTTACAGCATCTTTCAGAAAAAAATCCCATTTAATATAACCCTTCAAGAATTTTAGAATAATATAAGTTAGATATTCTACGTAGGCACAAGAGACTACAAACTACAACTCATGTCTCAGTATATGAAATTTGCTCTAAAGCAAAAATTCATATGAATCATATATTTATTATGGATATGCATTCTTTGTTGGACTGAGAGACTAAATAAACAAGACATAGGAAAGCACCATTTCTGTCTTATTGATATTGTCCCTATGAGAAATGAGGTTTCTAGATAACAGCTAAATTTTTAGAAGTATAAGATATACTAATAAAGCAAAGTGGTGGGTGTATGTGTATGTCAAAGAAGAAAATACTGTACAGTTACTAAAATAACTGAAGAATTACCACCTCTCAGTATCAATAATTAAACATGAAATAGTAAATATAATGCAGCACTTAAAGCTGAGAACCCAGACAATAACAGTTATAGCTGCAATTGCAATTTTAATCTACAATATATTATGTGAGATGTTTATGCTTTTTTTGCTGACTTATGAGAACTTTTGTATTTATATCCATTGCTTGATAACCGCCCATTGATTCAAATGTAAGTTTTAACAATAACCAGTTCACATGTCAACAAAGAATAAATATTAGTAGCAATAAGTATTTTACAGTATAGCATTAAGACTTCAATGTACAAAATGTTAATTTAGAACGTTTTAACAGAATTAGATTTTTAAAAGTGTTCTGGCTACATAGTATTCCACATTAATTATCAAAGAATGGTTATTTATTCATATAATGGAAACCGTAGCCTATTTTAATATTTTAGTGAAAAAGTTGCATAATTTAACTGAAATCCTTCCAAAATTATCACATGTATTATGTAGATATGCGTTTAGACACACGCAGTATTTATCAATATAACAAAGACATATGAAATATTAATACATTATATCATGTAGTTATAATATATAGTATATATTGTAATCTAATAATATTCTCAGACTATTATCATTAAGAATAACGTATTTTAGGATAAAGTTTTAAGACTTAATCAAAATGATTACAATTATAATATACCTGTTCAAGAACATCAAGTTTTAGTTCAAGTTTGCTGAGAACTACATCTCCTCCCCAGAGTGACAACTGTAAATCAGAGGGCTTCAAATTCTTGATATAACGATTCACATAACTCATTAGAATAGGAGTTACATAGGATTCCAGCATTGTGCCTTTATTGACAAGAGCCTTTTAAGAAAACATATTGTAACTTTAGTATACATAATAATTTAGGGTTAGCTGTATATTAAACAAAAGCTCATGGATTTAAAATGCTATACTGTACTCTAACACTTTGGATCAATATATATTTACTTGAAAATTTAATGCAATATATAACTAGGTATTAAAAAGTAAAAGTAAATCCAGTGGAATCTGTGGCTTTTATTCTCAGCTAAATGATAATAAAGATATTGCTATTATATGTATATATCCAGCAAACTACAACTATATTTGCTCCAACAAAACCTCTTCCCCTTTGAACCCCCCTCCACTACATGCATGTCTGTCTGTGTTTGTATATAAAACACACATATATATACAATCATATCCATCAAACAATGACTTTCAGAAAATGAGGCTGCAATTAAAAGGATTGCAACCAGCATGATGTCTTCTTCCACACATCTTCCACACAAGCCAAAACTAAATTTCTGCATTTGGGTTTAATGTTTTTTAATTCAGTCAATGATTTAACTCCATAATATTGGATTGCAATGTACAGCAAATTAAATGTTAGTACTTTCTGTAATCTGTTTGCTCTTAGGCAACAATACAAGTAGACTTTACGTGCAAAAAATAATTAGGGCATCAGTACTGATGTACTTTGAATAAATTTGTATTCTGCCCATAAATGATCATGATCTTCTTGTCTGAATGCAAGCAGGCAAATATTTGAAAAAATATTATAAAATAACTTTAGCACACAACACTACTGACACTGCTGTGTCTATTCCCCCCCCAAAAAAGTTTTCACTATATGTATCGTCTATTTGTCGCAATGTCATGACTTAGCATATCTTTCAACTCAGTTAACTGTAGCTAGTTAAGAAACAAAACCGCCTACTCACACGTCATACATAATTCATATTTTTACGGACCACGACAACAGACCATCTCTCATTAAAGCAGCAATATATTCTCAGAAGGTCACAGGGCACAGCAGAAAGCATGCAAACAACCATGTACCTTTCAGGGGTTCGACCCGAACCCCGAAATTCGGCGTCGCCCCCCCCCAAAGCAGGTCCAAGAGGCAGCAGCTTCGTACCTCTGGGGCTGAGGCTCCCACCCTTCTTTCACGTTGAACCCCCTCTTCGGCTGCCTTCGAGTGTGACACGCGTCCAGATGCGTGCTCCTGCTTTGTGTCTTCACATCTGCCTCATGAGTAAACTTCTGCCCAAGCAGCCTCCGGCTCTTCTTCTGCCCGCCGAGTCCGTTTTCTCATTAGGCCTCCACGGTCAAAAACTGCTCTTCCCGGCTACCTCACAAACCGTGGCGTTCCGGGCTAGCCACCGCCGGGACCCTCATTTTCAGGGTCAGCCTAACAGAAAAGCACCGCCGAGGGTCAAAGGGGCTGCGCTCTGCAAGTCCGCCGGGACACTTCCGGGTTCCACGACAACTGGTGTTCCCCTTAAAGCCGCCCTTCAAAGTCTTAGGGACAGGTTTCGCGATGACACCATCCGGCGGAAGACATTCCGGAGGGCGAAAAGAGGGAAAGCTGGTGGGAAGCGCTTGCGCTCAGAGCCCGAGGAGTCGCTTTCTATTTCGCAGCGGCTGCCGCGAGTTCAGACAATACTACGGACTTCGGAGTATCCCGTTATTTTTGGAGCAGAGTTCTCCTGGGAAGTAATAAGCCAAGTTTTTCTTCCCTCGCGGGTGTTTCTGGTCCCGGCATTCTTCATGAAGGTTGCAGCGGAGCAGGAGAGTCCAAGTCCAGGCGCGAGGAAGAGGTTTGGACCGGGACCCACGTCGCTTTCCCAGGGAAAGCGAAGAATGAACCGGTCTGACTCCTCCGCCTCTTCTGGCGACTTGCATTTTAAAGCACCGCCGGCTCGATAATTGAATGTGTGTCCGACATATTGTGAGGATCCAAAGGATTTGGGTCAGTGATGGCGTGGACGCCGGTCTCAGGAGCATTGGCCCAACCACAGCTTCGCTTTAATGTTTGATGTAGAGATGAAAGGAGACTAGGGTTTCTCTGCTGCTGAAGTGCTACTGTCTTCACGTCTCTTTCAGCTGGCATGAAATGTGGACAATTTATCTCGCTTTTGTTTTGACTCACTGCTGAAGGATGCTGTCCTGAGTCTGTGGGGCAGCCGGTATAGTTGGTTAATTCCTCCAGCCGATCGTCCCTCTTTGGCGCATCATCACTTAGCAAGAGAACCAGTCCCCAGTTGCATCATGCAGAAGGACCGGGCTAGGTCTACTGCAGGATTCCCTTGTCATGTCTAGACACCATCCTGTTGTAACCTAGAGTCAATAAAGTTTAAAAGAACCAAAGTCATGAAAGGTCAAAGCAATACTTTTATTTAGAATTGTCCATTTAGGAACTAGACAACGTTGGCAATACATGCTGGCTGGAGAATTCTGGAAGTCACCTAGTTTGAAAAACACTGATTTAGAATTTCTTTCCCACTCTTGTATTTGCAACAGATGCTGCTTTCAAGATTCCTCGGTTTTCTTTGGGAGAAGCTGGAGGTAGTATATCCTGCCATTAGACCTTCAGTCTATTTCAAGCCCCAGTGGCTATTATTGTTGCTACTTTGTCCAGGCAAGCAAGGCTGACCTGAGTCAGTGAATCAGTGCATCCACAAGGGGGGAAATTAAAGCATATAATGAAATGTGTGTCATGATGAAAATCTTGCAATGTACTTACTTGCATCAGACATTGGGATGCAAGTATGTATTTGGCATTATGACACCTCTGAACGGATGTCATTTTTGCGTCATTGTGGTTTTCTGTGGGCACAGCCACAATTGAATGGACATTGGTAATGGGGGAGGAGTGGGGGGGGTGAAAATACTATAATCTCAGATATAAGAACAGGTTCATATAACATGGTAAACCAAAATGTAGATCTTTGATTTTGGCTTACCATATTATGCAAACCAAATCATTACAATATGTTTTGGCTTGATATTGTATAAATGCAGCCTAAATACTTACTAAATTGCTACTTTTACCTTACCATTTCATTCTAAAATGTTGTATAAAATCTGATTTCCTATGACCTTGTACCTCAAAGAAGAGGCAATAGAAATATTTCAAGTGCAAACAACCAAGGTCTAAAAAATCTTGTTGCAAAAAACAACCATCTCTAAAAGAGAAAAGTTTTATTCCCAAGTGAAGTTTTCTAACAACAAATATTAAGTACTTGCTGACTTCTAAATTTTAAATCTTTAAAGTTAGATGTCTCAGCCTCAGCAATTTTAAGATGTGTGGACTTTAACTCCCATGCTATCTGGGGATTTCTGGGAATTGAAGTCCACACATCTTAAAGTTGCTGAGGCTCAGAAAACTGACTTAGACTAAAGCATATTTCATCACGGAGCAAAATGTGCTAGAAGGAACTATAATAAATTGGTATCAATCAAGAATTTAAATCTATTTTCCCAGTATATATTTATATTTTTTATTTCTAAACCACTCATCTCCCTGAAAGAGGGGCTCTGGACAGTGATAGCTAATTCTTATTTCTTTATTCTAATAATAAGCATTTAGAAAATATTGCTTAGATTAGGTGATTTTGTTCATTAATATATTTTTTCTATACTTTTGTAATTCAGGACAACTATTTGATTGGTTATTGTTATAATAGAACCAAGAGCACTCCAGCTTAACAAAATCTCAAAAATGACTTGCATTTGGAATCCTAAACTATTTTGCTATTTTTCATGGTAAAGTCTGTTTCAGAATTTAATTTCAAAGAAGCATAATTATCCTTCAACAGACATTTTATGGCATGTTATTATTGGAATTCAAAAATCATTTGTCTTATTCAATAATTTATAAATTGACTGACTTGTCACATACACCTGCTTCATGAAGATGTTATAATAGTTGGATTCACACAACATCCTAAATAATAAACCAGGAATAGACAATATAGTGTCTGGAATCATGGGTGGGAGTTTTGGAATCCAGTCTTGTCCAAAATTCTATGTCACATTCATAATTTGATCCTCCATGAATCTCATTTGTCCCTTTTTAAAACCATTGAAATTGGCTGTCATTAGCAAAATTGCTGGCTGTCAATTCCATAATTTTCTCTGAATAAAGCCAATACGTCATTCTCTAAATCCTGAATATCCTACATTAATTTCAACAGAATAACTGAGGTTCTTTTATTGCGAGACAGGAAGAAACTATTTTCTGTCTAATTGATTAATTTATTGGACTTGCAATCACAAAACTCTTGATGGTTTATAATAATCACTCTGTTCTGTGCAAAACTCTGTGTAATATTACTTTATGCATGATTTTATATACAGGTAGTCCTCAACTTATAACATTAATTGAGCCTGGAATTATGGACATAAGTAAGTTGTGCCAGTTCATTATATGACTGACCTGATTTTACAACATTTTTTGCAACTATCATGAACACCACAGTCATTAATCAAATGCTGTGGTTGTTAAACAAATCCACTGTTCTGACATTTTTTGCTAAAAACTCGAAGTAAATGCTGGTTTCCAACAATACAGTCATATGACCATGAAAGATTACAAATGGCTGTAAATGCAGACTAGTTGTCGAGCATTTGAAATGAAATTATGTGACCGCAGTGAGGGGGTCAGCCATCAAAACTTCAAATTCAAGTCATAAGTACCTTTAGGGGATCCCTGGTAACTTCAAACAGTCACTAAGCAACTGACTGTTAAGTAAGGACTACCTATACTGCTGTCATGTTACTCCTTTGTTCTAGAACCCCAACAGCTGTAGTTTTTCGTTAGCACTATAGAACTAGATTACTACAACATGCTATACTGTACATTAATCCAAATGTCAGCAGCTCATTGATGGGTGACAGTTGCTGTAGTCATATTAACACCTATGCAATAGACCCTAAATTGACTCCTAATAGGTCTGCAGGTGCAATTAAAAATTCTGGTGTTCACCTATAAAGCTCTAAGCTTGGCTTCTAGGTATCTCCAGGAATGTCTCCAAGTAGTATGTTCTTCCTGAAACAAAATAAGCAGGTAACTTTCCATTCTGGGAAGATAAAATGGTTTGGGCTCAGGAACAGTGATTTTCTGTAATGGCCTCTATCTTGTGAAATAATAGCTGTGCTAAAAGCTAGGTTTGTACTTAACCTGATAGCTTGCCAGAAATTGGTTAAAAATGAATTTTTGTTGTGAAATATTGGGAAATCATGTAGCTTAGTCCATCTATAATTATTATAAGTTCATTGCTATGTTGTCTAGAGTATGTTTACTCTAGATAATTTACTATGAGATTTCTCTCCTTGCAAACCAGCCATGTCTCTATAACATCTATGTACCAGTGAATTCATGTATTTTGTTCTTTATAAAGTCTATCTCATTAAACATTCCTCTTCTTTATATACATTTGTTTTAAAATTGCGGTTTCTATAAATGTTCTGTATAACTTTTTCAGTTTTTTATGTGTTGCTATTTTGGGAATATAAGCAGTGGAATTAACTGATAATGCTCCAGGAAGAAAGATTATGATTCTCATAATTATCTGTGTGTCATTCTTCTTTCAGAGCTTCATTAATCGCAATCTACTATGAATAATTTGAGTCCGAAAGGCTAACTGTAACTGAACCCAAAGGACCAATGTAATCTGAGCTTACATATGCACCATGAAGTTATTTGGCTTTCTGCCCAACCTCCCCCCAAACAAGTGAAGCAATAAGAATGCAACCTATTGACCAGTCAGCATCTTCCAAAACATCCTATCAATAGCCTTGGAGATTTCCTTTCCAGGAGCACAGAGGAGCCTTCATAAGATTCCATGGAAAATTTTGAAAATTTAAATCTTAAGCAGAGGAAGTTAAGATCAAGTGGGCAATGATTCATGAAGGGTCACATGGGACAGAATTCAAAGGCAATCCTTACAGAAAGCGAAGACCACATGTGAACCAACAGAGAGAATGAAATTTCTTTCTGCGGAACTCAGAAGTCAGCTTTAGAGTGGATTCAAGAATCACCCTTGAATACCCAAAAGGTATTTGAATAAAATGCACTCTGTAAACCAGCCTGAAAGCAAAAGACAGCTAAAGGCTGGGACTGAAACCAAAACATTCTAGAGTGAATCTTCAGAGAATGAATACACTCAAATTGACCTCCCTGTGGCCAGCTGCAATGAGAAATTAGATCTGTGTGTTTTCAGACGTTGCAAGAAAGGAGAATAGAGAACAGATGTGCTCTCTTTTTCTTCTTTCAATGGACTTCAGATACTAGCAGTTTGCTCACTTTCTTTTCCTTCTAAGTACGGGAGGAACTTTTTATTTTGTTACAATGCAGATCTCTAAATTTAATTGAGTGATTTGAGTTCACCATCAGGCTAAACCCTGGTTATGAGGTTTGGGTGTTTAGATAGGTGTTACTTCATGGAAAACACGTGGTATGTAGAACACAGACAAGCACATAGGAAAAATCATGACTTTTATCAATAATACAAAACTATGCAAAGCATAGATCTGGATCAATTCTAATAAGCTCCAAGTTGGATAAACTTCAAAAGTACCACCACTTGAATGTTTCATTTATATATTTATCAAGATTTATAAGGCTGCCCAACTCTGTGATTCTGGGCAGCATACCACATAAACACATAACAATAATTTTTAAAACTATCAACAAACAACTGGTACTGTAGATATAAAAGCTAACAGCCACAATGTAAAATGCAGCCAAATACAGAACAAAATAAACTTCAGAGGGTAATCCCCACTCAAAACATACAAAATATGCAGATAAATTGTTCACTGTTTAGTGGTCATAAATTCTCAATAGTTAAGATTTGTCATTTTGTACCCCTTTACTAGTACAAATTAGCTTTGGAGAGTAAATGTAAAATACACTAAATAATAAACTGTACTACTGCATTGGTCTTCGATCAATTCTTTCTGAGCTTTCAGTTTCTGAACTAAACCTCAAAACACTACAGAGACATGAACATTAAAACGTCTTTGTGAAATGAAACAATACAAGTACAAGACCAATTTTAAAAGCCATTTTGGGTCTACATGCCAGCCAGAAGAGGGAGCATAAGCCACTGTAGAGTCCTGCTGCTGATAAAACGCAGCCATTTTGTCCAAAGAAAATTCGAGAAGGTTAGCCTTCTAAACTAAAATAATTTAAGATACAGCATTATTGCAAGGCTGTGGAGTTAACGCAAACAAATTCTGACACATTGGATACAAAATTGCTTCCATATTTGGATGAAATGTTGGATTCTAAACCCCAGTTCTAGCTTTTATACCTGGGTTTCAATTATGTTCATTAAACAAAGATTCCTCTCCTGTCAGGGTAATAGTTTCCCCCCCCCCCAATGCTGGGATAAGAAACAATGTGATAAGATGCCAGGTTTTTTATTTTTTAATGTGCTTAGTTTTTTTGGTTTTATTATGGTTTTGTTTTTACTTTGATTGCTCAGAATTGGTTATAAGATGAGCAGCTATTTAAATGTCTTAAATAAAATATTCTGGGCTTTTGTTCTTATATGTGAGGCCTGCATGCCTGAGAACAATCTGAGATTACCAATTTTCTAATTTATTTATCAGTTAATCACTTAAATTAAAGCAAAGATGGATTTTATTTAGTTGTTATTTAAATGTTTATATTCCTCTTAAATACATCAGCAGGACAAGCTTATCCAGTGTTTCCTCAAAAAACAAAGCTGGAAATTTTAATCTTTTGAATTATTTTGTGAGTGAGAATAGCATGGTAAAAGCATTGAGCGTTACAAATGCCTACACTGGAAAAATATTTAACTTTCCATCAGTTTTATAGCATGTGCCATTTGACACTTACTATCTATGCTTAATGGGGATAGAGATGAATACAATGTATTTTTCACACAGCAAAACTTTTTTCATAAAGTCTGAAATTTTTTAAATTTGACAGGGGAAGAATTCATATTGCAGATGGTACTTCTCATTTTGTCTTTTTATAATCCAACACTGATACTGGATTCTAAAATTTATCTAAACCTTATCATTTCTGAAGGTTGTTTTCATGTACTGTATGAATTTATATTTGTCACTTTCAGTGTATTCTTTAATGAACAATGAAACATAAATACTTTGCTTAAGACATTTGTACATCGGAAGTACAAAAGTAGGCTAATGAAAAACAAAACTGAGAAAGCTTCACTATTTATTTTAAAATATTTGTATAGCTGCCCATATTAAAACAACTTTGGGTGGCTTGCTGTAATTGTTTCTGTAAAGACCTACAAGAATATAAATTGTGTCTAGTTTTAGTTATTGTTTTATAGTTTGGCATGTTATTTTTATGAAAGTCGAGTCCAAATCAACTCCTGTATTGCACACTGAAATTATGTAGAGAGTTGAACAAACATGACTGGATTTTCTTATCAAAAACTCCTCATTTAAGTACCAATAAAAGAGAATATCTGTAGCTCAGGGTTCAAATGAAGGGTTGTTGTTGCTCTCTGAGCTTGGTTGTTTTCTTGCAAGAAAAACAACCAAGCTCAGAGAGCACAAAGACACCTCAATTAACTCCCAATGTTAGAACAAGAAAAGTTGTTATATCTACTAGTATAATATTTTCTTATTTTCTTTTGTCCTTTCTCTTTTTTCACTCTCTTTTTCTTCTTGTTCTGTCTCAGAATGCCTTCCTTCAAACAAATTAACTTTCTAAAATAATTTATCTAGAGCAAAGCATAGATCCAATGATGATTGACATCTTTCAAGCGTCTTTGTTACTTATTGGTTTAGTGTCAGTTATTGACAGCTCCAGTTGGGAAAAATGCTAATCGTATTAGCACCCAAAGCAATTCAATTTTTCTTTCACATCAAAACCTATCATAAACTGCACTGTCATCAGTTTGTTGATAAAAGAAGAGGTCATGCCTAAAGGTGAGAATGAGGGTGTGTATGAGAAATGAATGCCTTAAAATAGAAAGTTCTGAAGAAAATGTGCCTTTATGCAGCCATATGAAATCTTGTAACATTTTGTAAATTAATAAGGCATCTGTTCTCATATCTTTTAAATGCCTGCACACTACCATTCTCTTCATCCAAGCATTCTCTGCATGAATTCAATAGAAATGGCTCGTTTCATTTTTTGTTTTTCTTCCCTTACTTACTTTTTATTTTATTTTAAAGGTTTAATTTACCTTATTTCATTATCTTAAATCATTCCAGTTTTATCTACTGTATATAGATAAGGGCATACAGCAAGAAGAAGAAAACAAATTCTTCCTTTTTGCTGTCTGAGATTTACTAAAACACCAGAATAACTTTGCCTTTCTTTTGATCTAAATGAAAACAAAATTAAGTGTTGTTCATCTAATGTCACATTAGTCATGTTACATTGGAGGCCAAAGTCCTCGTTCTGTACCACACACAAAGAGTAAATAAATGCTCCCTCTGAAGTGGGAAGAATATAAAAAATGCATTCGTTTGCGTGAGATATAAAAATGTATGTTCACACTTCTGAAATGTATGGCTGCTTCGTTCACACTTTGAGCCAAAGGCAAACAAGCATAATTCTAATTGGCAGCTGGATGACATTCCAAACAGGCACCACATTAATTTACTCACCTCAGTCAGATTTCCCATGCAACCTGCACAGCACGCAGCCAGGAAATCTGACAATAAATCCTGTGTCTCTGTACAAAATAAACTCCAAAAATCCCTATACAATGAAGTGTGGCAGCCAGGGAATTACTCTTGTTTAACACTAGTAGCAAGTAAGATGCCTGCTTGCTTTCATTCACTGCTTCTGTTTGGGATCTGAAGTAAGTTTCTGATTGTAAGAAAAATGTTTTCTGGTTTGCTTTTCTTCATTGTGTGGAGAATGAAACTCAATGAAAGGAATCTCTTTTGTTGTAATTCTTGGAACAGTTTGCTAGTCATTACTGACTTTTGATTATCTGATTGTAAGATTAAGTTAGATTTATGGCAGAGTAGGAAGAGAAGTAGGATCAAGACAGAGACAAACATCACTAGGGAGAATTCTCTCAAACCAAACTTCAACCTTCCTTCGACGGAGTTGATAGCAGCAGCAGCAGAACCTTGAAAGATGATCTTCATATGGGAATTTCTTTTACATGAGAATGAATGGGGCCACTCCAAGTGGAAAAACAATGTTTTTCCAATTCCAGAATTATCAGCTGAATGCATCTATGTATGTCCTGGACTGAGTTGACCTGTAATGACATGCATCTGGTAGGACTGCTGATCTTGGGAAAATGTACAGTACTACATCTAAACTGTTTCATTTACTTTGCTGTGTCTCAAAGACTCATTTCTTTGATAGATTTTTTTTCTAATTTGGCACCTTCCCAAATATGTTGGGACTCCAGTCTCAAGCATTCACTTTCTAACAAAGTTACTTCTGTTTAAAAGAAATTTCTAGCCATGGAAGGACCATTAAAAATTTTGCCTGGTTTGTACTGGCTGTTAACTATTGCATGTTCCACAATTGTGATAATTCAGTCACTATTAGGACCAATCAACAGATTAATTTAGTGGAATATGATTCGTTTATGAATTTAGTCAAAGAAAAAGTTAAAAACTAAGAATTTTTAAATTCTTTTCTTAATCTATATTTATCCCTCATTTATTTAAATACTATTTTTTTAGGAGAGGCAATATATTTCTACACTACTACTTTTTTGTATATTGGTGTAATTCTCTTCATGTTGCCTTTACTGCAGATTGAAAATTTAGAATTTGTGGTAAACTTTGTGTTTTCTCAATCATCTTTTCATTTGTGAGGAGTAGATATATTTCAAATTCAAATTCAAATAGAACAGCATTCAAATAAAACAGCATTGTTGCTCTTCTCAAGAGATGGAAAACTTGTGTATATTACATTTAGTATATTGTGCAACCAAATGTCACATTAAAACAATGTAATGCTCTATTAGATAAGAGGCATTTTATAAATATAATCTGAAGCAATGAGAGTTTATTTTAAAGTTGTATATAACTTAAAGTTCTTTTTCCCCTATACATTAAATGCACATTATCAGTACTGCAACAACAACCTTATGAGGTTGTGTATTTAATCTTATGGTAGGCAAAAACTGAACCAGCATGAAAGAGTTTCCTATATTGGGTCAGAATTTGCTTTTTGCAATTATTTTTTTGTCATGCTGGTTAAAATTACCAATCTCTTGCTTCTGATGACAGGACATGGACATTTACATGAAGTTATTTTCTGATCTATTAGGTAAACTATATTATTTTCTGATTTATGTTGTCTTCAGAATTAATATACTACTACAACAAAGCCAAATGAGGAGAGAGCAACAAAATGGCTTGTTTTACTTAAGCATCATTGCATTGGTACCACAAGAATTACAAGTGCAGTATTGGAAGAGGGTTAAAAGGCAGAGGTTGCATGTACTTTAACACGGTAAGTTAGACATTCATACTAGAATTTAAGCCTTCAACACTCAGCACTCAGAAATCTGTATGCCACTCCTGAACAGCTGCCTCTGCCTGTTTTGAATCCCAAAAGGCAATAATGATGGAATCATTGCACACTCTAGCTAAGTTAGCATGACAGAAATACTGATTTCCTTCTATTTCATTCCCATCGTCATTTGAAATATTTCTCTGTTAAATCAATGTGTTCTCAGCTTCTTATGTTGCATACCGAAATGCAGTCAGAACCAGCATGTTCCAAAGGGACTAACCAGCTCAGTGCAGATCAGTATCAATGTTTTGCTTCTATAGAAGTCATATTCCATCAGGAATTGCAAATTTTTTAAAACTGCACTGAGATTCAGAGGGCTTTTTCAAGAACTCTGAAGGAGGGGAGCAATTCTCTCGTACGCAATTCTTATTACAAAATCCGTGTACAGTGTGGAAACACAAAAAAGAATGACATACTTCCCAATTCACAAGAGATTTTGTGTTCATGAACATTTCCTCTGCCTTGGGATTGTAAAGAAAATGAAGTGAGCTGGGGGGAAGTTCACAGAATCCACAAAACTGAGTGAAAAATCAGGAGGAATCTGATTTTTGTGAGTTTCATTAGAAGCTCACAAAAGCTTTTGCCTTTTAATAAAATGTGCTAGCTGACAAAAGGGTTAGCAGATTCCTCTTGATTTTGTACCATCATAAACTAACAAGGCACTCCTATAATGTCCAAAATTGCAGGATAACCCTTGTCTTCAACTATTATATAAAAAAAAACAGATTTAACAATTTTACCAAAAAAATAACAGGATTGCAAAAGGGGATCATTAGGATATATTTTTTGTCTTCAAATTTGGATTTTAATTTTAATGCACTCAGAATTCGGGAGAATATTTTAATGAAAAATGTTAAAACATGCAGTTCTCTGAATCCTGAAGGGGTGTAAATATCAAGGCAGTCTTTACCTCTTTTTTCTACTAATTGTGCCTGAGTTTCATATATATATAATAATTTTGACATAACATTAAATGATCTGTTGTTATTGTTAAAACTGATGATGCTTCCACTGAAACTGTTCATCTTACAGGTTTGCCAGAGCATTTGAGGTTAAACCCATCTATGTAACTTAGACGATAGCTCTCATGGCATATTTTCATTTCATAGAATAAAATTGAAGTGATCGAGATTGGAATGTGTGTCTTCCAAACCAAACTATGTTTTTATGAGTAGCAAACACTTCCTTGAAATTCAGAAGAATTTGCATGTAAAATTTGGTAGATTAATATTTGATTAACAGGTCAATAACACAACAGATAAATAATTATGATATATTGGATGCTATTTTCCTACTTTTATAGAACATTTAATACATACAAAGATTAGGCTTAGTCTCCAACCTTAGGTTCTCAGCAAGATCCTACTTCTGAATATACTTCTGAAATTACCACTTTTGAAAATTATCTTCTTATGCAAACAGAACACTAGAGTATTCTATATCAACAAAATAGTGTAAAGATCGGCTGTAGATTTTCAAAAGAAATTATCTATCTCAGTGTTGTGTAGAATTTGCAATAAGGGAAGATAAAAGACACTATACAAGCATATACCAAAAACCTAGCAAGTTAAATGACTTCATTGGTGTTTATTCCCAAATAGATGAGCACAGAATCTTGAGACAGTATCCAAGTTAAATAACTCAAATCATATAGTATATCTCTCATTATATACTACATGATTACTTCTATATATGACTACATTTTTAGGCAAGAATTAGAAGCCACTTAGACAAGGCTTTAGAAAGTATTATGGTGGAACATAATTGTCAAAGGACCCCTTACTCTGGTTACATGTTTGAAATTCACAGGAATAAAGAATAGAAGTTTAGACCCTTTGCATAGCCAAAGTTTTGCTGTATGTAGCTGTAACCTGCCATGTATTTAAACATATCTCATCAGCAAAGTGGAAACAGATTTTTCTTAACTAAGTGCTTTTGGTTACATCTAAAAATACTGTCTTTGTCAAAGGTTAAACTGTTGCTTGATTTACTCTTGTAAGCATTTTAAGCAAGCTGCTTTATATAGCATAAATATGAACTACAGGAGAAAAAGAAAACATGAACACAAAATACACAAAAGAAAATGAGGGAAAAAATGTGAAAGGCATGATTTAATATTTGCTTGAACTAGTTTCAAATTAATGACCCAGATGGTTGACAAATAATTTAGAATAATGCATAATGCATTCTGTTTACATTAAACCTGTGAAAATGTATTTTATATGTACACTTAAAAAGTCAAAATGTTATTTATAGAATGGCACCTGAGAAGCCAGTGCAACAACTGAAATTTCATTAGTATTAAAACCCAAAACTGCTGTGTATCAATAAATAATTATATGTAAATAACTGTGCTGTGGTTAACAGCTGAATAATCCAGCACTGGCATCCTTCAGGACATCCATATGATCTTGAAATGTATCCAGCAATCCTGTGCTCTGCATTCAATTTTCGCTCTTTGCAGGATACTTAGAAGCTTTATCCAGTCTCCAAAAGGTTGAAAAAACACCCTAGTGTTTGGTGTCTGTTTTGCTGAGAAGAGTTAAATTGAAAAGTCCTTTAGAAAGAAAAAAAAACCCTTGCTCAGAAGCTTTACAAGCTAATTAAAATCTGTTATATCATTATTTTAGTGGTAAAAGGAAACCAGGCGGCCAAAGAGAATAGTGGCTGGACAGTATCAAAGCTGACACCAGCCAGAGCATAGAAAAACTTAAAAAAATAGTGCAAGATTGGAAGATGTGGAGAGACCTGGCCCATAGAATCGCCAAGAGTCAGACACAACTGAATGGATAACAACAACATCATCATTATCATCATCTCATTATTCCTTTTGTTTCTGTTTATTTTTGTGATGTCCATACAGCATATTAAGTCACAATTGGTTGACTTCCTACTAGGTTACAGTTGGTTGGATTAATACAGCACACTAATCCAGAAAACAGGGATGTCCCAAGACCATAGGTACCCCTTAAAAAACTTGGGTGGAGTCATAAAGACTTACAATGGTTGTTCCAAATAGAAACATTTAATTTGACTTAAGAAAAGTTATTAAATACATGTCTGGAGAGTAATCATATCACATTTCTTTCATCTTAATTACATACAAAAGAATTAATGAAATCAGATTTAGTTTTTTGCTAGACTAAGCATAAATTCTTTGGATTATAGCCACAATTGACACTGAGCCTGTAAGAATTTGTATCTTTGAGCATAAATAATGATTTGCATATCACTCTAGCTGAGTTCTTACAACACTAAGCCACAAATAGAGAAACTGCATTTGTTCTAACACATAGTTTATCCTTAGCCATTGGATAATTGAGAGAAAGTATCTTATTTGACACACAAATAGTAGGCAGCATATATAAAGCCTCTGAAGAAACAAAACTGCCAGATAAGTGACAGCTTTGCCTTGTAATATCTCTAAATTCATTCAATTCATTCATAAAGAGAAAAATAGGATTATTGCTGCCTGATAAATATATATGTCTAGTGCAGAGAGAAAATATGAATAGGTGGGTGATTGATGAAGATGGGTCCTATCTTAAATAGGGAGAAAGTGAACTAGAATGCAAGGAAATGAGTGAAGGTGACAACAGAATTGGGAAAGTGAGAATGGAGCTAGGAAGCTGAGTATAGAGTACGGGAGAATGCATGGAAAGTTCTTGCCTGTTCATTTAGCAGTGCCACCTTCTCATCATCACGTACCTTTAGAGCTTAGAAAAACTGCAGTAATGGGAAGCTCTGAAAAAAATGGTTCTTGGCAGGCACATAAAGTCATATTTACAGTATCGGTCATGAGCAGAACAGTCCTAGAAATGTAGCACAATGTTAACATGTCTCCAGTTAGAATTCCAAGAAGTATCTCATCATGGAGCTCATAATATTCTCATATGCATGTGACTTTGTATATAAAGAGACAGACTTCAGATTAAAGGGTCTTATTTATTTTACTTATTAAATTTATGTGCTACCCATCTCACTATCCAAAGTGACCATGGGCATTTTTTCAGCATCATGTATACAGGGTAGACTTTACACAGTGCTTTCATAGGTAGAGAATAATTACATCAAGAGTAGGATATAATTATCTCAAAACAATCAAATTCAACATCATGACTTCTTTTTAACATATAGACACACATACACACGAATGCATAAAACCTATTCCTTAACATGTTGAGCAGGTTGTTTCTACTAACATTTGTCAAATAAGAAGTGGTGGGGGGGATGACACAGTGGAAATGGCAGTCAAAGTATGGCTTCATTTAAAACAACTGGTAGAAGTGGTGCAATGGAAAGTAGATGAAAAAGATTAATGGAGGGGGAAAATATACATGCAAGTTAGATAGAGAAGGCAGAGGAATGGGGAAAAACAATTCTTTTTTCAAAATCCATAAAATAAACTGGTGCCATTTTTGTTTTCACTTCCCTTTCTTTTTTTTCGAAGCTAGAATGTTCCACGTTCTCACAGAAGCTCCGGACTTCTTTCAGAAGTTTATTCTCTTTTGTTATATTTTTGGAATGTAGCTATTTAACATGATATGTTGGCGTAGTTGTAACAGAAGATGCAATTTACAAAAGATGCAAAAAAAAAAGCAATTTCTCAAGAATGCCCTACATGTTGTAAATGCTTATGCCATTGGTGCTATGAAAAGAAGGAAAAGCTGAGAATCAAGGACATTTTGTACATTTTCCAAAGTAAACTCCTTCTACCACAAGCTGACCAAAGAAAATAAACAAAAATCTTCCTGTAGAGCAGAAAATAAAATAGTTTGTGTTTACATCCACTTCTTCATTTCTAATGCATCACAGTGTATTTTTACCCCATCCTCAGTGAAATATAGAATTGTTTGGGCCTGAGTTGGATAATATATCAAAGCCGGTTTGTAGTACAAAATGAATAAACACAGACTCTGGTGGTATGTTCCACAGTGTCCTATATACTTTGTGTTATGTCATGGTAAAAATAATCAGTTGGAACCTGAAGGTTTTATGATTGACTGGTAAATATTCTACTGAAGAAGATTTAAGTGAAGATAACATTTTTCAGTGAGATCGTTGGACCTTGACTAATAAGAAAGATAATGAGATTCTGTAAAAGATTTATTTGCATTCACATCAATCAACTAAACTGGATCTTGAAAAGTCGCTATTTGTATAAAATATTGTCCTGTTTTCTGTGGACCAGGTTTACTTTGAATCAACTTGTAAAACATACACATAACCTAAAAGTCACTTATTCTTTTTGCTAAGCATGCACAATGAATGTTATACAATGATCAAGCTGAAAGAACATGGACTTACATGCAGCCAAGGTTGGCATGTAGTTTACTTTGGGATTGCCCAATTATTAATATTTTCTTTCTGATGACAAACATAGTCCTTGAACTATGTTTAACAAAGAAAACAAACAAAAATCATAATACTTCTTTTAAAGTGAATTGCATTTGGCTAGCCATCAATAATAACAATTGGTTCTTTCCATTTTAGGATTTACTTGTCCAAAGACTTGTGTCTGTGTGATACAATACATCATAAAGTAGTTAGCATTAAACCTTTCATATGGGTACTGTGCTTTTATAAGCCTACAGATTTTAGAGCTTCTGTTATTTTGGATTAGATGCTAATGACATTGAATACCTTTTGAGTTATATTGCAATTTGTCTTGAAGTTATGTAAATAATAATGAAGACAGAATTCTGAAAGCTGGATAAAGCCTTCCCTAGATTTATGTATGTCTTGAGTGGGTGAGGAGACAAGTTATGGGTCTGTCCTTCATCCCCATCAGTTAATTGTTGTGTTGATCAATGATACTTGAGGCTAGAAAAGCAAATTTAAACTTTGGTCTGGGATTCCAACCCTCACGCCCATCCCACCATAAATGTCTACTTTGAGAGACATCAAAAATGCATCTAACTAGAAAATCCAAATTGCTGCTTTAACAGCTGAGCAATTGGTTAAACTCTGCAAGTCTGCAATCTGTATAAAAATTATTTAATTCTTAGCTTTTTCCTGAGTACTATTCATAGCACAGATAACTGCTCAGAACGTCACAAACTTCAAAAATATCTAAAATAAAAGTCTGAAAATTTGTGAAATTTCAAAAGATTCTGGTGACCTATGAAATATCACCATATATTAAAACACTAAAGTCTAGTACAAAATCTCTTTCAATTTCAGCATTCAGGTTTGAAAAACTAGCTTTATTCTCAGGCCTGGGACTGATGTTTATTATTTCTTCAATTGCCTCTGTTTTATTCTGTTGGTTTTCTGGTTTATTAGATTCTTTTAGTCTGGATTGTCTATTTGTTTTAATATTTTTACCTATTTTTATGTTTTTTCTAGTTTACAATGCTGCATAGATCCACTGAACTTGGGTAGCCAATAAATTTAAATGAATACAAAAATAAAATGTCCTAATAATGTAAAGATCTGATCTCTAAAATCTCATGAGATCTCATGAAATTAGGGGCAAATGGGAGGAAACAGATTGCATAGTGATGCTTGCATTTGGAAAAACCCTTCTTTGTATTTTTGATAATATGGATAATGATGATGAAATGAGACAAAATGTATGTAAGAGTAGATATGGAAGAGTAAACAAGCAGAAAAGGAAGGAACGTGAATATTTAAAGTACATTCCTTCTCTCCTTGTCACTCAGCTTCCTTTCAGATATTTTGAGGATGATTGCAATGGCCTATCTCATTCCACCACTGCTCATTCCACCCAAAAGCCAATTCCTCCTATATTGTATCTTGATGCTGAACCTATATTTTACCTGATATTCAGGCACAGATAACAGGCACAATGGAAATGATGAGACTTGTGGCCTTTTGTCTTGCTTTTTTTCAAAGTACGATAGCAGAGATAAAAATAGTCACAAGGTCACATTTGAAATTCCACAAAGTACTTCAACACATCATATGGTATATAAACTTTATGATTGAATTGATCAATTCAAAATAAAAAGAACACAAATTGTGAGTCAGCCAGCAAAAACCACAATAACATCCAAACCAGTGTGGCTAGAGTATAGAGTACTTTTCAAATAGAAAACAAAATTTAGCTTTGTTCAAGGGAATAAAATCACAATGATTATTTACAACTGTAAACAAAATAACTCCAGGTAACTTCAGTTTCTGACTAGATGGGGAATTTATTCATTTATTAAATTTATATGCCACCTATCTCACGGTCAAGAGACTCTAGGCTGCTCAGATAATTATAGGTGTCCCATTGGTATACGGGAACAGTATAAAAAATGTTTCAGGAACCCCAGGGGAAAAATCTTTATACAAATGAGATGCCCTGTAATTTTTAGTTGAGAGGGCATTAAATCCTGTCAGGGCTAAGACTCTTCTGAATTTGGTAACTGGCATTTCACTTTGATATCTAACCGGCTTGAAAGAAGGTCAGAGTCTATTCAAGAACACATCTTTGGATATGACAGCTAGGTCTGATTGGGCTTCCAGTTTTTTGGCATAATTATTGATTCCATAAGTCAAATTCTGAACTACTTTCAGGGAGGGAGAACATTAATGCATTCCCCAGACAAAGTGAACATGAATTTACATAAAATTTGAATATCCTAATAGAGATTGAAAAAATAATTAATATAATTATTATTTTGCTAGTTAGATTTTATCCTTCTCTGTTTCCTCCAGGAGATCATAATGGCATACACAGTATTCCCTATTCAGTGATGGAAATTGGGCTGAAAGAATGTGACTATGAAGTTACCCAATGGGCTTCCATGACCAAGTATGGATTTGAATGCTCATCCAGTTCCTTAAATATCACATCAAAATAGCTATATAAGACATCATGAATCTCATTGTGTTGCAGAAAATGACCTGCTCAGTCCAGGACTTCTGAAGGACTATGACTCCACCCTTCTTCTCAGGGGATTCCTGGTGAACTTGGGCTGTTTAGTCCTTAAACATACATAAAAGAAAAGGTCACACAGCTTGCTTCTCCTCTTTTTATAATGCTAAATCAACAAAAATACATAGCGAATGTGTAATAATATGAATGCAATAATCATAAACTATTGCTGCTTATGTCAGTGTTTGTCTGCAGCACCAGATGCTTTTGTGGGGAAGGGATTGTGTATTTGAGAAGTATGTGTTTGGGTAATGGTTGAGAATGCATTTATAGCTGACAAGAATGCAGTTGTATGGTATAAATAGAAGAAAAGGGTAAAAAGAATGTCTTGCTTTCAAACATAAACAAATGTATTAAAACAACACGTAGTCAAAAAAGGGAAATGAGGCTATTGGAATCTACAAAGATGAATACCTGTGGCAGGTTATGATTTATAACAGCTTTACAATTATGCCGATAGCATATGAGTACTACGTATTTCTCCAGTAAAAGAGATGACTAATACACTATTGGATCTTAAATACTGTTTACAACAGTAAAGTGATGAAAAGCTGAGGGGAAAGGATTCATGAGAAGTGTAAATACAAGTATGGAATGGTTAGCTTGATTTATGAGACAAGTTGAATGATTGATGAGATATTATTTGAATTAAGAAAAATGATGACTAAAAAAGAAAAGAAACATTTAATATTGTGCTGTGCCAAGTTTAATAATGCATCTTGGAAGGGTTGTGCAAGCCTAATTATTTTGCTCCCCAGTTTCCATTGAACAAACCAGGAAAAACGAACAAAAGTGGAGCTTGTGTTTTAAAAGCAAAACAATGAAAGATCAGCTTTAACTTTTGCAGGCTACTGAGGGTTACAGAAATGAAATCTAATATACCTGGAAACAGCAGATTGGAAATGTCTGTCAGACTTCCCCGGACATGACAGTAGATTCCACTCAAAACTAATAACAGGAGAGGCTCTATAGACTTGCCATGACTAAGTACATTGCTTTATTTTGGCAAAAAAGACATCATTCATGCGCAGAAAATCTACCTATTACAGAACATGGAAAATTAAGCTATATTTCTCAGTAACAGGGTATAATATTACGCCTTCTCCTCCCACTCTTCAGTTAATGGTCTTTTGGACCTTCATTTTCCTTCTTTCACTATTGGTGACACCTGTTCCATCTTTACCTAATTATTGTCTCTGGCTTGAGAATCGTTGATTGGTGTACCACTACCGTATTTTCTGGCGTATTAGACAACTCGGCGTATAAGATGACCTCCGACTTCAGAGCCGATTTGCATGCTTTAGAAAGTCATCTTATACACCGGAAAATACGGTAACTTCAAGCTTTGTAATACTCTATCTATTTACCTCTTGTTTTTTTTTACATTGACCTCAGCCCCCAAAACCAGAGTGAGTCATAGCCTGAAAGGAGCAAGGAGAGGGATGGTTCCCTCTAGCAACCAAATAGGCCACAATTAAGGAAGTAGTAAAGATCAATGTTTGAGTCAGTTGTGTGGGGATGTCACAAACTGTGATCTGGAATCAACTCTAAGATACCTTGAACAAAGAGGTAGGCAAGCTTTTGCATGCTATTTGTTTCAGATCAGATCGCTGCAATTGATGACATTTGTAGAGCAGACTTTTTGGTCCTATGTGCATACGTGCTTGTAGTATTCAGAAGCTTATTGAAATTTAGTAAAATAGATGTGCTGAGCTTACTGAAGATCTAATGCACTTATTTAACTACTTTTTTTGATATAAGACAAATAATCATGCTACTATTGGCAGCCTGCCACTGAGATTTCATCAGCAGACTAAAACGAGCCGAAATGAATTATTCCCATTTGAAAAGATAGGTGTGAACACTTTCTGTGATCGAGCTTCCTTTGGCAAGCCCTTAAAAATATTAAACAATTCCAATCATCTTCAATATGACATAGCTCATATCTAAATCTTTGAAATTTGGCTATATAAATTACCCTTATAAAAATTTTATTTTTTGTAATTTCTAGCTTATCATTTTCTTTTCCTATCATCCCCCATTTCCCCTGACTTTTTGCCTCATTAAGCCCATTTTCTGTTAGTGACCAATAGTGTTTTCATCAAAGAGCCATCACTGAAGTGTTATAAAGCATAGAAATATATTAAGTAATTAAAGTGAACTTGTTTTCATTCCTGTTATTTTAGCGTAATAATGGGTAGTGGACTGTAGGATATGGGGAAAAGGTATAAGATAGAGTTCTTATAGCCTTCTGGCTTTCTTTAAATTAGTTTTATAAATAAAAATTAAAATAATTACAAATATATTAGAATGTTGGAATACACTTAGTAGCTGATTCACTGTATAGAAGCTAGTTGGAAATTTACATGATCTGGATTTAAAAATGACCAAATTTAAAAATTTCTTTGTCCAAAAAATCTATGATAAAGAAGTAATTCATCCTGCATCAAATCTTCCATCATAAAACAATTTCATTTAAAATTGTGATTTCCTTGAAATATAATGATAGGTTATTATTCTCCAGTCTTTTCTTTTTATTAATTTTTATTCCTTCCCAAGGAAATAAATTCCAGCATAGTTAAATACCAAAGTATCAAGAGGACCAGCTGGTCTAAAAGTTTCGTTTAAATTATATGATGGAATTTTTGTATTATCTGAAAGCGAAAATAAACTAAATATTCTGGCTAGTTTCAGTTTAGACCAGTAAATACCAAATTAAAATTAGATTAAAAGTACAGCAGCAAAAGAATAGAAGCAGAAGAATGATTATATCTTTTGGAAGAAACCCAGTCTAAATAGATGGACTGCTATTCTCCCTGCCCCATTTCATTTTGATTTTAATTATTCCTTTTAATTAAAACAAAAATCAGTGAGAAGCTGCCATGGTGCCAAAAAAAAAAAAAAACCAGCTCTAGCCGCTGGCGTCATCTCGATCCATGTGAAAATTTCAAATAGGTTTCATTAAACATTCTTAGCAAAGAAAAAGAAAATGAAGACGAATGAGTAGCTGCACCCCAATTCTTTTTAGGAAGTAGGTCCATCTCCTGATTAAAGCTAAGGTGGGGTGCCAAAGAACATCCTGAGGAGAGAAGGTGACAGGGAGAAACCTACCAGTTCAACTCTTTCTAAAGATGGAAAACACTTTATTGTGGCCAGAAGCCAGCAAGCTTTTTGCTAAATGGTTTTTTGGCAATTGGCCAAGACAACTATTTTATGAATAGGCAAATTCTCATATAATAGCCATTTTGTAAAGCACCTATAATGTGCTGTCAAAATCTCTGATATGGCTACTGGCCAAAAAATTATTGCCTTTCCCATAGCTACATATGTGCAGGTGTACATGCATCTTTCTTTTTCTTCTCTGTAGCAACTGATGAGTAGAACAGCTCAGCCCAGAATGAAACCATGAATATTAGGGGATGGGAAAGTTTCGTATAGCAATGGTTTCCCAGGAGATGATGAAATTATTACTGACCCAAGATTTGGCCATGGGCATTGTGAAAGGGCTTACTGGGGTGGTAGTCCTAAGGAAAGAATTTGCCATCCTTTGATCACTATCTTTAGAAGACTAAAATAGACAGATTAAAAGTCCCAAGTTTAAACCAGTAGCATTTTGAATCTATGCTGAGAGTTTTTAAAGAGCTGTTACTGAACTGAATTTGGGAAAACTGGCAAACACTTTGAATATAAAGAATGCAGGGTTTGGATCTGTAGTTTCTCTTACCTTAATCTAATTTTGGATAAATTGCAGCAGCATTTGCAAGACAGGGTTAAGGTTTGCAAGATGGTGGATGTTATGGTCACAATGATGTGCCAACCACTTTGAATGGGCATCCAGAACTAGAAAATAATGCAATAAAGGACAACCAGAACCATTAAGAGGCTAGAAGAGTTAGGGGCTTCAGGGCTTAAAACAAAGATAGGCAAAGGAAGTCCTAATACAAATGTATAAAATTGTGCTAGGCACAAATAATGTGAGTAGAGACACATTTTTCCTCCCACTCACACAATATTTAAACTCAAGGTCATCCACTGAAATTAAACACAAAAAGATTCAAGACCCAAAGGAGAAAGTACTTTTATATATAATGTTAAATTGTGGGATTGGTTGCTAACAGCTGCAGTAAGCACAGCCAGTTGGAGTGATTTTAAAGGGGGACTAGAAAGGCTCATAGAGGAACAATAGTGATTATATTGTTCGTTACTTTTAGGGAGTTTTCACTTTGAAAAGAGAGAAAGAAATATCTTGGATCTTGCTCCAGCACAGCATCTTTGATATAAAGTAATATGTCTTTTGGAAGCCAGGAAAGTGCCAAAATTCACTCAAAAACTGTCTTCCCTAATCTCACATCCTCCAGATGGATTAAGACTACAGAGCCTAAAATCCTCAGACAATAGTTGGAGATCCAACATACAAGGGAGCTAAAATTTGGAGGATAACCAGTATTTCTCAACCTTGGCAACGTTTAAGTGTCAGGACTTCAAATTCCAGAATTCCCTAGTCAGCATGCCAGGCTGGGGAATTCTGGGAGTTGAAGTCCACATATCTTAAAATTGCCAAGGTTGAGAAACACTAGTCTAGATCTTGGATTTTACATATTCTACAGGTTTTTAACATATTCCATTTAAAAAAAGCTACAATCTAGTGCAAGAGTGTTGCAAGCATTATTTTTCATCCATAAAATATTATTTGGGAGTGCAGTTGACAAGTTAGTTTTTCTCTCTCCCTTTCAGACCCTGAAGGAGACATCCATGTTTATTCAAAAGAAAGAATCCCAGATCCTGGAATCTACAGAGAAGAATATGTCAGAAGGCAGAGTGTGAGTTGCAATTATGATGATTGAATTGCCTGAGGGTGAGCCCTGTATGAGCTAGATACATTCCACTGTTGCCAAACAATGTACAGTCTGTTCATGTCTTAAAGTGTTGTTTTGACTGGGTATTGATCATTTCTGAGGTTATGGACAAACTGTTCCAAAATGCAGTGGACACATCTGATACGTTAGTGGCTTAAATCCAGGTAATCCTCAATTTACAACCACTTGTTTAATGACCATCTGAAATTACAATGGCACTGAAAACTATGACATGACCGGTTTTCACACTTATAATTGTAGCAGGCCCATGGTCAGGTGATCAAAATGTTGGTGCTTGGCAACTGGCATGTATTTACAACAGTTACACTGTCTTGGTGTCATGCGATCACCATTTTTAATCTTCCCAGCCAGCTTTCGACAAGCAAAATCGGGCAAGCAGATTTGTTTAACGGCTGCATGATTCACTTAACAACTGCAGTGATTTGCTTAATAATTGTGACAAAAAAAGTCGTAAAATAGGACAAAAACTCATTTAACACCTGTCTTGCTTAGCAATGGCAATTTGGGGCTCTGTTGTGATTGTAAGTCAAGGATTACCTGTAGACAGAAAGTCATCCTTAATTTGTACTAGGATCTTCAGTCTATGAATCTAGGGTCCTGCTGACTCAGGAATTCTGGGAGTTGAAGTCCATGAGTCATAAAAGAGCCAAGGTTGCCTACCCCGGTCTACGGTTATCCAGCTGCTTTCTGTAAAATGGTAACTGTCAGCTAGGGAATTTTTGAAGTTGAAGTTCATATATCTTAAAATCACCAAGTTTGAAAAACACTGTTTTAGGTACACTACCTGTAGACAGAAATCATGTTCACAATACACAAAAGGAAGCATCACCTCAAACCATCTTTTGCCAAACATTAATTCCCATATTTCATGCATTTTGCTCAATGATTATATAAATAGTATGGGAAATCACAATTAATATATATTTTAACAATATGCATATCCTAATATGAAAACCCTTTAAAGTATGTGAAGCTTTAGGTTTTATTTGATTTTTAAAACCTTCCAAATTATTTTGAATACTATTATTCAAATGGTACTATATTATTTTTACTAAAGGCTTAGAAAATCTGTAAATCTTATGAGTATTTTGAAAGCATTGAAAATGAAGGTCCTGCAACTAATTGTCCTTTTTCCCCCTACCTCCTGCTAAATCAAAACGATGCACATTTAATCTAGGATTTGCAAGCTATGAAGGTTATCTAATTTGCAAACTCTAGCTCTATTATTATATTTTGGACATATAATTTATGGAGGTTTTCAAGTATTTTTTTACAAAATTAAAGTACCATTTTCTGTTTCTCCCAATAACTGGCATGAATTTTTTGTTCTTCTAATAGTGCCTTTCTAAGTGTTAATCACTCTTAATATCTCAGTTTGTTGCTGATATATGCCAGTCTCTCTTAGCTCCAGATTCCAGGTAAATGTGTTGAAGAAATCTTCTTTATTCTACACCCATAAAGCACATTTGTAATTAAATTGCCATGTTGTTGCTAGAAAAGAAGTTGAGAAGACTGCTTAAGATTTTCTTATGCATCAAGAGTTTCTTTAACTATAGATACAAAACTATACTAAGCTCTGAGGCAGCGGCATTTTCCCACTTCAAGAATAACATAGAATAAGAAATGTAGCTTTTGAAAGAAAAGCTGATAAGTAGAAAATGAAGGATTTTTCAGGAAATTAGTCCATGAATAGGAAGGTTGAAAAGAACCATTATATATTTACTAACAGCAAAATTACAAATTAGCAGCAGAAATCCTGTTTTCACTTGCATTTTATTTGCTTTATTTGTCTTTGAGATTCAAAATGAAAGGAAGTACAAGTTTAAAAAAAGCTTATGGATAAAAAAAGTCAAAAAGTACCCTATAAGTTTTTTAAAGCTCCATTTTTAAAAGCAGTATTACATTTTAACTGTAAGAAGTAATTTCTTTTCATTAGGTTGACAGCCAATTTATCAGTGGAGCTTGAACAAATACCATCAATCTGCGGTGATGGTATCTTTCTATTGTAACAAAAGAAGCTTCCTTACCACAGCAGTTGCTTGCTAAATGTACAGCTTTTACATATTTTATGAACTTCCAAATGTTGTGGAACTATAATTAAATATCATTCTCATGTATCTTCCAAAATCTATAGCCTTAGATATTATACCACAAAGGAAAAAGATCATATTATAAATGTAAGTATTCCTACCATCTTTTACATTTCCAACACAAAGATGCTGACAACTAAACTTTTCTAAATATTTTTTGTTTTTGTCCAATATATATAAAAATCCATGTTGTTGAATTTATCTTATTTTAATATCATGGCATATTCTCAATATTTAAAAAAATCTTGTGAGATCAAAAGATATTTCAGTTGAATATACTGCTATTCTGCTTTTTTTTTAAACAATTCTAATCTTAAAAGTGGCTCAAATGGTTTAAAATGGATGAATAATAAACTGATCTAAAATATTAATACCCTTCTTTGCCCTATATCTGAAAAAAAAATAGGACTTACCATACATGCAGTGTTCAAACTGGGATTATTCCACAGGAAAGCATGAGAGGAAAAGTCAAAGAAGAAAAAATCCTGACTGTCACTGCGAAGACTATGCACAAAGCAAAGGGATAATGCTCTAATTCTCTGGTGTGACATTTTGCACATCTAAGGAGAGAAATATTCCGGCTCTCCCAGAACATATGCTGGCTTGACTATTTATCCCCAGAAGATTGAACAATCTTTGAAGAGTCATCAAGATAAAGTAGTGGATTTAGCTCCTTTCCCAGTCTTAGTGTGTCCAAATGAATGAACTTCAACTCCCAGAATTCTCAGTAATGGCCATATTGTTTGGGAACTCTAATGGCTGAAATATATGTTAAGAAATGGTGTAATAAGGTAAGAATAAGATTTATGTATTATTTACTTGTTTTATGGCCACCCAACTCCTTAACTGGGTACCTTATACTATGAAGGAATTTAATCATTTATGTAAGATTTAAGAGAGGTCCAGTGGAAGGTAGATGTTTCTTCTACATTAAGGAGGCAATGAAGCTTTTAACCCATATCGTTCAATTAATAAATCTAAAGTGAATGGGCATTAGGTCTCACTTCAGTTAAAAATAAGAAGAATATAAAGGATATTCTGGTATTTCATGCAGGAGTGCCACATTATTTCTCAGTGGTGACTGGCTGTGACAAGTCCTACATGGTTAGTGAAGTGTTGAAACTGTAAATTTGGATTCTTGAGTCTCCAAAAACAGGCAAGAAATCCTTCTCCAGAGTTAGAAATTATTTCTTTCTGACTTCTGCTGGAGTAGTCCTAAGGAATAGAATAGAATAGAATAGAATAGAATAGAATAGAATAGAATAGAATAGAATAGAATAGAATAGAATAGAATAGAATAGAATAGAATAGACTTTGGAAGTCTTCTAGTCCAGCCCCGCTCAAGCAAGAGAACCTATATCATCTCAGACACGTGACTGTCCAGTGTCTTCTTAAAAACCTCCAGTGATGGAGTGCCCATGATTTCTGAAGGCAAGCTGTTCCACTGGTTAATTGTCCTCACTCTTAGGAACTTTTTCCTTAATTTCAGGTTGCTTCTCTTTTTGATCAGTTCCAACCATTGTTTCTTGTCCTGCCCTCTGGTGCTTTGGAGAATAATTTGACTCCCCCTTCTTTGTGGCAGCCTCTCAAATACTGGAATACTGCTAGCATGATCTATTTTTTAAAGGAACTTAAATAAATTAATGGCCTGTGCTAATGGTGATATTAGCTGTGATAGCAATATGGAATATCCAGAAGTAATATCTTTCTGAATATGATTAAATTACAGAACAGAAGAAGAGAAGACCTAGCTGTTATAAAAGGAGAAGTCAGTGTAGATTCATACAAGAACAGATGGCGATTGAGTACAAGTCTGTACAAATTATAATCATTTTTTTGAGCCAGTGACAACTCTAATTGTCATACTTTGGACCCAGACTGTAGCTTCTGAAAGTTCTTCAAAAGCAATCCCACACAGAGAATGTCATAATAACCTAACCAAAACTGTCAAAAGTCTGGGACATTCTGGCAAGGTCAGCATACTTCAGAAACAGTCACAGCTGGCATTCCAACAGCTTTATTATTTAAATAACATAACATTCATCAAAACTAACAATTTTGCTAAAGTGACTCATTTGAAAAAAAAAGTTTTAAAGAGCACAATATAATAAAATCATTAAAACAAATCCAGCAAATACACTACTTTATAACACAAACTGTTCTAATAGAAGTTAAATACATTAAGCCAGACATGTCAAACTCACAATGTCACGTGACGTCACGCAACATATCGGGACGGTTTTGTGATTGCTGGCAATGGGGTGGGCGTCCGGCCATGGGCCGGCAGCTTGACACCCCTGCATTAAGCCAACCAATTTCATATGCCAAGACGACAGATATTTAAATACAGTTCTTTATATAAAAACATTCTATAGCTAAAGGGTCTCCCCTGAAAAGTCTGTGTCTTTTGCTCCACACCATAACTGCATAGATGAAAGGCCAAGGCTCACTCAAGGTTACGTGACAGCAGTCCTTCACTCAATATGATTTGAAACCATTTAGAGCTTTAAAGTTCAGTAGTAGTAATAAGCTTGCTTTGGTCTGAACACAGTAGTCAGCCAATGTAATTGTTCCAAAGTTGGGGTGATATGGTTAACATTCTTCATGATTTGGCAACACAATTAGGCTGATTCAACCTGCTATATAGGTTCACATGATATTTTGAACCATACACTAGTTGAATGAGCTGTGCTTATACTAGATAATACAGATAATCCTCAATTTACAAACATTCATTTGGCCACTATTTGAAGTTACAACTGTGCTGGAAAAAAATGACTTACAACTGGTCCTCACCACTATGACCATCATTTTTTTTGAGCTAATTCTACTTTATTGTAAGTTTATATAACAAAATCTTGCAAGTCTGAAATTTCTCAGCATTACTTTTAACAGCCTGACCAGTTTGGGGGGGGGGGGGAGAGAGAGACTCCTTCCTAAGTTTTTTTTTAATATTTTTTTATTTTTCCAAACTCTCCCCCATACGTATACCATGATATTTATCAGATGTTAACATACATTCTTTTTACATTCATATATAATATACTTTTAATAAAATGAAATAAATACATAGGCATGACTTTTGGTGTTGCTCGCCCATTTCCCCTTTCACTGTATCCACACTCCTTCTTCTCTACCTTCTTTCTCCCTTTCTTCTCTTCCCTACTTCCCTCTTCTTCCTCTCCTCTTCTCTTTCCTTCATCTCCCTCCTCCCCTTTCTCCCAACCACTATGACCATTATGATGTTCCCACAATTATGTGGTCAAAAGTCAGGTGTTTGGCAACTAGCATGCATTATAACAGCTGCAGCATCCTGATCACCACTGGCTATCTTACTAACCAGCAAAGTCAATGGGGAAAGCCAGATTTGCTTAACAACTGTGGCAAAAAAGGTCATAAAATCAGGCATGACTCACTTGATAACCATCTCTCTTAGTAATAGAATTCCAGTCTCAGTCATGGTTGTAAGTTGAGGACTACCTCTAATCTACAAAACCAGAACAAAAATTAAAACTTAACATATGCTGCCAATATTTTTTTTAATTGGCCTGGTTAAATATGTTATTCAGATCCATCCATTTAGTCATAATCTGCTTTTTTAGATTTTGGCTTTGTACTGTGTAAAGTCAGTTTTAGCCAGAATGTATAGGTAGCGTGATATAAAAAAACAGCAATCATGGGCTTAATCAACAAACCATAGCTTGACAGGTGAACCATGTTGGCCTTCACAATCTTCTTGGCTGTCTTCTAAAGCTGCTGTCAGGTAAATCAAAGTTTTCAGCAATGCCCTTGGACTGACCTTATCCTTGTCTCTGCTTGAATCAGTCCAGTAGCTGACATCTCCAAGCAACAATACAGCAAGTGATCGTTTGCATGTAGATGCCTGTTTCTTAGATGTTTTCCCCACCATGGAAGAAAGATCTTAGAAATATTATCTGCCTTTTGATATCACACCCCGTAGCATCTTATGAGAATGGGACAGTAGATCTAAGGAATGACTTGTCAAAAATCATGAAAATTAGCATCTCTTTGAAATGTGAGACTGGTTGCATTGAGAGCTCTCGGAAAGGAACCTGGCTATCATTCCCCATTTGCTTTTCCCCTTAGAACTTCTTATGACAAAGCTGCCTGTTAATACCTATAATAACATACTGTATAATAGCATTTAAATAATAGCATTTATTACTACATGCAAATATAGCAGGGCTTTTTTCTCATAGAATGCCCAGAACAGAGTTCTGAGACCTTTTTGGGATGGAACCTTGTAGAGTAGGCAAGGCGGGTTGTATGCCGTGGATGAGTTCCGGCTCCTTTTTTTTTTTTTTTTTTTTAGAAAAAAAGCACTGAAATATAGTAATAGCATATCATTCTAGAAAATAAAATGTTCCCTAAATATTTAACCACATTCCAATTTGTGGAATGTGTCAAACCTTCTGCCTCTTCTGCTAGGTAACCTTTCCCATCTCATGTGAATGTTTTTTGTTACATGGAATAACAGCCCAAATTACATCTAACTTTGTTACTATAAAGACTGGGGATATCTGTGTATCTCAATTGGATATAAATAATTTAGATTTTAATACTGGAATCTAGATTTCCAAAAATGGAAAATGTATAAACATTTGCTTGCTGCTACTTTCAAATGCTTTGGGAGAGTCGTTTGGCAACTGAACGCTTCTCTGTACCCAGTAAGAATCAGTTACACATTTAAAGACTTTCTGTCATTCCATATAATAATGAAAACTGGTTCAGGTATAACTGTAAAACCAGCATCTTTTTCCCTCCTCCATTTTTTAATGAATGATCTGATGTAAAGTTCTTGAACTTCAAAAGCTTGCAACAATTTGGTATAACATGGGCAAGCCTTATAAAAATAATGGGACTTTTTATTTTTTTTAAAAAAAACTTACTGTCATTAAAACATCAATAGAACAAACTTGCTCTCTGATCTCCTCATTAAAAAGATAAAAACAAAAACATTATGAGACAACATTACTGAGAGAAAAATAAGCAGCTTTTTCCAAGGGTTCATTTTTCCAAAAGGGCTTGACATAATGGGTCATTCTTTTCTATCCATCATGAGGCCCTTCGCCAATAGGCATTCAATCATCTAGATATAAGCTTATGAGAATCTAAAGATTCCACCTGTCTCAGGGTGTTTTGTATTACTTGTAGTAAACCAGATGCCACAAGCTTCTCAAGAGACCTAGAGTTGACAACCCCTAGTATTAGCCAATGCTAATTTTAGGCAGAATTGAAGATGCTCCAAGTTTTTCTTCCCTCTAAGTCTCATTCCTGAGGTCAGGAAGAAATTAATACCCAGATCAGACACACTGTTTTTTTCCCCCTCTGAATCAAAATATAATTATATTTTAAACAAAGAATCTCTATCATCAAGTGGGGCTACCATATTGTGGCTACAATCATTCAGTGAGAACAAAAAGATACAGAAAGGTAACTCTTTGCTACCATTAATGGTCATCTAGCCTCAGTATGAACTCCCAAGTCCTAATAATCTCTAATAATTAAATAAGGGTAATTATTTTTGTTTAACATTTAAGATATTGGCAATGTTCAATCAGAGGAATTGTTTATAATTATAGTTAGTTAAATAAAGTAAGGTTCAATTCCCATATTGTACAATTATCCTTTTTTAAATGTTAGCTTAAAGCAATATATGGACCATTCATTGTGGACATAGGTCTGTATTTATAGTATGTGCACAGGACTTAATTATGGTCATAACAGCCATGGCCAAGGACAATGTGTTCAAAGATGGGAATTTCAAGATCTCCTTTAGGAAGAGAGAATGCTTTCTCCCCAAAAGTGGATGTCTTGAAATTCTATAAACTTAAATCTGTTAGGAACTGAGTCAGTTGAGGGGTTGCAAAAGTGATATAGAAATTGCTCAAAGTAAGAATAGATAAAGTTGAACTTGCCTTTGTCTTAGTACCTCTTTAAATATTGATCAGCATCACCATCATCCTATCATCAGTGAAAAGGAGATTTTCTCTTGTCCTGAGTTAGGTCATTCCTGAAATTACAGTCTTTCCATGGATTTTGTAATTTTGAAAGGACTGAAACATTCCATCACTTTTTCTAAAAAGGAATCATCAAAAGTATAATTCTTAACTGGAGTTGTGCACATGGACAGTGTGGAATATGACAAGGAAAACATTTTTACCTCAACCATTAATAGAAACAATGCTTAAAATTTCATGTTATTATGAGGTCAGATTCAATGGAACTCAAATATTCTATGAAAAAATAGATTAAAAAAAACCGAGTCCTGAAGAAATAATTCCTGCATGTTGAAACATATGCATGTCACACCCCATTTATCTTTCATATTTTAAAATAAAAGAGCCTGTCCTACAGCAATTATTATACAACATGCTCTTTATTTTAAAAATGCAAGAACTTTGGCACAAAGAACAAAAAAAAGAAGGAACTGATGAAAAGCATTTATGTCATGGTTTAAATTAAGATCTCTGTAATGCAAAAATGATATCAACAGGAAGCTAACTTAATGAAAATAAGACAGTGGGTTTTTTTAAAAAACATGCATATAAAAATACCTTTGTGGCTTTCAGCACAAGAAGAATTTTATAGACAAGAAATTATAAGTAAATTTAAATGGCTAACTTACTGTGAGTATTAGAATTTTGTCAAGGAGATTGTAAAATAAAATCAAGAGAAGATTTAACAATGGAACGATATTCTTATTGATGTTTTTTTTCTGGTGCAATTACCAGAAAGATTTAAAGTGGATAAAAGATTTGATAGTTTTGATTAATGTAAGACTGAGTTTGAAACAGAATTGTGTACTAACAACATGCTATTGCTAAAATGTATTAACTTTTGTTGAAATATGAGACAAGTGAAATAATGTATGATAAAATGGAATCAAAAATTGGCTACAACATATGTTGGAACAATGGGAAAAACGTGCCTGAAAAAAACATTTGCATTATGTTCTAACCTTAAAGAGAAAGTCTATAAAATAATATCTTGTTGATATTTGTCAGAGAAATTGCAAGATCTAATCTGGATCAGTCACCAGGACGAGAAGTTTAGTCTTCCAAACTTTTGGACTTAGGCTGGAGTCCATTCTCAGGGAACTTCTCTCTTCTCTCTCTTATGCCTAGGACTAGATGACCTCCAAGGTCCCTTCCAACTTTACTATTATTATTACTATTATTATTATTATTATTATTATTATTATTATTATTATTATGCCTGAGGATGCGCTCCAGCCTACGTCCAAAAGTTTGGAAGACTAAACTTCTCATCCTGGTGACCAGCCCAGATTGGATCCTGCAAAATTATCCTGGGACACATATATTTGTCCTCATTCATGACCAGAGAAACTGTCCAGAATGTATAAATGTGTTTTGAATCTTTGCTGGAAATTTGAACAACATGAAAAGACATTTTATTATGTTTGGTGGATGTGTAAAAAAGCTGGGAAAAAATGGATACAAATGCATACATTAATTCCGAAGATTTAAAAGATTAAAGTACAATTAAAACCAGAGACTTTTCTTGTGGGACTAATGGGCAGGCAACTAGAAAAAAGTCATGGAACTTTGTTTTTATATATGACAACTGCAGCAAGACTGTTATATGCCGAAAATTGGAACAGTTTGACAGTACCCACAATGGAGGAATGGTTGGTGAAGATATAGAGTTTGCATGGATGGCTAAATTAACTTCCTTGATCAAGAAAAGACAATATCTATATTTATGGTTGACTGGAAACCCCTTATAGACTTTTTTGCATGAAATGGAAAAAAATGCACTTATGATCTGTGGTTTTGATGATTAGGAAAGAAAATAGATAACAGAAAAAGCTGACCTTTTTGTAATTTTAGAATAAGATATAATGTTGTAATCATACTTGTATTTGCTATAGAAGAAATCAGAAACTTCTATTTCTTTTAATCTTTCTCACTGCACTGTTTTTTTCTTTTTCCCTTCTCTCCTTCTTTCTTCTCTCCATTTCGTATTTTTTGTGTTAGTTCTTATGTCCTCTTTAAAACTTTTAATAAAATATATTTTTAAAACTTCTGCAAATACAATTGCTGAAATACAACCACACATAAAAACTGAAACAACTGAATCCAGAAAATTTGCATAAAATGAAGTAAAAACAAAGAAATAAGCAAATATTTTAACCTTTTTACTTCTCCTGAGATCAGCACCCGATCAGACTTCTACTAGAAAATAAAGCAATGCTTGCATGCTTTGCCAAAATTTTAAATAATTTTTCTTAAAATGTAAACTATGAACAACTTTGCCTAAAGTCTTGGCAAGGTAGAGATTACACATCACAGGTATGTATTTATTTTCTACACTATTATAAAAAGAATGTGAGGAATGCAGAGCTTCAGCAATCAAGCCCAGTCAATTCAATTATTTTTTAACATTTTAATTATATTATTATTTCAATCAATATAGTATTCTATTTTCACCCTTTTGAAATTTGTCTGTTTCTCTAACAGTTTTTATTAAGACATGGTCTACTACACCATGAAAATATTTTAATTCATGTCACCGACTCTTACCGGCTCAAGGTTGACTCAGCCTTCCATCCTTCTGAGGTTAGTAAAATGAGAACCCAGATTGTTGGGGGCAATAGTCTCACTCTGTAAATCACTTAGAGAGTGCTATAAAGCACTGTGAAGCGGCATATAAATCTAAGTGCTATTGCTATGTCTGCTTTATTTGCCTCTGCAGGAAATATCACTAAATTGACCATGGAACAGCTAACGAAGGTCAGACCTGATTTAGACTTGATTGGGAGATCATCCCAGAATCCTAGGGATATAAGCTAGACTGAAATATAGAAAACACAATCCATAAAAGCACAGCAGCGAGCTACTTCCACATGGATGCCAGGAAAAAGACATGGCTTGTTAGAGAAGTCAAGTTCCAGTTTGTTCTCTGATCAGTTTTGTTTCCGCCAGGACCGCAACTTGCAAATATTTGAGCAAGAGTTCAAATCTCCTGCTCTTTAATATTTACAAAATGCATGGCATGGTTCTAATTGCATGCTGAGCTGGGTCTTCTGTAAACCCACATCTGCCCATCATTGCATTGCCTACTTTGTGAATAAGCAGCTTCTTTGGTTTAATTATTCTTGTCAGCAAAATGGATTGCATAGCAGGTG